>NC_072403.2:28225000-28900000 GCF_028858775.2 Pan troglodytes
ATTATCTCTAAGGAACTCATTTTTTTTAATGCCAAGGGAATCGGCTAAAATTTATACAAAATAATATAAAAAGTAAAGAAAAATATTGGAATCATTTTTTGTACTTATTTTTAGCTGATCCTGTGATACCTGTGGATGTTTTTGTGTTTATGATTTTGGGGTCAGGAAGAAAGACGCCACCCTTCTACTGAAGGCACATTAGTGACAGTTTCCTGAGGGGCCATCATCATTTAGTAGTTCTGTAGACATCTACATCATCAAAAACAAGATGGCACACTCCAATGAAGAAAATAAAGAGAGCCTAATGAGCTAGTTAGAGCTCAAGGGGCTAGTTAGAAACTGTAGTCAGAGTTCAGAGTAACCCATAAGGAATGGCAAAGATTCCTTTGAGACCAGTAAGAGCAGGGAGATCTTAGCACCTTTGGGCCTGCAGGAGCAAAGAGAGAAGTAGATATTGGAATCTGTAAAGACATCACTAGCTTGCTTGTAGTTATAGGAGAGGGTCTCCAACCAGAGCTGTGGGCTTTGGCGGAGAAACTTGGCTACTTTCCAGTAGGAAAGGAGTCAGAAGAGAGAATAAATATATGAATCTCTTTCTCTCCTGATTCTCTGATCTTTTGCTAGTGCCAACCATTGGCTAAACTCAAGTGGAAGCCAGACGCCAGGGGAGCCAGGTGGATCTAGTCTGGTAAGTTCAGCCTGTAAAAGCCCAGATCTTAATAGAAAAGAATTGGATGGTTCTGGAGGGGCAAATAGAAAGCATCAACTACATTCATAACTTTATGCTATAGAAATGTTTTTCCATCCTATAAAAAGTAGTCATGAATTTTCGATAGACATTTAGAATGACTCTTGGCATGATTAACTTTAATGGAAAAAGTAAACTCAAAAAATTGCTTTGATCTAGACTTTGGTATCTGTTATCATATTGCTGCAATGATAATATTTTTACTAGGCCCCCTACTGACTGTATCACTGACTTATTTAAACCTTTTGAATAGATACGTAGTGTGACCAGACGTCTATGTTCAGATCTATGTGTATGCATTGTTGGATTCCGTTTACTGTGTGTGAGACTGAAAACATTTGTATCTAAATTTATGAGAGATATTGGCTTGTAGTTTTCTTTTTTTTTCACTACTTTTGTTTGTTTTTATTATCAGAACAATACTAGCCTCACCACATTAGTTAGGAACTGTTCCCTTTACTTCTATTTTCTGAAAGAGGTGGTATAAAATTGACATTAGGCTGGGCGCAGTGGCTCCTGCTTATAATTCCAGCACTTTGGGTGGCTGAGGTGGGTGGATTACTTGAGGTCAGGAGTTTAAGAATAGCCTGGCCAACATGGCAAAACCCATGTCTACTAAAAAAATCCAAAACATTAGCTGGGCATGGTGGCACATGCCTGTAATCCTAGCTACTCGGGAGGCTGAGGCAGGAGAATACCTTGAGCCTGGGAGGCGGAGGTTGCAGTGAGCCGAGATCATGCCACTGCACTCCAGCCTGGGCAAAAAAATGAGACTCTGCCTCAGAAAAAAAAAAAAAAAAAGAAAAGAAAAGACAGTAGTACTTCTTTAAATGTTTGGTAGAATTCTCCAGTAAAAGCATCTGGAACTGAATATTTTTTTCCAGGAACTTTTATATCGTAACTTCAATTTTATTAATGGTTAAAGGACTATTCAGATTATCTATTTCTTCTTGGTTGAGTTGTGGTAATTTGCAAGTTTTGAGGAACTGCTTCTTTTTTTTTTCTAATTTGTCTGACTTATGAGTATAAAATTGTCATATTTTCTTGATAACTTTTTAAATGGCGGTGAGATCTGTAGTGATACCTTCTATTTCATTCCTAAGATTGGCGACTTGTGTCTTCTCCATTTTGTTTTGTCAGTCTTGCTAAAGATTTGTGAATTTTATTGATGTTTTCAAAGAACCCGTTTTTTAATGATTTTCTGTATTTTCCTATTTTCAAATTTATGGATCTCTACTCTTGTTTTTATTATTATTTTTTGTCCTTTTCAACTTTTATTGTAGACTGAGAGGGTAGATATGCAAGTTGGTTACCTGGGTATATTGTATGATTCTGAGGTTTGGGGTACAAATGATCCCATCATCCAAGCACTGAGAATAGCACCCAACAGTTAGATTTTCAGCCCTTGCCCTACTCTGTTTCTCTCCCCTTTAGTAGTCCCGAGTGTCTATTGTTGCCATCTTTATATCTATGAGTACCCAATATTTAGCTCCCACTTACAAATGAGAACACACAGTATTTAGGTTTCTATTCCTGTGTTAATTTGCTTAATACAGTGGCCTCTAGCTGCATCCATGTTGCTTCAAAGAACATGATTTTGTTCTTTTTTATGGGTCTATAGTATTCCACGATGTATATGCACCACCTTTTCTTTATCCAATCCACTGTTGATGGGCACTTAGGTTGATTCCATGCCTCTGCTATTGTAAATAGTGCTACAGTGAACACACGAGTGCATGTGTATTTTTGGTAGAACAATTTGTTTTCTTTTGGATATATACCCTGTTATGGGATTTCTGGGTCAAATGCTAGGTTCTGTTTTGAGTTTTTTGAGAAATCTCCAAACTACTTTCCACAGTGACTGAACTAGTTTACATTCCCACCAACACCAACACCATCTAAGTGTTCCCTTATCTCTGCAGCCTTGCCATCATCTATTGTTTATTGGCTTTTCAATAGTAGCCATTCTGGTGTGAGATGGTATCTCATTGTGGTTTTGGTTTGCATTTCTCTGATGATTAGTGATGATGAGCATGTTTTCATCTGTTTGTTGGCTACTTGTGTGTCTTCTTTTAAGAAGTGTCTGTTCACGTCTACTGCCTATTTTTTAAACGGGGTTGCTTTTTGCTTGTTAATTTAAACTTCTTATAGATTCTGGATATTAGACCTTTGTCAGATGCATAATTTGCATATATTTTCTCCCATTCTGTAGGTTATCTATTCACTCTGTTGATAGTTTTTTTTTTGTTTTTATTTTTTGCTGTGCAGAAGCTATTTAGTTTAATTGGGTCCCACTTGTGAATTTTTTGTTTTTGTTACAATTGCTTTTGATGACTTATAAGTTCTTTCCCAAGGCCCATGTTCATAATTTGTGTAGGATTCTTATAGTTTGAGATCTGACATTTAAATCTTTAAACCATCTTGAGTTAATTTTTGCATATGGTATATGTATATGTAAATTTTGTGTGTGGTAAAAAGTAGGGGTCCAGTTTCATTCTTTTGCATATGGGCAGCCAGCTATCTCAGCACCATTTATTGAATACTCCTTTCCCCATTGCTTTTTTAAAATCACCTTTTCAAAGATTAGATGGCTGTAGGTGTGTGCCTTTATTTCTGGGTTCTCTATACTGTTCCATTTGTCTATGTGTCTATTTTTGTAGTAGTACTGTGCTGTTTTGGTTACTATAGCCTTACTGCAGGCGCCCCCGACCTGCGGACAGGTATCTGTCCATGGCCTGTTAGGAATCGGGCTGCACAGCAGGAGATGAGCAGCAGGCAAGCATTATCACCTGGGCTCCACCTCCTGTCAAATCAGCAGGGGCATTAGATTCTCGTTGGAGCTCAAACCCTATTGTGAATTGCGCATGCGAGGAATCTAGGTTGCACACTCCTTATGAGAATCCAACTAATGCCTGGTGATCTGAGGCGGAACAGTAACATCCTGAAGCCATCCCCACCCACTTGTCTTACACACAACCAGTCACTGGTGCCAAAAAGTTGGGGACCTGCTGCCTTATAGTATAGTTTGAAGTTAGGTAATGTGATGTCTCTGGCTTTGTTCTTTTTGCTTAGGATTGCTTTGGCTATTCTTTTTCTCTTCTCTTCCTAGTTTCTCTCTTTTTTTTTTTTCTAGTTTCTTGAGAAAGGAATTTTGATTATTGATTTCAGGCCTTTCCTTGTTTCCAGTTAGTGCTATGAATTTCCTTTTCAGCACTGCTTTAGCTGCATTCCACAAATTTTGATATGCTGTTTTAACTTTTATTTAGCTTTATGTATTTTTTATTTCCTTTGAGACCTCCTTTTTGACCCATTGATTTTTTTTTTTTTTTTTTTTTTTACTGAGTCTTACTTTATTGCCCAGGCTGGCACCAACACCACACCCGGCTAATTTTGGTATTTTTAGTAGAGACGGGGTTTCATCATGTTGACCAGGCTGGCCTCGAACTCCTGACCTCAAGTGATCCACCCACCTCAGCCTCCCAAAGTGCTGGGATTACAGGCATGAGCCACCATTTAGAAGTGTATTGTTTAATTTACATATATTTAAAGATTTTCTTGTTTTTATATTATTGATTTCTGGTTTCCTTCTGTTATAGTCAGAGAACACACTGTTTATAATTTCAATACTTTTACATTTGTTGAACTTTGTTCTATGGATTGGGATATGCTGTATCTTTGTGAATGTTACATGGGCACTTGAAAAAAAATGTATTTTGCCATTGTGTTCTGTATGTGTCATTTGGGCCCTGTTGTTTGATTGTTATTCAGACCCTCTATATTTTTGCTGATTTTCTGCCAAGTGGTTCTATCAGTTTCTGAGAGAGGGATGTTGAAGACCCTAACTGTAATTGTGGATTTGTTTATTTCTCCTTTCAGCTCTGAGTTTTTGCTTCATGTATTTTGAGGCTCTGTTGTTTGGTGTGTACCTATTTAGGATTATTATGTCTTCCTGATTTATTGACCTTTTTATCCTTATGTAATGTCCTATGTCTCTCTTTATCTCTGGCAATTTTCTTTGCTTTGATGTCTACTTTATTAGATATTAATATAGTTACTCCTGCTTTTAAACAAAGGTTTGCTGGTATACCTTTTTTTAAAATCCTTTTATTGTTAATCTACCTATGTTATTACATTTGAGGTGAGTTTCTGTGAAACAATATATAATTGTCTTGTATTTTTAAATTCACTCTGCTAAGCTCTGTGTGTTTAATTGGTTGATTTAATTGGTTTAATTGTGTTTTAATTAGACCATTTCTATTTCACATAACTAATGATATATGTTAATGCTTAAGTCTTCCATTTTTATTATTTGTTTTCTGTTGTTCTTCTGGTTCTTGTTTCCATGTTTCTCTTTTCTTTACTTCCTGGGTTACTTGAATTTTTTTTGTTAGGATTCCATCTTGATTTATTTACAGTGCTTTTGAGTCTCTACCTTTGGGCATTACAATAGACACATATGACTTTTCACAGCCTACTGGTATCAACAATTTGCCACCTTTACTGGAGTGTGAAATCTTCATTTCCATTTCGAGCTCTTTCCCTTCCTCAGATTTAAATATAGTTCTCGTGAGTATCATATGGTATTCTAATTTTTATTTCAATCATTAAACATGATTTATAAAACTCATGAAGAAACTTCATAGTCTATTAAATATACTCATATTTTGTCATTTTCTATTATTTTCTTTTCTCCTGATGTTCCAAGGTTCTTCGTTTTATCGTCTCCTTTCTGTTTGAAGAATTTATTTGGCCAATTTTAAGACTAGATCTGCTAGCAACAAAGTCTTTTAGTTTTTCCTTCATCTGAGAATGCTTTTATTTTTCCTTCATTCTTGAAGGAGAGTTTATTTATAGAATTTGTGATAGTTCTTCTCTTTGAGCATTTGTCACTTTCTTAGAGCCTCCATGGTTTCAGAAGAGAAATTCACTGACATTTGAATTTGCATTCTCCTGTAGGTAAATCATCATTTCTCTGTGGCTGCTTTCAAGACTTTTTTCTGTGCCTTTCATTTCCTGAAATTTAATGTGTGTCTTTGGGTTTATCCTACTTGAAATGTTGAGCTTGTTGAATCTGCAGGTTTGTGTCTTTTTCCAAATTTAGAAAGTTTTCAGTCATTATTTCTTGGAGTAGTCTTTCAGCTCCATTCTTTCTCCTCTTTTCATTTTGGAATGTGATGATGTAATTGTTGAATTTTTTATTGCTGTCCCATAGGTCCCTACAGCTCTGTTCATTTTTCTAAGTCTATATTCTCGCTGTTGTTCAGACTGAATGAATTCTGTTGATCTGTCCTAAAGTTCACTTATTCTGTGCTCCATGATCTCCACTCTACGATTATGCCCATCCAACAAGTGCTTTTTGTTGTATTTTTTTATTTCTATAATTTCCATCCAGTTCTCTTTTAAACATCTATTTCTTTTTTTTTAATTTAATTTAATTTTAAGTCCTGGGATACATGTGCAGGACGTGCAGGTTTCTTATATAGGTAAATGTGTGCCATTGTGACACACTTATCAATCTGTCACCCAGGTATTAAGCCCCTCATGCATTAGCTATTTATCCTGATGCTTTCCCTCCCTGGCCCCTCAGCAAACCCCATTGTATGTTGTTCCCCTCCCTGTATCCATATGTTCTCATTGTTCAGCACCCACTTATAAGTGAGAACATGCTTGGTTTTCTATTCCTGTGTTAGTTTGCTGAGGATAATGGCCTCCAGCTCCATCCACATCCCTGCAAAGGACATGATCTCATTCCTTTTTATGGCTGCATAGTATTCCATGATGTTTATGTACCACATTTTCTTTATCCAGTCTATCATTGATGGGCATTGTGTTGATCCCATGTCTTTGCTATTTAAACATCTATTTCTTTAACACAATTTTTTCAATTGTTTCCAGAGAATTTGTAATTCACGTTGAGGTTTTTTTTTTTTTTTATGTTAGCTGCTTTAAAATTCTTGTCAGATAATTACAACATCTGATTAATTTTGGTGTTGGCATCGGTTGGTTGTCTTTTCTCATTCAAGTTTTAGATTTTGGTTCCAATATAACAAGTCATTTTACTTGTTGCCTGAATATTTTGTCTTATGTTAAAAGTCTCTGGGATCTTACCTAAATCTTTTCTTTTAGCAGGAACTCATCCTGTCTATATTTAACATGCAGTTCTTAGGCTACTATGTGGGTTGTGGTTCCAATGACGGTTTCATTTTTAAAGCCTTTGGTGTGTTATTTTGGTCTGTTTGACTTACCTGATGTTTCTTGGGCTCACACTAGTTCCTGCAGAAGGGGTTTCTCCAGACTGGGTCACTGGGTGTTCCTAGGTGAGAGAAGGCAGTCCCAGGCCTACAGGTAGAAAGAGGCTCCCTGACCAGATCTTACAGAATGATCTCTCTACTGTGCCCCTAGTTGCCCCAGGATCTCTGGTCAGAGGAGGGGAGTATTAGGCCTAGGAGACGAAGAGACTTTGCAGGTCCTGCTGCCTGTTGTGTCTGGGTCCCTCCTCCTGGTTTCACCCACTCATCCTGGTATCCCAGTATGGTTGGGAATTCCAGGCTTGTGGTGGCTTCCCTAGAAAATACTTATTCTGACAATATCTTCTCTTCTTTGAGGGCCAGAGTATTTCCCAGGCTGGGTCACTTGGTATGACCCCCTTGAAGGCACCCTCTGGAGGATGTCACAGGCCCTCAGAGGCAAAGAGGCTCCAGGATGAGACTGCATGTGTGGAGTTTCTTGCAGGTGCTATGGGGCAACCTTGGTCTCTCCCCACTGGAAGGAGAGTGCTTCTCCCCATCCATCCCCCTTGATGATTCTTCCTGGTTTGGCTTGTGCTTTCTCAGGGGCTCCAGTTCCATTGTGGGAGGTGTGGCCTTACCAAGGCTGCTTTCTGGTGCTGGGTTGAAGGAAAATGCTGGCCTTGGGTCACTTTGTTCTACTGGGTCACTTTGTTCTACAGGGTGTTGCTCCTCTAGTCGTTGGGTCCCAAACCAGCTCACCTTCTTCTTACCAATAACCAGAGTTCTCCTTTATTTGCTTCTTGCTATTTTCAGGGTGAGGAGTGGGTACAAATAGGTGTACACCATCTTGCCTGGATTGGAAGCCTAGGGTCTATTTTAAACCAAGGGAAGACGTTTCAGTGAAGGAAGATGTGGAGGAAAATGAGAAAGACTGCACAGCAGGCAGAAGGGGATGGGAGCTATGAAGCCCTCTTTCACTGGAGGCAAAGGAAAGCTGAGAAACTACTCTAGAGGCATACGTATCTATCTCTGAGTTAGTATGCTTTCTTCCCCCTTCCCCAAATTTCAGCCTTTTGTATTTCTTCATTCATTCTCTATATAAATAGATATGTGTAATGATAACCACGGTAATTTTTGTTTTTGTTTGTAGGCCATTGCTTTGCTTTCAGTGTGCCTTGAGGTTTAAACCCCTGAAGAAAAGGAATCTATTGTGAAATTTGGATTATTGTCTAGCAGTAGATGAATTGATGATGGACTGATAAAAGGGTTAATGATGATAACTTAATTGAGCCTACAAAATTTTATATATGCATACAAAGAGATATATTCACATATAATTTTATTTCTAGCCCCTTGTGGTATTATGAGAGCTTCGATTTAAATTATACACAAAATAAATTGTTTTATTATGGTTGCTAAACAAACGTGCTGCAAGTATGTGTATGGATACCTAATCCATTAGCCCAGAGGCCTTAAAAGTGAGTGTTCTCAATCCTTTGGAAAGAAAATATTAGCATTTCTATTTCTAGTTATTTTTTATCTCAGTGTCCTTTCACTTATGTTTTGTGTGTATTTTAAATGCTATAACATACTATAACAGCAATGCATATATAAAATTTAAAAATTATATAAATTTGGGCACAGATAGGGTGCTGTAAAATCAAAATAGTTTGGAGATTAATGCTTCAGGCAACAGAAGATTTTCAAAATTCACTGCATAAAAGAGTACTTAATTTGGGGGCATTCTTCCCAGAATAATTTACAAAATCTTAAACTGAAGAGAGGCAGAATGTTCACAATATTCATGTATGGATATGTTTGAATAACGCATTTCAATCTCAGAACCTCAGAGGAAGAAATGTTTTTGAAAGCATGTGGAAGAGAAAGAAATCTGGCAGCTCAGGACAAAACTTGGATCTGGGATGCAAGGGAGCACAGGTTTGCATGATTTAATGGAGGAAAGCCGGCTGCTACTGCTGTCACTAGGTTCTAATCTATCTTTTAAAATCTCTTCCCTTTTTCCACCTGTGCGCCTAAAGCTCCTTATCGTACTTTCTTTTTTCTATAGCGTGATTCACGTGCTAACATACTATACAACGAACTAGTATTAATGTTTATTGTGGGTTGCCTGTCTTCTCCCAGCTAGAATGTAAATTCCATGAGGTCATGTGTCCTCATCGGCTTATTGATGTAAACCAAGCACCTGCAACAGTGTCTGAATAAAGTGATGATTAACTATGTATTTGTTAAATGACCAATAGCAGGGTCCTGGGCTGGCTTACAAGTTTTAGGCCTTAGTGGTTTTTATTAGCATTACAGCTAAAGTGCTCTGCGGTTAATGTCCCAAGGTTAAGATATTCTGTTCTCTTTGTCAGCATAAACATAAACTACATTTGGAGATTTTTTTAGATGCAATATGCTGACTAGAATGTGCCTTTAAGAGCACAGTATTCTTGATTTTTTTTTTTGTACAAAATACATTAGTTTTTGACTTAGTGCAATTAAATAAATCTTAAAATCAGAGAGTTATTTTTAACAGTTGAGTTGAATAAGACTTCTCAGTGCCAATTCATATAGCGCCTTCCTCAAAGAAGCCCCTCCTGATTAGGCTCACCTGGTTCCCATCACGGTTGTATGTCATGCAACTGTGCGTGTGTCTTTAAAATATGGATCATGCATTGCTTTCTAAATGTCTTTCGTGGCTTCATTTGTGTTTCCTGTCTTTACTATCCAAGAAAATGATAATCATTGCAGAAGATGTAGAAGTAGAAAAGTTGTACCTGGCTGCTCCTGAGCATTTTGGAAAGATGTTGAAGAGAAGTCATTTCACTATTAGGGATTTCTGTTCAAGGGATTAGGAAGCTTTTTAGTTTCAATGGCCCCAAAGTATGAATTTACTTTAGAAGTGGACTTTTAAAATATGTATTTAATTAGTGACTAATTGACCATCTGCTGAGAGCAAGGCAATGAAGGAACAATAAGCAAGGTTGGATTCAGAAGAAAAGAAATAAGCAAGGATGGACGGATTCAGAAGAAAGAAATGAGAAATTCTCGGAGAAAGCAGACAAATATAAAGGGAGCATTATTCATATTTTGTTTAGAGTTGGCTCTGTAAGTAAATTGCTTTTATTTTATTTTTATTCATCCACCCTGCTTTACAAAGTATGTCTTATTTAAGTGTTAAAGGAGACAATGATTATGATTACTAGGAAGTATAAATCCTTTTGTTCTTATATAATCTTGCAGAGGTTCTTGAATATAATCATTTCTCTGGTTTGCTTAAATAATTTTTGATGATTTTTTTCTAGTCCAAATTCAGTGAAATACAGGAAAACAAAGTTTGTATGCATTTGGAAAGAACATTGACCTCATCCTCTCTTCTCTCTGACTTTCCCATCATTTGTGGCTCTTGGGTGTCTGTTGGGTGTCTATCTATATCATTTCCCCCATATAGTCCAGGCCTATTGATGTTTCTATATGGCCCATGTCCTTTACTTTTTTTTTTTTTTTTTAGATGGAGTTTTGCTCTTGTTGCCCAGGCTGGAGTGCAATGGTGAGATCTCGGCTCACTGCAACCTCCGCCCCCCAGGTTGAAGCGATTCTCCTGCCTCAGCCTCCTGAGTAGCTGGGACTACAGGCACGCGCCACCACACCTGGCTAATTTTGTATTTTTAGTAGAGATGGGGTTTCTCCATGTTGGTCAGGCTGGTCTTGAACTCCCGCCCTCAGGTGATCCGCCCGCCTCAGCCTCCCAAAGTGTTGGGATTACAGGCATGAGCCACTGTGCCTGGCTTTACTTCTTTCCTCTTGGCAGAGCCCTTTTTGATTTTCTCTTAGAGTATCATGATATTATTTCGACTTGTTTCTGGACCTCTTATTTTTTCCTCTACCTGTCTCACACTCCCACAACCTCCCAAACTAGATTAATATTTCTATTTTCCAATTCTGCACATATTGCTCTCTTGTACTAAAATTTGCTGTTTTCTTGTTGTCTGGTAGAAAAAGTACAAACTCTGCAAATTGGCATGAATGATTCTCCTCAAAGCATAAACAATCCTACCAGGTTTTCCCTCATTATTACCCTACAGCAATGTGTCTAGCACATAATAATGAGAGCTATTAAAAAATGTTTGTTTAAAAATGAACATTTCTTATGTTTCAGCCAGACTTACTTATTATTAGTGATACTTTATAATGCTATATGTAGTAACATCTCAGTTCCTTTGTTCGGGCCATAGGGAAACCTACATCATAAAATGCCATAAGTTAATTGGCAGATAGGCTGTCTTCCTATTTTTGCCTTTTAGTATCCCATCGAGCCTTCAAAACTTCATCGCAAAGCCATCACAGCCATGCCACTTCAGAAACACTTCCTTGTGGCCAGGCACGGTGGCTCACACCTGTAATCCCAGCACTTTGGGAGGCCAAGGTGGGCAGATCATTTGAGGTCAGGAGTTCGAGACCATCCTGGCTAACATGGTGAAACCCTGTCTCTACTAAAAATACAAAATTTAGCCGGGTGTGGTGGCAGGTGCCTGTAATCCCAGCTACCTGGGGGGGCTGAGGCAGGAGAATCACTTGAACCTGGGAGGCAGGGCTTGCCGTGAGCCAAGATCGCGCCGCTGTACTCCAGCCTGGGAGATAGAACAAGACTCCGTCTCAAAAACAAAAACAAAAAAAACTTCCTTGTTGTCACATCCATGTCTCCCAGCTGTTCTTTGAGTCACTGTAGCACTTTGTTTAGCATCACCTATCATATCATTTCCTTACCATGTAGCATAGTAATTTTCACATTTAGATAACCCTCTTTCTCCACAACTTGAGAGCAAACTCCTAGAAGATAGATTTTTCTTACTTTTCTTTTAGACCTTGTAGTACCCATAACAAGTGATTTATTAATCTATGAGATCAGTACCTTTCAAGGGTGTTTGGTGTTTTTTTGTTTTTTGTTTTTTTTTTTTTTTAACCACTGCTGTTCTTGCCATAGCAGGGCCATTTCATCAAATGTAATCTTGCATGGAAATCCACAGAAGAAGAAAAAAAACCAACTCCCTCTGGTTGGAAGAGATGTGATTGTTATATTCTTCCCAAATATCCTCTTCCTGCTACCCTTTGCTGACTGTACAGAACACCCATTGCTCTGCTCAATCTTATCTGAAAACTACAGTATTTAGTTTATATGTCATAGCCAACCAGGGCGAGGCCTTTTACTATCACCCCATCAGTGGTTTACCAGAGCTCTAAATATGTGCTTGGAATAAACACTTAAGTAAGGAGGAGTACATGAAGTTGCGTATGGTTAGTGGTTACCTTATATTTCTTATAATTGTATGTCCATTTATTGCCAAATTTTACCCCTGATAAAACCCATCCTCACTGTCGGAAATAGCTAGAAATTGAAGAGAAGGAACCTAAGTGAGTAACATAATAGGATTAGATGTTTTCAACAAATGACTTAGAAATAAAGTATATACAGGCTTTCCTGTGCTCTTTTGCTTTTTGCAAGAAGAAGGCTGAAATAGGAGCAAGCTGACATTTTGCATGCATTTAGGAGGAAAGGGAGGGGTTGATAGGATTGGTTTGGAGCAGATTATTCTGCTGCATTCTGAAAGGTTTGGTTCATCACAGCTAGAAGCAGGGGCAGGAAGGATTCTGATAAAAACAACCCTGGCTATGAGGAAAGATATTTTTTTGGGGGGGTGGGGGGAGGTTGGGGTAGTGTTCCTATGAGCATGGGAAAGTTTTCTCTGAAGAGAGGTGGAAAATTGCCTTGAATTCTGATCTGAAGACATGCCAAGTTGCTTATCTCTAGAGCTATAGCCACTCAATTGGTAAGGGCAAAGAATGCTCCTAATACAAATGAGAGTTTCAGGAAAGGAAGAAAGGAAAGGGAAGAGAAAGGAGTATATGAAATAATATTTGCTTTTATGGTATAAAAATTAAGGGAGATTTAGGTCTTCACCAAGAGCAGTATTCTAATAACATCTTAAAGACACAAGTCTTTTGTTCATTTTTCTTCTTCTTATCTTTCCTCCCTTCTCTCTCCCTTCCTCTTTGTTCTACTCCCTCACCTTTTTATTTAATATCTATCAGAAAGTTGAAAGTGATGTTTTCCATTGTCTATTTTCTAGAAATCCCTGCTAAAGCCCAGAAGCTGCTGCAAAACCAGCCTGACAATACCACCGCCCTCTAAGGGGAGCTTGCAATGAGGTTAGCCCTCATTTTAGGTTCTTTAGAGGCCACTGAACACATTTAGGGACCCTCATCCAGTCACCTCTCTCCATACTCAATAAATAGAAGATTAGGTATTTTAGGAGGGTGTTATAATTCAGTGACCTAGTAGAGAATGTTTGTGAGGTTGACTCTCCAAGATAATTGCTAATAGAGATAATTACTCACTAGGTTTAAAAGAAGGAAAGACTAGCATCTCATTCCTGAGGTGAATGTCTGCTAATGAATCCAACTTCTGATCTACTCTGTGTCTATGTCAATGGGAGAAGGGAATTGGTAGAGACCCCGGGAAGGGGTCAGCCATGACCTAGTCCTATTGCTACTTCATTGCTTGGAGAGGTTACGATGCATGAGTTTCCTATGGGGCAGTTGACACATAGCTGACCTCATGCCAGTTTTCTTCAGCAGAGTTCCTGCAGGATGAGGGGAACAATAGCAGAGGCCGTGGAGAATGCTATGGATGGCAGAGCTATGGGGCGAATAGGAGAATCAAGCCAGAGCATTTCCCCTGGGAAAGAAACTATACTGTGTGGTGTCCTCATTGGTTGGTATCTTGGAAATTATAAATCAATTCCACTAGAAAGACACCCACTACTCAGAGAAAATCCAAGGTCAGTCCCTGTCAACAAGGGGAAGGGTACGATAGTACTACCTAAGTCAGTGATGTATGAACTTTTTCTTCTCTGTTAGTCCTCTATCCCATTCCAACACAGCCAGAGGAATGGAGATCCAGAAGAGAGAGGCGGAGGAAAAGTTGCAGGAACTGACCACATCTGCTTTCTCTGTTAGGTCCTTTGAGCCAACACAGGGGGAGAGAAAAGCATTAAATAACTTAAATATGGAGTTGAAACCTGACTGGACCAGACTTGTTAGACTCGGAATTACCAGAACATGAAATGTGTGCAAGATAATGCAAAAGAGATGGGAATTTAGTAGAGAATGATTGAACATAGCTATTAGAAAAAGAGAAATCCATGTCATGTTTATATCCTAACAATTTTTAGACTGCTCAGTAAACTCCATACTATTTGGAGGTTTTGCAGTTGCACAGTACTTATATTGTCTGTCATAACACTGAAAGTTAACTGACAGAACATGCCTGGTTTCATAAAGAATCCAGAGAATTCAGTCTTCTTTGTAGAATGACTAGCATGATTAATAATCTAACTCTTTGATTCTAATAACTTGACCCACAATAATCTACTGTGATTTTAAAGTAAGCTGTTAATTGTCTTATGTGCAAGGGTAGCTTCTGTTGTTTATGACACATTCTGATAAGAACTTCTTAATGGGAGTGATAGATTTTCTTTTGATTTTCTATTAAATGAAGAGAAGAAACTTTGACAAATCGGCATTTTAGATTTTGATGTCTCTAAGGAGTCAGTTTTTATTTTTTAAGAGGAGACCTGTTACACCCAAGCATGGATTCAAAAGAGATAAAACTAAAAGAAGCTTGCAATGGAATGGATCATTAAGGACCTTCTCAGAAATAGATGAAATGGATGTGGGCTTAGCAGTTGTTGTTGTGGATGATTCGGCACTTCAGGAGCTTGAGATAATTGTCGATTTTATGTGAATCCCTGCGTAGGCAGTGGAGCAGGTTATAATAAGCAGAAAGGCGAGACTCTTCATCAGCCATCTGCAGGGATGGAAGTCCCGACCAGACAGGGTAGATCTCATTTTCTTTGGTTTCAGGATGAACCTAATCACACAAAAAAAGAGTGACTTATTCTTCATATTATTAGTATTTGTATGTCCTTGTTCTTTCTAACTATTGAATTAAGAATTGAGAATGAGATATGAATGTAAAGTTTTAGACAAAGGCAATGATTTTTGTATATCTGGGCCAGTGTATCAGAAACCTATTAATCTAAAAACTAGGAGCAGAATACCTGTTTAGGTTCTCTGACATCTATGGGATCACAGATGAAGTATGTTTTAGCAGGAGTAGACAGATGAAGAACCGGAAAGGTACTATGTAAATATTGACATAGATTTGACGAAGAGACAATGGAGTAGCTAGCTTCGGTGCTCTCACTCGAGGAACTATTTCATTTCTCCAGTCTTGTCCCTGATGTATCCCTTGTGCTTTATTCTTCCTGACATCATTTATTTTCTTCCTGCTTTGAACTCAATCTATTGCCTATCTAGTGTATGTTCCAAAAACTTAAAAAAAGATGAAGATTGTACTCATACTTGATGCTTTGGGGTACAGATAATTTAGTGATGACCATGACTAAGAAAAGCTGCTTACGTAGTCAGGAGATTTTCATTTCCTCAAATTTCTAGGGGAAACAATTGCTTTCTTTTGAGGTCCCTGGCCTGGGAGGTGCCGGAAAAAGCACCTACAAGAAAAGGGTACAGGCCGGGTGTGGTGGCTTACACTGGTTCACGCACTTTGGGAGGCAGAGGCAGGTGGATCACTTGAGGTCAGGAGTTCAAGACCAGCCTGGCCAACATGGTGAAATCCCATCTCTACAAAAACATACAAAAATCAGCCGTGCCTATTGGTGCACGCCTGTTGTCCCAGCTACTTGGGAGGCTGAGGCATGAGGATCGCTTGAACCTGGGAGGCAGAGATTGTGGTGAGCCGAGATGACACCAGTACACTCCAGCATAGGTGACACAGTGAGACCTTGTCTAAAAAAAAAAAGGTCAGGGGGTTGCTGGCAGCAACCCTTCAGTGGTGAGGGCTGTGTGGTAGGGTTGGGGGCATGGCTGTGATAACAAAAGGAGGCTGAACAGCACAACAGAGGGCATGCTATGTTTCTTCACACTCTATAAGCCTTTGCAAACCAGGAAAGCCCAGAGGTCTTAGAGACCAAGTAACCATTTTAGCAACTTTAGGGATGTCAGCTAGTTTGGAGAGTTATTAGGTATATATCTGGATGTAGACACCGATCTGCTAAACCTTTTCCTACAAAGTGAGAATATTTTTCAAATCTGGGATTCCCTATTGGAATTTAAAGTGTGTGTGTGTGTGTGTGTGTGTGTGTGCGTGCATGTGTGTGTGTGCATGTGTGTATTCATTGACTGGCTTTATGTTTTTATTTTTAATTTTTGGTACTTGAGCCCTAAGACAAAATTTACTGTGTAAGGGATAATGATATGAACAAGAATAAATAAATAAGTGGTAGAGAAAAAAGAACAGAAAATGAAGTACTATAGAACAAATTAGTGACCTCAGAAATGAGGTTTACAGTAATGAAGAAAATAACTGGAAAATCAAGGTATTTATTTCACACATTCCAAGGTTAAAATGTGCTTTGTGTTTGTTTTGGACATATTTTTCTCACATGAAAATAACCAAAATGATACATGATAACGTGTACTTAGTACACAAAAAGAGAAATACAAAATTGTTCCTGTTATTATTCCTATAATCATATATTTTTCTTTAGATGGTACATTATCCCTGAAAACCTCAGAAGCTGTTTAGGTATTATCTCACTAATGTTGAAATTATCCCATCTGAATGGAGATATCTATTGCAAATACTAACACAATCTAAATATGACAGATTATTTGGGGGAGATTAAGTACAATGACATGAGTTTTGATTTTGGAGTCCCAAGAAAAAACAAAATTTAGAATGAGACAACTTTCTATAAATTACAAAATGAAGACATTCCAGAAAAGGTCTATCTCCTTCTTTTGTGACTCCCTGCGATCTCGCGCTTGTGAGACCTCCTGAAATCAATGCAACCTGTGTGCACTGATGTCATCGTCTTGTCATGTTAATATCTGCTCCTCCCTGACAAGTCTGTGCAGCAGATCGGGGTGAGTGGCTGAGGGCCCAACCAATCTGATTTTGGTTTTCTTCTTTCTCCCTTGCCACTCTCATCCTCTGGCGAGGGGAGAAAAGAGAAAGAATTTTCAATAGTGGGTGTCCTGGGATACTCTGCAGAAAACATGTATCTTGCAGATTCTATTCTCTAGTTTCCTCTCCCTTGAAAACACTTAACTTCTTGTCCTCAGGAAGGGGCAAGTCTTTTGTAGTTTTGCGTGTAGGTGTAGGGAAAATGACACCTGTCAAACAGCATTCTAAGATTCATTTACATGTATGTAAATTTATGACTATGAATGACTAGGCTCTTGCTTTATTTAATAGCGGTCTATAATATGGAATGCCTAAATTTCCTTCTTTCAAAGGGAAATATTTATCATCACAGAGGTCACCGCTTATATTAATGAGAAAAACAAAGAAGCACCAGGAGGCTGCTCACCTGGCTGACTATCAGCTCCATGCCCTCTAGAAGCCGTTTGGTTTGCTCCTCAATCTCTACAGCTTTGGATAGGATAGCCTCCGGGGCTTCTTGCATACCACGTACTTCCGTGACCAGATGATACAGAGGCTCATTCCAGGATCGCAATATGCTGACTATCAGGCTCAGAAAGTCTTTTTGCTACGAAACCATATAGAACAATTGCATTAAAATAGGTAAAATACAATGGGGTTAGTTACTTGTGATTTTTGCTTAGAGAGGCTGTACTAAAATATCTTTTTTTATTCCTATGTGTAGGTACATTTTTCTTTAGGTGAGAGAATTTGTAGAAATGTAAAATTTAAACTATTGGCCTAAACTTTGCTAAAATTAAAAAAAAATCCGGCTTATTTCAGTAACCACTTTTTCTAATGAGAGTTCTAATTGATAAAATGAAGAATTTTGTTTTTCCTCTGAAATTCTACCATCTGTCCACTTAGTAAGATCTTTCGTATTTGATTGATTTGCTTGTCCCTGGGGAGAAACTAAAGTTTTGCTGAAACTCAGTAGGTGCCCAGAGTATCTGACTCATGAGAAACAGATTCCACTGGGGTCCATGCCAAGGGGCCCAAATCACTCTCATCCAAGCATTCGTTCATACTAATGAATCAAATTGTTCATTGAACTATTCATTTTTGATTTGTAGTTTTATTTTGGGATCCTAGAACGAAGAGACAATGAAGATGACATGGAATTCATCAACATGCTTTCCTTGATCTATACAACCGCCTGCGCCATGCTGCTGGCAGAGCAGTCTGTTCTCTTGGCCTATGCAGGTGAATAAAATGGAACCAATGTTATCTTGAATAACCATGGAATTCACAATGGAGTTCTGGCTGCCTAGTGTTTTGCTTACTACCACAATCGTGTAGGAGACTCCAAGTAGCTGATTATCTCTGATTTAAAATGCTTACTTTGTAGATGTCCGTGAACTAGTCTAGTGGTAACAAAATGAAGAATAAAGAAGAAATAAATGGACATTGCGATGGAAACATGTAAGAGGATATGAAAGAAATGAGCTATAAAGAGGTACAGGTCATAGAGTGAGTGTCAGTGTAGTTTTTCTGGGAGCATTGCAACACAATGATTAAGAGTAAGGGTTTTGAATAGAATGCAGCCCAGGCTCGCTGCTTACTTGCCATGTGACTGGTACAAATTCCATAACCTTTCTGAGCCTCAGTTTCCTTATCTCAGTGAGTGTAATGACAGTACCTTGTGTTATAGGATATTTTATGAGGATTAAATATAGTAATGCCCACAAAGTGTCTGACAATGTAGTACAAGTTGAGTATTCCTAATTAAAAAATCTGAAATCTGAAATACTCCAATGAGCATTTTTTTTTAGCATCATGTAGGTGCTCAAAAAACTAAGTATTCTTCAGTATTTGGGATTTCTGGTTAGTGATAACCTGTAGATCTCAATAAATATTTCGTCTTCCTCCTCCTTCTCCCCTTTCTTTTTCTCCTCCTTCTCTTATTATCAAATTATTATTAATGAACATAGCAGACAGAAATGTTGGTGCCATTCCTAAACTTGTAAATGGAGAATACATTGAATTTGTAGGTGGCATGTATGTAAAGACATTTGTTTTAAATCATGTTAAGGCTGTGATTATGGTAGACAACCAAAAGGAAGAGATCATAGCAATAGAAGATTGAAGCTGAGATACATGATTGGGGCTTGATATACAGACTTTGTAGTCATCAGAACAGTGGCAACTGTAGCTGTGAAAAGCAAAATATTATGTTTTACAGGATCTGTATTTTTTGTGAGGGGAGTGGTGGCTTTTAACTAAGAAGTAAGAGAGGGCAGAAGAGTCAGTGAAGAATGAAAAAGTGGGTGTCAGAGTAGCAGAAATAGAACCAGAGTAGAGTCTTGAAAGTCCAGAAGAGATGGCTCCAATAGTGCAGGGGTCAGTCATGTAACATGCTGTTGAAGTAGGAGCCACGAGTAATATGTAATAAATAAAACTGCATTTCTTTTTCTTACAGATGCATAAATGTATATTTACCCACAGAAGTCCAATTCAGTTCAAACTTTCATATACTGTATGTACAATCCTAGTGACAAGGCATTGGTTAAAATAATGTTATCTGCAAGGACAATGTACAGATCTGCTATTTAGATTGCTGCTACCATCTTTACTTAGCACTTGATTTGACTCATATTTCATCAACTACATAATGTAATTTTTTGACTGCTTATTCTTCCTGTATTTTTCTCTGCATGTACAATTACCACTAGCTATTACAGCACCTATCACCATGATAATACCCATATACTGCCTTGGTTGTTTTGGTGCAAAGCCTGGATGAAGGACTCACATTGATCTGTTGGGCTTGCTCCTTGTCTTCGGGGGTGGCAAGGGAAGAAGTGTGGCAGCTGTTGATGGCCTTGGTAATGAACCCCCGGCCATGGGTATACCGTTTATCCTGGAAATGATGAGACAAATTCAATTAGTTGGGGTTGTTTGGGCATTGAATAAATGAATCCATTAGCAGAATACTAATACCTTTGGCAGATGTGTAATTTTTAAAAATTAGAGCTATATAAAAATGAAAACTAAAGAATTAAGGAAGTAACCCTTTTGGCTACTTCCCCCCCCCCCATTATCTCTGTAAACTCATTTTTTTCATCTAGTTTTCATAAATATCAATGTTTTTCCTTCTTTGCAATTCCCTTGTTGTTTACTTTTACCATTCACACAAGTCACACAAGTTGCTATTTGGAAAGCAAATGCTAAAAATAGCAAAAATATGCAACATTAAATGTTGTATTGAGAATCATCTTTCTTCAGCATTTGAGCCAAATGCCACAGTGCAAATGTATTCACATGTATTCATTTAATCTCTTATTTACTGTGGGCCCAAACTGATAGACTTCTCTTAATAGGCATTATAAAATTATAACTTTTCTCTAAAAAGTTTCTCTGAGTCCACACACCTATACCTTACCAAGTTCATGATAGAAACGGAATACAACTTTTTTTAAAATTATGACAAAATAAGTCAGAAACACAGGGCACACAATTTTAGGAAATATAAACAATGGACTGAGGATAAGAACAGAATAAAAAATGAGCTGACACATTGACAGGAAAGACTAGTCTTTAGCAAAACTTATACAAGTCTAAAGGAATTACTAGGAAGATTTGGAAGACAAAAGATGGCCAGTCAAAAATGGAGGATGAAAGCGAAACCAGAGAGTAAAAATAATTTTATAAATGTATATTTATTCTCTATGGAGGCCCTTGATTTATTAAAGCACTAATCTATTGTCTGCTCCTTGATTGACCTGGAAGAGTTAACTTATGATTTCCAAAATAGGTTATTCAGAAATAGAGTACATATTTCTGAAAAAGAAAAGAAAGGGAGGAAGGAATGAAGGAGGGAAGGAAGGAAGGAAGGAAAGAAGGAAAAAAGGAAGGAAGGAAGGAAAGAAGGAAGGAGGGAGGGAATGAGGGAGGGAGGGAGGGGAAGGGAAGGGAAGAAGGAAGGAAGGAGGGAAGGAAGGAAGGAAGGGAGGCAAAGAAAGAAAAAAGCACTGGTTTCCAATTCTAAACTAGCCCTTTATTGTAATTATAAACCCATATACTGAAATCTCAGAGAAATGATTTCTAGCATTTTGGGGTTTTTGAAAAGTTATTATTTGTATATTTTCCCCACCATGGATTCAGCTCAGTTTAATTCTATTCAATCCACCCAATTCGCTGCAGTGCAGTTCTTCATTATTGGATATCTCTTCCGTGCTAAGTAAAGAATGCCTGTGGAGTCTGACCTCTACATTCAAGAACAAGAAATCAACACTCTTCCTTCTCCTCAGCCCCACCTAAGCATGCTTTAGGTCAGGTGTTTAAATTTTTTTATTTTTAAAAAATAAAGTGAATTAAAGAAAAAATTTAAGTCATTACATTCTTTGAGAATCTTTGAGATTTCATGGCACTGTTCCTCTCTTCTTGTTCCACATCTTATGAGCTGGTGTCTTCTTTCACATGTTAAAATGTATCGTTTGAAATTTGGCTCGGGAGGTTTTCTCGGTTAACATGTAGCAGAGCCCAGTAGTTCATGTGAAGGCTCCTTCAGGCAGGAAGCCAGAAGCATGGTACTTACGAATTCGCTGAACATTTCTGAGGAGAGGTTATGGATGTAGTGGGACAGGACGACGGCGCGGTCAAACAGGTCTCCAAGGGTCACCTGGCATCTGGCAGCCCCGCCGGGACAGATGGGCAAGGGGGCCACGCTGTGGCACAGAAGCAGGTTTGACACCAGCAGCAGCAGGAGGGACCCTGCTTAAATAAGAACGCGAGCCACTCTGAGATGATCTATTCCACGGAGGTTTTCAAAGGTAATCCTACCGAGGAAAGCCTTATTGCTCCCCACTGCCCTCAGCTGCCTGATTTGCTCCTGTAATGGCTGGGATCGGGGAAGAACAAACGCCTTCCACTGTGTAAATGTAGATATATAATTATGTTTGCACAGATATATAGTTTGAGAAGTGGGTTACCTCCTGCATTTTTGTACGTTTCCCAGAAGTGCTTCTGTACTTTGCAAACATTTGGAGCTTAAATTAATTCTGAGCTAGGGTGTTTGGATCATTCTCTTAAGATAGTTTAATGTCTTGGGAGTTTCTGCAGATTTTCAGCAGTCAGGCTGCCCAGGACTTTGTAATTTTTTTTTTTTTAACTAGGTGTGTCTGATAATTTACATTGTAGACACTGATATAACAAAAACAGTACAGTGGATCCTTTCGATTTATCATCCTGCCTGATAAGAATAAACACACGGTTGTTTGATTGCTAATACTGAGTATGAAAAGAATCCTAACATAAAAATAATGCTGTAGCTTAGATCTGCTAACTCGTAATAGTCCCATGCATGTGTTTGACACTTCGCCAAAAGCATTAAATTTTTTTTCTATATTTGAGCTTCATAATAACCTTGTGAGATACACTGGGCCTTTGTAATTATCATCAAATTATATTGATGAAACAGATGGCTTAGGGAGGTTAAGTGATTTCCCCCAAGTCGTATCATTAGTGGGTGAGAGAGGCATGATGCCAATACTGTGGTCTTTGCACATCGTCTTGTCACATTGCGTACACCTGTGGGCTGTCAAGCTGCATCTGTGTAATGGGGGCCGCATGAGTAGCCGTGATGGCTCAGTGTTTACATAGGTTGTTGCCGTCACTTTTAAAGAATAACAAGTTCTTTGCCTTTGATTGATTACATCACAACAGAGGCCCCGAAAGCTTGATTTTCTCCACTTTTCCTGCTCTAATTACAGAACACTCTGATCATTGTTGAAGGTTTTCAAAGCTTTGTCATCAATTTGCTATCTCAGCAAATGGACAGTTACAGTCCTGTATATATCAATAATTTATACTTTCAAAAGGAAAGAAACGATAGATAGCTACCAAATTAAAATCACTTGTTAACTTCAGTGGCATTACCCCAAAAGAATGCCCAATATAAAACTGTGTTTATCACAAAACTTAAGTCCTTCAAAACCTTTAAGAAATGCAATCAGAAATGCCCAAGATAAAACTAGGCAAATGCTAAAGTTTAGTTTGTGAAAAAGTACCTAAACCTAAACACTTAAAAATACCTAAAAAATTGCTTAGTGTAGGAAGTGACTAAACCTGTTAGTTGTAATATAAAATTTTTGTTTGAGATGATTCCTATTATAGACTTTTAATTTTTCAAAAACTTGACTCTTCCAAGAAGTTTATTTTATGCATACTATAATCATATGACGAAACCAAATGTATATTTTATCTGTATGTGTAAATAAAATGTGCTTTGTAGATAGAGGAATTGGAATAGCAGGTCTAGGAAATTCACAACTGGATAGATGTTCTGTAACTCTGAGTACATTTATCTGCACATTTAGCATGGAAAGCATTTTTAAAGCCCAAGATGAGATAAAATAGACACATGTTTTTGTTCTTCATTTCATTAGAAACACATTTTATGGTTGTTACTAATTTATTTTCCTTGCAAATGTCAACCAAGAAAGTAAAGGTGATTAGTTATTACTAGGCAGTCTGTTTTTCCTTTTGAAATGTCATTTGGCTTGAACCAAATTGACAAAGAATAGAAAAGACAATTCTGTTGTTAGTGTCTATTTTACGGCTTCACAATTGAAAATTTCATCAGGTTGATTCAAGTTGGCCAATCCACATTAGAGGCCTGATAACCAGAAAATGTTACTTTGTCCCTTTGAGAGTTGTGGCAAATTGGACCCACAGACTCTTTGAGTCTTATTCTAGTCCAGAGTTTCTCAATCTTGATATTATTGGCATTTTGAGTTGAATAATTCCTTGTTCTGGGGGCTGTCCCGTGCATTGAAGGATGTTCAGTAGCATCTCTGATCACTATCCATTAGATACCAATAGCACTTTTCCCTCGCTTCCCCACCTCAGTTAAGACAACCCAAAACATCTCCCGACATTGCCAAATGCCTCTGGGAGAGGATTCCCCTGTTTGAGAACCATTGTTCTGTTCTATGGTGCCCTTGTAAAATTGCTTCCTAGAGGAAACATAAGATTGTGCTTCTAAACCTTGTAAACCTGCAAGCTCTTGTTATTAGTTAAAATTTCACATTAATCCCCCCACAGGAGTGTTGATACAACCAACAACGCAGTGAGTTGTCACACATACCTTTCCATGGCGATCCTTTGATGTTCATGTTCGTGATCGTTGCAGGAAACACACTTCACCAGAGAAGATCTGGAAGTCTCACGGTTTTCTCTTTCCCAGATATTGGCTTTATAAACCTTTGATATCTTCATGAATATAATGAATCAGGCATTCGTTTCCCTTTTCCTGTTCATCTATTTCCGTCATTGAGATTACCCCCATAATTTCAAACATCAAATGGTATTTTATTTCTTATTCATATTCAGGAAGACATACTGGCCAGAAATGAACATTCTAGGAAGGATTTTGATTAATTAGGCCAAAAGGAAATGAGAGAAATGATGAAGGTGAGATCTGAGACTAGTTTGGTTTGGAGGATCTATAAAACTACAGAAGTCATTTACTTTAAAATTTATCTTATTTCTCTAAAGTTTGTTGAATATATAGGATTATATTTCACTTAGGTAACAATCTCATGTATTATCAGTTATCAAGTTTCTTCCTCAAGATTGCTAGGTAAAGATTTTAAAATTTTTACACTAAATACCAAGAGATATAGAATAAGGATTGAGAAATCAGGATTTTCAGTCCCCTGTTACACTGTCATTAAATTTCCCTCATTTTGTTGCTTTTTACACTGTGTTTTATCTTTTTAAAATACACATTTTGTTTTGTCTTTTTAAAAATACATGTGTTTGTCTTTTTAAAAATAGCATATCTGAATGGTGCTTTGAATGTACATCTTCATCTGTTTATTTCTTTTGATTTTAACATATGTGTTAAGTGGTATTATTCTCTCCAGTTTACAGATGAAGAAACAGAAGCTTGGAGAGACTAAAGGTAAAGAATATGAAAGAAGTAGTTCAGTGCAAAAGTAATTGAGGTTTTGGGCTTTACTTTTAAATGGTAAAAACTGCAGTCACTTGCGCACCAGCCTAATAATTCTATAGTTGAGTTAAATGAAGGAACAATTATTACTTCACGGAAAATCAGGAGTCATGTGAGGAAGGCTGGGAAATGAATTCTCTTGTAAACATCCTGTGGACCCACTTCTAAGACAAACAAGCTATAACCCCTGATTTAAGAGTTTAGTTTGGGGAAGTGATACAGTAGTTTTCCAGCGCAAACACACACGTGTGTGCACACACACAGACACACTTACACCCATCATTCTGGTATACCATGTAATAAACTGAAATTCTAGCCAGTAATTTCCACTCTTTTCAAGGATAGCAGTGTGTAAACTGTTATTAACTTATGATCTCTCTACCTTCTCTGACCCTGAGCCACTCTGAGGCCAAGGTGACAAAAATTCATCTTTCATGGAAAGATGAATTCCATTCACCTTTTGGAAATTTCCTAAATGAAATGACTATAATGAATAAGAACTAAGTTTTATTGATGACTTTCTCTAATTTTTAAGTCCATGCATCTAAAGCAGCCTGTGACCTTTAGTTTCAAATTTGCTGTCTCTTACAATAGACTGATGAATGAGGTAATTTAAAAAATAGTCTTCCTATGGCATTTACTTTTTCCTTAGTTCCTAGAGCCACATATGTGCTTTAGCAATTATCTGACTAAGTGCTCTTATGGGGACCTAGAAATCTTAACAAAGACTAACGTCTCTGAAAAACTATCTTCCTAATTGCCTTAGTTTAAGGCAATCCTACATTTTGAATCATAAACATCAAATGTGATGATTCATAGACTCTCTCAGTTTGAAAGCTGGGTCAGGATTCCATATACTCACATTAGGTATTCATTTTTTCCCTAGATGGAGAGAGTCTGAATTATTAAGAAAGCAGAGCTGTGTGGCAGAGAAATTAACATTATCCTATATTCTCCTCCTCTCCCATAAACTTAAGAGTAAGAAAATCTGTTATAAGAACTGACAATGACAACTTAATCTTAAAATTTAAAGGTGTTGCAACATTCTTGGATAGCCAGGATAAGAGCAATCTAAGAAAACCTAAGCTGTGTTTATTCAGTGGCGGTCAGTCGATTTATTTGACTGCAAAGAGGTACATGTTTCTCTGTAAAATTTATTGTGTGTCTCCTTGCTGCTCCATAGCCCCACATTTCCTGTGAATGGAATATTGAAATATATAAATAATGCAAAGACATATATTATGCAAAAATCATAGTTGTCCTAATTCTTCTAACTGCTATGCATGTTACCCCCTTTCACCTTAATTTTTATATGTGCTTTCTTGCCAGGCTTTCTCTTTATCAAACTGTGCCCTTAATTTAAAACAATAAAGAAGTTCAGTAAGAATAGGGTTGTACATTTTAAAACTTTACAAAACTTCATTTGTTTGCCATTTTTGGTCTGAGAGCTTGTGATGCAACTGAGGGGTGATGATTGATTTATGTCAAGTAGCTGAATAAATAGCTCAAAGGATGCTAAAGTTCCCATGCTATGTTTAGTACCTGAAACTAATAAACAAGGTTGCCATCTTTTCTAAAGAACTCTAATTTTTAACATTAAGTAACATCAGGTTGGTTTTTATTCCTAATTTAGAACAAAGTTTGTATTTTCTTTTGTTTATCTGTTTTTAAGTTTGGGATAATTTTGTTTTTTCTTCTGTCACGTATGAAGCAAAGTATATTTAAAATCCTTCACAGGCCGGGCGCGGTGGCTCACGCCTGTAATCCCAGCACTTTGGGAGGCTGAGGCAGGCGGATCAAGAGATCAGGAGTTCGACACCAGTCTGATCAATATGGTGAAACCCTGTATCTACTAAAAATACAAAAATCAGCTAGGCGTGGTGGCGGGCACCTGTAGTCCCAGCTACTCAGGAGGCTGAGGCAGGAGAATCGCTTGAACCCAGGAGGCGGAGGTTGCAGTGAGCCAAGATCACGCCACTGCACTCCAGCCTGGGCGACGGAGGGAGACTCCATTTCAAAAAAACAAAAAAAAATTTCTTCACATAACCTAGGAGGTGTCTACTGCAAGATATGCTAAGGGATATTAAAGAGTGAAAGAAATTAAGAGTTAAAAAAATCCTCAGAATGAATGTATCACAAAGATATTTCAATTCATATTAGTAGTGAATTGTCTTAAATAAAATGAAATATGAAATGATTAAAGGAGTATTGTCTATGAATTGAAAAATTCTGAATAGTCGTCTTCTAATGACTAAAAAATTAAATAGGACGTATGCTGTTTTCAATATAAAATATTAGACAATGTAAAGGGCACATTGGAGAAAAGATCAATAGTGGTTTTTTTTGAATGGCACTATTTTTAGAATAAGCAAAATGCAATGACTTAATTACATCCTACTATTTAGATTAACTTCATACATATTGTTGAATTGAATTTGGCCTAATGCTGCCCCATTTTCAGTAAACTGCAATCTAACTTAGTATGTAAACAAACTGCAACCTAAATTAAGAATATACTCTTGTAACAAGTAGCTGAGTCTTGGCCAATCTTAGCAGCTGAGCTTTCAGCCAATTACAGGCTACAAACTGCTCAGATGTCCAAATAAGGCAAAGAAGGAGCTGTAATCAATGACACTGTTTCTGTTTGTCATTTTATTTTTCTGTCTGTAAATACTGCCTGCCCACTTTGCAGAGTGGAGCTCTCTAAACCATTACTCGTTTAGGGTGCTGCCTCATTCATTAATTGTCTCTTTGCTCGTTTAAACTCTGCTAAAATTAATTTATCTAAAGTTTTTTCTTTTAATAATAATAAGACATGCTTTTGTTTTTTTGGAAGTGTTCATGTTCAGTGTTTGTTTTTGCTAGGGCTTTGGAGATCATCAGTTTCCCTTAGCGAATGCAAGTTCTTAATCTGTTGTCAGCGCCTTAAGGGCATTTATTCCTTAAATAAGAA
The DNA here is from genome assembly GCF_028858775.2 of Pan troglodytes. Taxonomy (NCBI): domain Eukaryota; kingdom Metazoa; phylum Chordata; class Mammalia; order Primates; family Hominidae; genus Pan; species Pan troglodytes. The sequence continues at coordinate 28,252,955 of NC_072403.2, forward strand.
AACCCTAGTGGAAGCATTTGGAAATTTCCCCTGTAATTCTTATTTTTTTCTTTTAATTACTGCTATACTATTCATATCCTCTGGTCTAGTTCTATGAAGTCTCTATGAATTGTATGTCACGTGCTTGTTCTGAATCATGTGTGCCTTTGTACACATTTTAATGCCTGATATAAAATAATGCCAGATTTAAGGATGACATGTCCAGAGTCTCCACAAACGTAAATCTCACTCTTTGAGAGTTATGTTTTCTTTAGGCAAAAGAATTAAATATTTAGCTGTATGCTAATCAGAAGTGAGGTGGATGATAACTTTCCTTGTGAAAGGTTCCTCACACTTCAATATTCTGTCCATGTGCACAGGCACACACATTTCTTATCTGATGGAAAGTAGAGCTGAAGCATGCCTACTTCTAGCTAGGGATCAATTGGTCTATCTATCTACTTATCTATTACCTATCTGTTAATCATCTCTTATTGTTGTCTAATAGGAAATGGGACTCTCAGCCATGCTTACTTCCCGGGATAATTTTAAATTTTATAATTTAAAATTCTAATTAGCACAGGCACCATCAAATAGAACAGAAAGCTATAGTGATAGATCAGGGTTCCTGAGGCCCCCTGAAATGATAGGCATTGATGTTTTTATTGTTTCATAGTGGTGAGACTGTAGGGGTTGACCTATGTGAGGGGCTGGGGGAGTCTAGAGGAATCAGGGCACTTGGAAAGTCAGGGAAGTGAGTCTGTACTAAGTATTTTGATATTGTAACAACTCTTAGGGCCATGCATGTGCTGACACACTATTACCCCTAACTTCCCCCACTGCCAATTTTTTTGCCTGTATTGAAAAGATTCAGATTGAAAAGTAGAGCAGGCTCTTCAGAGAAAATGCTACCCTTCAAATCCAGCCTACATACCCTTTATCCTCCAACACATTTTGGTTAGAATTTGTCTAAAATATCTTAGCTGTGACATATCTGCTTAGTTTTTTTTTCTTATTTATTCATTCATGTCTTATCAGTATAACCAAAGGGATGATTTTTTTAGGAAAGCTTTTTACCATTGGGGTTGACCTAGAAGAAAATGGACATATAAATAAGAATTAATTCTTTGATGGAATGCTCTAATGTCCAACAGTAATTCAAACAAGTATAATACTAGGCTTTTAAATGATATATGGGAATGTAAAAGTTCAAGCTGTTGAAGAAGTCTTATGGGAAAGGCAGATCACAGAATCATGGATCTCACTAATGCTAATAAAATAAATGGAAAATAAGATTTAAAAGAAACTAAAAAATACACTTGTTATCAACAGTGGAAGGAAGTATGAACATGTTCATTTTAAAAAATGGTTTATATCTGAGACTCAATAGATATAGTCAAGCTGATTTTTTATCAGTTACGATTTCAACAAATGATGCAAAGTTCTGACTATAACCCTTAGAAAAATGGAAAACAGATCGTAAACCTTTTAAGTTGTCAGAAAAAGAAAATACACATACGCACACACACTCACACACCCAGAACACAAGACATTCCGTTTAACAGAAAATAGAAAAAAAAAAGGATATGTAGGCAACAAAAATATGCAATTAGGAGGCAGAATAAAATCAAGTATATTGAGATAAATCTACTTATTGAAATAAAAAAAGACTCAGTTTCTCTAAAAATGGCAAATCCCAATTAAATGCTTATATACAAGTGACATATCTTGTAGGGGAGAAGAGATTCCATTTCTTGCCCATAGATAGGTTCATGCCTGACAGTCCTATAACAAAAGACAGAGTAACAAAAGAAAAACGAACAGATTTATTCAATATAAATTTACATGAAAAAGAGCCTTCAGAAATGAAGAACCAAAGAAACAGAGAAATGTGTATTTTTATGCTTAAGGTTGATAAAAAGTGGACAGTCATGTAGAAATACAATTGTACAAAAAGGAGTATGATCTGAAATGACTGAACATTAATAAACTGTAGGGAACTTACCAAAGCCTGTATGTTCCGATTCTTCTTGGTGTCTCTGTCTTTGAGGGTACTTCTGGAATGAAGGTTCTTATGACCTACTTTATAGAAACGTCAGAGGATTCTTTTATGGCCTGCTTCAGGGGAGAAGGGTGGGAGAAGCTTACAGAGTGAACTTCCTGTTTTTGCTGTTTTCTGAAATGCCAAGATGCCATATTTTGTGGTAGTGTGTTCTGTACCCCATCAATCTAAATGAGTGGTTTTCAAAGGGCAAGCAGTTAGGAGGTGATTCTGCCTCCCAGGAGACATTTGGCAATGTGTGAAGATGTTTATGACTGTCATAACTGGAAGTGGGGGTGCTGCTGGCATCTGGTGAGCAGAGACCAGACATGTTGCTAAACATCTTACAACACACAGAGCAGCCCTCAGAACATAATATTATGCCATCCAAATGTCAGTAGTGCTGCTGTTGAAAAACCTAGATTAAAATGGAGTGTCTAAAAAAGTTAAAGTACAAAAAATCACAGCAAGCAAATTAAATTGCTGGAGTAATAAATTTGTTACTAGGCAAAAATGTTAAAGCATAGTACAGTACTTTGTGATATTGTATTGATATGCAGTCGATAATGGAGATGAGACTGTCTATAGTCTTTTTGCAATCAATAATAGGATCAAAAATATTAAGCATGTATTAAACAAATGTGAGGGGAAATTAACCAAGACACAAGAGTAGGATATGGGTGTGTGTATTTCAAGCAACTAGAACATCTACAATAGAACATATGGCAAAAATAATATATAAATAGTTTAGTTTGTTTTGTTTTCTCTTACTCGTTACCATGATTGTTTAATGGCTGAATCTAAATAATTCCTTGAGTTCTTATCTATGTTAATTTTTGTTGGCATTCAACCTTGTACTGCCCCCTTTGGCTGTCTTATTCAATGTCATGACTTTATTTGTCACACCCATGAAGATGATCCCAGCTCTGTTTATCTCTCCCTAAGTTGACTTCTGAGCTACTAATTACCTGCTAGACATTTCAATCTATATGTCTACAAGTAAGATATGCTGAATTATTAAAGAAAATCCTTAATGATTCATTTTTTCTCTCAAACAGCTTCTCAGTCAACACTTAACATCTCAGAGTTGAGTTTATTTCCTTTTCTTTTGTTTCCCTTGCATCACACTCAACCAGTTGGCAGGTGGCAATTATTCTGTCTCTCTAACTCCATAAAATTCTCTTTCCTCCTTTCTCCAGGTTATCTTGACCTGCATATTACAATAGCTTCTCCTCCATTTTCTCCTGCCTATGTTCAATTCAATTTCAATCTGTTCATCCATTAACATTAACCATCCTGAGGCTCAACTTCTGGACAATCTCTAATTTGTCTAAATCATAGTATTGCAGAGGTAGAGGAAACATGGACTAATTCTAACCAAATATCACATTACAGAAATAAAGAAAATGATGTAAACATATTTAATTACTGAAAGAACTGGCACTGGAACTCCAATTCTTTCTCCTGCCATACTGGCAATATTTCTTCTTGCCTTCTGTCTGCCCACTTCTGTATGCCTTTTTATGTGCCCACTGAGCTTCTTATGCAGCTGATGATAAGTCTTGGTGAGGAGATAAAGATGTGACCTCGAAGACACCTTGTGAAACACATTATTACTTCAAGGAAAAATGCCAAGGTAATTGGGTTTCCAAAGAGAGAGGAGAGATAAATGGAATGTTCTGAAGAATTCAGCATCTTTAAGAAAACATGGCCACTGTCAAAGATAATTTGCGTGTGATTCTAAATCATGTTATAAAAACAATACGTTTGTTAGGCTATTTCTTAATGAGTTATGCAGATAAGGGATGAGAAGCTATTAATTTTTTTCGTCTTCAAATTGGTCTTTGATTTATCTGCCATTTCAGTCTCTAAGAATTCTTTTACTAATATGAGTCTTGCATGTGTCATAAAATTTTCATTTAACTTTTTCACTTGTCACTTCTACATCATTAGTGGAATGAAAGTCAAAGAATTCTTGTAAATTAAAAAAAGAGATAAAAGGTTATCTGTCGACCACTTGAGAGAAGCTATGCTATTATTACCATTGGAGGTGATGTGGCATTTGAATGTTCTCTTTTCTACAGGCCTTTTTGTACTGATACCTTATAAAATTAACTTAATAGATGAGAAATAGTGTGTTTCATCCAGAAGGGAGAATTGATTTCATAAAGAAGCAAAGAGAATGAATATAAATTATAAGTTTCTGTTAATAACTGCAGAATAACAGATAGTCTTTAATTTCAGCTACACCTGAAAACAGAGAAAGTGTCCATTGGAATAAGTGGAAATCATAGGTACATATGTAGAGAGACAGCTATGAAATTATGAGAATGTTTTCATGTTTGGTTTATAAAAAGCTTTTTCATTGAGGTTATGTCAATTATATAGGAGTACATATTTTATCATTTAAGAATATTTTTTGAAGATAACTATGTGAAATAACTATCTTCCAAACTCTCAGCTACATGAATGAACAGTGAAATAATTATTTATGTGTTTTAATCTAAAGAGAACTTTAATACCAAATGTCAAGAAAGAAGTTTTCTTTTTTTCCATTTCCAGGTAGTTTCAAAAAGTATTCATTGCATTTGCTTGTGTAGGTCTGTATCTTATTTTTGTTCAAAACCTTTTAAATTTTTATTTATAGGTTGGCAAATTAGATGGTTAAAAACAGTCAATCAAATTGTAGGTTTTGTAGGCCCTAAGCAATTGTTGGTGAAATTATGAATGATTTTTACCTTTCAAACTCCTTGATGACCCAAACGATGAAAATAATGAAATCCCTTTTTTTAGTGCTCTGATCAAAATCCTATAACATGCCATTGTTGTGTAGATTTTATCCATGTTACTTGAGTAGTTTAACTTCAAAATGTGTACAAATTTTACTCACTGTGTATGTGTTGGCAGCCACTAGACATGTATATGTGTTTGTTCTGAATTACTCAGATAATTGTCCCAATCTCACTGTGGATCACAAAACTTTACTACATGCAAAATATACTTTAATTCCTCATCAGTGTTTTAAAATTTTTGGAAGATATATTTTTAAAAATTACATATAGTATTTTCATTATATGAAGTGTTTCTAGCAATACAACTCAAAATTTCAAATACCATAAAAATGATTCCATTGGAGCTTTTAGTAACTCTGCAGGAAGGTCTAGAATATGAAAGTGAAAATAAGGCAGCTTTTAATGGACTAAAAAATATACATATATATATGTATATAAAATAAAGGGTAAAAAAATAAGTTCTAGATAGCATCTTATCACCCAGGTCCATTTCCACTGACAACCACTGCTTCAAAGGTTAAATTAAAATGCACACCTGCAGAATATTTGTGTGTTTAAAGAATTCATTAAAAGTGGAATATTCCTTCCTGTTTGGCCAATTCCTTAATGAATATATTTGCATTTAATAATAGCATCTTACCTTTAGAGCTTTCTTGCTCATTTTCTCTGCCTTTATCCTAAGCAGTAAGATTTCCAAGGTTAAGACCAAAGGCTTTGTAAAAATGTCATGGGTTTGTCCTTGTCAAAAAAAATAAATAAATAAAACCTCAGAAGTCTTTTCTGGCAGTTTACTTCAATGTCATTTCAAGCATAAGAAACTTTATATCATCCCAGACATGAAATCAAAAATATTGTTTTGTACTGTTATGAAAGATTTTATTATGTATATTTTGCCTTTGGACAGACATATTTTAGGGCAGTTCATAAAGATGACATTACAACTGTTTTACTTTCATTACAACCCCAAATTACAAATTTATGTCTTAAGCCTTGTCTTTGTAGAAAGGGTTGTATGAAAGCAAACTCCAAGATGTTAAATGAAGCAATATGCTTATTTTTAAGAACAAATTTTACATTATTGTTTGTTAACGAGTTATATAGACTCATGTATACATTATTGAATAAGGGGAAAGAAGTTTTGAATTAAATTATTTGCTCCAGTTCTGGCTTACTCCATCAGTACCTACATGACAAAATAGTTACTTTATTACCAAATTTGATGGATACGATTTGTCATGCTTTGTGAAAATTCCTGATGCCTCCACATTTCCTTTTGGTCATGAAGCTTCATAAACTAGCTATAGCTAGCAACTTCCAGTGATACCCAATCCTGCCAAGGTATTATGAAATCAGACAGGCCAAGTACTCATTTGCAACAGTGGCCTTTCTGCATAGGGCTCATTTGGTGATACTTTGAATAATGTCTAGAATATCCTCAGTAAGAGAGACTATAAATAGTTGTTTTGATTATCTATGGCTGCAAAAAACAAAAACAAAACAAAACAAAAAAAGTACCCTCAAATTTTGTGGCTTAAAACAACAACAATCAATTTGTTATTATCTCTCATGGCTCTTGCTTGGGATCTTTCATGTGGATTGCAGCCAAATGGTGGCTAGAGCTAAACATACCTTGAAGGCTTCTTCACTCACATGTTTGTTAGTTGATACTGGCTGTCAGCTGGGATTGTCCATCAGAATTCCTACTCAGGGCCTCTCCATATGCTCCAGACTTCCTCACAGCATGGGGGAAAGTCTCTAGAGCAATTAACCCAAAAAGACTATGCAGAAACTCTACCTCCTTTTATAAACAGCCTTGGAAGTTACAGAGTATCATTTCCTTCGTGGTTGCTGGCAGGCCTGGATTCAAGGGATAAAATAGACCCGAACTCTCATTGAGAGGTGTCAATATCACATTGTAAGAAAATTATGTGGAATGGAAGACTTTGTCCTATCCATCTTGAAGAACATAATCTGTGATAATTCTTGTACTCCAGGGCTAATATCATTATCTACTTCTTTAATTATTCTGCAATGACCTTTGATGTCTACTATCTTTTTTTTTTTTTTTTTGGGGGGGGACAGAGTCTTGCTGTTGCCCAGGCTGGAGTGCAGTGTCGCGACCTCAGCTCACCACAACCTCTGCCTCCTGGGTTGAAGCGATTCTCCTGCCTCAACCTCCTGGGTAGCTGGGACTATAGGCACATGCCACCATGCCCGGCTAATTTTTGTATTTTTAGTAGAGATGGGGGTTTCTCTATGTTGGCCAGGCTGATTTTGAACTCCTGACCTCATGATTAGCCCGCCTCAGCCTCCCAAAGTGCTCTGATTACAGGCGTGAGCCACCAGGCCCGACTGATGTCTACTATCTAATTAATATTTTTTACTCAACAGCAGCACATTTCCTCATATTCTACTTCAGGGTTGCCAGATAGTGGCAGATTCCTCCTTTGGCTGAAATAACTGTTTCTTTTTTTTTTTTTTTTTTTTTTTGAGACGGAGTCTCGCCCTGTTGCCCAGGCTGGAGTGCAGTGGCGTGATCTCGGCTCACTGCAAACTCTGCCTCCGGGGTTCACGCCATTCTCCTGCCTCAGCCTCCCGAGTAGCTGGGACTGCAGGTGCCCACCACCACGCCTGGCTAATTTTTTGTATTTTTAGTAGAGGCGGGGTTTCACGTGTTAGCCAGGATGGTCTCGATCTCCTGACCTCATGATCCTCCCACCTCGGCCTCCCAAAGTTCTGGGATTGCTGTTTCTAAAACCATTTCTTCTAACCTGGAACACAAGTCTTGCAGAGGAAAAAATATCAAATAATTACTTTGTTTCCAGAATCTAGATCAGACATTAGCAAACTTTTACTTAAAAAAAAAACAGATAGTAAATATTTTAGGCTTTGCTAGGCAAGAGACAAAATCAAGGGTAGTATGTAAGTACTTATATAAGTATTTAAAAATGTAACCATTAAAAAATGTAATTACAATTCTTACCTCATGGGCTGCGCATGAGCTAAGAATTCAAACAGTTAGTGGACTGCCTTTGGCTGGCAAGGTATAGTTTGTCAACCTCTGGCCTAGAATGTTAGGCAGTAGTGCAAATCAAAATTCGTAAAGCCCATGAATGACTTTTCATTTGGTTTTATGAATGTGTGTAGATGTTGAAAAAATCTGACTCTACACCTATACTGGGCATTGCAAATTTCTTCTTAAAGCTTTCAGTTTTAATTGCAAAGAATCTGCAGCATAATTTGATGGGCTTTTCGCAAAATCTGTCAATCAGTTTAAGTTATAAAACAAGTGTGAAAGCAAATCTCTAAATATCCAGAGCAATGTAAAAAAGTATTCAAAAAATTCGATTTCTTTTCTCTTCCTGTTGGACCTTAGTGAAGAACAGAGGCAAGGCATTCATTCATTATGTTTTATTGTCATTATTGTTCTATGCATAGCTACTCCCATTTTTTTCTTTCTGTCTATCAGTCATCATCTATCTGCTGTTATCTCCTTCTGAACTCCCTTTCCTTTCCCCATCAACACCATTCTAATATGTTTGAATGAGTGAATTTGTATGTGTTGCTGGAAAATATGCATTTTTTGTTGAGTGTGCATATATTTTTAATTTACTTAGGTATCATCTTAGAGATCTCTGATCTTTGTCTTGGTTTTCCTTCACTCAGTTATATGTTGATGATGTTTTCACGGTGCTGTATTACATCTAGTTTGTCATTTCTAACTCCTTTATAATACTTCAATGACTGCATCCACGTTTTACCTATCCACTCTTCCAGAGTGCATCTACTGCCTGTCCTACTATACACAATACTGTGGTACACATTTCTGTATGTGCCTTTATGTGAAAGAGTGATAGAACATTCTCTTATAAAGAAATTGAAATTGGAGGTCTAGTGACAATTGTGACTAAGTCAGTGCTTTACAGATCCCCTTGGCCTATTACAATTTCTGTCGTACAATTCAGTGATAACACACACAGAATATACTGAAAAGAAACAATGCAAAAGGATTTCATTAAGAGTGCAATTCCAACGGTTATTCTATTGGAACTAAATTGATTCACTTGTTTAGATTTGATTGAGGTGACAGTCACTGTCTTAAAAATGAATATTAATGCATTTGAGTTCTTGTCAACATTTTAGTAGTTGCTCTAGAGATTACAATATATACCCATAGTTTTTCCCAGGCTAGTTAACATTAATAATGTTCCATGTCACATAAAATATAGCAACTTTGCAATTGTATAGGTCTATTTACCTCTCCTCATCCTTTCTACTATAGTTGTCATATGGATTACATATATATATATATGTTGTGCAGCTCATAAAAACTACAGTTTTGCTTCACAGACTGTGAAAATAGTTTTATATATTTACCATTTCTGGTGTTTTCCATTCCGTCCGAAAGGTCCAAATTTACTCCTGCTATTATTTTCCCTCGGCCAAAAAACATGCATTAGCATTTCTTATATTACAAGTGTACTTATGACAAATGCTGTCAGTTTTCAAAATCTAAAAAAGGATTTTGTCTTTATTGTTATTTATTTATTTATGTATTTTTTTGAGATGGAGTCTCGCTCTGTTGCCGAGGCTGGAGTGCAGTGGTGTGATCTTGGCTCACTGCAAGCTCCGCCTCCTGGATTCATGCCGTTCTCCTGCCTCAGCCTCCCGAGTAGCTGGGACTACAGGTGCCCACCACCACGCCCGGCTAACTTTTTCTATTTTTAGTAGAGACAGGGTTTCACCGTGTTAGCCAGGATAGTCTCTATCTCCTGACCTCGTGATCCGCCTGCCTCGGCCTCCCAAAGTGCTGGGATTACAGGCGTGAGCCACCGCGCCCAGCCCTTGTCTTTATTGTTAAGAGACAGCTTTGCTAGATGAAAATTATTAGTTCATTTTTTTTCTCTTCAAGCACTTTGAGTATGTTATGCCAATGTCTTCTGGCATCCATAATTTAGGATGAGAAGTCATTTGTTAACTAACCATGATCTCCTATGTGTAATGTATTGTTTTCTTCCTGCTACTTTCAGATATATTTTCTCTTTTTGGGTTTCAAATAGTATGACTATTATGTTCTTAGACATGCTTGTTTTTGAATTTATACTGCTTGAGTTTCACTGAGATTGTCATATCTGTACATCTACTATTTTCACTAATTGGGTAACTTTTTGTTTATTATTTATTTGAATATTTTTGCCCCATTTTCTTTGCTTCTTCAGTAAATTGGACTTCTGTTTTTCTCTCACAGTCCTTAAGGCTGTGGTCATTCTTCAATTTTTTTCTTTCTTCTTCAGGTTAGATAATTTCCATGATCCTATCTTCAAGTTTACTGTTTACTTTGTCACCCCCATTTTCCTGCTAAGCCCTTTCTATGTTTTTTTTTTTTTAAATATAGGTACTTACAGGTACTAAACTTTTCTGAAATTTTCATTAGGTTTTTTTCCATTCCATTTTTCTGCTGAGATTCCTACTTTTTCATTCATTATGAGCATTTTTTTCTTCATGTCATTTATCATAATTGATGATTGTTTTAAAATTCTTTTCTTGTAGTTCTAACACCTCAGTCATCTATAGCTTGAACTCTGTTGTCTTTTATTCTGATAATGAGTGACAACTTCTTATTTCCTCATATGTCAAGTAATTTTGGATTGCATTCTTGTCATTGTAAATATAGGTTGTCTTTAGATTTTGTTATGGTCTCCCGAAGAGCATCACTGTTGTTTGCTTGTTTTAACTGGCAATTGATTTAACAAGATTCAAACTTCAAACTCCATTTCATGTGTGGCAATTCAAAATCTCAGTTCAGCTGTGCTGTTTGGAGTCTGACACACACACACACATACACACTCTCTCTCTCTCTCTCTCTCTAGCCAGAAATTTGCATAGAGTTTATACATAGAATTTTGGGCCCCTCGTCCTTTCTGTTTTCTTCCCATCTAGAATTCTTCCTTCACTTTTCAGTGGCTACAATTGTCCAGAATAATTCTGGGGTTCCTACCAGAGTTTTAGCCACTGTGAATGCTGTTATTATAATCTCTCCGCCGGCTAAAAGCCATGCAATATCGGAAAATCATCCTTGCCATTCCTTTTTCTGAATGTTGACTCTCCTCTGCCTTTTTTTTTCCTTTTGGTGTCACTCTCCAGTATATTTAAGTAGATTTCTGCTTGTTTTTCTTTTCCTTCCTTTCCCCTTTCTCCTCTCTCCATTCCTTCTTTCTTTCTTTCCTCTCCCTTTTCTCCTCTTCTCTGCTCTTTCCTCCCTCACTTCTTGCTTGCTTCCTTCCTTTCATTCTCTCTCCTTTCTTTCTCTGTTTCATTTGTTTCATTCCTTCTTTTCTCCTTCCTTCCTTCCCTCTTTCTCGCATTCCCTCTCTTCTCTGTTTCTTTCTTCCTTTCTTTTATTTCACCAGAATTCATCATTGTTATCAGCAGAAGGATAGGGTATGCTAGGAGATTCAAGTCCATGCAAATTTCAGGATGATAACCAATGCTTCTTTGAAATCCAACAAAAACAAATATTTTAATATTCTACACTGAATAATAGCTATGTTCTCATAGTTATAAGATAAACCACGTGTATTAGTCCATTTTCACACTGCTGATAAAGACATACCCAAGACTGGGTAATTTATACAGAAAAAGGTTTAATGGACTCACAGTTCCACGTGGCTGGGGAGGCCTCATAATCATGCCAGAAGACAAAGGAAGAGCAAAGGGACTTCTTATATGGATGTGGATAGACAGAATGAGAGCCAAGTGAAAGCAGAAACCCCTTATAAAATAATCAGATTTCGTGAGACTTATTCACTACCATGAGACTAGTATGGGGGAAACCACCCCCATGTTTCAGTTATCTTCCACTGGGTCCCTCCCATAACACTTGGGAGTTATGCGAGCTACAATTCAAGATGAGATTTGGGTGGGGACACAGCCAAACCATATCATCATGATCTATTTTATATAAAATAGTGTTTTAGTTGGATAAGAAATAATTTCCAATAGCATTTTAAAAACTGTACTAGGCTGTTCTTGCATCACTATAAGGGAATACCTGAGACTAGGTAATTTATAAGAAAGGAGCTTTAATTGGCTCACAGTTCTACAGGCTATACAGAAAGCATAGGACCAGCATTTGCCTCTGGGCAGTCTCAGAAGCTCACAATCATGGTGGAAGGTGAAAGGGGAACAGGCATTTCACATGGTGGGAGCAGGAGCAATAGAGCAAGGATGGTGGTGGTTGGGGGTGGCAACACACTAAAACAACCAGATCTTAAAAGAACTCACTCAGTATTATGAGGACAGCCCCAAGACAATAGGGATTTACACTCATGGCCTAAATACCTGCACCAGCACCCACCTCCAACACTGGGAATTGCATTTCAACATGAGATTTGGGCAGGGACAAATATCCAGACTATATCATTCCACCCCCCACACCCCAATCTCACATCCTTCTCACATTGCAAAACAATCGTGCCTTCCCAATAGTCTCTCAAAGTCTTAACTAATTGCAGTGTTAACCAAAAGTCCAAAGTCCAAAATGTAATCTGAGACAAGGCAATTCCCTTCCACCTATGAGCCTGTAAAATAAAAACAAGTTATTTACTTCCAAGGTACAAAGGAGGTAACAGGAACCAGGTAAACTTTCTTGTTCCAAAAGGGAGAAACTGGCAAAAAAAAAAAAAAAAAAAAAAAAAAGGGCCTACAGACCCCATGCTAGTTTGAAACCCAGCAGGGTAGTCACTACATCTTAAAGCCCCAAAATATTCTCCTTTGACTCCTTGTACCACATCCAGGGCACACTGGTGGGAGAGGTGGGCTCCCAAGGCCTTGGGCAGCTCCACCCCTTTGGCTTTACAGAATTCAGACTTCTCCACTGCTCTCACAGGTTGGTGTTGAGTGTCTGTGGCTTTTCCAGGCACAGGTGTAAGCTGCCAGTAGATCTACAATTCTGGGGTCCGGAAGATGGTGCTCTTCTTTCCACAGCTCCACTAGGCAGTGCCCCAGTGGGGACTCCATGTGGGGTGCTCCAACCCCACATTTCCCCTTGGCACTGCCCTAGTAGAGGTTCTCTATTAGGGCTGTCCCCCTGCAGCAGGCTTCTGCCTGGGCACCCAGGCTTTTTTATACATTCTCTGAAAATCTAGGTGGAGGCCGTCAAGCCTCCTTCACTCTTGTACTCTGCATGCCTGAAGGCTTAACACCACAGGGAATCTGCCAAGGCTTATAGCTTGCATTCTCTAACGTAGCAGCCTGAGCTATACCTGGACCCCTTTGAGCCATGGCTGGAGTTGGAGTGGCCAAGATGTGGGGAGCAGCGTCCTGAGTCTTTGCAGGGTAGCGGGATCCTGAGCCTTCCCCTTCCCCTGAAAAGCATTGTTCCTTCCTAGGCCTCTGGGCCTGTGATGGGAGGGGCTCCTGTGAAGGTCTCTGAACTGCCTTTGAGTCCTTTTTCCCATTGTCTTGGCTATCAGCATCTGGCTCTTTTTCAGTTATGCAAATCTCATTAACAAGTGGTTACTCCACAGCCTGCCTGATTTCCTCTCCTGAAAAAGCTTTTTCTTTCTCTGCCACTTGGCCAGTCTGAAAATTTTCAAGCTTTTATGCTCTGCTTTCTGTTTAAATATAAATTCCAAGTTTAAGTCACTTCTTTGCTCCCACATTTGAGTGTAGGCTGTTAAAAGCAGCCAGGTCACATCTTGAATGCTTTGCTGCTTATAAATTTCTTCTGCCAAATACCATAAATCTCACTTTTAAGCTCAAACTTCCACAGATCCTAGGGCATAAACAGAATGTAGCTGAGCTCTTTGCCAAGGCATAATATGTGTGACCTTTGCTCCAGTTTCCAGTAAGTTCCTCATTTCTTTTTTTTTTTTAATTATTTTTATTATTATTATTTTTGAGACAGAGTCTTTCACCCAGGCCAGACTGCAGTGGCGTCATCTTGGCTCACTGCAAACTCTACCTCCCAGGTTCACGCCATTCTCCTGCCTCAGCCTCCCGAGTAGCTGGGACTACAGGCACCCACCACTGCGCCCGGCTAATTTTTTGTATTTTTAGTAGAGATGGGGTTTCACCCTGTTAGCCAGGATGGTCTCAATCTCCTGACCTCATGATCCACCTGCCTCGGCCTCCCAAAGTGCTGGGATTACAGGCGTGAGCCACCGCGCCTGGCCTAAGTTCCTCATTTCTATCTCAGATCTCATCAGCCTGGACTTCACTGTCCATATCACTATCAGCATTTTGGTCACAACCATTTTACCAGTCTCTAAGAATTTCCAAACGTTCCCTCATTTTCCTGTCTTCTGAGCCTTCCACACTCTTCCAACCTCTACCCATTAACCAGTTCCAAAGCTCCTCCCACATTTTCAGGTTTCTTTATAGCAACGCCCCACTCCTCAATACCAATTTTCTGTTAGGCCGTTCTTGCATTGTTATAAAGGAATACCTGAGACTGGGCAATTTATAAGAGAAGAGGTTTAATTGACTTACAGTTCTGCAAGCTGTACAGGAAACACAGTGCCAGCATCTGCTTCTGGGGAAGCCTCAGGAAGCTTCCCATCATGGCAGAAAGCAAGCAGGGAGCAAGTGTCTCATATGGCGGCAGCAGGAGCAAGTGAGCAAAAGTAGGGGTGGTGGTGGTTTATTGTGTGCCACAAGAGAGTGGGGGAATTGTTCAAGTGTGTGGCAGACATTCAAACAACCAGATCTCACAAAAACTCACCATGATGAGGACAGCACCAAGCCACGAGGGATCTGGCCTTACGGCCCAAACACCTCCCATCAGGCCCCACCTCCAATACTGGGGCTACATTTCAACACAAGATTTGGGCAGGGACAAATATCCAAACTATATCAACAACCATTTACTCATTTTCCTTTTTTATAGAAAAGATACCAGAGGACAAAAAAATTTTTTTGCTATCTAAAGTATTTAATATTCTTATTTGTTTTAAATACCCTTATTTTTAAAGCCTCATTAAAAATATCTCTGAGAAAAAAAATTTGAAAATATGTCTGCCAAGGCTACCACTGTCAGGTCAGCACTAGTTTTCAAGCTGCCATCAACTTTTAATAAACCTTGGTATACTTTTTTGCCCCTAAAATTAGAAAAACAATATTAAGGAGCTGATTTTAGGGTAGAAAAATAACGTAGCTAGTGATCTTTGTAAATAAGTAGAATTTAAGACTTAAGTGAGCAAAAATTTAGCCTGGGCAATGATTGATGGATAAAAGAAATTATATCATCCTTAATGAGATCTGGTCATGGTTCTTCCAATTTATTAGAAGAGTAGTAATTAAATAATGATAAAATATTAGCACCTACCAGGGTTTCTCTACTCTTAGCCAATTGGGAATGGCCATAGTATCTAAGAACATTGTAATTTATAATGAGGTGATAAAAACAAAATTAATGGCCCTCAAAAGAAAGAATGAGTTGTGATTACAGCCCTTGACATACTAAGAGCTTATTGTGGCAAGCAAAGCGGCATGATAGTTCAGGTAGCATAGATAGGTTGGTCCCCATATATTTCTGTGTATATGTATATGTGCTGTGCATAAATATAAATATGCATTATATTCTTATATAACACTTTGAGCCTCATCTAAAGTAGATTTTGTATGTGGCAATAAATATATCAGAATATCCTAGGTCCTGATGTAATCAATCATTTTATTGGTAAATAAGCAAATGTATAACTTTGTCCCATGAAAATGTTATTATTATTTATTTATTTATTTTTGAGACAGGTCTCATTCTGTGGCCCAGGCTGGAGTGCAGTGGCATAATCTCAGCTCACTGCAACCTCTGCCTCCGGGGTTCAAACGATTCTCCTGCCTCAGCCTCTCGAGCAGCTGGGATTACAGGCATGCGCCACCACGTCCGGTTAATTTTTGTATTTTTAATAAAGATGGGGTTTCACCATCTTGGCCAGGCTGGTCACAAACTCCTGACCTCAAGTGATCCGCCTGCCTCGGCCTCCCAAAGTGCTGGGATTACAGGCATGAGCCACTGTGCTTGGCCGAAAATGTTACTTTATGAACAAATTACATATATGATTAGCTAATATATCACCAAAGATGGTCTCAATGGCTTATCCAGACTGTAATCTGAAGACTTCAATAATCACTGGATAAATATGCGTGATTTTTATAGTTTAATGAGAAAAATAAACTGACAAATACTATTGTCTTTGATTCAGTGTCACAGCGAGATTTAATCTCTGCCTGCTTTCATTTGCAGATGCCATAGTATCCAAGTGTTAAAATTGTGGTGGATCCCAGAAGCGTGCAGACGTGAGTATTGCTTCTCAGTTTTTACTCTGGGTACTGGAGCCTCTTCTGTTTCCTGGTCCATCCAGTCCCCAACTTTCACTCCTCAGCATCCTCTGGTTCTGCACCAGCCTTTGTATTTTAGCTTTCCCCTTTGTCTCCTCTTATTCTTTTGATGAGACTAAAGAGTCTGTTGATGGTTTACTTTTCAGGCCCTTTTGTACTTTGATTTTCCTGATACTCATTAGTGTAGTTGGTCTCAGATCTGCCTCTGCTCCTGAATTTCAGTATCTACGTAAACCCTGCTCAACTGCTGTTATTCATCGAAATTTTGGCTTTCAACTTCATTGTACTTTTTATGGACTTAGTTTTCTTTCTGGGCAGTTTCTGGTATACACACTAAGCTTGTTCCTCACACCTGGCTTGTTCTTGGCTTCTCAAGTAACTTTGAGAACTTTGCTTTGTCTTTTAAGCTATGCCATCCCTCATTATGATCCCACTGCTGACTCTAATTACATTTTCTGTCTTTGTCTTTATCGCCATAACTTCAATACCATGTGCCTCTATTTCGGTATTAGTTTTTGGTATTTGGTATTAACCTAATAAGCGACATAATTAAAAGTAATAAAAAACAGCAGTCATCAAACATACCCTCTGGAATGATCTCATCCATGTGCTACCATTTTTTCATGATTAAGTACCCATCTATATTATTGATGTCTCTTGCTTATTATCCCTGATTATATTGTGTCTGGAACTGGTGGGTTCTTGGTCTCGCTGACTTCAAGAATGAAACCGCGGACCCTCGCGGTGAGTCTTACAGTTCTCAAAGAAGGTGTGTCTGGGGTTTGTTCCTTCAGATGTTCAGATGTGTCCAGAGTTCCTTTCTTCTGGTGGATTCGTGGTCTCCCTGACTTCAGGAGTGAAGCTGCAGATCTTCACAGTGAGTGTTACAGCTCATTAAGGCAGTGCACGGACCCAAAGAGTGAGCAGCAACAACATTTATTGCAAAGAGCAAAAGAACAAAGTTTCCACAGCATGGAAGGGGACCCAGGTTGCCTCTGCTGGCTTGGGTAGCCTGCTTTTATTCCCTTATCTGGCCCCATCCACATCCTGCTGATTGGTCCATTTTACAGAGAGCTGACTGGTCCGTTTTACAGAGAGCTGATTGGTCCATTTTTACAGAGTGCTGATTGGTGCGTTTACAATCCCTGAGCTAGACGCAGAGTGCTGATTGGTGCATTTACAATCCTCTAGCTAGACATAAAAGTTCTCTAAGTCCCCACTAGATGAGCTGGACACAGAGCACTGATTGGTGCATTTACAAATCTTTAGCTAGACACAGAGTGCTGATTGGTGCATTTGCAATCCTCTAGCTAGACATAAAAGTTCTCCAAGTCCCCACCAGATTAGCTAGATATAGAGTGCTGATTGGTGCATATACAATCCTCCAGCTAGACATTGAAGTTCTCCAAGACCCCACCCAACTCAGGAGCCCAGCTAGCTTTGCCTAGTGGATCCTGGGCCAGCCCCCCGGGAGCTGCCTGACAGTCCCGAGCCATGCGCCCACACATCTCAGCCCTTGGGCGGTGGATAGGACCAGGCGCCATGCAGCAGGGGGCGGTGCCCATTGGGGAGGCTGCAGGGGAGCCCACCGGGGGTGGGGGCCCAGGCATGGCAGGCTGCAGGTCCCGAGCCCTGCCGCGGGGGGAGGCGAGTGAGGCTCGGTGAGAATTCCAGCGCGGCGTGGCGGGCTGGCAGTGCTGGGGGACTGGGGCACCCTCCACAGCTGCTGGCCCAGGTGCTAAGCCCCTCATTGCCCGGGGCTGGCAGCCACTCTGAGTGCGGGGCTCGCCGAGGCATGCCCACCTGGAACTGGCACTGGCGTGCGAGCACCGCGCACAGCCTCGATTCCCGCCAGCGCCTCTACCTCCACACCTCCCCGCAAGCAGAGAGAGCCGGCTCCGGCCTCGGCCAGCCCAGAGAGGGGCTCCCATAGTGCAGCAGTGGGCTGAAGGGCTCAAGTGCAGCCAGAGTGGATGCCGAGACTGAGGAGGCACCGAGAGCGAGCGAGGGCTGCTAGCAAGTTGTTGCCTCTCAATATGACTCAGTTTAGAATAGAATTTAGAGAGCAGTGGATTGTTAAACTGTTGAAATTATCTTGCTTTTTATATGTCTCATTAATAATTATGTGAATATTGGTTATTGCCCAATTTGGGGATGCCCTGGGGATGCCTGGGATCCACTAGGCCCTGTTATAGTTCACTGTAGGGTGATTTCTATTGAGTGAAGGAGGTACACTGTGGGCTGCCAGACAGACACCAACATCCTTTGGTGCTTGGGAAGGAAGAGCGCATCATGCCTCTCATCTGGAGTTTAATCTTCAGACTTATCAAAATTCTTACTCTTCTTCCTATGTGCAATTTGTGACTGTAGTTACATTGGTGTTGGTGTCTAAGTAGGAAAAAAAGAACTTGTAAAGGCTGGGTCTGGTGGCTAACTCCTGTAATGCCAGTGCTTTCGGAGGCCTAGTCAGGAGGATTGCTTGAGATCAGGAGCTTGAGTCCAGCCTGTGCAACATAGTTAGACCCCCATCTTTACAGAAATAAATAAATAAATAAATAAAGTTGGGCATGGTTGCCCATGCCTGTAGTCCCAGCTACTTGGGAGGCTGAAGTGGGATCTGAATTTGAATCTGCAATGAGCTATGATTGCACCACTGCACTCCAGCCTGGGTGAAAGAGCATGACCCTGCCTCTCAAACAAGCAAACAAACAAACAAAACCCTCTTTCTCTTGGAAGCATCTTCTTGAGAGATAGAATCCAGAAGTCATTGAATGATTTAAGCAAAAGTGTTATTTCAGTAGTTCTTGGTGGATGAAGGTGGATGACTGGCAATTTGCTTTTCATAGGACCCTGTTTTTTGTTTGTTTGTTTGTTTGTTTGTTTGCCTGTGCAATATATTTGTAGAAGCCGTCTCTTTCAGGGCAAATAAACATGCCAGCCTTCCTAAAAATGGTCATTGGTATTACTGGGTGGCTGATCCCCAGAAATGCCAAATTTCCTTATTATTTGAAACAGCTTGCATGGAATAAAAACCACCCACTCTCTCACTTGTGTTTTTGGGGAGATCGTTCCGAGGGAGGGGTTTTGTTTTCCAAGCTGAGGGCCTCCTCCTGTCAGGACGAGGTAGATGGTGTATGAGACTTCTGAAGCTGTTTGAGCAGCAGTGGAGGCTGTAAATATGTAGTCATGTACCACTTACACACTCACACTCACTTCCTATCATAAAGCTATTGGCTTGGGACTGAAAGTGAGAATCCCACTTTCCACTCCACAAAGAGACCTAAAATTTACACTCACTTCTGTGGATTTTTGTTGTCATCCTAATTTTCTTCTTTTCAGGGTAAAATCTGAAAAGACAGAAATGAAGATAACACACCACAGACCATGGAAATCAGGAGATAATTTTAACTTTCCTTCCATTCTCAGAAAAAAAATACATACATAAATAAAAATACACATATGTACATACATACACATATATGTAAAGTGTAGCTGAGAGATCCCTTAACAGGGATGCCCTTAACTTTTTTCTGCCAGGACTGTGACAGTGTTTATGATGACCAGTCACTGAAAGGATAAAAGCTTTTGATTTGCCTGAACTATTTTTTTCCTGGACACATCAGGTTCTAAAGGCTTTGTGGAGCTACAAATAGAAACAGATAACCTTGCTGTTGCATTATTATGATCATCTCTGTAATCCAGTTTTGAGCTCTTTGGAGATTCTTGTAAACAGAAGTTTCATCTGAAATGGCTGCTGTTAAAGTTCCTACTTATCATGTAGTGCATATTTTATTTTTAAAACCATTCCATTGTGTAGCAGCATAATAGATGGAATTTTAAAATGATTTTCCAGTAATAGGAGATGTATTATTTTTTGATGGGTGTGTACATATTAAAGTGATAAGGACTTCACATAGTTTTTAAAAATTGTTTTTATTTTTATTTTTTATAACCCTTTGACCATTTGGAGCTGGCAAATACTATTGGGGTGAGCTAATCACTCTCATTCCTTTTGCTTGGTCACACAGTGTGAACCACATCAGACGGTGACCATTCTGCCCCTTCTAGAATTCCTGGGAAGGTCAGACCACAGTCTCCTTTAATGATTCATCCACTCTTGTGCTCAGCAAACCAGACTGTTGGAATTTCTTATTATATATACCTTGAAGCTTGAACTTACCCCATATCTTTTTTCCCTTGTTTTCCACAGTTTGAGAACCTACTTACTCTAACAATTCTTTACATACTTAAAGGTTGTTCTCAAATTTTATTGCTATGATTAAATTTTTTAATAACAATTTTTAAGGTAAGCAATCTTAAGCATTTCGACATTTTTGTATGTCTTACTTTCCACTTACTCTATCTTGTGTCTATTTCAGTATATGATTAATAATCATAATAGAAATTATTACAAAGCTTCATAGTTTGCAAGGCACTTTCCTATTCATGTTCTCTTTCATTTGATCCTTCCAAAAACCTTGTGATACACAGGGAGATGATATGTTCATTTGGTCAGGCCAGAAAGGAAAGAATCTGGAAGGAAGGTGAAGTTATTCTGATGTGAAATGAAGACTCTTACAGAGAAGGAGATAGATAGGAGAGCATGAGATAGTGCTACAATTCTGTATTTCTTTTGCCAAGCAGTATAGGAGAGATGTATCTGCCTAGGGTAGTTTCCCTTTTCGGATCCACTAATTTTCATATCAGAATCAAAGCCCCTCATTTTGGCAGGCTCTTCTAGTTGGGTGGACACTAAATTCCACTGTAATTGAGTTGGTGCACAAATGTACAGCATGCTGCGTGTACACACGCAGATCTTTATAAATGAAGTGAGTTGGTTACCCACATTGTGGCTGCTTAGGTACTCTTCATTCTCCCCTCCAATTTGTTTCCCTCCCATTTTCTGTCCAGTCCCTCTTTCACTAGGTGGGTAGGGAGAGCGCGGAGTTCAGACACGTCGTTATATTAAGATCTCTGGGATAAAGTTGGCTCACAAAATGTTGAAGTCACCTCCATTTAGGTAAACCTCAGATAAATCACTTCTCCATTATTCTTTTCTAAGCAATGCTGAATATGATTTAAAAGCTGAATGCTTTATGTTGTATTAAAAATACGAATTACTTGCAAAGGTTCTCACTAAAGAATGAACAGATAAACTCAGTCCCTGAATGTTTAAAACCCTAGAACTTCTTTATGTCATGATGAGACCAGGTTGCAAAACAGAAGTTCAGGTCTTGTTTCCACAGTGAGTTGACTGGCAGATGATGGGTTGTGCTTTGAGCTTGCTGGGGACTGTCTGCTTGTCTCCAGCTGGAGGAACAAGAAAGTCTAACAGGCTATTAGAGTTTTTGTGTTAGATACCCAATGGCAAAAATTTCCCCCAGTCCCCAGTCCCACAAAGAAAACAACCCCGTTTTGAAATTGGAAACTTTGAAGGAAGATTTATGCACCTTTGGGTTTATGAAACCCGAAAGCACCATCTGGTGCTTTGGAGTTTGCAGGCTGGTTGCTTTGACAGACCTAAGTTTGGACCGGCCCCCATCTCCTCTTCTAGAATTCAGTCTCTACATTGATACCAAAAAGGCTAGTCTTCTAAACTTATTGGATAACTTGTAAAAATCAGTAGGATTTAGGATAGTATACCTGTAACTTTGAAAGGACAGTTTTATTGTTTGCTGCATGGCGCATTAAGGAGTCCAGTTGGTGAATTCCGCGTCTCCACTCTGCTTAGCTTCCTTGCAGGAGCGCTGTGTAATTTTGGTTTTGTTTTGACAGTTGGTGACCTTTGACCCCTCTGAGTAAAATGTTTAGGCTAAGGAAGACTGAAAAGAGCTTTCAGATGGGATATTTCCAACCTCTTTCAAGCTAGAGCAATCTTCCCCTCAGCACAGCAAACCCTTATATAGAAGTGGTTTCAGCCTCTCTACAACGTTCTGGTGGAACAAATCAGATCAAAGCCTTTCTTAATATGTTTGAAAAATGCACATCCGCATTGCAGAGCAAAAACATGTTATGGAAATCAATAATATCATATTCAGGCAGCCCTAACTTCAAAGTGAATCCTATGTGTGTTCTCAATTTCAAAAGAAAATGGAGAAAATGAGAACAGGGTGCATAAGTTTTCTCTGCTTAATTCTATTTGTAACTGAGCTGAGATCTCGAATGTCTCTTTACTGCTTTTTGACGGGTCCCTAAGGACTCTGGGCATAGGGAAATCTGCTTATTAATTGCCTGCACCTGTGATAATCTTGAACACTTAGGTTCCAAGAGTGGCAAACTTTCTTCCACCTCATGCTTTGTAATGCAAATTATTTACATTTTATTGGAAAAGTAGCATTTTAGGGGAGAATATAAAATGAGAAACACAAAGATAATGTAGATTAACCTTGCAGATTCTTTTATTGGAAAGAAAATCGTTTTGTATTGATAGCTTTTTTTTTCCATTGTTAGTTACAATATTTGTTGAGGTCCCATTATATGGCTATCTGCCATTTTCCAAGGTACAGTATGATTATATATTTAAATTATAAAATGTTTTGAGGGTGGGACTGAATTTTTTAACACACTGAACATACTTTATGATAATATTAGAACACGTAATTGTATGTGTAATTTTATGCATTTAATTATTTAGTATATAATATCAATACTCGACACCTGTGCCATGCATGCATATATTCTCTTATTTGCTGGGAAGTAAATATTAGCCATATTTTACTGGAAGGATTGTATAAAAATTAATTAACTGGCCTACTCTTCTTTTTTTCCTCTGTGCATCTTTCCTGCAATGGTGATGGTAAACTATAATATTGTGTTGTTCAGGTTCAGGATTTAAAACCCAAAAGGAGATGCCCAGGGACTGAATCTTGATATCCAATCTGTTTCTTAACTTTGCTGTTACCTGTTGGACATCATGTCAAAAGTCAGGCAATGCAATATGGTTCTTTCCACAGCAATGTCTCTTATTTTGCTTCTCAATATCTGATATATTTACTTGCTTACAACCTTTTTCCAACATAGTGTAAACATGTCAAAGTTTGTGTGATAGACTGAAATGAAACTGTTTAAATTGTGGGTTTTAAATGATTCTACACAGTCATTTGTTTAGAAAATGGGGAGACTCCAAGTTGACCAGATATGATATACTCAGATACTTGTCTAAATTGATCCTGGACCTGACTCATCTGGGACTGAAGTTTGGTTACCAGAACTGCCTTTCATTTCAACTTAAACTTCAAAAATGCATCAAAGATTTTGATAAGCTTTCTTTGAGTTTACTTTTAGATAATTCCCCCAGATGTAGCTTATAGACTAAAGCATGCCTCTTGACTCTCTACAAAAGAAAATTTCATCCCCTGAAATCGTTCCTTCTTATGCTGCTCAGTAACTGGGGTTGTAAAGAGGCAGGCTGACTTGGACTGCTTTCCTTTGGACCGTGTTGGAATTGGTAGGAAAGAAAAGGTAAGCATTCTTAAATGAATACACAGAAGCTCAGGACCTTGGGGCCACTTTCACTGGCCCCTCCCTTTGTTATCCCTGTATCCTAGCTGTCACCAGTTCTCTCAGACTTTTCCTTAAAACAGCAGGAATTTTCATTTGACTTTCACGTCAAGTGTTATAAAAATATTTCTGAGTTTTGAAAGAAGTATCAACTTCTGTTTTTCTAACTAGTAGCACCAAATAAACTCTGTCCTGGGGATTACTGCCCTTCAGTCTGCTGATTAGTTTGGTCAATGTTTGCCATAGTTTTTTAGAAAGGCACGTTAAAAAAAAAATTACATGATGTAGAGTTAGATGAACCCTCAGAATCCTGACTCAGTGATTTATCTCTGAAATTGTGATATATACACCTTTGAGAGATCTCTCTCTCTCTCAAAAAAAAAATATATATAAAATCATATGTATGGCTATTGGTGTTTTTAAGTACCTTTTATTTTTCAACAAGAAAAAACAAAAACAAATTCTACCCAGTCTTTCAAGTTAGCACATTTGTCCTTTCTCCCAAATTCATGAATCAAGTTCTAATTAGTGCCAATAAATCTGAAAAGGATTTTCTTTTAAAAAAAAAAGAAAGAAAGAAATTTTATTCCAGCAAGGTTTGCAAATTGGGGAGATGTAGCCTTGGGTACAAAACAAAGGTGTGTTCCAAGAGAACAAAGAGGGTTTGTGTTGGGTTCCTGCCCAAGTTCCCACTCTGGTCCACTTTCTTAGTGGTGACTGGTTGGCATTTGTTGAATTCTGATTGGTTGATGCAGGTTGCACTCTAATGGCTGATTCAGGTGGTGTGGACAAGAATAGAAGGCAATGAAAGTCCTAAAGTTTAGTGAGTGTGGGGGTTATCCAGAAACGCAGAGTGCATGTGTGACTTCTGGTCAGCAAATGGCTGCTTGGCACTGTTTTGAATTTAGGTCCAATTAGCCACTCAAGATCTATCTTGAAGGATTGGCTCCTTCAGGGTTCACATTTGTAAGCTCCAGACAAAGTTTGTTACTATTCCCTGACTCATTAAATGCTTCATCCTGGGGTCTTCTTCATTTGTTTTTTGACCGCTAAGTTTCACCAGTGCAAACCACACATTGCTTCAAACCCATAACAAGAGTTTTCCATTCTTGACCTCTTGATCATTGGTTTGGGATTTTTATACTCACATGTAACCATGCTTTTCTGCAATACTATGGTAAAAATCCCAGTCAAGTTGTTTTCAAAAGGGAGTGAGGAAGCTGTATTTTTAGTAATACAGTGACCCCTGGGTCCTGGGTAAAGGGCAGTTGCAGAAAAAAAGACATGACCAGTTGAGGAACTTTGGCCTTTGGCTCAGAAATATGTCTTGATGGTTCTCTGGCTGAATTTCCACAGAGATTCTTAGCACAATAAAACTGACAACCATGAGTTTTTCTCAAATGTTTATACTGTAGTTTCTCAACAACATGTGAACACAATTGAAGCATTAGAAATAATCTTGAGATTCTTGAAGTTCACAAACATTTGTCTGACCTCAAAAATGCTATAAGTAAGGAATGTTGAATCCCTAGTTCAGAAAAACCAAATTAAATGAGATAATGTATGTGAACGTATGCTGTGGCTTGTAACTTCCATACAGATGTCATATTTATAGTTTGATAATTTTCTTTTGCTTCCATGAAACAAGGTTCAGGTTAGGTCAGTGTTATTCGATTTATATATATGTCGATAGTAAAACACAAATTGAATGGGGTTTAGAATAAGAGTTGACTCCTTTCTTGTTTCTAAATACCAGAGATATCTGTTGTTTTTGCCTATGCAGCATTCCTTTTATCCCTACTGCTGAGGAAAGTTGTTGTTTTTATTTCAAGAGTAATTGATTCTCCATCTCAGTTTTTTGAGTGTGGCTCATTCTATTATCCAATTCCAGGGATGGACAGTAATCTTAACCTGACCAATTAGAATTCTCTGTGATTAGTTCATGGGTGGGCACAGGACTGCTGCTAGCTCGGTAATAATCATCTAGGACTTCCAAGAGAAGTAATCTTATAGTTTCTGGCACTTATGTTTTTGATTGTGTGGGGACAGCCTGCCTGAGAATGAAGCCAACGTGGAGAAGAGAGGGATGAAGAAAGGAGACACTTTTCTGTTGTCAAAAGTCAAGCTCCTGCATCTACCAGCGCTCAAAGTCAGTTCTCTTGAATTTCCCGGCTATGTGATCCAATAAACATCTCCATCTTTTTGTCTGTTTAATTAGTTCCAGAGAAGTTTCTGTTACTGGCAGCGGAGTGTTCTGTTTTAGTCCCTCTCTGTCGGTCATTGACTGGCTAAGTAGCTGTGTTCCCTTGGGCATGCCACCTAAATTTTATCAGATTGTTTCTCCATCTGTAAAATTAAATTGTATAATTTAGATCCCAAACGGAAAGCAGATGGCACACTGAAATTAGAATAGTGCAAGCAGTGTTTATTTATAAAGGCGTGGGAATTGGGTAGTATTGGATGAGCTGCTAACACCCCAGCTCCAAAGGGATGAGAGGAGGAGACATATCAGATAGTCTCACAGAGGACAACACCTTGAAGGAATAGTGAGTTGTGTCCTGGACAAACTTAACAGGATGGAACCAGGGGAATAAATTCGCTGTCTTCTGTCTCCTTCCTTCCATTCACCTCCTGCGAGGGTTTCCCACTTGCTAAACACAGCAGGAAGGCAGAAGCAAGAGGGCCTGTTGATGTGGTCCATGGAGCTCACCCTGTGGAGGAAAACAAAACAACAACAACAAAAAATGGGAAGCAGGGAGAGTGGACCTGGAGGGAAATAGCAGATAACCTTGAACTTGGCTGCTATTTCCAAAATTAAAGAGGAATCAATGAAGGAATTGGAATGAAGTGAGTTTGAAATTACTTTGGATTCATGTACATATGTAAGTGAGACAAGAGGAGGAAAATATTAAAATTTGTTTTGTTGTCTTTTTTCACATTTAACATTTCAATTCATTAAGAACACAAATAAGCTGGGTTCAGTGTCTCAAGCCTGTAATCCCAGCACTTTGGGAGGCCCAGGTGGGCGGAGCACGAGGTCAGGAGTTTGAGACCAGCCTGGCCAATATGGTGAAGCCTGATCTCTACTAAAAATACAAAAATTAACTGGGCATGGTGGTGTGTGCCTGTAGTCCCAGCTACTTGGGAGGCTGAGGCAGAAGAATCACTTGAACCAGGGAGGCAGAGGTTGCAGTGAGCCGAGATCGCGCCACTGCACTCCAGCCTGGGCATCAGGGTGAGAGTCTGATTCAATAAAACAAAACAAAACAACACAACACAAATAGTTTGATTAATGTCATTTTATTACTTCTAATGACATGGACAAAAAGGGTGAACATATTTGCTAGAGAAATTAGATAATACCATTGTTCAAGTTGTTCTTGAAAGTTTCTTTCAATAATTAGAATGGGATTTTATCTGAGCATCAATGTTTAAAGTGGAGAAAAAACTAATTTCATTTCACCTACAGTGGGGTTATATGGCTTTAAATTGCTCAACTACATGGGCTTAATAAAAGTACAAAAAACAGACACTTTTTTTTTCCTTGTTTCCAATATAGCTGTTAAATGCAGGCCTGGTATTTCATCTGGTTTCTCTATTGAAGAAACAGTAATTTGTTTCAGTGTTGGAAGAAAAGCTAACTGTGTGAGGTTTATTTACAGACAGTGAAGTATGTACAAAACCAGGGATATTGTTCTTCATGGGCAACTTAAGGAATGTTCGAGAGTGACTTTGACTCTATGCAGCTTTTTCCCCACTGACTTAATTGTTGAGTAGGATGTGTCTCCACTGCATGGCACATAGAATGCTGAGGGAGAAAATAATACTTGCGTATAATGTTATGCAGGTCTTGTTAATTTGGAAAATGCTCACTCAATTCCTGTTCTTTGATCAGAACTGTGTCCTTATAAATGTGAAGTATAAATATATGTGTGTTAACACGTAGCATAGAAAGTCCACCTCCTCCTTGTTGGGAGCGATGGCCTGTGTCTGTAGTAAAATGAGCAGATCAGGCTCCTCCTGTCCTGCATTGCTGTCTTTCTTCTGTACTCTGATCTAGGGGGGGTCCACATATGGCCAATGGGAGAAGTGCCCACTCAGTATACATGCACCTAATGCGTGGTCCTAAATGCAGTTCTGCAGACCCCCAAGACTGTTTTGGCCACTGTGGGTTGCAAAGTATGCACTGTCTCAAGATTTTATTCATTCCCAAAGGCTTTCCCCACGAGGGGCTTAGCCTACTGCAGTAAAAATAGACTTCATTGGAAAAGAATGCAAACATATGGTCTTCATTGTCTTCACAAACTTAATTAGAAATCTTACCAAACTGGTGGAGATATATTCTCAAATATTTTTTATTGGTTGCTCAAGGAATATCTGCAACATGTAAAGGAAAACAATAACTAATCTGGAGGACTCACTATAGGCAATTTCTACATTGTGATAGACAATGCGACACTGGCCACACTTATTCCCATTTGCATTGGGGCAATTTCCCATCACTGCCATTTGCATTTCTGCACTCTGTCCTTAAACACAATGGAAGAGTTCAAAGCTATTGGATATGACCCAGAAAAAAATAATCCAGCTTGCATTACTTGTGAGAAGCATGAAGTTTGGTTTCAAACTAAAAATAGCTATTTTCATTTTTTTTGGATTATCTGTTACTGCAGGAGATACTGAATACACGTTGTCACATTTACATTTCTATTCACACAACAACATAGGTTAGGGTTAATATCATTATTATTATTATTATTATTATTATTATTATTATTATTATTTGAGACAGGGCCTCATTCTGTCACCCAGGCTGGAGTGCAATGGCGCAGTCTTGGCTCACTGCAACCTTTGCCTCCTGGGTTCAAGCGGTTCTCCTGCCTCAGCCTCCCGAGTAGATGAGATTACAGGCACTACTGCCTGGCTAATTTTTGTATTTTTAGTAGAGACGGGGTTTCACCATGTTGGCCAGGCTGGTCTCAAACTCCTGACCTCAAATGATCCACTTGCCTTGGCCTTCCAAAGTGCTGGGATTACAGGCGTGAGCCACCGCACCTGTCCAATATCCTTATTTTGTAGTTGGAGAATCTCTTTTTCTCTTGCTATTCTTGTCTGCCCCTGTGTCCCAAATATAATGTTATAAATTTTGATCATTCTTCTCCCTAAATCTCTCACAGATTTCTCCACTTCTTTCCTGATCCTCTACCTCAAACGGATCTCTCCCTCTGCCTGGATAATCCATAGTTCCCTAACTAATATCTCTGTATCCACTTTGCTCCATTGTATGCTCTGCTCTGCAGCTAGACTAAACTTCAAAGATAGGCATCAAATTATGTCTTTACTGGTTAAATTCTGGGATGGTTACCCCTTGTCCCTAGAATAAAGTCCAAGTTCCTGTAACATAGTTCGTGATCTCTCCTAGCTCTGGCCCATGGCCGCGACTTTAGCCCCACTCTTGCTGCTGTCTTCTGCCTTCTCTCTCCAGTCCATCCATCCACACAGGACTTCATAATTTCCTTGAGCACCCCCATCATCCTGCACTATCTTGCCCTCTTTTATTTCCTCTTTGAATGCTTTTTCCTACAATTCCCTCAGCTTTCTGCCATGTATCCGTTAGGTTTTAGCTTACACAGCAGTTCCTTAGACAGTTACCCCTAATCCTTTAAAGTGGGTTCCCTTGTTTTTGGTCCCACACAGCTCATCCTTCCCCTTTAAGATACTCTTCATGATCGCAATTGCTTTTTAAAATAGCTCTCATTTCCTCTAGAATATAATCTTCATGAAATCAGTGCCCTTGTTTTGTTATCAAGGTATTTTCATCTTGTAATGCAGAACCTGGCACAGTGTAAGCATTCAGTAAACATATGTTGAATAAGTAAAGATTTTTTTTTTTTTTTTGAGACGGAGTCTCACTCTGTCACCCAGGCTGGAGAGCAGCGGCGTGATCTTGGCTCACTGCAACCTCCTCCTCCCAGGTTCAAGCAAATCTCCTGCCTCAGCCTCCTGAGTAGCTGGGATTACAGGCTGAGCACACCCGGCTAATTTTTGTACTTTTTTTTTTTTGACACGGAATCTCGCCCTGTTGCCCAGGCTGGAGTGCACTGGCGCGATCTCGGCTCACTGCAAGCTCCACCTCCCGGGTTCATGCCATTCTCCTGCCTCAGCCTCCCGAGTAGCTGGAACTACAGGCGCCCACCGCCACGCCCGGCTAATTTTTTGTATTTTTTAGTAGAGACAGGGTTTCACCATGTTAAACAGGATGGTCTCCATCTCCTGACCTTGTGATCCACCCACTTCGGCCTCCCAAAGTGCTGGGATTACAGGCGTGAGCCACCGCACCTGGCCCAATTTTTGTGCTTTTAGTAGAGACAGGATTTCACCATGTTGGTCAGGCTGGTCTCGAACTCCTGACCTTGTGATCCGCCTGCCTCAGCGTCCCAAACTGCTGGGATTACAGGCATGAGCCACTGCACCCGGCAAGATTTTTTAAGAAAACAAATACACTAAGAGGTGACATCACCTGCCCGAAGACACATGGTACAGGTGGCAGTACCCAGATTAGAACTCAAGTGCGTTTGACGATGCACGTAGCTCCAGCTTTACCTCCATTTCACTGCTGCCCAGTGGAAGGGCCTTATGTGTACTGGGAAAGTTGATTTATGTTGTTTTCATATTTTTCTTTTAGGGAAAGTATTTGGGGTTCAGTTTTATATAGTGTAAGTCAAACCTCAGCCTGAGTTAACCTAGTTTTTGCTGACATCACAATAAAAAGAGACATAGGCATTGGTTGTACTGTAAGTTCTTTATGATAATATAACATTTTTAATGTTTTTTTTTTTTTTTTTTTTTTTTTTACTTAGAGACAGGGTCTCATTCTGTCACCCAGGCTGGAGTGCAATGGTGCAATCATGGCTCACTGCAGCGTTGACTTCCTAGCTTCAGGTGACCCTCCCACCTCAGCCTTGCGAGTAGCTGGGACTACATGTGTGTGCCTGGCTAATTTTTTGCACTTTTGTAGAGATGGAGTTTCACCATGTTACCCAAGCTGATAAAAACATATTTTAAAACAGTTTTTTGAAAAATATGGCTGACTGGTTAGTGAGAAATCTGCAACTTCTTAAAAAGTCATGAAATCTAAAACTCTCCTCTGAAAAGCATTATAGACTCTACTTTTAGTTTTTTGTTTTTTGTTTTTTTAATTTTCTGTTGCCCAGGCTGGAGTGCAATGGCATGATCTTGACTCACTCCAACTTCCACTTTCCAGGTTCAAGTGATTCTCCTGCCTCAGCCTCCCAAGTAGCTGGGATTACAGGCATGCACCGCCATACCCAGCTAATTTTTATATTTTTAGTAGAGACAGGGTTTCACCATGTTGGCCAGGCTGATCTCGACCTCCTGATCTCAAGTGATCTGCCTGCCTCAGCCTCCCAAAGTGCTGGGATTACAGGTGTGAGCCACTGCGTCTGGCCTGTTTTTGGTTTTTATTTGGAATTTTATGTTGATTTTCAGTAATTTTTTTTATCGTCTAATCTTTCTTAAGCAAAATTTTCCTGAAAGATTACTTTTAAATCACACTATTTCTTGGCTATGTACTTTTGCATATGTGTTACCAAGAAGAGAAAGATAAGTTGCTGCTGTATAACTATGTTTATGTATATTAATAAAGAAAAGAGGAGGAATGAATTTGTTGGCAAACCTTTGGGATGTGGAAGGTGAATCTGGCTCATGCTTCTCAGCAGTTAGTTAATTCGTGAAGTTTATGAATTCCTATTCCAAACTATGGTGAGTAACAGAAATGCAAAGGTTGGCCCTGGCTTCGTTTAGCATTTTTATGGGTGTTTGTAAGTACCTCTTTAGTATTTAGCAATTTCCAAAGATTACAGGTTGTCTGAAACCCAAGATAATGAGCAATGTAGAAACACCCCTTATGTATTTCTCTCTTCATATCTTATTTCTTTTTCTGGCATTTCTAATGAGATCAGAATAACTGAAGACATGAAAACAGATATCTGTGGCTGGTTCCGTGGCAGGAGGGTGAGCATTTAAGTTGGTTTTAGTTTTGAACTCAGGAGTAACTGATGTTTGCCATGTGCTTTCTGGAAGTTACCTGATTCCAACTGGTGCCAGCTCAACTCTGAATTGCAGGGATTTATGGAACAGAGAGTCTGCAAGGCAAGGTACCTGGCTTTCTGACTGGTGAAGGTTTGACTTGCTAGGAAGAGTTTTTCTTTCCAACACAACTTGAATACTTGTGGAAGTTATCTTTTTCTCTAGTTATCTTGTTGCCTGCATATAATTTGTAATTTTTCATGGACATTCCTGTGATTCCCAAATTAATTTAGGCAGCTGTGATGTAGCATTTGTGGTGTTTATGGTGTAACAGTAACAGTGACAATTTCGGAAGGTTTGTTGGTTTGTTGTTTGAGAGTTAAGAATGTGAGCTCAACCATGCCACTCCCCGTTGTTTGCTTATACAACCGACTAGTTATGGTTGAATTAAGTTGGTTAACATATTTGAGCTTAGAGCTGTCTTCAGCCTCTCCCTGACTCCTGTGATTAACATTACTTAGGTGGTATTTGGGAAACTACGACAATGGTTCAAATGACTCATGAATGCAGAAGAAAATTCTCTGTTGCAGTTCACCTGAAAGATGAACTTGGCTTTGAGTATTAGCAATGGAATACGTGACTTTTATCTTGAGGTGCTATAAAGCAAAATATCTTTGAAACATTTATTTATTTTACTGATTTATGTCTTTTGCAATTTTAGAACTAAAATGAACATTCTTTAAGGGGGGAAAAAACCCCTGGAAGTGACATTTTCACTAAGAACTCAAGATTTACTATTTATTTTCAAATAAAGAGAAATGCTTCATGTGATACTCTTTACAGAGGCCCTTGGTTCATTTCACAACTAATTTCTCAAAATATGAAATTTTTTTTTTGGTGAAGCAAAGTGAAAGTCCTAAGTTATGCACCTAAATTGTCTGGAACAAATTCTAAGTGGGTATTTGTTGCAGGAAGATTCTTGACATTCTTGGTTTGTTTGGTAGAAAAATGAATTTACTTATAATAATAATCAGATAAATGCTGTCTGCAGTAGACAGCTTTGTTTTTGAACTAGATCTTCTACTTGTGCAAATTCGACCATCAGGAGAGAGAAGAACAAGGTGTACACAAGGTGTATGTGCAAATTGACAGGGTAGAAGAGTAATTGGAGCGATAAAGTCATTTATTTCTCATCTTTTATAACAGCTGCCATAGACTGTTTATCTTGCTGTACTCTCCTGTGGATTTAGAAATGAGGGGTCTGCAAGCTGCTATGTCTTGGACAACTCCTTATTGCTTACTATCACCATTACAAATGGAAGATCTAAAAATCTTGGATGGAGTGGCAAGAAAAGTCACCACTAGATTCTTGATCATTAGTTAGACCCTAATTAGATAGCATACTTTGTGCCGTAGCTCTGTAAATGCCACATGAGTTGCAAATGTATTTTGAACCCAAAATGGATGCTTTATCAGTAGGTCATTCATTCCTATCTAAATACTTTTGTAAACAAACAGTGCCTTGAACTTTCTCATAGTATACTACTACCTTAATTGGTAAAAGACAACATGAATTTGGGATAACTGAGGCCAGCCTTTGAATGACTCAACTAGACAGTGAAAAAATAACAGGCTATGACCAGGATCATCTCATATTGAAGATACTTTTAGCGTCACTCATACTGTAATGTATGAATAAATTTATTCAAACTTAAATGTTAACATAGATATTGTGAATACTTTTTCTTGATACAGCATTACGTTATTCACCTCATAAGATAGAAATAATAAACCATATTTTCTACCCTAACAGGCTCTGTAGTCTTCTTGGGAAAATAGGACATACAATGAGAAAAAACTTCATAGTCGATCTTCTTAATGATCACAGATGATTTTAGATTTGAAAGAGGCTTTCTGACCTCTCAGATCAAGCTCCTTCACAATGTATTTTGCAGAACAGTAGCACACAGTGAACATTCTTGCAAGTGATTCCCCAGTTAACTCTCCAGCTGTAGAGATGCTCTTTGTTCCCTTCTTTCGAGTATGTACTGATGCCCTCTGCTCAGTGAGCAGTCACCAATGGGGGCCATTCTGTAGCTCATCTATCATAGATCCCTTCAGGTGAGTTGATGCTAAGAAGGCAGTTTTGTTTGTCTTCATCCTGGATTATGCCCATGGTGCTTGTTACTGTAATTATATACTGTAATGAAATACTGTGTAAATCAGTGACATATGAGTGTGCGAAGAGAACTATATAAATAAAAACTAAAATTGAACTTTAGCAAGACCCTTGAGTCAAGAAACATTACTATCAAATTAGGAATCAGCTATCAACTATAAACAATTTTTAAAAATCAAATCACAAGAGTCTGTACTCAGATTTAGTTTCCATTGTTTTTATATTATTTTAAATAAAAGAACCCAAATCTAGAAATCATAGATGATGTATAGTATGTGTGACTTTTATACACTCACACAAAAGGGAGGGCTATGCTGGAAACTCCACTCACAGAACATACTCAAAGTAGAGACCATGGCCACCTAGAAAGTGAAAGTGAAGCTTTTTTTTTTTTTTTTTTAACATTCGTTGGTTATAATTATTGCCTTTGATCAACTTTTTCAATAAAGAAAGACACTACTGGTGCTGATCACTTGGTTAAGGGAGATTCTACCATTGGCTGTAGTTTTCTGTGAGATAGTCACAGGGTATATACACATATTAAGCTTCTGATAACTTCTGCAGTAAAGAAATTCAATTATGTTTATTTAACTCAGTGTTTCACAAAATTTTTTGGATCTTACAACTCTTTTCTGGTTCACATTTTGGGGAATTATAATTCTAAAGTAAAATGTTCAATTCTCTACTATTTGTGATATATTATCAGTGTTAAAAACTATCCTATGTCCTATGGGGAAGACAAAGATAATTCAGACATAGCCTTAACTCTCAGGAGTTTATTATTTAATGTGAGAAAATATACATGCATAATTAAATGTAATATGCTGAGACAGAGAAAAATATGATAAGATAGATTAAAAATCTTAACTTTATATTAGAAGATACTAGGACACAGAGGGGTTTAAATATCTTAGTTAAAGTTGAGCAGGGTAGCATGAACTAGAAGCCTGATACATCTGACTCCTAGTTGGATATTCTCTTTAGTTCAACATGATATAACATATACACATAGAGTCTGAGAAACAGGAAGCAAAGTTTCACAGTTTTCACTGAAATTAATTATTTTTAAGAGAATTGAATTACAGAAATAGTTTTATCACTGATTCAAGTTCCTAATTTTGTTTTATGGAATGTGGAATAATGCATATAAGAAGCAATGTGTATCATTTTTAGTATGCTTCCTTTTAGGTACTTAATTTTTTAAGCATTATTCTTCAATAAGCCATTCAAACATTCTCCCCGCCCCCAATATTGGTATAAAAGTGTTTTCCCTGGAAAGATAGTCTGTATTGATAGCCAGCCAGTCACTAAAACATACAGAATGCCACCTATGACTAGAACAACTAAAGCCTCATCTTCAATGTTATAATACCAAGAAATTTTGGCCTGGCATGGTGGCTCATGCCTATAATTCCAGCACTTTGGGAGGCTGAGGCAGGCAGACAACTTGACGTCAGGTGTTCAAGACCAGCCTGGCCAACATGGTGAAACCCCATCTCTACTAAAAATACAAAAATTAGCCGGTCATGGTGGCGCATGCCTGTAATCCTACTCGGGAGGCTGAGGCAGGAGAATCTCTGGAACCCAGGAGGTGGAGGTTGCAGTGAGCTGAGGTGGTACCACTGCACTCCAGCCTGGGTGACAGGGTGAGGCTGTCTCAAAAAAAAAGAAAAAAAGAAATTTCAAAAAAAGTTTTCATTGAAAAACATATTTCTGGAAAGTCTTTTAGTAGTTTGCTCCAATTTATTGGATTAAAAGATCGGAGAAGAGAATACAGATAGTTTTTTAGAAAAATCTGCTATTTGTATGTATTTAGAAAATATATTTTATGAAAATAATATTCTTGAACAATACACTTACAATGGTTACTTGTTGAGGGGTTATTCTTGGACAACAAACTTATACAATGACAGAATATCATCTATTCCTTTTTCCTTATTGCAGTAAAAGTTTCTTCCTAGAGAAAGAAAAAGGATGAGTTAAAAAAGAAAACACACGCACAACACCACTTAAGATGTTATTTACAGTAAATACCAATGTCATTGTTTCTTTTTTTCTCTTTTTTAGAGATAGTGTCTCACTCTGTTGCCCAAGCTGGAGTGCAGTAGTGTGATCATAGCTCACTGTAACCTCAGATTCTTGGCCTTAAATGATCCTTCCATCTTAGCCGCCAGAGCAGGTTGGACTACAGACATGCACCATGATACTCAGCTAATTTTTAATTTTTTTTGTAGAGACGGAGTTCTCACTATGTTTTCCATGCTGAGTGTGAGCTCCTGGCCTCAAGAATTCCTCCCACTTCTGCCTCCTAAAGTGCTGGGATAACAGGTGAGAACCACTGTGCTTGGCCTGTTGTTTCTTTCTAAAATTCAGTGTAGATGTCTAAAAGGCAAGAGACAATAATGTACATTTAAAATCAATATTTTCAGTTATAAAATTGGAGGATTAAAAATCCCCTTACAATTTTGAAATAGTGCACTTGAATTTTTCATTATTTTATACCTTCCCTTTTAACCCGTTTCTCTATCTGAAAATGCTTCTTTATTTGGTAGGTCTGTTTGGTTGTAAAATATAATTCTAGGGTTTTAAACATATGTCCTTATTTTCTGGAAGCGAAGTCCAAGAAATGCCTGCATAACTGAGCAGTTTTAGAAGTATAGGAATGGCATGTCAAAAACATGGAGACGTGTGAGTAAGCTTTGTCCAGAGAGCCGCTGAAAGTTCAAAGTTCCTTTTAGCCCATTTTGCCTGGAGCATGGGGTATGTGGTTGGGGTGTATAAAATAATTTAGGGTTAGATTAAGAAGGGACTGATGTGACACGTTGATGACTTTGAGTTATTTTCTTAAAGAATGGTAAACTTTTAAGGAGGTTGGAAGTGAGGAAAATTTTTAGGAGTAATATGAAAGCAACGTTTTTTTCCCCTAGAAAAGCACAGACTAACATAGTTACAGACTATGAGTTTTTCTGTTAAAAACCGGACATCTCAACTATCATTGCCTTAGGTGTAACTACGTTTCTGCTAAAATAAAAAAGAAGAAAACTGTGTATAGTTCCTCTTGCATGTCAATTATTCATTTTAAAGGTGATGTATAGTTTTTCTTGCATGTCAGTTATTCATTTTAAAGGTGAAGCAGCTGCTTTAAGTGTACATTTATAAGAGTGTTTCACTGAAGCAGGATTTTGTCTGCTTGGATAATCTTCCTTCTTTCAGAGATCTTCATTGCTTTTCCTTTATGAGAGCTCAAAAGAGTATTGGGTATTGAGAAGACTGAGAAAAGACAGGTTTAAAACAAGCTCTGACGTAGTCTGAAAGTGTAATGCAACCTAAAGAAAGGCAAACCAAGGGAGAGAAGACAGGGGGCTCTTGCGAAGTCCAGGCATGGCGGCTCATGATGTGGATAGATACAAAAGATGTGTTGGTAGAATTGCCAGATTTGGGTGATTGTAAGGGAAAGGAAGAAAAAAATTTAGTAGAGTTTGTGATTTGGGCAATGAACTATATGGTGAGACAGGAACACTAGACAGGTCAGAGAGAGGCGAGGTAGAGTGCTTTGCAAGTTCTCGCGTATCTGTTTCCAGACTAAAGAGTTTGAAGCATTTTCAAGAGAGAAAGATCTCCATACTTATCAAAATTACAGGTTCATCAAGAGCTATGATTCCTGCTTCCTGTTAAAGCTGCCTAATGTGATTTTTAGCGTAGCTGCAAACAGATGAGCTTCCCCTTTGATTTGGGCAGGGTAAAACAACCCAGGAGAATACTTGTGTTTTTTGTATGTCTTTATTTATTGGTACTATTGCTTTGGTAGCTCAATACCATTAAGTTAATATATGTAGTGTTATTTAAGAGGAGATGTATTACCCAAAAGATAAATTCAAATCTGTATAACAACAGACTGATATATCGTATCTTTTAGTAAAGGAAGTAATTGTGTGTCTAATTCTGCCTTTGCTATACAGGAAAATAGCTTTTCCTTGCCATAAGAAATATTTGTTTGAAGAAGGTTGAAGACATATATTTATGTATATAGTTGGTTGTTTGAGTGATACAAAAAATGAAGTTAGTAAATATCCGTTACGTCTTCTACCAGAAATTTGACATTCATCGTAAATTGGGCAATGCTATTTTACATTATTACTGAAATGAAATGAAACATGTAAAATGAATGAGTTATATTTTATAAGGTAAGACTACTTTGTGGGTGATGTATTTGTAATGGTATTTTATTATATGTTTCCTGATGTGAGGGAAATATACATTGTGACATGGTGTTCTGAGGTGATTTAGATTTCTACGGGACAAATGAACTGGGATTTTTGACTGAGATGAATACATCAAATTGTTTGGTTTAACATTTGATGTTGCTTTACATGTAGACTTCATAATAGAGTTTTGAATATATAGAAGGATATTCATTCAATAAACTACAGTTAGAAAATCATTTTAAATATTTAATGATTTAATTCAGTTTTATTAGTGTGACACTCTTTGCATTGCCAATTAAAAATTGACAAGGGTCTCATCTGTTTTTTCCCTTTTTGGACAGTATTATTTTAGATTTGTTTGTTCTTATTTTTATAAACAGTGATAAATACTAATTTCTTAAATTGTTTTTCCACATCCAATGAAATTACCGAGAAGAAAAACAGTAAGAAATTTGAAGCATTGAAAACAACAGGGCCGGGTGTGGTGGCTCACGCCTGTAATCCCAGCACTTTGGGAGGCCCAGGCGGGTGGATCACGAGGTCAGGAGATCGAGACCATCCTGGCTAACGCGGTGAAACCCCGTCTCTACTAAAAATACAAAAAATTAGCCACGCTTAGTGGCGGGCACGTGTAGTCCCAGCTACTTGGGAGGCTGAGGCAGGAGAATGGCGTGAACCTGGGAGGCAGAGATTGCAGTGAGCAGAGATGGCGTCACTGCACTCCAGCCTGGGCAACTGAGCGAGACTCCATCTCAAAAACAACAACAACAACAACAACAACAACAGGATTTGCCTATTATGTTACTCTGTTGATTCAGATTCTGTTACTGTTACTTTATGATCATGTCTGTAGAGAAATCTGATTTGCTTTACTCTCTCTATGGTACCAGGCTTTGCCAGAATACTGAAACTGTTTCACGTCCTAGGACTCAGGCTAGGACACAATGACGCTCTCAATTGCACTGAACCTTGGGGCAAAGAAGAGAGTGAGGCAAGATAGTGGTCAAGCCAACAGTGAGGAAGAATGAAGAGCGAATTGCATGAACAACACCACTCCCCGCAATGTGTTCACTGTGAGGAGTTTGTGAGAAGGGAAGGAACCTCAGGTTTATACTTCAGGATTATATAGGTATTCCTAGGGTACTGGTTATAGAAATACCATAGAAATCAGAGAGAGACTTTGGCCATATGGGTCACTGTGGTGATTCATATTCACATTCTGTCTATATTTATTGATATAAGAATCTATGCCCATGTAGCTCTGGACAATTTGATGGCTTGAGAAATTTTACTGACAAGATGAGGGAAGAGGAAGAGAGTATATAGATTGTAATATTTACCCAATGGGCAGCAGTTGGCCCTGGGTAGCAAAAGATATAGTTCTCTAGAGTCTCCTAGCTTATTCAACCTGCCCACAGGCTGCATGCGGCCAAGGATGGCTTTGAAGGTGGCTCAACACAAATTCATAAACTTTGTTAAAACATTATATAAGATTTATTTGTGAGTATTATTTTTTAGCTAATTAGTTATTGTTAGTGCTAGTGTATGTTATGTGTGGCCCAAGACAATTCTTCTTCCAGTGTGGCCCAGGGAAGCCAAAAGATTGGACACCCCTGCTCTAGACTCTCCTGATGAACCCCCTGCCCTATGCCCACTGGTAATCAACCATAAAAGTTACCTTTAAATATGCTTCTGAAGAAAACATAATATATGTTTTAGAGATAATAGATGTAGATCATTGTTAGCCATCTTCTTTAATTTTGGAAAAACAAATTTAATTCACCAAAATTCACCCCTACTTCTGTGAAACTGTTCAAGACTTAGCACCACAGGCTACAGGAAAGTAGGAAGTTATGCTGAAAAATGCCTTGGATTTTCTCTATACTGTTGAAAGTTGGAAAGTTATTACCAAAGGTGAGAACTGAGCTTCTCATTATGGTAGTCACATGCAGATATTTAAATTTAAGTATAAATTCATTAAAATTAAATAAATAAAAATGTAGTTCCTTCCATAGTCCTGTGTGGTTCATGGCTGCCATGTTGGATTGTCAGAAATGTTTCCATCATCGCAGAAAGTTCTATTGGGCAGGATTGGATTTGAAATTATGTGATCATGTTGCCTAGAAAACAGCATTCTTACCTAGGGTACTACGAGGCACAGTGACAAGCAAAAGCCAACATTTCAGTTCTGATGAGCATTGCTCATTCATTAACCTTCTAATGTAGATGTTTCCGGTTCTCAAGTACCTTTTCTCCTTGTGGTGAAGGTCCAGGCTCCTTCCATCCTGTGATTCTGCTATGTCCTACCTCCCTGGAGTTCTGCTACCAGCTGCTGGAAGGGAAAAGAAAGGGCACTGGCTTCTTAACTATCTTGGCCTGAAAGTGATAAAATCATTTCCTTGTAATCTATTGGTGAGAACAAGTTTTACAGCCCATCCAGATGTGAGGCTTTCCGGTAGCAACTCTATCTTACGATAGAAGTCGTTGAGAAACCACCACAGACAGTTTCTCAGTAGTTGAGAAACCGTGCAAAATAAATGTGAAATTTTTATGGAAAAGTAACTAATGGTTGAGGGATCATTTTGTAAATTGTTAAACTAATTACATTCTTTCATCTTCAGTATATATGTGTTTTCTACCTTTTTAAATGAATTGGTTTTCACATTGTAATTTGATAATCTCTAAGAACAAATGAATATTATTTTCATTTTCTTAGTCATGGAAACTCTGTTTTACAAACTAAGAACAGCTCAGTAAGACAACCTCATTTTTACTCATTCTTATAAAAAGTTATAGATTCATGGGAAATTTAAATGAAATTGATTATATATATTTGTATGTATAATCTTATATATAAAAACCTACATATATATTTATGTAGGGTTTTTTATTTTATAGAAGCAATAGTGATACTCTTTGTTTCTAGAATTTTCCTTTGAACATTTAAATATTATATAATAGAGAAGAATAGAGTTTATATAAAATTACGATTTCATGTATTATATGGAGTAAAGTACACTTGCAAAGGAGCATCCCTTATTGTTATATATATGGAGTTGTTGGCAGAACTCTCATGAAATTGTCTCTTGTAAATCAACAATCAAGTTACAGATAAATTTCCAGATGACCCATACCCAAAGTGTGCATGTTTTATGATTGTAAATATGGTAATTGGATATCCAGTGTAAATACATCCTCAGTGAATTATGAGGTCCCTTATTGACTTTGGCACTTGGGAGCACACACACAAAAAAGACAGTGGTGCAAAGTTACCACTGTATCTAGATTCAGTTTTAACCATTTCCTTCCCTCCATCCCTCTCTCCTATCTATCTTTTATTTTTAAGTTTTATTTTAAATTCAGGGGTATATGTGCAGGTTTGTTACATAGGTAGACTTGTGTCATGAGAGTTTGTTATACAGATTATTTCATCTCCCAGGTATTAAGCCTAGTACTCATTTGTTATTTTTCCTGATCCTCTCCTTCTTCCTACTCACCACCCTCTGATAGGCCCCGTTGTATGTCGTTCTCCTCTATGTGTCCATGTATTCTCATCATTTAGCCTCCACTTATGAGTAATAACATGTGGTATTTGGTTTTCTGTTCCTGTGTTAGTTTGCTAAGGGTAGTGGCCTCCAGCTCCATCAATGACCTTGCAAAGGACATGATCTTGTTCTTTTTGATGGCTGCATAGTATTCCATAGCATTTATGTATCACATTTCCTTCTATCCAGTCTATCCTTGATGGACATTTAGGTTGATTCCATCTCTTTGCTATTGTGAATAGTTTTGCCAAGAACATATATGTGCATGTGTCTTTATAATAGAATAATTTATATTTCTTTGGGTATATGCCCTATCTATCTATTATCTATCTATCTATCTATCTATCTATCTATCTATCATCTATCTATCTATCATCTATCTATCTATCTGTCTATCATCTATCTCTCCATCTATCTACCTACCTATCTATTATCTATGTGTTTATCTAAGCAATCATTGCTTTGCAGAAGTGTGGGATTGTAACAATGACCTTTCAAACTGAAATTGCACAAAGCAATGTTAATTATCCATGGGAAAAATTAGTATTCTTTCATGA
Organism: Pan troglodytes; assembly: GCF_028858775.2. Classification (NCBI taxonomy): domain Eukaryota; kingdom Metazoa; phylum Chordata; class Mammalia; order Primates; family Hominidae; genus Pan; species Pan troglodytes. The sequence goes on from NC_072403.2 coordinate 28,295,142, forward strand.
CCTTTAAAATTTTTGTCAAAACATTAAAAAAAATTATTTCAGCCTTAAATGTGTAAGGTAATTAAAAATCTGTAAAGGTACTTATTTAGCATATTATTTTTAAAAACAGAAATATTGAGAATTAAAGTGTTTTATTTATTTGTAAAAGCTTATCAAGGGTAGTTGGAACCATGGTTGCCTTCTTTCTATATAACTTATGATATGGAGCTAATATCTTTTCTATGCCTTGGTGAATTGTCATACTCCTTTTTAAGTTTAGATCAGCTTCCAACATTTTATCCTTTGTGCATGCAATGTCACAAATTATCCCCAAGAGTTTTTTTAATGTGAATTTTTTTCTGACATCTCTTCCTCTGGGACATCTTTCTTTTCATCACAGTCACTTTCCTCATTTATGTTGGTAAGTTCTCTTTCACTAAGTGTTTATGCATACATGTCTAGAGTCTCTGGAATGGTGGAAAGATCCACATTCCCATGGTCAGCTATTTATGAAATGTTCTAATTTCATGTCCAGTGTCAACACTTTCTTTTATTTGCTGTAATTTCATCTTTGTTGGCCAATTCTCTCTTTTGGTTATCTATTTTGTAAAATGTCATGTGGGATTATCAATGGAAGACAATGGGGAGACATAATTACATGCTTTTCTGTCTGTGCATGCAGTGAATAACATAAGGACAACAACCAATCACCAAAAGACTTTGAAAGATGCCCATAAATTCTTAACGTAGTGATTTGTTGACTGAAGAGCTAGCTGTGACGTTTGACCTTCAAGTATTACTCCCAGTTAATACATTGTAGTCATTGAAATTTGAATCATACTGTTGGAGACTGGTGTTGTTTAAATAAATCATGGTAAGTTCAATTTGTATATATTAGAATCATGCAAACAAAGACTGCCTCTGTGTGTGTGTGTGTCTTCTCTTGTTGAAATCTTTCTCTGGCCCTTAGATTATTTCCCATTTTCTGCTATCATTGCTACTGCTACATACCGTATAAAATGAAGCCCCCATATCCTTTTATTTACTCTCCTGCAATGTGTCTATGACATATACAGGGGCAGGTTTGAGGAAAGTAAGCACCAGCATTGAGTGACGTTCATAAAACACTTACCTTTGGAAATAGAATATTGCATTAAATGATAGAAGGCTATAGAACACTGCAGTCTGTAGGGGGTGCCATACACAGGTGAACCTGTAGAATCTGTTGATGTGATAGCATTCTAATTCAAGAGTAAAATGTTCATTACTTGAAATAGAAAGTATAATTTGAAACTAGTTAATTACTGGCTTTGGGAAAGAACAATGCTGATATTTACAAATAAACTAGATGTGTCTTTGGTGTGTCTACAAAGCAAGTTAGAACAACTTTAAACTACATTTTAGTAGATAAGTTTTTCCTTTGGGTTATCTCTAGTGGAATTTAGATCAGTACTTTTTAAACTTTAAAATGCATTTGAGTCACCAAGAGTTTCTGTTAAAACACAGATTCTGGGTGGAGTGGGGTTTGAGCTTCTGTATTTTTTACTGGCTTGCAGGAGATGCTGATGCTGCTGACCAAACATTGAGTATCAAGGATCTCCAGCACCCTAGGTCTGCTGTATGAAAATGTAGGAAGCCAATGGCTTGACAAAACTGGCTTCTTTAAAATTGTTTTATCTGACCATTTTCCTTTTTTAAGAAGTTGGAACAACTTTGGAACCTTCCCTATCTCCCAAGCTTCCCCCTTGTGTCTCTCTTTCTTTTTGACACCCTCTGAAAGACTCATCTTTCTCTGAGTCCTACATCATCACCTTCCATTCATTCACCAGCTCACCAAATCGGCTTCAATTTGTGTCTAAACTGTCTGATAAAAACTTTCTAAATACAAATAGGAACCTCTCTGTGCCAACTTGTATGGTGTGTTTATAAGGCCTGATAGACACTATTGAGCTCCTCTAATGAAATCCTTCCCTCTTTTGGTTTCTGGAACATCAGTTCTTCTCTTGTTTCTTCTTCAACTTTTTTGGTGTCACCTGCGCCATTTCCTACATGGGCACCTCTGTTTGTCCAATCCCTTCAATGCTGGTCTCCCTGGGATTCATTCTTTTCTCTTCTAACTGACCAGGTGCTCTCCACCCATAATTTCCCCCCATAACCCCAGTTATCATATATATTTCAATGACTTCCAGCTTTTGATTTTTCTACCTCCCAGACTGTCATAGTTCTACTCCCAGGCTAACTGTGTGACCTTGGTCAAGGTTCTCAACGATTCTGATTCTCGGTTTCCACCTACAATATTCTGTGGGGATTAAACAATTTACCACATGTAAACTGCCTGGAAGAGTGCTTAGCACCTCTAAAAAATTACAAAATTCAAGCTATTGTGTATTTGTTAGAATTTTGAGCAACAAAGGGAGGCTTTTTTTTTTACATTTACATTTCATTCTTTTTTTACATTTTTTTTCTGTTATGCTGCATAATTTAGGTATATACTTAGGTGTTTTAAATAACAAGGATCATGAAATTCCTCTGATTTTCTTTCCCATTTCTCTGCATTGCAAAGGAGCAAGCTACAATAAATACATTAATTTGAATTACTCTGGGATGGGACTGGCTAGAGTTTTGGCTTTACGTACTTAGTAACGTCTGACTTAATGGATACATCTAATATATAAATATGACATATTTTCTTGGTCATGTTTTTAGTTGTGGACATCCCTCTTCATTTAAAGCCATACAACATATAACTATTGGTTTTTATCAAGGATTATGTTATATGTCAAATATCTGTTTTTTAGATGGAATTTTTGGAATCAGTCACGTTTGGAAAATATTTTAAACTGATTTTAAATTTACGATTCTATTCCTTTACATTAATAAAAACATGATATTAACCTAAGACCTAGCCTAAAGAATTTTAGCGTGACAAATGAGCTTGATAACCAATTTATAAATAAATTATGCATTTAGTGCATTTAATTCAATACACATTTATTAAATATTAATGAAGGGTCACTCGTTGAAGTTAAGTCTTGCTGGCCTCAAATTTCTCATGAGGAGGCAAATATGTAAATAAATAATTATAGTCAGGTATGTTAAGTTCTATAGTAAATGATGGTAAAACATGCTAGTAAACCAAAGGAGAGAACAGCTAATCTGTCTAGAGAAGTCATGGGATTTTTGAAAAGGAAGTGGAACTGGATCTGGAGGACATCACCAGGAGTGAGGGGGAATGGAATTTCAGGCTTGGAGAAAAGCAGGTGCAAAGACATTTAAACTCAGAAGAGCACTGTGGGTTTGGGAAAATGATACACAGGTGCATTCCATTATCTATGTGGAGGCTGAGCAAAAGGACTCATGGAGGCCCTGACTATGTCCAGCACCTTCCTCTTTCTCCTTACAGCTTTGTCTCTATTTAGATTGGCCTCTGGGCAGAAGAGTGGGCACAACAAGCCTGGGGATGAACACCTCACCGTCCATCTGCTCCAGGGATAGACACTCTGCCCTTGAAGAGGGCTTAAGATACTTGAGGAAGGGAATTCCAGGGCTTCGGGGTTTCAGAGTTCTGGGTCTAGAAAGGTGAAGGCCTGGGCTCTGTGGGGGAATGTCTCCTTGGTCCCAGGGAAGATGGCCAGAGTAGGGTTTTCTACAGTCATGCCCAGAAGCAGGGACACCACGGCAGGTCTGACAATGGAGCCCAAGTTCCTTGTGGCTCATAAATGGGTTGCTTAGAAGTGGCTGGATATGGAGGATGGAGCTGAGTATTTGGATTAGGGGCAGACTATGATTAGGTTTTTAAAAAATATAATGACCATTGCCTTTGATGACATAATTGGTGTAATCTAATTTTACTGTGTGGGATCAAAAAGTTAAACCAGAAAAATTATACTCCTCAGTTTATGACATAGCTGTGAATGAATTATTGATTAATGATAATATTGTTCATTTTCAAAGAATTAGAACGCCAATAACTATACTTAAGCCAAAAGTTATGTTGGACATAAGTGAATCTTTTTTTCCCCTTCAAATTTGATTGTTGCCAGAGCTTTAAATTTTATAGTGATTCAAACAATTTAAACACAGTCTATTAGATGCTGTTAACATCAACAAATTAAAGAATTGTGATGATGTTAATCCTTTTACTTGTGCTGTAACTACCCTTTATTATAATTCATATGTACTAAAGTTATTTTACAAATATCTAACATAAGGGTGCTTATATTTCTTAAATATTAAGCATCATATCCATGAGTGAGGCCTAGCAAATACATAGCTAAAACTTTCAGCCAAGGTAGAAAGTTGCAAATAAAGAGCTACATTACCTTAAGATAAATGCAAGATTTTTTCTTTTATTTTTTTCCACCATTTTCAACGTTTCTTCTAGTAATTCTAATTTCTATCTGAAAGTATTCATCATAGAACATAACACAAATTTGCAATAATTCTACCAAATTTGCTAAGAAATCCTGTGACTGCCAGTGTTACAATTGGGAAATCAAATGGAAAGAAAAGATAAAAAAGGAGAAGTATATAAAGAAGGAAATGGAGAAAAAGAAGAAAGGAGAATAAGAAGGATTAGAAAATTGAGGGATAAATGAATTCTATGCACTGGATAAATTGTTGGTGATAAGGTGATAACTATTTGCCCCTTAATGAATAGTCACTGGAGATATATACCTCTAATATACATGTATGTTTTACAGATGTGCAGAATATTAAAGCCCAGGGTACACATTTTGCTATAGAACTTCTATTTTCTGAGGATTGTGGACAATAAAAAATTAAAATTTGGCTGCATTTTGATAAGTACAATTTTTAAAAGTGTTTTTATAACCCAAAATATGAAAACCAAGCCAAAATCCTTATTGCTATCTTGAACTTTGGAACCAAATTATGAACATGATTGTGAGTTCTAAACTCTTGTTGCAACTAATCAAACATTGATTTTTCAGGCTCCTCTCTTGCTAATTTCAGGTAACTATGATAATAGAATACCACTATACTACACCAGTAAGCTCTCATTTCACATGCCCCAAAGATTAAAATAGAAAGAAAGAAAAAATGTTCCCATGGCAACTGTAACTCAAAAATGCTGTTTTAAATCTTTATTCTCCTTGGTTTCTTGTAAGTAGAACTCATTTATTTTGCTAGAGAAAATTTAATGTAGAGGAGATACATTGGGTGTGGCAGGAAAAAGTCACTTTTCTCAGCAAAAGACATCTTAATCTCAGCGCATATTCTAGAATTAGCAAGGATATTATAAGGCAGGCAGTGGCACCGTCTCATAAAAATAAAATAAAACACCGTTCAGTTGGTCAGTAGAGATTCATAATCTTCAGTGTTAGATGAAACATCCGGCTGCCTCAGAAAAAACAGTTTTGTTAAATCGCCCAGATATCGTAACATTGTGTAGATAAAGTCTTGGTTCTATAAAGGTTAAATTAGACAATATCAGGTTTTTCTGCTAAGTCGACGAATATGACTCAAATGACTGGCTGAAACACTAAATAGTCAGGTAAAACAAGTATGATTTGGCCTTTAAAATACATAAAAATGTTAAATTGTTGAGGTCCATTTGTTTCCAATTTGTTGGTAGATATTATGTAAAAACTTAAAATCATGCCTAGACAAAAAAAAATGCCGTATAGAATAACGTGGTTAGAGTTTTCTGTCCTAATAATAACTTTGTACAATTATAGAGTTCTCTACATTTTTCAAATGTTTCTATTTATATTTTCTTATTTAATTGTAAAAACAATTTTTTTAGCAATACAAATTAATTATTATTTCAAATTTAGAGATTAAGAAATTGAGTCTTGGCTGGGCACGGTGGCTCACGCCTGTAATCCCAGCACTTTGTGAGGCCAAGGTGGGTGGATCACCTGAGGTCTGTAGTTCGAGACCAGCCTGGCCAACATGGTGAAACCCCATCTCTACTAAAAGTACAAAAATTAGCCAGGTATGGTGGCGGGTGTCTGTAATCCCAGCTACCCCAGAGGTTGAGACAGGAGCATCTCTTGAACCAGGGGGGCAGAGATTGCAGTAAGCCGAGATCACGCCATTGCACTCCAGCCTGGGCAACAAGAACGAAACTCTATCTCAAAAAAAAAAAAAAAAAAGAGGTTGAGTCTTGGGTTAATTGACTAGCCTCCAGCGGTGGATCATTAGGATAATATCCCCCACATTGTTTTCACTTCCCACTGTCTATGTCTATTCCCTTTAAGTAGTCAGTCTTTCCCTGCACCCCCACCACTGTTGAGCTTAGTCGTATGATTGTTTCTGGCCAATGGGATAATAGCAAATGAGGTGCAAACACAGGCCTGACAAGTGCTTGCGCATTGCGCATGCCATTTCTTTCTGACGGGAATCATTCCGCCACAAGCGAACGAGCCTGGGCTGGCCTTGTGGAAGCCTAGCCGAGGCCTCAGAATATGGATGAGATCATCTGAGACCATCCACCCCAGGAAGCCAGCAAAGTGGCTAGAAGCCGCCATACCACCGCAGAATCACGATTGCTGTTCTGAGTCACTACATTTCAGGTGACTTGTTGAGCAGCAAACGAGCAGACGAACCTAAAGTCAGAAGATGCTAGCGGAAGAAACAGGACCCAGAACTCCATTGGAAAATGGGTGAGTATTTTACCCAGAAGGTGGACAAAAATAATCTACAGGATTATAAAAATGGAAAAGGGAGAAATCAAATCCTTTTTATAGTGAGTATCAAAGGCTTTAATTTTAGTTTATTTTTACAAAATTCTTTTATCTTTTAGTTAAAATAGATGTTATCTCCAGACACATTTTTCTGCTTCTATATTTGTCCTGTAGTCTCTTGCATCATAGTATGTGACTTTTATGTGGTTAAATTTTCTAGTAAAGATGTAAGATAAAACAGTTCAGGTTCATTTATTATGTTGACATATTTATAATTCATGGCATATGTATTTTACCTTATTCAGGTCTATAGAGTTTAATAAAATGACCACGGAAATATAAAGTGACATTTTTTATTTTTGAGCTTCCTTCTATAGTGGTTTTGTGATCTCAAATCAGTAGTTCAGAATTGCTTTAAAATACAACAGGTTATTTTTTGTTTTTGCTGTTTACATGATATCAGGATGTTGTGCTAAATATCCCAATGGGAAAAAAAAAATCATTTTTCAGTGTTTGTCATCTTAGTAGTTGCCTTGGTGAATTTCCTTCAATTCTTCATCAAGTTTTCTACTGGTTTTGTACTGAGATTGATCACTTTCAGGAACAAAATAATGTTTTTAAAATTAAGATTTAATTTGCAGGGGTCTAGGGAAGAGGGTAAAACAATGGCTTTTCAAAGGAGGCTGGCAGTCACTTTAAAGTCCAGAGCTGTAGCATGGCTTCATAATACCCCACTTAAAAAAAATATATCTCACAGTAAAGTAAATATTTTGACAAGGATCTAGACATCAGTTGGAGCTTATCCAGTATTAAACAGAAACACGTGCTTTGTTCAAGGCATTTGCAGAAACAAAACCATCTTGCTTTCTTACATTTATTTATTTATTTTTCAAGTTCAATCTTCTATTTATGCCAGGTCATGGCAAAAGGAGGCCAGGGAGTTGGAAACAAAGGCAGATTTTTTTCATTTCATCTAAAAGCTGAAACAGTCTCTCATCCTCCTCTTCCCCAAATGCCTTTATCCATTACCTCAAAGCCTAGGCTCTCACCCTACCCAGACTTACCCCTCCGTCTGTGAATATATAGACATGCTTTGGTCCAGGGGTAATTGTAAGTGCCAATAAAAAGGAAGCTGAACACACACCCCTCCCTTTGAAGAAAATGCTGGGAATCCACTTTCTTTTTGGTTTTATTTTCCACCTTATCTGAGCTGTACCTGCTGGTACTGCTGTTCCTTGTGATATGAGAGCTTCCCATTCTGGAAATGGGGAGAACGTTTTCTTTTCTAAACTAAAAGTTTAAAACGTTATTAATATCTCATACAACAGTGCCAGGAGAGAGTGTACCTGCTTCCTCTGGACCATACAAGCCACCAAATTTGAGGCACTACCCTATATTAAGTGGCACTGACAACAGCTATGCAAAACCAAATAGTCAAGTGACTTCTATCCAGTAGGATAAACAAATACCAAAAAAAGGAAATGCACCTCCAACCCACAATATTTTTGTTTGTTTTTATAGGGATGATGTAACTGGTTAAAGTTTTCACTTTTCAACTTGTTACAATGATGTGACTTTGATGCCTTTTTTAGCTCCACTCAGAATAAAATATTGGGGTAATTTTAGAGTTGTAGGGACGATGAGGCACTGACAGTGTTTTGGTTAAGTTTTTAAAAATATTTTTTATTTTCAAATTATGGTAAAATTATCTGTGTCAGGTAGTTTTACATGTTAAATTTCAAATTACCCATTTACAAAATGTAAAGGTAGTAAAATGGGAAAACACCCATTTTTAATATTTCCATAAAATCACAATTGTAACTGATGTTTCCATGGTCACCCATCTGAGGAGGGGGAGGACAATATGGTCATAAAAGTGACTCTAGATCCAAATGGTAATTCCATGGCTCATGCTCACCAATTGACTTTCTGAAAGGAGCTTGAGATCTCGTTACTTCTTTCGAGAATTTCTTTCTCAGACATAGGCAGAAGAAAGGGAACTCACAAACATTTTCCCATTAAGATCACCTTTTGGGACTGGACATGGTGGCTCAAGCCTGTAATCCCAGCATTTTGGGAGGCTGAGGCGGGTGGATCACTTGAGGTCAGGGGTTCGAGACCAGCCTGGCCAAAATGGCGAAACCCTATCTCTACTGAAAATACAAAAACTAGCCGGGCAAGGTGGCATCCTGTGATTCCAGCTACTCGGGAGGCTGAGGCAGAAGAATCGCTTGAATCGGGAGGCGGAGGTTGCAGTGAGCTGAGATCGTGCCACTGTACTCCAGCCTGGGTGACAAAAACAAACAAACAAACAAACAAACAAACAAAAAAAGTACACCTTTTGGTGAGTAGGACTGGCTGATGCTGCTCACTGACTGGAGTCTATTTTGTAGCCTTGTCATTTTCTCTTACTATTACCAACATCATGTTTTGGATACCACTAGCAGCAGTGGGGATCTTGCCCTGCCATTCTCAGAAGGGTTGTGTGCTGAGAGCCACTCCTCCATGGTGCTACCTGAAGTTAGACCACATCACTTTCCCTGCCCAAGGTTGGTGGGGGGCCTGTTTCTCACAGCACCACTAGGTCCACATCTTGCCAGTCATCATTCATTATAAAAATTAAAATTCCACTCTCTCTCTCTCCTTCACTTGGACTTCAGATTAAATTCTCCATATCTTCCATTCTATTTTCAGGACTCCTATCCCAGTTTATTTATTTATTATTATCGGTCCATTGGTTCATGGCAGCTTTTCTAAAATTTAAGAAGTTGGTTTAAGAAATTGGATCATTCAGACTAGTTGTTACCAAACTAAGTATCCTGGGGTACATGAAGATTCCCAGGGAACATGCTCGCATGGAGAGCTTCAAGGGAACAATTTTCAGACTCTGAACATTCTATGTGTTTTCTGTTGTAACTTTTTCTTTCTGAGAAGGCGTTTGTGTTTGAAGACCCAAGCAGGTCTGCTTTCTTACCTCCCCTTTTAGAATTGCCCTTATCCTGTTTATAAAGAAAGGCATGTCTTTCACTAATTCAGAACCTTATTATTGTTTGGTGCCCCAGGGTATACAGACTTCGAGGATGCCAGACAAAAAGATCATTTGAAATATTGTTGTCACTAAGCCTTCTTTGATCAAGACACCATGAGCTCATGGTAAGTCTTCATGTTGTTCTGCCTTATATTTATTTTTAAGTGAGAAGAGTTGTATGTTGCAACATTCTGAGGTCACATGTACCATGGAACAGGACAGCAGGACTAGACAATTTTCACTCAACAATCTTGCCTTCTTTGGCTATGCATATGCCTGTGGACATCTATTTCAAATGGAAGAGGCTGTGTGCCTATGAACATGGACTCTGGACTCATATAGCCCTTGTTTATAATCCATCTTCATTACTCACTAGCTCTGTAACCACAGGCAAGCCTCAGTTCCTCATCCATAAAATGCCATTAAAAATAATGCCTACCTCATAGGGCTGCAATGAGGATTAATAGAGACAATGCTGGAAATGCATTTCAGAGAAGAACCAGAACAAAACAAATGCTTGCTTAACAAATGCTCATCTCATATATAACCATGCTATAGATTTCCTTATCATAAAGTTACAACAGGAGAACATCCTCAGGCAAAACCAACTGTCCAGCTGAGTTGTAAAGACTATTTAATCTTGCCCAAAGAAAGTCTGGCTTTTGCCCTTGTCTCATGGGAGGTAATCTCTAAATCCTTGGGATATCCTATCTGATAAATGTATCTCTGTCACATGCAGGCTTTGGGCCAACTGGATAATAACAATGTGATTTAGAATAGGGGTTTTGGTTATGCAATATCTGCTGGACTTCTGGAAGGGCTGGAGACTGAAATCAGCCATGTGGGCAGTCAGTCATGCCTGTGTAAGAGAGTCTCAATAAAATCTCTGGACACCAAGGCTTGGATGAACTCCCTTGTTTGGAAATGCTCTGTGCATATTGTCACGCATTGATGCTGGGAAAGTAACACTATTCATAATTCCATGGGGAGAGGACAACTAGAAGCTCCATGTTTTGTGATTTCCAGGACTGTGTCCTATATGCCTTTTCCCTTGGCTGATTTTAATCTGTATTCTTTAGCTGTAATAAACTGCAACCATGAGCATAACAGCCTTCGGTGAGTTCCATGAATCCTTCTAGCTAATTATCAAATCCAAGAGTCATTGTGGAGGCCCCTGAATTTGCATTTGATTGTCAGAAGTGAGTGCAGTTTTGTGGAGTGTTCTTTCTAAACTTTGCATCAACAAAACATCTTTTTCCTTGCATCCATAGGGGTTGATGTTTTTCCGTTGGCCAACTTGAGTTTTGTGATAATTTGTCCAGGAACTCAACAATTAACTCTATCTTTCCAAGTAATAGCACACATGGAGGAGAATTGCTTCTCCTGACTGACAATCAAGGAAGAACCTGGAAATGCTCAGTGGTAAATGTTCCTCATGCAGCTGGCAGAGTACCTTGGCTTCCAATCATCCCCACAGGGCACTCAACAAGGATGAAGAACTGAGTTACCCTTGACAAGTCAGTGTCCACACTGGCATGATTAAGTGGGAAAAAGTTTGTCACTTTCTCTATCCCTTCCATACTAGTGAAGGTGGTGCAGGAAGCATAGATATCCCATTCCAAATTGAGTGATGCGTGGATGGTAGTGTATTCCACTTAGCTTCAAAGTTCCTTTCTAAAATCTTGGACATGCTTTTTATGTCTTTAGACACTCACTTTACTCCACCTGCTTGCATTTAGTAGGCACCGTAAGTTGGGAGTTGTGATGGTTAACTTACGCATCCACTTGCACTTGGCTAGTCAGTGGTGTGCAGTTGTCAAACACCAGTCTAGATGTTGTGGTGAAAGTATTTTTCTTAAGATTTGCTTAACTTTTAAATCAGTAGACTTTAGGCTGGGCATGGTGGCTCATGCCTATTATTTCAGCACTTTGTGAAGCCAAGGAAGGTGAATTACTTGAACCCAGGAGTTTGGCACCAGCCTGGGCAACATGGCAAAACCCCGTCTCTGCAAAAAAAAAAAAAAAAAAAAAAAAAGCAAAATATTCACTTGTTGTGGTGGCGTGCACGTGTAGTCCCAACTACCCAGGAGGCTGAGGTGGGAAAAATCACCTGAGCCCAGGAGGTCAAGGCTGCAGTGTGCCATGATTGCACTACTGCACTCTAGTCTGGGCCACAAGGTGAGACCCTGTCTCAAAATAAAAGAAAAAAATTAATAAATCAGAAGACTTTTAAGTAATGTGGGTGGATCTCATTCAGTTAATTGAAGGCCTTAAGAGCAAACACTGAGATTTCCCAAAGTAAATGCAACTTGGCCTCAAGAGTATGACATATAAACCTGCCTGAATTTCTAGCTTTCAGATTTTGACTAAAGACTAAAACATCAACTTTTTCCTGAATTTCCAGTCAGATGGCCTGTTCTACAAATTTCATACTTGCCAGACGCTATAATCACGTGAGCCAGTTTCTTAAAATAAATCTCTCTCGCTGCTCTGTCCCTCTCTGTACACTCTATTGGTCCTGTTTCTCTGGAGAACTCCAAAACAGGGGTTGAGGCACTTGAGCATTATCTCAAGCTCATCATTGAATATGAGCTTGACCTAGCCTACTGGAATAAAGGAAACAATAAAAACAGAATGGCTTTGTGGGGACAATGTATAGAATGCTTTTCCATTTTTCTCAAAGTCTTCTATTTGTGTCATTTTGCTTGTGCAAAGATAATTTGCCAGGAATATATTGGTCCCAGTGTGTCCAGAATTGGTGGGTTCTTGGTCTCACTGACTTCAAGAATGAAGCCGCGAACCCTCGCGGTGAGTGTTAACAGTTCTTAAAGGTGGCGTGTCTGGAGTTTGTTCCTTCTGATGTTCAGATGTGTTTGGAGTTTCTTCCTTCTGGTGGGTTCGTGGTCTTGCTGGCTCAGGATTGAAGCTGCAGACCTTCACAGTGAGTGTTACAGCTCTTAAGGCGGCACATCTTGAGTTGTTCGTTCCTCCTGGTGGGTTTGTGGTCTCACTGGCTTCAGGAGTAAAGCTGCAGACCTTCGCAGTGAGTGTTACAGCTCATAAAGGCAGTGTGGACCCAAAGAGTGAGAAGCAGCAAGATTTATTGCAAAGAGCAAAACAACAAAGCTTCCACAGTGTGGAAGGGGACCCGAGCGGATTGCCACTGCTGGCTCCGGCAGCCTGCTTTTATTCCCTTATTTGGCCCCATCCACATCCTGCTTATTGGTCCATTTTACAGAGAGCTGATTGGTCTGTTTTACAGAGAGCTGATTGGTCTGTTTTGACAGGGTGCTGATTGGTGCGTTTACAATCCCTGAGCTAGACACAAAAGTTCTCCAAGTCCCCACTAGATTAGCTAGATACAGAGTGCTGATTGGTGTATTTATGAACCCTGAGCTAGACACAGAGTGCTGATTGGTGCATTTACAAACCTTGAGCTAGATACAGAGTGCTGATTGGTGTATTCACAATCCCTTAGCTAGACATAAAGGTTCTCCAAGTCCCCACCAGATCAGCTAGACACAGAGCACTGATTGGTGCATTTACAAACCTTGAGCCAGACACAGAGTGCTGATTGGTGTATTCACAATACCTTAGCTAGACATATCCTCCAAGTCCCTACCAGATTAGCTAGATACAGAGTGCAAATTGGTGCATCCACAAACCCTGAGCTAGACACAGGGTGCTGATTGGTGTGTTTACAAACCTTGAGCTAGATACAGAGTGCTGATTGGTGTATTTACAATACCTTAGCTAGACATAAAGGTTCTCCAAGTTCCCACTAGCCTCAGGAGCCCAGTTGGCTTCACCCAGTGGATCCTGCACCAGGGCCGCAGGTGGAGCTGCCTCCCAGTCCCACGCAGTGCGCCCACACTCCTCAGCCCTTGGGCGGTTGATGGGACCAGGGCGTGGAGCAGGGGGCGGGGCTGGTGGGGGAGGCTTGGGCCGCCTAGGAGCAGGGGTGGGGGGTGGTGGGGGGTGGTGTGCTTAGGCATGGCGGGCTGCAGGTCCTGAGCTCTGCCCCGCCGGGAGGCATCTGAGGCCCTGTGAGAATTCGAGTGCAGTGCCGGCAGGCTGGCACTGCTGGGGGACCCGGTGCACCCTCTGCAGCTGCTGGCCTGGGTGCTAAGCCCCTCACTGCCAGGGGCTGGCGGGGCCGCCGACCGGCTGCTCCGAGTGCTTGCCTGCTGAGCCCACACCCACCTGGAACTCGCGCTGGCCCTCAAGCGCCATGCACTGCCCTGGTTTCCGCCCGCGCCTCTCCCTCCACACCTCCCCGAAAGCTGAGGGAGCCGGCGGCCTCGGCCAGCCCAGAAAGGGGCTCCCACAGTGCAGCGGTTGGCTGAAGGGCTCCTCAAGCGCGGCCAGAGTGGGCGCCGAGGCTGAGGCGGTGCCGAGAGTGAGCGAGAGCTGCGAGGGCTGGCAGCACGCTGTCACCTCTCACCAGTATATTCCCGATAGATTGTTTCCCAGTCTTCTGGAAAGGACATATTCTGCTAATAGTATCCACAGAACAATGACAACTCAGAAAATCTAGTGGAAACTTCTAGCCTAAACCTAAGGACAACAATGGCAAACCTCTATGAATTGCTGATCATCTTCCATGGGATAAACACTACTGATACATTATCTCATTGAATCCCCATCACAACAATGCCCAGTAGTCATCATGTCTCGTGTTTTAAAAATGGAGAAAGTGAGGCTCAGGAATCTTAAGAAATTGTGACAGGTATGAAGACAGTACAAACAGAAGCAGGATTGACAGTCAGGATCTCTGATTCCAAAGTTCCTTATGTTTTGTTGCATCTGTTAGATTCTTTCTAGTCAGGGCTTCCTGGAGGGAAGAGTTATTAGCTCAACCTGATATAGGAAGCACAGATGGTAAAATGGGACCACTACCTGAAGGAGGCTTTATCTTGGCAAGGAAAATGAGATTGTCATGCAAGAGATAAACAGCACAGGCCAACAGGGCATACGTTGCCACCAGAAGTCTGGGTTGCCATGTCTAGGGAGTCGTATATGTAAGTAATGAATTGTGGATATCAACTTGTAAGAAGTAGACAAGAGACAGAGACTCAGAGATGGAGCAACTAGAGGGGCAGCTGGAGCAGCTCTGAGGCCAGAGGCTGAGTTCCAGGCTGCATTCTAATTTAACTGCTCTTTGACTTGGAACAGTTATTTCCACTTCTCTAGGCCTAAACTTTCTCACCTATGAAAGGAAACTGGATTAGATTTGCTTTACTTGTGTAGGTCTCTATTTAAAACATAGTCCCCAGCAGAGCATCTGGTGGCTTTCTCAAGCAGAAATGTATTTGTTGTGCAGTTTCCCCATTTGAGTCACTTATATTTCTCATTATCTGCTCTTTCTCACAGTGTATTTGTCTAGATCAGTTTTAGAAAAGAATAATCTTGGGTAGGAATAATAACTACTGCTATGAAACACTATTTTAGCTTCTTTGGTCTTCTATTTAAAAGCCTGTGTTGTGGTCAGCATACTCTAGGGGAAGAAATTATTTCAGAATGTCAGCACATCACCTTGAAAAAGTTTACCTCTTTAAAAATGTGTCTTGAAGTGTACAGAAGAGGCATAATTTGCATACTTTTGTTT
Source organism: Pan troglodytes (assembly GCF_028858775.2). Lineage (NCBI taxonomy): Eukaryota > Metazoa > Chordata > Mammalia > Primates > Hominidae > Pan > Pan troglodytes. The sequence goes on from NC_072403.2 coordinate 28,310,407, forward strand.
CCTGAAACAGTGTTTTTCCAAATAACGCATCTGTTAAGTCCCTATTTGCCTGCAGCAATATAGAATGCATACTCTCTTTGACAGAGAAAATTAGTAGTGCATTAGGGAACTTTCATTTCTGGAATAGCAGTTCAGATTTAGTCTAGTCATCTAATCCAAGATATTAGTTTCATTTTGGGAGCATGATCCTTGGGAGAGTAAAATTCCATATAAATGGCCATCAGTGTCAATTCTATGTTTCAATTTGACAATCACTCATTTAATATATGCTATGAGCAAGGACCAAAGCCAGGTGATATGTATAAATAAAAACAACTTCTTCGAGATTCAATTTCTTCACCTCTTGTAAAGTAACACAGTTATTTCACTGAAATGGTAATGATTATGGTATATACCTCAAATAAGAATTAAATGAGATGGTGGATATAAAATGCCTGGCACAGCTCCTGGCATGGTGGAGATACTAAAAAAAATAGTAACTTCAATACAAAAAGTGTAGCCCTTGTTGCCCTGAAATAATTGAAAGTAATGGGAATCTAATAAGAGATCCCAAACAATAAGCTATAATGTAAGATAGAATACAATCAGTTTTTATTTCATAAAAAAATGGAAAGAACAAAATTGAGAAGCATAGAGAAGAAGGCAGATAGTATTTTTGTCTAAAGAAATTAGGTGAAAATTCATTAATAAAGTGACATTTTTTGGACCTTACAAGAGAAATTAGGTTTTAATATGCATTGTAAGGGTATATGGTTTTTAGACTTCTTAAAACAGCAGCCATGATCAGGACAATATAACTAAGAAGTAAAACTTCCATGGTAAAGATTGTAATCCTACAATTAAAAGTAGTTTCAAGTGGCAGGTTTCAGAGCCCTGTCTCTAGTTTTGTCCTAATCAGCCCTTTTGTCAATGACTTGATTATCACCTTATCAGATGATATGAAAGTGGGAGATAATTTAAATCCAATGAGTGGGCTCAATCTAATAAGATGGTGTTTAAAAGCAATAAATACATTTATAGTTCTGTACTTAGGTCCACATAATTAGGCATGAGAGTTTAGGTTACAAAGAAACCCAATGGTTTTAGGCAATTGTAAGTCCATGCATGACATAGCATCCAAAATTTCATGGAGACTTTTTTCTCTTCGTTAATAAAACGATCTCACTGAATAAATATCCAATTAGGTCCTGCTGTATGCAAAGAACATATAGTAGTACAGAGTATGCATACACGTGGATTTTATAATTTTGAAACTAAAATTTCAGTAGAATGAAGAGAAGTGAAACAAATTTCACAGTTAAATGTTGCACGACAATTGTGACAAGTGTTGAGAGGGAGAAGTGCAGGGTGTCATCCATGCACATGAGATGGGGACGGAGACCTGAACTCTTGTCAGAATCAGGGAAGCCTTCCTTGGGAAGTGATTTTTACTGAGATCTGAAAGATGAGTATGAATTAGCCAGGTAAAAAGCAGCAAGAGGGTCCCTCAGGGAGAGGAAATAGCATATTTAAAGGCCATTGAACTGTCCCACAGGGTCTCATACGTATTCCTTCTGCTTCTGATGGTTTGATGCAGATGTATATGGGGGCCTTGGAAGATATGTATTGATGGATGTACAAATTATTACTACCAATTTGGAAAATAATCGGCACTAGCTTCAAAGTTAAAACATTGTCATACTCCATAGCCAAAAATGAGAAGATAGAGTGAGAAGAGAAGACGTGCCAGGTTTGAGCCTTAAAGGCATTTAGTTAAGTTGGTGAGACTTGTGAGAGCCAGATAACTTACTTATAGACGGTGGATGTGGTCAGTGTTATAAAAGAGATAAGAGTAAGGCTTTGTAAAGCATAGAAAATATTTTTATTTTATTTTATTTATCAAGATGATGTTTCAGTTGTCTTTACTGAAAGATCTAATTTTGTCGGGCAGAATTAGGGTGATCTCAATATAAAAAGACTGGTTAGAAGAGAATAAGACAGTAAAGATGATTTAACGGAATTAACCAGAGAGGTGAGTGGGAAATCAGGAATGTGTAGGATGATGAGAATTAAGAGAAAAAAGCATTACAAAGAGAGAAGGGTCACAATCTGGAATGATTTGACAGTGCTGAAATCAGATGAGGACTGAACTATATCCACTGTATCCATTGAACTGGAAGTTATTGGTGAACTTAGCATGAGTAGATTGAGCTGTAAACATGAAGTGAGCAAGTGGAAGTGGCAGGTAGTGGGAGGCAGCAAATAGAAAACTCAAAATTGTGGGACTCGAAGGGCGGGATCCTTGCTCTGTTGATTTTTGTGTTTTGGGAAGGAAATATAGTGCTATAGTCATGTAGTACTCATACAAAAATTAATTTCAGTTGGTGGATGAATGAATATTTGGAAAAAGGTTAATTATATTAGAAATAGGACAAGACTTTGGGGAAAAAGTGTTGAGAGTATACTCTGGCTCTAGCAAATTACTAACTTTGTGACCTTGGGCAAGTCATTTAACCACTCTGAGCCCTAGTTTCCTCATTTATAAAATGAGTGTAATGGTAAGTGACCTAATTTCCCAAGACAGTTGGTGAGAGTGTGAAATAGGAAACTTTACATGGATGTGCTGTATAGACTGTGGTGTGCTTATCAAATAGACACTCGTATTTTCATATTGAAGGATTACAAGCTATGTCAGAGACTGATGAGGTAGCCGGCTCATTTCCTCTTCTTGGACTATGTTTCCCTGTTGCACTTGCAGTGAGGTGGCCATGTAGTTGAGTTTGAGCCAGTGACATGTGACCAGAGGTGATAAGTGATACGTGTCTTCCAGACTCAACCACTGAACCCTCCAACAAGGGCTCCTGTGTGCTGCCTCTGCTTCTGATGATTTGATGCAGATACATATGGGGGCCTTAGAAGATACATACTGATGTATATTCAAATTGTTACTACCAATTTGGAAAATAATTTGGTACCAGCTTCAAAATTAAAATATTATCATACTCTAGAGTCCTACTGTTCTACTCATAGGTATATTTATTTCAATGAACCTTGCCAATGTGCATTAGAAGACATCTGTGAGTTTATTGATTATAATAACCCCAAACTGAAAACAGTACAAATGCCTATCAATAGGAAAGCCAAATGTCCATTAACAGAAGACTGGAGAAAATAATTTATATTCACAAAAAGATTATGTAATAATAAAAGCCAGTTACTATAACTACATGCAACTACATAGATGAAAGAAAAATAATGGTAGATGAAAGAAACATAATGGTAAGTGAAGAAAACAAGTCACAAAAGAAAGTATATCTTGTGATACAATTTTTTAAAACTAAAAAAAGAGAGATGGAATGGCAAAACAAAGCAACATATTTTTTCAGGGCTGCAAACATTGTGATTTTTTTTTAAAGAGGAAGGGAATTGTATAAATAATCTATTATTAAAATAATACTGCAAACCACCACCCCAAAACTCAGGAGCTTACAGAAAGTAACGTGTATTATATTATCGATCTGGCTTCCAAGTCAGCTGTGTCTGTCTGATCTTGCCAGTGCTTGGCTGATCTTGGCTGGGCTCTCTGCAGCTTCCGTGAAGCTACAGGCTGGCTGGGTGGTTCTGCTAATTTTGACTGACACATGCTTATGGCTTGGCTGTTGGCTGATTAAGGATGACCATGATTTAGGGTGACACAACTCTGCTTCACGTATCTGTCACCATCCAGCTGTCTAACCTGGCCAAGTTCTCAGGTCAGGGCCCAGAGGGAAAGAACAAGTAAGGCTGATTCTGCCAGGGGGCACGCAAGAACATGCGTGTGCTTTCCAAAGCTCTACTTGCATCTGATTTGCTTACAGCCCACTGGCAAAATCAAGTCACCCTATCAAGCCTGGAATCAGGGGGAGGGGTTCCCATAATGGTATAGAGCAAAGCACATTTGGGAGGCCAATAATTAGGGCTATTAATGCTATCAATCCACTGTAGGAATATATGATCATGACAACCCTTATCAGGGAGGCAGGGGGTGAACTAGAGAAGAACACACAGTTACTGGCAGGTTGTTGGTAATATTTTAATTCTTAAGCAAGGCAGAAGTTAGAGGTTTCACTTTGCAAATTATACTGTATAACTTACATACACATTACATATATTTTTGTATAAGCACAAAATCCTATATGTTTTTTAATTGGACAAAAAAAATTCCAAAACAAAGCAACAACCTTTCAAATGTAAGGAAAACAAAGAAAAGCTGAAGGGCTAATTTGGGAAGTCCAGTGGCAAATTGGGCCTTTGGATTCCATTTCCAGGTTCTGCAAAATAGGATATTAATTGTCTCCTTTTAATAGAAGATTGTGACTTTGACAAAGAAATCACTTATTAAAAGAAGTTGAAGGGCAGGTTTGCCAACTGGGGAGAATGATTCTCTCTTCTAGAGACCTCAGATCAAATTTCAACAATGTGGAAAAGCCACGTTTATTCTGCTCTACTTTCCTGTCTTTTATTCTGTTTGTTTTATTCCTGGAACAAAGATACCACAGCTTGTCTTCGAAAGACTTCCATGTGAGTTTGAAAGGGTGTAGAATTTGGAACATGCTCTAGCTCAGATAAAACTCCTGATTTTTTTTTTTTTTTTTTTTTCAAAGCGCTCCTCAATCAGACCCAGATCTCAGACCTCCGGGGTTTGATTCATTCATCTCTAGCTAAGACTATGTTTTCTAGCCTCTCTCCAGAAGACTGGGAGATTCACTTTAAAAAGATGCTGCTGCTGCTGCTTTTTTTTCATCACAAAAGAATTAATGTTTTCACAGCCCTTTGAAGACGTGGTGTCACGCATGTGCTGTTATTAATAATAAAATACAGATCTGTTTCACACCATCTGAAAAACAGGGTTTTGCCACCATGAAAGAGCTTTTATTTCTACCAGGTCTTCATGATGCGTAGCCCAGATCCAGCTCAGCTTCAGACTGGGGAACCATGTCCCAGAAAATGGGTAAAGAGAGGAAACAGCTGAGAGAAACAAAACAATGCACAACACCCAATACGTTAAAAAATAAAAATTCAAAGGAGGCTTTAATCACCATTGGAGATCATTTCCCCTGACTGCAAGCATTTTAGATAGAACTGGACTCAGCACCTGCTAAAGATGGGGCCTGGTGAGTGGATCCTGGGTTCTTTATGCATTCTGAAAAAGGTAAACATCCCCAGGTTCATGAGCCTGTTCAGACAGGAAAGAGGGTACTGATTGCAATCTGCTGTTAGTCTTTCCTTTTATATTTGTTCAGTGCTTTGAGTCATTCTTTCTCCTTTTCTTCTCTGAAACCACTAACATTGCTCCTCCAGTAGCCTTTTGCATTTACAAGCTACCTTGTCATGCCTGGGTTTTTGGGGAAGAGGAGATAGATGTAAAGTGAGGCTACTGTAAACAACAGTTCAATAGAGGCTTCAGAACAGGGTCCATTTAGGGAGGTGAGTGCAAACATTCCATGAAATAAAAAGAACCGCTTCTGTGAGCTCAACTCACAACAGGCACAGCCACTGGCAACAGCAGCCTGAGAAGGAGCAAATTTGAGAGCTGGGTCTGTTATTCTTATTTTTGTAAATCTTTGCACCTGTCTTTGGTGGCAAGATTCTCAACTCATTTCCCTTGTTTCTGTTCCTCCTCCTCCCTGCACTCCATGCCTCCCTGGGGTTCTGCTTGTTTTGGAACTAGTGATTCAAAATGGACTCCAACGTTGTTTCTGAATCACAAAGCGTTTGCAGAAGAGGGAAGTATTTCTTGCTCCATTCCAAGCCCCAACACAGAAGGTGTTGTATGGAAAAGGGAGCTGAAGGGAGAAGAAAAAGAGGAGGAAAAAAAAAGAGGCAAAAGTAAAAAACTCAAGGAAATCAAGACCACGCTGTGCAAAATTGTTACAGCTGTTTCTGTTTTTATTGGCTGTTTCTTTTGGCTTCATTTTTCCAGCAACTGCAGTTCATGTGAGCAGGAAGGCATACAGCATGGCCGAGCTCCACGGTGGGCAGAGGGGAGGACAGAAAAGGGACTGAGAAAAGGATGGAAGGGGCTGGGTGTGGAGGTTATGAATTGTGGCACAGTGCTTAGAGGGGACACACATCAAAGCAGTTCTTTTTTTGATAGTTTTGTGGAAGCCTTAGCAATAGAATTTAGAGGCATTTACTGGAAAGCTCCTAAAAGCATCCCATCTCCATGGCTGGATCAGATAGGTGGTCTGTTTAAGGCAGTATACTATCCTTGAAATGAAGCTCTGATATCTGTGAGGAAATAATGTGTCAAGACACATCCCTTCCCCTTTCCCTCCTGGATAGTGATTCACCTAGACCAGTGCACAGGGCAGAACATACGGGAAGTGCATATTTTCCCTGGGGGACTCTATTTCTCATGGTTACAAATGGAATGAGTTATATGCCTGCTCAGTGACCCTATGAAGATATTGGCAGCTGGGATACAGCACCTCAGGGCTTGGAACGAGTTGCTCACCCACCTTGATCCCCCTGCAAAGCAGCTGGAAGGTGAGCCAGAGACAGGCACATGAAAAAAGCTCACAATGAGTCTCTGTCTCTTTCTTAAAGCTTCCTATTAAATATGTGATTTAAATGACATTTTTAAGGTTTATAAGACTGCTTACATTGGAATTCTTGAATGTGATAGTATTTTTAACTGCACTGGCCCTAACACACACACACACGCACACACACACACACACGTTCGCACTAACTCTCACTCTTTTTTTTCTTTTTGAGTTGGAGTCTCACTCTGTCACCCAGGCTGGAGTGCAGTGGCATGATCTCGGCTCACTGCAACCTCCACCTCCCGGGTTCAAGCAATTCTCTGCCTCAGCCTCCCGAGTAGCTAGGATTACAGGTGCCCGCCACCAGGTAATAATTTTTTGTATTTATAGTAGAGACAGGGTGTCACCATTTTGGCCAGGCTGTTTTTGAACTCCTGACATCGTGATCCACCCGCCTTGGCCTCCCAAAGTGCTGGGATTACAGACTCTCACTCTTAATCAAATTAATTTTCCAAACTCTAAGGAAACATCTTTCTAAAAGTGAAAATTGTGTTCCAAATGAGGGCAAGTGGGTAAGAGAACTGGAAGTTAGAAGATAGAGCAAGAGGAAAAAGTATTTACTTATATTTGACTTGCAGTTATATCCGAAGGGAAAATACAATAAAAAGTTGATTAATAACAACAAAACCCCCCTATATCTGGTGATAAAACATTGTTTGCATGCTTTCACATTTTAAACAAAATTCCAGCTATGCTGTAGAATGAAAGGTGAGCCAGAATCCCAGTGCCCATGCATTGGTTCTGTTTTGGAGACTTGGTTTTACTCCGAACTGGGCTTCTGACTGACTTGGCTACTGGAGGGCAAATCATAACCAATATATCTCAGTGCTGTCATCCAAAAATGGAGGTGGACTTGGGAAGATGGACTAATTAAAGGTTGCAAAGCACTTTTGAGTCTATAAAGCCATATGTAATTGCAACCATTAAACCTAGTAACATAATGAAGTGTTGAAAGTTGTGTCTTCGTCATTTTGTTTTCTAAATTCAGTGAGAGACTCCTTCAAAGCCCATTCTGTTTACTTTCCCAAGGAAATTGTCTCAGTCCATTTTCTGTTGCTGTAACAGAACTCCTAAGACTGGGTAATTTATAAAGTAAAGCGATTGATTGGCTCTAGAGGTTGGTAAGTCCAAGAATGAGGGGTTGCATCTGGTAAGGGCCTTCATGCTGTGTCATAAAATGGCAGAAAGCATGACATGGTGGGAGAGAGCAAGAGTAGGCCAAATTCAGCTTTTATAGCAAGGTTCTGATAATAATCCATTCATCCAGAGTCCTCATGACATAATCACCTCTTAAAGGTCCCACCTCTCAACACTGTTACACTGGGGATTAACTTTCCAACACATTAACTTTGGAAAACACATTCAAACCATAACAGAAATTAATGAATGAAAAGAAAAAACTGGTGATTTGGGCCAATGCGCTCTTGAACAGTTATGTGTTTTGAGATATACCAAGCTTTTTTCTGCATTTCCTAATATTATTTTTATGTTCATTATGTTACTATTAAACATTTTTTCATTATGTTATTATTTTCTTATGTATTAATAGTAGTTAATAATACATTTACCAAGAATTAAATTTGTTTAAAATTTCTCAGTTGGGGCAGAGTTTACCAAATGTGGAGTGAGCCTATCTGTTGTGAAATAGAACTCACTAACTTCTTAACACAGGAAAATCAGTGATTTCATCAGATTAGAATTACACAGAGAAGCTATTCTCTGGGTGCAAAGATTGAAATTGCTTCTTGTGAAAGACACAATTTCACAATTTCTTGTGAAATTGTTTCTTGTATCTAGTTTAAAACAGACACAAAAGAAACTTCATATGTAGTGCTGACATGTAAAGAGTTGGAGAATGAGTTGTCCCTTTGCATTTCAACTTCTCCCTCAATGTCATGGTGGGCAAAATTATTTTGCCTTAGGCTTTAGCTGTAAAATGGGTTGCTAGCACTTGACCACAAATGGAATAATTACAATGAGGTTTGGAAGCCTACAGCATTTGTATTGAGGACATTTCCCCCTTGTGCATCTGTTAACTGTTATTACAGATTTGAGATACCATTAATCAGTAGCATCTTTAACAAATGTAGAGTAGATTTTTGCATACTGAGGTTCAGCCAGGCACCCCCATTAGCTGGCATACATTGGACCTCACTTGCAAAAACATGTTTCTGCTGTTATCCTTACAGAAGGCTGTATGTTCACACACATGCACAATTATGAGACTGAACACTCCCTTCTTCTTTGGATTGCTCTTTGATCTTTTGTAATTTTGCTGCTTGTGTCCATATGGAAATGTTAGCAACCAGCAGGCAATTCCTTTCTATTATGACTCCTCCTGATTCCTCCTCCATTGTCTTTCCCCCTGTTGTTTCTTGTTTACGTTGGGCTCCAGACTGATGCCAACATTTCAACGGGGTACGGCTCATCAGTTTCAAAAGCTCAATTTGCTTTAAGTAGCCAGCAAAGCTTACCCTTATTTTTAAGTACCTGTTTATACCTGAGTTTCCCTGACATGCAATGACAACTTGGGCATCTCAAGAGAAACAGTTTTCTTGTGAGCCTGGAGACCTATGGGATTAGGCAGATAGGTCATAAATGCTGTCAGCATTAAGCTTGTTTTTAGTGCAGTGCTCTCTGGATTTCCATTTTGGTCTTTACTGACTAGGAGTACATATAATAACACACAGGCATGACCTCATCCAAAGACAATTTATTTAAAAATTCCAAACCCTAAAAAAGCTTAATTTGTGGGTGGTAGTTTATAACCATTTCTAAAATTTCTTCCTGTCTGTAGTACCCAGTAACTTTAGTCCTGGAAATCTCTCTTTTATAATAATGGAAAATACCAAAGATATGAGAGCATAGAAATATGTGCTTACTAAGGGAGCTTTCTTTCTCTTAGAACCTTCTGAAGCTCCTCCCTGGGAGAGATTAAATAATGTCCGCTATTTCCCACTTCCCAATTCTATCTCCACACATCAAACAAATGAAAATCCTTCCAAAACTCATCTCTCTTCATGCCCACACTCAAATATGCTGTTTTATGTGGGTCGAACAAAGTCTTTTTCTGATTTTTCTCCCCATCTGTTCTTTGAATAAACATGCATCCTAAAGACAAGGAGGACTTAAAGGATCAAATTTGGTTCCTGTATTTGGAAATGCTATCAAAAGACCACACCGCACTTGGCCATTCGGTCAAATTAGATGCCGTTTGCTTCTAATAGCACTTAATTACTTCCCACATCACTTCTTCATCTGCATGACTTGGCTAGTATGAGGTTGGGAAAAGTTAAAAAAAAAAAAAAATCCCCAGTGTGTGAGCTGGTAGAACTGCTGCCTTTGGCTGTGTCTCCACCAGACCAATGCAACCAGTCCTTTTAGGTAAGCAAATTGGCTGTGCTGGGTGTCTGGAATTGTAGAAACCAAATAACCAGAGACGTAATCAATTGGTTTTTAAATTTTTAACTTGTTGTTTGGTTGCCCTAGACAAACGCCTCAATTTCCTTCTTCTGTAAATAAATTAATACCTGGTGAGATGTAAAAGCCCACTTGAACGGAAAACAACATGTTTGATGAAACTCTGAGAGAAGATACAACCCAAAGTATGAAAAATTCAGAACAAATTATAGTATCTTCAAGGCAGAATTTGGTTACCCTGATTAATTAGGGTTTTTTTTTCTTCAGATAAAAAGAGAGGGGAGAGTGGAGTAAAGAACTGCCTAACCTAATGTAAGTTTTCAGCTTTCAATAAATATTTCCAGCTTAAACCCTCTGAATAGATTGTGAGTATGTTTGTTCATCTGAATTGAATTTTGGTGGTATAATGTACAAAGACTTTTTCTTATCGCAGTTTAGTTCAAACCTGGGGTGGGCAAACTTTTTTTTTTTGTAAAGAGCAAGATACTAAATGACTTAGGCTTAGGCTTTGCAGATCAAAAGCAAAATTGAGGATATTGTGTAGGGACTTCGTATGACAAGAAATGTAACTCTTGCCCCTTCACCATCCTGTTTGTCCGATGGGCCCTTCTGGACCATGAGTACACTTCATACACAGTCACTGTCAGCTGGAGGGAAACTTTCTCCAGACATTTAAGGGATTGGGGCCCAGTGCGCTGGCAGGACTGTGTGGGGATGGGGAAGGATGGGTGGTTACAGGCACAGTAACAGAGGGGAATGGAGGTGGAGGGGGACACCCCAGATTGGTTTCTGTGTCCACTGAAGCAGCACACATGAGCCATATGAAAATAGGCATTGGTCTGGATTTGGCCTGAGCTCCAGCTATCTGTTGTACATTTCCTCTTAGCTACTTGGCAGGCTCTTTAAAGAAAGACATTCCAAACTGAACTCATTATTACCTTCTTCCTTCTGTGCCCTATTTCTACAAATAACACCACTACTGATCCATTGCTCAAGTCAGAAGCTTTGTGTTCGTTTTCCACACCTTCTTTCCTTCATCTTCCTTTGTAGTCCCCCTTTTTTTCTTTTTTGCCATATAGCTACTGGGCTGGAAGCAACTAGAAGACAAGAATACATCTGGCTTATATTTATGTGATGAACTCTCTGTAGAGTGGCTGACACTGAGTAGGCTTTTAAAAAAATTGGTTGTGGAATTAATCTATCCATCACCAAGCCCAGTCAATTCCTCTTGATTATTTTATTCTCCCACTCAAAATTCTTCAATTGGTTTCCTTTGGATAGAGAGTAAATATAAAATAGTTACCAGGCTGCAAAACTCTTCCAGTTTTGACTTTGCTTATCCTAAAGAATAACCATAGAGAATCGCATTAAATATACTAACATCTCTCATCTGTTGTGTGTCTGTCAGGCCATGTTGTTTCCACTGCCTGGAGCATGCCTTCCCCCTGTTTTTATATGGTGACCCCCAACTCATCCTTCCTGATTTGACTTAGTTATCACACGCAGAAAGGCTTCCCAAGTACCAGCCTACTCAATAGGTGTCTGTTCTCAGAGCATCAGGACTCTACCTCTTTCAAAACATTTCATCAGTCTGGGCATGATGTCTCATGCCTGTAATCCCAGCACTTTGGGAGGCCAAGGCAGGTGGCTCACCTGAGGTCAGGAGTTCAAGACCAGCCTGACCAACATGGTGAAACCGTGTCTCTACTAAACATACAAAACTAGCCAGATGTGGTGGCGCACGCCTGTAATCCCAGCTACATGGGAGGCTGAGGCAGGAGAATCACTTGAACCTGCGAGGCAGAGATTGTAGTGAGCTGAGATCACGCCATTGCACTCCAGCCTGGGCAACAAGAGTGAAACTTTATCTAAAACAAAACAAAACAAAACAAAACAAGACAATACTTCATCAGTGCTAAGATTAGTTGCTAAGTGTGTTTAGCTCTTACTAGATTATATACAGCTTGAAGGCAAGACTTTGTCTTTGTTTCTTTGCATCCTAGTTTGGCACTTGGAATACAGCAGACAAGAAATGATCATCTGACTGAAATGAACAGGATGCATACCTCAGTGTAACTGAGAAACCGCAGAACATCATCCACATTCATGCAGACCTAAGAAGGCCTTTCTAGGCTCCTCTGGGCCTTTCCCAAGCCTTCTATTTGTCTGGAGCCAGAGGGAACCAACTATGATCAAGCTGTATCAGGGTTTGTTTTGTGTGCTGAAAGTCACAAGGTTCCAAAGGGAAAGGATCTGGCAGGAGAGGAAAGAGGATAAAAATGGTTGGGGGGACCTCCTCTTTTAGCTTTGGAGCTCTCCCCGAGACTGTCGCTGTACTGGGGAGCTTCTTTCTTCTGTCTTCTCCCTTTCTTCTTGCCTATTAAACTCTCCGCTCCTTAAAACCACTCCACGTGTGTCCGTGTCATATTATCTAAACGGGCATGAGGACCAAGAACCCTGGTGTTGCTCCACTCATCAGAGCCGTATCATTTTGGTGCATGGGGCGGGAAAGGAAATTCAATCATCAGACTGGTGAATATGGAGCAGATTTCAACTTTAAATCTGTCCTTTAATCTCAAGGCTCTCTTCTAGCTACCCTGTTGCCAAACTTTCTTTCTCTTTCTATCTGTGGTCTCTTGCCTTCTCTCTGTGTGTCTTATGTGCAGGAATCTTTACAGTTCAGGGAAACAGTTCTGTTAGAAAAGATCGTGAATCATGGCAGGCAGTAACTCAATAAATGTCTCCCTCTCTACGTTTTCTCTGGTGAGCACATGGTATTTCTAAGCTACCTAGTAGAAATCAGGCCCTAGGCCTCTTCTGGGAATGGGAAGTTTCTGCTTTTAACGGTTTGGAGTAAGATGTCTTCCAAAGCCAAGTTTGAGTCTTGATACTGCCCCACAGGCAGGAAAACGGCCATTCGGTTCCTATGTTCCGTTAAGGCATCAATTTTGTCTCCTATTAAGACAGTACTTAATTAGTAAGGGGATTTTGTGTCTGGATGTTAACCAGAACCATTCTTCTATGGGTACATGCTTTAGCATGGGCCATAATAGCAGAATATAGAGTTCAACCTAGCACGCCCCCCTCCCTTAAAGGGGCCTTGCCCAATTACATGGTTTTTTTGAAATCCATTTTTTGGAAGGCACATAGGCCACACAAGTCTAGGAGATCGAAGGGAAATAAAAGGCAGAGAACTGATTGCTTGAGGACATGGTGACTAAGGCTCAAAACTCAGTTCCTCTGGTGCCATGGCTTGGAGCGTCATGCCTGCAGTCATGGGTGGCACATTTAAGCTGGTGCTGGGAATCCAGGAGCGACGGAGAGAAAATAGTTGGGAGGACACCCTCTACTGTTTTCATCTCCATCCTGGATCACGTACTGAAAGGAAGGAGACTAAAAGGATGCTTTTATTCTCACTTCTGTTTCTAGATGGGTAACAGATCATCTTCAACATGCACTCCACTGGAGTGTATGTTGAAGCATTGGGACTCCTTTGACCTTGAAACTTTGAAGAACAGTGGCTTATTTTCTTTTGCACAAGGGTATGGCCTTTCTACTAGAACTTTGCAAGTGTTGCAAGATCAACCCAGCTCTTTTAGCAACCATATCGGACAGGCCCAGGCAAAATAGTTCCCCCAAATTAAAAAAGTAACTTTCAAGGAAATCATCTGAGGGTTTTCCTTATTTGGGGCCCCTTCAAGTTCCCTTCTTATTGCAGGACCTTAGGCAAGTAAAGGGAAACTGAGGCTGACTTTTCTGACGACCCTGAGAGGTATATAGAAGCTTTCCAAAATTTAACTCAGGTATTTGATCTCGCATGGAGGGATGTTATATTGCTGCTAAGTCAAACCCTCACTGCAGCTAAAAACAGGCAACTCAGCAAGCAGAAGAAAATTTTGGAGATGAGCAATATGTCTCCTATAGTAGGCCAGAAGGGAAAACAGAAAATAGAGAAGGCAAAGAAATAGGGGAATCACCATTCCCAATAGGAAGAGAGGTATTACCTCTTAACAACCCTAATTGAAACTCCTTTCTATGGTGTTTTTTCCTTCTTTTGTGGTTTAAAATGGCTTCTATCTCTTGTGTAATGTTCTTACAACCTGCCTGGGAACCAAATCTTAAAATGCTTGGTGTAGAGTTGAGCTAGGGAAGAGGGAACCCAGAAGCCTGGCCGGCAAAAGGGTAAACATTTCTTACCAGGTGGGCTTTTGGCTTCTCTCTCCCTGTGCAAACTGGTAAAAGGGATAATAAGGATCACCGTTGATGTTCTCTGTAAATGTATAATTAATGAAAAAGGATTTGTAAAGTTGGTCTTAAGCTGTAGACAATCTTGTGTACTTTGCATGTCTTTCTGTATGGTTCTGTCGGAGAAAGGGTGTCTTAGGTTAGGATGCAGGCCCAGAAGCCGTTAAGCCTGCTGTTCAAGCCAGCCCAAGAAAGCGGTCGCTGGAAAACTTGGCTACAGGTCTCCATCTTGTTTCATGTCTTTGGAAACATAATCTGTGACCGCGTGGCAATACTTTGTTTTAGTCTCCGCCATTTTACAATCGTAGCTGTCTTCTTGTGCTAAATCAGATATGCCAGTTTGTCAATCTGGGTGGTGCCAGCTGATCCATCAAGGGCAGGGTTTACAAAATATCTTAAGCACTATCTTCAGAGCAGTTTAGGGAGGGTCAAAATCTCGTAGCCTCCAGCTGCATGGCTCTTGGGCCATAGTTTATAATCCTGTGGCTAGTTTCTTGGTCTGGTCTCCAGGCAAGAGGGAAATATATCTTGGAAAGCTGCTGTTACCATCTTTGTTTTAGACTATAGACTGTAAACCCGGCTGCTCCCAAAGTTGGTTCAGTCTATGGCCAGGAACGGGCAAGAACAGCTTGGGGGCTGGAAACAAAATGGAGTTGTTTGGGTCAAATCTCTTTCACTCTCTCAGTGACAGTTTTGCATTGACAGTTTCAAAAGCTGCCTATCACGCCTTAAAAAATATCTTGTACACTTGTGGTTAAGTCATAACCTAATTAAGGCTCATTGGTTTCACCCAGAAGGGTACCTTTTGTAAAGTTCAAAAGGCGAAAATCTGAACTGCTTGGTGTGGCTAAAGTCAAGTAACAAGAGATTTAAAAGGATTTTTTTAAAGAATGCACAGCTTAATTAAAAGTAGCTATTCAAGTTTTAGGTATATTTTAAAGGTCTTTATGTTTTTCTTTTCTTGAATCTTGTTTTTCTAGAAAAAGGCTCTTTTCTTCTCAGTTAACTGAATTATTTTTCTCCATTTTTTGTCTTACCACTCTTAATGCATGCATAAAAGGCCCTAAAATAACTTCTGGTAGTGTGGGACTCCTGGGGAAAAACAGAGGAGGTGCCACAAACCCCGTTTTGGGAAAAAAACCCTCCATTTTCCTCGTGAAACTCCGGGAATTAAAAGGAGATAGATCTCTTTCAAAATCAAAGGCTCTGTTCTGTTTTGCATTGTGTTATCTGCCAGTTTTGAGTTTGGGGGGTATCAGAAATACTTCGCATTATGAGAGAACTTTGGTCTGTAATAACTAGGTAAAAAATACACTGTAAGGGCTGGCTAATAGTAGTTATAAATCAGAGAAGCATGCTCTTGGCCACCTGGAAGATAAGGAAGCATCCCCACTCCCCACTGGGAGATGAGACTCCCATCAGGGATGGGCTAATTACAAAATAAACCAATTGGCTTTGGGTTGCTTTGTAATGAAATGCATGGTAGAAGCACTGCACCATCTTCTCCCATAACATCTATATGGTCTTTTCATAAATTAAGCATTAAAATAAAAGCATAGCAAGGAGGTCTTAAGACACTCATCTGCCCTTTAGTAAAAGGGTTATTATAAAAGGTTTGTAAAGATTTCACCTCATGGTCAAATTAGTTAGGATTACATGGAATAATCTATAAGGTTTCATGTAAACGAATTGGGGTTAACATTAATAAACTAATACAAGGGTAAAATTTTGCTTTGAACAAAATTTTCATGTCATAGTAAAGGCTAATAAAGGTTTTTGCCTTTTGAGTCATCATTTTGGCAAAATAATTTATGGCAACCTGGAAATGGTCCTTCCTGATGCCTGGCTTTTTGGATGGTTCAAAGGGCTCCTGAAACATTCAGAAAAGAGGTAGACAGGATCATTTGACATGTTTAGTCATATGAGATTGCCAAAATGATGTCCAAACTTCTTTAAGTTATATTTTGGTGAATAATACTAATATATGTTCCAAAATTATATGGGATTTCTAAAATTCTAATATCTAAGTATATACTATCAATTAAAATTAAGGGTAAAGTTATTATAAGCCACAAAGATAAATAAACTTGTCAGTCGTATTTTTAACTGGAACTGTCGTGGAAATTTGTCATTTGCAGAAAATTGTTGTCTTGCTTTGTTCCTTCTCAAAAGATGGTTTATAATCAAGCTATATTAAGGACTTTAATAGGTGTTCACAAATGCAGGTTTTTAATAGCTTTAAAGATTGTAACATTGAAATAAAGAATGTATGAGACTCATAAAGAACTGACATGTTGACAAATGTAAAGCAAAACGAAAGTTAACTGAGTGGACTACACTTAGAAAGTTAAAGGAACCTTTTTAACTTTTGCTTGGAATACTGCTGATCCTTGTTTTGATTTTCAAAGTCAAGGAAAGTTATTTTAAACTATTTATGGCCTTTAATAATTGAGTAAGGTATACTCCTGTGAACAAAATTTGGACCATGTTTATTTTTCTCTGCCTGGTTCCTCTAGAATTTGGAGACTCTCTGTGAGTACTCTTACGGCAATATAGTTGTTTGCATCAGTGCAATAAGAATCCATTTTTCTTTGTCAACAGGACACAATTGGAAAAACTGGTTATTTTACCAATGCTTTTACTGAAAGGGTGTGTTTCCCTTTAAGGAATCAAGCTTGACATGCAGAGCCAATAAAAGCCCCTTGGGGAGAACTGGCCTCATATCTTGTCTACACAGTCCCCATACAGGGTTCCTAACCTGTGGTCAGTAAAGAATATTACTTTCTAACAGGTCTGGAAGCTCTGAGTTTATCTTGGGACCTCAAGAGGAGAGGATCATACAACTCACAGGTATTAGAGGATACAAACCCATGGGTGGGCTCAGCTTTAAAAGTCTTATCTGAAATTTTTTGTGGAACAGAGTTTCATCAAAGCGAATCCAAAAGGCCTATGTAAAAGTAACATTCTTGCTGCACTTTATGCAAATAATCAGGCCAAGTATAAGACTTAAATTTACTGATAATTAGTTTTTAGCAAAAATGAGGACTGGAGAGAAAAATTTTGCTCCAAAGCTTATCATACATTTGCCATTAAATCCTAGTCTCATTAATTGTTTTTAAGCCTTTTGCCTACATTTTAGACTAACTCTGCTTATTCCTGTGAATCAAGTGGTGATCTTCTGCAGGTTGGGGAAAAAAAAAGGGGGGATGGGTAACGTAAAAATGTGAATCAATATGCTAGTTCTGGGCAATTATCTTGCAAATTCTGCCAGGTAATGAAAGTGAGTAAGGTGCCCATAACCTGGAGGTTTCTTTGGGAAAATAAAACCAAGGAACTTCATAGACCCCCAAAGGGGAATTCTATATCTTGGCAAGTAAAATTTTAGATGGAAGTTACCTACCACACCATACTTGTGGGAATTGCTGTCCTCACTCTACTATTTGCAATAGGGTTATACATGGTAGCACCTTCTAACTGAAATATTGGACAGAGTTTCCATTGCTGTAGTATTTTGCTTAATTATTATCCTTATAGCAGAGATAATAGTTGACAAAAAGGAAGCATGAAAATTTTACTATCACTGAGTCAGCTAGGACTTTTTATTGGGTTTAGTAATGCAGTTTCAGATGAAACATGCTGCTTTTGGATTAACACGTCTAGTACAGTAGAGGAAAATCTACAGGTACTTAAAAATCAAACCAAAGTTATTGACAGACTTAGGGAAAATGCATGCTTCAGCCCCGAGTGGCTACAATCCCTCTTTAATAAATTCAAGTCTTTTTTTTTTTATACTTTAAGTTCTGGGGTACATGTGCAGAATGTGCAGTTTTGCTACATAGGTATACATGTGCCATGGTGATTTGCTGCACCCATCAACTTGTCACCTACATTAGGTATTTCTCCTAATGCTATCCCTCCCTTAGTCCCCGACCCCTCAACAGGCCCCAGTGTGTGATGTTCCCTGCCCTGTGTCCATGTTTTCTTATTGTTCAGCTCCCACTTATGAGTGAGAACATGTGGTGTTTGGTTTTCTATTCTTGTGTTAGTTTGCTGAGAATGATGGTTTCCAGCATCATCCATGTCCCTGCAAAGGATATGAACTCATCCTTTTTTATGGCTGCATAATATTCCATGGTGTATATGTGCCACATTTTCTTTATGCAGTCTGTCATTGCTGGACATTTGTGTTGGTTCCAAGTCTTTGCTATTGTGAATAGTGCCACAGTAGACATGTGTGTGCATGTGTTTTTATAGTAGAATGATTTATAATCCTTTGGGTATATACCTAGTAATGGGATTGCTGGGTCAAATGGTATTTCTAGTTCTAGATCCTTGAGGAATCACCACACTGTCTTCCACAATGGTTGAACTAATTTACACTTTCACCAACAGTGTAAAAGTGTTCCTATTTTTCCACATCCTTTCCAGCATCTGCCGTTTCCTGACTTTTTAATGATCGCCATTCTAACTGGCATGAGATGGTATCTCATTGTGGTTTTTATTTGCATTTCTCTAATGACTAGTGATGATGAGCATTTTTTCATATGTTTGTTCCCTGCATAAATGTCTTCTTTTGAGAAGTGTCTGTTCATATCCTTTGCTGACTTTTTGATGGGGTTGTTTGTTTTTTTCTTGTAAATTTGTTTAAGTTCTTTGTAGATTCTTGATATTAGCCCTTTGTCAGGTGGATAGATTGCAAAAACTTTCTCCCATTTTGTAGGTTGCCTGTTCCCTCTGATGATAGTTTCTTTTGCTGTGCAGAAGCTCTTTAGTTTAATTAGATCCCATTGGTCAATTTTGGTTTTTGTTGCCATTGCTTTTGGTGTTTTGGACATGAATTGTTTGCCCATGCCTATGTCCTGAATGGTATTGCCTGGGTTTTCTTCTAGGACTTTCATGGCTTTAGGTCTTATGTTTAAATCTTTAATTCATCTTAAGTTAATTTTTGTACAAGGTATAAGGAAGGGGTCCAGTTTCAGTTTTCTGCTTATGGCTAGCCAGTTTTCCCAACACCATTTATTAAATAGAAGATCTTTCCCCATTGCTTGTTTGTGTCACGTTTGTCAAAGATCAGATGGTTGTAGATGTGTGGTGTTATTTCTGATGCCTCTGTTGTGTTCCATTGGTCTACATATCTGTTTTGGTACCAGTACCATGCTGTTTTGGTTACTGTAGCCTTGTAGTAGAGTTTGAAGTCAGGTAGCGTGATGCTTCCAGCTTTGTTCTTTTTGCTTAGGATTGTCTTGGATACGCGGGCTCTTATTTGGTTCCATATGAAGTTTAAAGTGGTTTTTTCCAATTCTGTGAAGAAAGTCAATGGTAGCTTGATGGGGATAGCACTGAATCTATAAATTGCTTTGGGCAGTGTGGCCATTTTCCCGATATTGATTCTTCCTATCTATGAGCATGGAATGTTTTTCCATTTGTTTGTGTCCTCTCTTATTTCCTTGAGCAGTGGCTTGTAGTTCTCCTTGAAGAGGTCCTTCACATCCCTTGTATGTTGGATTCCTAGGTGTTTTATTCTCTTTGTAGCAATTGTGAATGGGAGTTCACTCATGATTTGGCTCTCTGTCTGTTGTTGGTGTATAGGAATGCCTGTGATTTTTGCAGATTGATTTTGTATAATGAGACTTTGCAGAAGTTGCTTATCAGCTTAAGGAGACTTTTGGGCTGAGACGGTGGGGTTTTCTAAATATACAGTCATGTCATCTGCAAACAGAGACAATTTGACTTCCTCTTTTCCTATTTGAATACCCTTTATTTCTTTTTCTTGCCTGATTGCCCTGGTCAGAACTTCCAATACTATGTTGAATAGGAGTGGTGAGAGAGAGCATCCTTGTCTTGTGCCGGTTTTCAAAGGGCATGCTTCCAGCTTTTGCCCATTCAGTATGATATTGGCTGTGGGTTTGTCATAAATAGCTCTTATTGTTTTGAGATATGTTCCATTGATACCTAGTTTATTGAGAGTTTTTAGCATGAAGGGATGTTGAATTTTGTCAAAGGCCTTTTCTGCATCTATTGAGATAATCATGTGGTTTTTGTCATGGGTTCTGTTTATGTGATGGATTATGTTTATTGATTTGCATAGGTTGAACTCAGGTCTTCTTTATGGAATTGGTTAACCCCCATTATTAAGCACTTTCTTGCTTATAAGTCTTGTATTGCTATTTGGACCCTGTATACTCAATACTATAACTCAAATTGTTTCTTCTTGCCTAGAAGCAATCAAACTTCAAATGGTGGTGTAAATTGAACCACACATGGACATGCCATTCTTCTGAGGACTGTTAGATTGACCCCAAAAGGAGCCCTAGCAGCTGTTCCCCATTCAATGCCCCTTTTCAGCAGGAAGTAGCCAGAAGGAGTCGTCACCCAAAACTCCCTAACAGCAGTTAGTGTGGCATCTCCACAGGGGGGAATGTTGTAGGAAAAGGGGTCCTTGGGAAGTTTTCATTTTTTAAAGCATCTCCAGAAAAGTTTGTTGTAAAGCCCGGGCTCTTAGAGCAAGGCCAGCAACCTTGATGTGCAAATGCCAGCCATTAGAAACTGGGTCCACCCAAACATGGAGATTCCCGCTGCCTTCTTGCCCTTTTCCCCACATGTTCCTGGCAACATGGCTGCTCCCACATATCCCCACGTGTGTAGAACATCACGGTGTCCTGCATTTGCATATTAAAAGGCTAGGGTGGGAGGGCCAGCTATTTTGAAGGCTAAGTAAATGACATACCTAGTCAAACAAATCCCCTGAGCCCTATGCAAATCAAACACCACCTCCTCCAGCCTCTGCATATATACCTGGCTGGTACCCATGGCAGGTGGGGACCTCCTCTTTCGGCTTTGGAGCCCCACTCCCTCTGTCTCTGTACAGGGGAGCTTCTTCGTCTTCTCTTATCCCTTCCTTCTTGGCTATTAAACTCTCTGCTCCTTAAAACAACAACAACAACAACAACAACAACAACAACAACAACAACAGCAATAACAGTGGTTTGAAGCCCCAGTGCATGAAATTTGGAGTAGAAATTCCCCTGACTCTGGTTTTGTATCACACAGGAGAAGGTAATTGCAGGTACAAGTTACCTAGACAAAAAGTGGCTGAGTCTGACTGGGGCCTGCCATTTGCGGACAGCACTGAGGTTAAAATTTTGTCTTAAGGCCTCAGAAGGGATGCTGGAACAACTCCAGACAACACTATTAGAACCTTGAGATTTTTCTTTGTGTGCTTAAAATAAGAAGAGTCCAGAATGATTACGGTGATCAGTAATTATAATATCCTCTACTTGCATGTCAAAATGAAAACACCCAAGTGATAGCCACAAAATCAAGCAATACATGACTTAATTTGTTTCTTTCCTTTCTGAAGTCTAGGTAGATAGAGAATTACAAATGGGCAAAGGTACAAAGGGTAAGTAATCATATCAGTGCATTAATTTAGAATGTCTGAAACAGGGCCTGGTGGCAATGACACCAGGAGAGAAGATAATATTAACAAAGCTATTATTTGGGTATCAACATTATATTTTATAATGTGCCCATCATATAATTAGGCATTGTTATCAATGGCAAAGATATGGAATCAACCTAAGTGTCCATTAATAGATAAATGGCTAAAGAAAATGTGGGTATACATATGCACACACCATAGTATATATGCACCATGGTATATATACACTCCCCCTCTCTCTCTGTTCCCTGCCCCATCTCTTTCTCTCCTTGTTATTGTCCCTTTCTTGCTCTCCTCTTCCCCTCCGCCTTCTCTGTATCCCCCTAACCCCATCCTCCTCAAAGTGGTCAAGGGCACAGCTGCAGAGGTGTTCCTTACCTGCCCTCAAGGATGGCTTTGGCTTTGCCCGAGGCCACAGTGGGGGCGATGCCCAGAGCCTGGCAGAACGACCTCACCACTTATTGAGCACCTGCTCTGTGAGAGGCGGGGATCCATTGGCTGAGAGGGACCCATCTGGAGTCACACAGACCTGGGCTTGCCTCTCCCATCCCTTGTTTAGCTGTGTGACCAGGGGAAAGTCACCCTCTCTGGGTGTCTGCTTCCTCACTGGTGAATTGGGGTAAATGCCACAGGGCTGCTGTGAAGACTGAGTGAAAGCATGTATGTAAATCACTTGGTGTAGTGCCTGGCCAGAAAATAATGCTGGAGAGAACACCATAATCTTGGCTGGCATTATTTGTATTGTTGGGCCCTGTACTGGGAGCTTCTCATTTACTATTTCCTTGAATCTCTTTTTTTTTTTTTTTTTAAGACAAAAAAAAGATTTCCTTCTTTAAAGTAGGAAATCCTGTCATTTGCAACAACATGGATGAACTTGAAGAATGTTATGTTAAAATTAATAAGCCAGACACAGAAAAACAAATACTGAGTGATCTCACTTACATGTGGAATCTAAAAAAGTTGAACTCATAGAAGTAAAGAGTAGAATGGTGGTTACCAGGGAGTGGGGTGGGCATGGGAGTGGAGGACATTGGAGAGATGTTGGTCAAAGCATATACAAAATAGTTAGATAGAATCAATAAGTTCAAGTGATCTATTGTAGAACATGGTGATTATAGTAAAAAGCGATGTATTGTATACTAGAAAATTGCCGAGAGAGTAGATTTTAAATATCCTCACCACAAAAAATAATTATAAGTATTTGAGGTAATTATTTAAATATAATTTATATATTATTAATATAATAAAGCCAAATAAATAGAATAAAGCCAAATATATTAATTGGCTTTATTTAGTTATTATACAATGTATACGTGTATCAAAGCATCATGTTGTGCATCATAAATATATACAGTTTTGTCAATTAAAAAGAAATAATTTAAAAAATAAAAAATAAGGCGTTGTTAAAAGCTCTTTAATATACAGTGATGATTAGGATATTATGAAGGAAGAGAGGCAGTAGAGGGAAAATTATAGACTGTCGGAGGAAGTTGCTTTTTTGAATTTAATAAGGAATATAAGAAAGTACCTGAGGCTATTTTCTGTTAGACTTTTGAGTTACAATCTTTTGCCATGAAGGCAGGAAGTCAGATGAATTTGGACTATTACTATAAAGGAGGAAAAACTACAAAATTGGATGCTTAGGGAATGCCTATTTCACTTCTTTTCCTCTGCCTGCCTTCCACTCCTGTAAAAAAAGGGATACAAAATTTCCAAAAAATCCACTTCCAAATTATTTTTCTGTTAGATAATAGGACATTTTAATAACCAAAAAATCATCCAAAATGATGCAATTAATTTATCAAGCTTGAGACATAGGTCCTTTAGGGAGAAGGCTTTCTATGCCGTCCTATCTTCCTTTTTCTGATAAAGAAAATAATGTGGTATGGTTTATTAATGGTCATAACTAATTACAAGAGAATAGAATTCATTTTTGTCCTGAAAATATTGATATGGGCGGGCGGTGGCAAATAGTGTCCCCACCTCCTTTTTTTCTTTCTTTTTTTTCTTTCTCACAGTAGAGAGGAAACTGGCAGAAATAAATGAACCACAAAATTGTGGACAAATCAAAGCACTGGAATTAATGAGATCTCTCCGAGTAGAACTTTCTCTGAGGCCAGGTTTAGTGTCTGGGAAAAAAAAAAAACCAAACCAAAACAAAACAAAAAAACCCAGTATATTCTTGCAGGGCTTTAAAGATGGAAACCGTTTCCTCAGCATGGTAATATAGAAAAAGGATTTACCCCATAAAATTTCCCCAGAGTCCTCACTAATAAGATAAAGTCAGTTGAAAATCACTTTGCTCAGAATAGACTGTGACTTCTAAAAGGCGTGTTGAAATTAATCAGTACATTCCTGTCTTACGCTGCCTTTGTGTTTCACATCCAAGAGCATTCGTTAGGACAAAGTGAGGAAGAGATGGTTTCCCAGACACGGGGCTCTGGTGGTCTTGGCAGGCATCACTTAGTTGCAAGGGCAGGTGAGCTGAAAGCAGCACATCTTAAAGGTTTTGTATGTTGTTGTAGCTGACATACATGATGAATGGGGCTGACAAGCCTCTGTGTTATCTGCTTTTCTCATTCTGGATTATTCTGCTGTGTAGCAGTTCATGGAAAGCTTCTAAACCAGTAAAAGACTGAGTGACTGCACCACTAGTCAGAAATTAAAGGGAGCAAGCAGCCGGGAGAAATATACCAAGTGCTCAGTGCTGCACAACGTACTGGCAAAATAGTATATTCCTTTGGGGAGACCCCAGTGCTTCTTTCTAAGCCTAGTGTTTTCATGGATTACTTTGAGATTCAATTGCAAAAGATGTTGTCCTTTTATTTCAGGCATGACTGCTTTTCTCATTCATCGGAGTATAATATTTTAGAGGGTGGGGACTGCCTCTGGTTGCATTTCTTCGGGCTTGCCATAGAACCTTGCTCAGTGCTATGAAGAAAGAAGACGCTAAATAGAATTTGAGAAATTGAAATAATAAAGTCAGTGACTGAAATGACACATAAACCCTTGTCCTAAAGCAAGATAGGCCTGCATTTTTCTGTCACTTTTGACATTTGAAGAAAACATTTTAGGCCACTTTGCTTGTTTATGCATAAGTCCTTCTTAATGACCATACTAACTTTTTTTTTTTCTGATACAGTTTCTGATTCTTTCCTCTTAGTTGAATCAATACGTATATATCTCTTTATGTCTCTCCATCCAGGAAGTTTTATTTCATTTGTAATCCGTGACCTCACTTGCTAATTCTTAAGCTTTTGCTATTTTCTTGTCCATCCTGGATCTATTTCTTAAGGATGATGTGGCAGAGATCATGCCATGTGTTTGCCAAATTTTAATTTATTTTCCTCCCCCTTGTATGCATAGTGAGTCAACTTCTCAGTGCCACTGAATTAGGTGGGGCGTGTGATGGATTCTGGCTAATGAGATGTGAAAGGAAGGAACACGTGGCATTTCCAGGAAGCGACCACAAAAAGCTCCTGAAGAATCCTTCGGGTCAGTTTCTTTCCCTGCTGCGGAGGATGTCAGGGCCTCACTTCGAGATGGAAAAGCTTCCAGATCAAAGCCGTTGGATCACTGCAAGGACACCTGCATGGAGAATGGCCTGGTTGCACTGTCAGAATTTGCATCTGTTTTGTTAAAATACTAAAATGATGGGGTGATTGTTCACATAGCATGAGTGCATACTATTCTAGATAGTCCGATAATGACATACACAGTACTTGTTTTTTTTCCCTATGAGCTCCTTCTGTTTCATCACTGGGGATAACAAGGACTGAAAACAGTCCTGAGCTGAGAACCCTCGATTTTTTGGGTGGGAGCCTCCTCAATTATTATGAGTGTGCTAGTCACATCCAGTGAAAAGGTAAAATAATGTGAATAAGATATAAATTGAGTGCAAGATGCCATGGTGGGAAAAAATAAGTGTGTTGTAGTAGACAGCTCTGGATATGATTCCCAATTTGCCTCTTACTAATTCTCTTCACTTGAGCCTTGTTATTTGATTTTGAGTCTTGTTTACCTCATAATTAAAACAAGAATAATAACATCTACTTTATAGAATTGACAGGAGAATGTATTTGCATATGCTTGATTTGCAATAAAACCATTAGATTTGGTTTCACCACTGTTAAGTTAAGTGACCTTGAGAGAGACATGTGATCTTTGTAAGCATGAGTTTCTTTATGTCTGTTTGTTTATTAATTTTTTAAATTTTACTTTAAGTTCCAGGATCCGTGTGCAGAACGTGCAGGCTTGTTACATAGGTATACGTGTGCTGTGGTGGTTTGCTGCACCTATTGACCCATCTTCTAAGTTCCCTCCCCTCACGCTCCATCCCGCAACAGGCCCTGGTGTGTGTTGTTCCCCTCTGTGTCCATGTGTTCTCAATGTTCAACCCCCACTTATGAGTGAGAACATGTGGTGTTTGGTTTTCTGTTCCTGTGTTCGTTTGCTGAGGACGATGGCTTCCAGCTTCATTCATGTCCCTGCAAAGGACGTTATCTCATTCCTTTCTATGGCTTCGTAGTATTCTATGATGTATATGTACCACATTTTCTTTATCCAGTCTATCATTGATGGGCATTTGGGTTGGTTTCATGACTTTGCTATTGTAAATAGTGCTGCAATAAACATACATGTGCACGTGTCTTTATAGCAGAATGATTTGTATTCCTTTGGGTATATACCCAGTAATGGGATTGCTGGGTCAAATGGTATTTCTGATTGTTGTTCCTTGAGGAATCACCATACTGTCTTCCACAATGGTTGAACTAATTTACATTCCCACCAACAATGTAAAAGCATTCTTATTTCTCCACAGTCTTGCCAGCATCTGTTGTTTCTTGACTTTTTAATAATTGCCATCCTGACTGGCATGCGATGGCATCTCATTGTGGTTTTGATTTGCATTTCTCTAATGATCAGTGATGTTGAGCTTTTTTTCATGTATTTGTTGCCACGTAAATATCTTCTTTGGAGAAGTGTCTGTTCATATCCTTTGCCCACTTTTTGATGGGGTTGTTTGATTTTTCTTGTAAATTTGTTTAAGTTCCTTGTAAATTCTGGATATTAGACCTTTGTCAGGTGGATAGATTGCAAAAATTTTCTCCCATTCTTTAGGTGGCCTGTTCACTCTAATGATGCTGTGCAGAAGCTCTTTAGTTTAATTAGATCCCATTTGTCAATTCTGGCTGTTGCAATTGCTTTTGGCATTTTTGTCATGAAGTCTTTGCCCATGCCTATGTCCTGAATGGTATTGCCTAGGTTTTCTTCTAGGGTTTTTATGGTTTTGTGTTTTACATTTAAGTCTTCAATCCATCTTGAGTTAATTTTTGTATAAGGTGTAAGGAAGGAGTCCAGTTTCAGTTTTCTGCATATGGCTAGCCAGTTTTCACAGCACCATCTATTGAATAGGAGATCCTTTCACTGTTGCTTGTTTTTGTCAGATTTGTTGAAGATCAGATGATTGTAGATGTGTGGTGTTATTTCTGTGGTCCCTGTTCTGTTCCATTGGTCCATATGCCTGTTTTGGTACCAGTACCATGCTGTTTTGGTTTCTGTAGCATTGTAGTATAGTTTGATGTCAGGTAGCTTGATGCCTCCAGCTTCATTTCTTTTGCTTTTGTCTTGGCTATACAGGGTCTTCCTTGATTCCATATGAAATTTAAAGTAGTTTTTTCTAATTCTGTGAAGAATGCCAATGGTAGTTTGATGGGAATAGCATTGAATCTATAAATTACTTTGGGCAGTATGGCCATTTTCATGATATTGATTCTTCCTATCCATGAGGATGGAATGTTTTTCCATTTGTTTGTGTCCTCTCTTATTTTCTTGAGCAGTGGTTTGTAGTTCTCCTTGAAGGGGTCCGTCACATCCCTTGTAAGCTGTATTCCTAAGTATTTTATTCTCTTTGTAATGATTGTGAATAGGAGTTCATTCATGATTTGGCTCTCTGCTTGTCTATTGTTGGTGTAAAGGAATGCTTGTGATTTTTGTACATTGATTTTGTATCCTGAGACTTTGCAGAAGTTGCTTATCAGCTTAAGGAGTTTTTGACTGAGATGATGGGGTTTTCTAAATATATAATCATGTCATCTGCAAACAGAGACAATTTGACTTTCTCTCTCCTATGTGAATACCCTTTATTTCTGTCATTTGCCTGATTGCCCTGGCCAGAACTTCCAATACTGTGTTAATGGAAGTGGTGAGAGAGGGCATCCTTGTCTTGTACCGGTTTTCAAAGGAAATGCTTCCAGCTTTTGGCCATTCAATATGATATTGGGCTGTGGTTTTGCCATAAATAGCTCTTAATATTTTGAGATATTTTCCATCAATACTTAGTTTATTGAGAGTTTTTAACATGAAAGAATGTTGAATATTATCAAAGGCCTTTTCTGCATCTATTGAGACAATCGTGGTTTTTGTCTTTGGTTCTGTTTATGTGATGGATTATGTTTATTGATTTGCGTATGTTGAATCAGCCTTGCATCCCATGAATAAAGCTGACTTGACTGTGGTGGATAAATTTTTTGGTGTGCTGCTAGATTCAGTTTGCCAGTATTTTATTGAGGATTTTCACATCAATGTTCATCAGGGATATTGACCTGATGTTTTATTTTCTTGTGTCTCTGCTCGGTTTTGGTATCAGGATGGTGCTGGCTTCATGAAATGAGTTAGGGAGGAGTCCTTCCTTTTCAATTGTTTGGAATAGTTTCAGAAGGAATGGTACCAACTCCTCTTTGTATCTCTGGTAGAATTTGGCTGTGAATCCTTCTGGTCCTGGGCTTTTTTTGGTTGGTAGGCTATTGATTAGTGTCTCATTTTCAGAACTTGTTATTAGTCTATTCAGGGATTTGACTTCTTCCTGGTTTAGCCTTGGGAGGGTGTATGTGTCCAGGAATTTATCCATTTCTTCTAGATTTTCTAGTTTATTTGCATAGAGGTGTTTATAGAATTCTGTGATGGTACTTTGTATTTCTGTGGGGTCAGTGGTGATATCCCCTTTATCATTTTTTTATTGTGTCTATCTGATTCTTCTCTTTTCTTCTTTATTAGTCTGGCTAGTGGTCTATCTATTTTGCTAATTTTTTCAAAAAACCATCTCCTGGACTGATTGATTTTTTGGAGGGTTTTTCTTGTGTCTGTCTCCTTCAATTATGCTCTGATCTTAGTTATTTCTTGTCTTCCTTTAGCTTTTGGATTAGTTTGCTCTTGCCTCTCTAGCTCTTTTAATTGCGATGTTAGGGTGTCGATTTGAGATCTTTCTAGCATTCTGATGTCACCATTTAGTGCTATAAATTTCCCTCTTAACACTGTGTTAGCTGTGTCCCAGAGATTCTGCTGCGTTGTCTCTTTGTTCTCATTGGTTTCAAAGAACTTTGTGATTTCTGCCTGAATTTTATTATTTGCCCAGGAGTCATTCAGGAGCAGGTTGTTCAATGTCCATGTAATTGTGTGGTTTTGAGTGAGTTTCTTAATCCTGAGTTCTAATTTGATTGCACTGTGGTCTGAGAGACTGTTATGATTTCAGTTCTTTTGCATTTGCTGAGAAATGTTTTACTTCCAATTATGTGGTCGATTTTAGAATAAGTGCCATGTGTCACTGAGAAGAATGTATATTCTGTTGGTTTGGTGTGGAGAATACTGTAGATGTCTATTAGGTCCACTTTATTCAGAGCTGAGTTCAAGTCCTGAATATCCTTGTTAATTTTCTGTCTTGTTGATCTATCAGTATTGACAGTGGGGTATTAAAGTCTGCTGCTATTATTGTGTGGGAGTCTAAGTCTCTTTGTAGGTCTCTAAGAACTTGCTTTATGAATCTGGGTGCTCCTGTATTGGGTCATATATATTTAGAGTAATTAGCTCTTCTCGTTGAATTGTTCCCTTTACCATTATGTAATGCCCCTCTTTGTCCTTTTTGATCTTTGTTGGTTTAAAGTCTGTTTTGTCAGAGACTAGAATTGCAACCCCTGCTTTTTTTTTGCTTTCCATTTTCATGGTAAATTTTCCTCCATCCCTTTATTTTGAGCCTATGTGTGTCTTTGCACGTGAGATGGGTCTCCTGAATACAGCACACCGATGGATCTTGACTCTATCCAATTGGCCAGTCTGTGTCTTTTAATTGGGGCATTTAGCCCATTTACATTTAAGGTTAATATTGTTATGTGTGAATTTGATCCTGTCATCATGATGCTGGCTGATTATTTTGCACACTTTTTGTTACAGTTTCTTCATAGTTTTATTGGTCTTGAAATTTTGGTGCGTTTTTACAGTGGCTAGTACCAGTTTTTCCTTTCCATATTTAGTGCTTCTTTCAGGAGCAAGGCGGGCCTGGTGGTAACAAAATCCCTCAGCATTTGCTTGTCTGGAAAGGATTTTATTTCTCCTTCACTTATGAAGCTTAGTTTGGCTGGATATGAAATTCTGGGTTGAAAATTCTTTTCTTTAAGAATGTTCCATATTGGCCCCCAATCTCTTCTGGCTTGTAGAGTTTCTGCTGAGATGCCTGCTGTTAGTCTAATGGGCTTCCCTTTGTAGGTCACCTGGCCTTTCTCTCTGGCTGCTCTTAACATTTTTTCCTTCATTTTGACCTTGGAGAACCTGATGATCAAGTGTCTTAGGGTTGCTCTTCTAGAGGAGTATCTTTGTGGTGTTCTCTGTATTTCCTGAATTTGCATGTTGGTCTGTCTTGATAGCTTGGGGAGTTCTGCTGGATAATATCCTGAAGTGTGTTTTCCAACTTGGTTCCATTCCCCTCATCTCCTTCAGGTACTCCAGTCAATCATAGGTTTGGTCTTTTTACAAAGTCCCATATTTCTTGGAGGCTTTATTTGTTCCCTTTCATTCTTTTTTCTCTAATCTTGTCTCTGTGCTTTATTTCAGCAAGGTGGCCTTCAAAATCTGATATATTTTCTTCTGCTTGGTCGATTCGACTATTAATACTTGTGTACACTTCAGGAAGTTCTTGTGCTGTGTTTTTCAGCTCCATCAGGTCATTTATGTTCCTCCCTAAACTGGTTATTCTAGTTAGCAGCTCCTCTAACCTTTTATCAAGGTTCTTAGCTTCTTTGCATTGGGTTAGAACATGTTCCTTTAGCTCAGCAGAATTTTTTATTACCCATCTTTTGAAACCTACTTCTGTCAAGTCATCCATTTCATCCTTATCCTGTTCTGCGCCCTTGCTGGAGAGGCGTTGCGATCATTTGGAGTAGAAGAGGCACTCGGGCCTTTGGGGTTTTCAGTGTTTTTTGTTGTTGTTGTTGATTCTTTCTCATCTTTGTGAGTTTGTCTAGTTTCGATCTTTGAGGCTGCTGACCCTTGGATGGGGTTTTTGTGGGGACTTATTTTTGTTGATGCTGTTGTTGTTTTCTCTCTGTGTGTTTGTCTTTCAATGATCAGGTCCCCCTTCTGTAGGGCTGCTGCGGTTTGCTGGGAGTTTACTTCAGGGCCCTATTCATCCAGTTCGCTCCCATGCCTGGAGATATCATTCAAGGAGGCTGGAGAGCAGGATGGGTGCCTGCTCCTTCTTCTGGCATCTCTGACCTCGAGGGGCACAAACATGATGCCAGAAGGATTGCTTGTGTATAGGGTGTCTGACAACCCCTGTTAGAGTGTCTCACCCAGTTGGGTGGCATGGGGAACAGGACCCATTTTAATGAAGCACTTTGTCCCTTGGTGGAAAGGATGTGCTTCACTGTGGGGAAACCCACTCTTCTGGGCTGCCCGGATTCCTCAGAACTGCCAGGAGGAAAGGCTAAGTCTGCTGGTCCACAGAGACTGTGGCCACTCCTCCCGCTAAGGGCTCAGGCCCAGGGAGATCTGGGTTCTATCCCTGAGCCTCTAGCTGGAGTTATTGGAGTTCCTGCAGGGAATCCCTGCCCAGTGAGGAAGGATGTGTCAGAGTCAGGCCTGAGCAGATGCTGTGGCCATAGTCTGCCACAGTCGGTGTGTTGGGCTATGGGGGACACCTCTTGGGGACCAAGCCATCCAGCCTCCCTGGCTCCAGCAGGGAAAAATCGCGGCCTGGAGCTATGGAGATGGATGCCGCCCTCCCTCTGCCCAGGGAGCTTAGTGCGTTAGGCAGTTATGAGTCCTAGTGCTGGCTGCTGTCCGTCCCCCAAGGAGCTCAGGCAGCCATAGCTGTGGTGCCAGTTGCCCCTCCCCCGGGAGCTTGGCAGGCTTAGGCTTATTCCAGCTGAGAGGCTGTTGAGAATCTGCGCAGCTCCAGGGTTGGGACCCTAGGCCCTGGTGGTGTGGGTTTGCAAGTGGGATCTTCCGATCCATGGGTTGCACGGTTCCACGGAGAAAGCATGGTAGCATGCTCACTCACTGCCTCCCTTGGCTGTGGGGTGGGGGCTCCCATGCCTTGTGTGGCTCTGAAGTGGGCCACTGCACCACACTGCTCTTCCTTCCTCTCTGTGGATCACGTCAGCCACCTAGTCAGTTCTGATGAGAGAACCTGCATACCTTCGTTGCCAGTGACAGTGAAGGATTCCCACACTAATTATGGTTCTTTTCAATGGGAGCCTCTGATCGCCACTGTTTCTAGTTGGTCATCTTGTCCTCGCTTCCCTCTTTATGTTTAAAAGTAGAAGCAATACCTGCTTGTGGGATTGTGATAAGGATTAAGGAGAATGCACATGTTCTGCAGTGCCTGGAACATAGTAGATGCTCAATAAATGATGATTCCTACCAGAAATCAATGAGCAGAGACATTGGGATTTATTCTCCATAGCAGCATCTCCAAAGGCTGGGTCCTATACCTTAGTTAAAGTCATGAAGATGCTAGGCTTAATACCTAGGTGATGGGTTGATAAGTGCAGCAAACCACCATGGCACACATTTACCTGTGTAACAAACCTGCATATCCTACACATGTGTCAAATAAAATAAAATAAAATAAATAAAATAAAATAAGTCATGAAGAGGCTCCCTTACCCAAGGTTCCATATAGAGCCAAACAATTCCTTTTGCTTTTTTGTTATGTGTAGTGGTGCAGATTAATAAAATGAGACTATCCTTTATTGTGCTGAAGCCCTATCATTCAGTGTTTTTAGGAACAACTCTACAAGTCCATTTTGGCTTCTGCATGGAGAGAAGTGTGCTCTTACCTTGTCCTGTGGTAACGATGTCACAGATATTTCTGAGTATAATTTGTGGTTAAAAACCTAGTTTGAGTTTTCCTGTGATTTTCAAGAAAGCATATACACCGTCTATCCCTGCACTTCACTGGTTAGTATTTTAAACATTCCTAATCTGTTTTTACTGAAAATATACATATATAGGACAGAAATGTAAGATAGGTTTGCTCTCCTACATCTAGTGACAGCCTTTCCTGTCCTGATTCGCTCCCGATTTTTGACAGTTGAGTTTATTTAAGAAGTGGAAGCACAACTATCAAACTAGCATCTTGCATACATTATTGTAACAGTACAATAAACAGCTGTTAATGAAGAGTTTCAGAGCAGAGATATCTGATTTTATGATTTACTCTGTAGAACTAATTAGAAAAAGAAATCTTTATTGCCTCATAGTCATCTAGCCCCTTCACATTGATGTCTTCTGGCATCTTTTTTCTTCAAATTTTGTGAGTGATAGTGGTCCACATTAGCTCCTGCTCAAGACAGATTAGGACATAAGTGAAGTTTCTCTTCAATCTCTGCAGCTATATATATATATATATATATATATATTTTTTTTTTTTTTTTTTTTTTTTTTTTTTGCCTGCTTCTTACATGTTAGGCCTTCCATGCACAGGAATTCCAACACTTTTTGGCTGACTAGGCCCACCTGCTAGTTATCAGTTAAAGGGAATAATTTTAAGTTGCCAATGGCTTTACTATTCACTAAATAACTTCATTAATTTGAGCAAGTCATTTATGTCTTTATCTGTAAAATAATGACATTTGACTAGATGACATATTGTCAGTCTTTCATGGATTAGGATTCTATGGAAAACATGAAATTATGTCAAGAGCATGAGGGCTTTATTTTATTTATTTAATTTTTGCTTTTTTTTTGAGATGGCATTTCACTTTTGTTGCCCAGGCTGGAGTGCAATGGCGCGATAACGGCTCACTGCAACCTCCGCCTCCTGGGTTCAAGTGATTCTCCTGACTCAGCCTTCCGAGTAGCTGGGATTACAGGCATGCGCCACCATGCCTGGATAATTTTGTATTTTTAGTAGATACAGGGTTTCTCCATGTTGGTCAGGCTGGTCTCGAACTCCCGACCTCAGGTGATCCACCCGCCTTGGCCTCCCAAAGTGCTGGGATTACAGACATGAGCCACCACGCCTTGCCAGCATGAGGGCTTTAAAACATAAGGCTGGAAGGAAGTGATGCTGAGTTTAACTGAAAGAACAAATTTCGAATGATAGACTACACTGTAAACATTCACAAATGTTTGTGGAACACATACCATATGCATAGCACTGTGTTTTATAGCAGAACACAAAAAATGCAGCAGACACCATTCTTGTCCTTAAGGAGTTTTCAGTTCAGTCGCAGAGACATGTATACTATAATTTTATGTCATATAATTAAATTAAATTAATAGCATAATGGAGAGACAATCAGTGTGATGGTTATTTGACATCTGTATTACTCTGTGTTTTTTTTTCTATAAATACCTGATACTGAGTAATTTATAAAGAAAAAAGTTATATTTTGGCTCATGATTCGGCTGATAGTACAGGAAGCATGGTGCCAGCATCTGCTTCTGGTGAGGGGCTCAGGAAGCATACAATCATGGTAGAAGGTGATGGGGGAGCAGGCGTGTCACATAATGAGAGCGGGAACATAAGAGAAAGAAGGGGGAGGTCCCAGACACTTTTATTTGTTTAATTTTTAATTTAATTCAATTTTTAATTTTTTTTTTGAGTTGAAGTCTCGCTCTGTCTCCCAGGCTGGAGTGCAGTGGCGCGACTTCTGCTCACTGCAACCTCCGCCTCCCAGGTTCAAGCAATTCTCCTGCCTCAGCCACCACACCCAGCCCCTCAGACACTTTTAAACAACTAGATTTCATGTGAACTAACTAAGCAAAACTCACTCATTGCCAAGGGGATGGCACCAAGCCATTCATGAGGGATCTTCTCCCATGACTCAGTCACCTCCCACCAGGCTCCCTCTCCATCACTGGAAGTCACATTTCAACATGAGACTGGAAGGGGAGAAACATCCAAAACATATTAATGTCCATTTTAGTTTAGCTAGAGTTCGGTAGGTAATTATAGATGTTTACTGCATCAAAAACAGGATCACTTTTAACAGCGAAAACAATACTTGACATAGTTGCCAGTATCCTCTTGGAGATTTAAGGTTGGTTTGTTGCAAGGAAAATACTGTTTCACATGTTCTCTAGAAACACATTAAAATCTAACAAGTTCTCCATTTTGAATTTCTGGGAAGCAAAGGAGCCAGACTCAAGATAAAAAGACACAGTTTAGGGGCTTAAAACAGCCATTTTATTTTGCCCACAATGTTGGATAGGTCAGGAATTTAGGAAGGAGTCACTGTGATCTCTATTCTGCGTGGCTTCATCTGGAGTTGCAGATCAATTGGAGGCTCCACTTCCGTGATGGCTTCTTCACTCACATATTTGGCACCTCCATATTCCTTGGTCATCTTTGTCCACATGGTGTCTCATTTTCCAAGGCCTCTCAATGTAATTTGGGCTTCTCATGGCAAGGTGTTCTCAAAGTAGTCTTCCTTTTCCCTGCTGGCTGGACTTTAAGAGATCAGGACAGAAGTAATCCATTCACTTAAAGATTAGGCCCAGGAATGGGCCATGTCTGGTCAAAGCTGCCAGAGGGAATACTTCCCTTGATGAGAAGAGTGTGAAAAACTTGAGGCCATCTTTAATTTGCGACACACTCTTTGGGGCATATGGTGTGATATGAAATCCTAAAATCTTGATTTTTTATTTATGTGATTTTTTTTTTTTTTTTACGAGTAGGGAATAAATAAGTGGCGAATCCAACCAGCTTTCTCAAAAGTAGACTACTGGCATTTTGAGAGAGACAATTATTTCTGTAGATATGTGCCAAAAGCGATAGGATATTTAGCATTCCTGGCCAGCACTCACTAAATACCATTTTGCCTTACCTTGTTATTAGACGATACAAAAACATGATCTAAAACATTTCAAAACTACCCCTGCAGGAGCGGGCAGTGCTTCTCCCAGGCGAAAACCACCAGTTTAATGTCTTAAAATGGCAGATTTCATAGTGAGGTGCTGATGAGGATACTGTTTGGCCAGTTTGGACATAGATAATGATAAAATGATTTGTTTCTGCTCCATTCCATTCTAGACAATTCAGACTTCTTACTGAGAGCATCTATGTCCTCTATGTTTCTATCATTGCAAAATGTTGCAAAGCTATAAATGCATATATTATGCATCCTGTCCACAAGTGGGATATAATGTTATATTAGTCAGTCATCAATAAAAATACTTCATACTACTTTCAAAAGGAGAAATATATTCATTTTATAAGGCATTAGAAGACACACACATACCTTGAACCACACAATTCAGATGTGACCACTATTGATGTTTTGATGTATATCATCATGATTATTAATATGTGTAGCTATATGAAAAGATTTCATATATCTAGTAGATTACATACAGTACTTTGTATTACTCTCTATATAGTACTATATATAGTGCTTTTTGGTAATATACTTTTGTTAATTCTTAAGTCTGGGAAAGCAATATAAAACATTAAGTAATGTGTTAAATATAACCAAAGGGTAAAGTTTTACTATGCAGGGGGATGTCAGCTGAAGTTACTGTGGAAGGAGGCTTAATCAGGAGCCTGAAGAGTAGAATTAAAATTGACAAGGTTCTGATCAGTTATTCCATGATCAGAATCAGCATAATATAATTGGAAGACAGTCTAGTTTGTACCTGTGTTATTTTTCTCTAACTTTGGTAAACATCTTATTTTTTTTTTAAATTAGGTTTTACTGTACAAAGCTTTGAATTTGAAAATGGTAATGTTTTTAAGAGCTACAGGGAAATTTGGAGCAGGCGTTTGTTTTTTAAAACACTCTCTTAAAGATGTCATTAACATTTGCATAGTGTTCTAAATAAACCAACAGCTGGATTCGGTGACAGCTGTGATATATTGATCCTGCATGGAATGGTGGGGTGGGGATTTCAGAAGTTGGTGAGTGATAAAATAATGAAAGACACCCTCTAAAGATCACCCGTAATTCACAGTAAGATCAAATCCAGAAATTATATTTCTTACCCAAAGTGAAAGGAATGAGAAAAAGCCTTCTCTTTATTATTCTCAATTTACTGTTACCATGATAAAGGTTAGATAGTCATCACCAACTGCCTTAGCAATAAATATTAATATTCTAAACAATATTAACAGATTTACTACTTTTACTCATTATATCAATAACCCAAATTACTAATATATGAATGAAACAATTAAAAACAGTGTAAGTTACTTGAGGTAAAGGCGGAAACTTAATTTTATTCTCTACTCTTTCCTACAACTCAAAAGTAACTAGTATTTGGTAACTTTGAATGACTGAGTGAATGAATGAAAGTCTCCACAATAAGAACTATATTTTCTTATGAAAAATGGTAAGAGAAATAAATGGCATGAGCAAAAAGAAGGAATTACTTCCATAGCAAGTATGATTTTTGCCTATAAAAACTGGCCTGTAAAATGCCTTTTTTATACAATTACAACTCGATTGAGTGTAATCTACCCAACAGAAAATCCAGAAAATCTTTATGTAAACAAAATGAACTTGAGGTTGTTGCCTGCATCTGTCTAGCAAATTAGCTATAACTAGTGTAGCTAAAACTGATGTGAGGCAAGATATTAAAACCAACTAAAGGATTATTTTGTTATAATTTAAGAGGGTGGGATTGTTATTAAAATTCTTACAATTGTATAAAGAAAAATAGACTGATGAATGAAGAAACAATACATTATTTTAAACAGTAACTAGTACAGGGTGAATTACATAACAGGCACTATGTAAACATTTGTTGTTATTGAATGAATGAATGGTCAGTTCGTATTACATTATAATGAAAATGACACAACCTGAAAGAGGCTACTGCAGGTGGTTTCTAAAGGAAATAAGCCTATTAAAATAGTATTTTAAGTTCTTATAAACCTTTCATTAAACAATAAACATCATAAAATATACTGGGATAGAATCATATAACAATACATAGACCAACACATTCTGGCCAAATAAAAATAACATTGTCTTGGTTAATTGATAATTCAAATACCTCACTTGAGAAAGTTAACATTGCAAGTAATGTTATTGTACATGGCAGGAATCATGGAAAGAACCACTATTAGGCACTATAATTGTTTTTAAATTTCACTGGTCAGAAGAAGCAGTTGAGGTACCTATTAAACGTCAAATTTCTTGGCCTCAACACTGAGTGATTCTGATTCAGCAAGTCCAGGTAAGTTTCCTGAATCTGCATTTGTAACATGCATTTCAGGTGATTTCTAAGCCAGTCATCTGCAATCCATATTTTGTAAAACAGTTCTTGGGATTCCTGCTATTGTGCTCCCACTCATAAAATTCAATCCATGAGTAATTAATGGACCTGAAGTTTTGTAATTTTGGGGTGGCATTCTTTCAGGGCCTGCCTTCCAACTGGATCAAATTCTTCTAAAGTCTGCTGTCTCTAAAATAACTACCTTCACTCACTGAAGACATAATGTTCACAGTAAGACTGGTCTAAAAATGCCATTGTTGTGTCATCTTTATTGGGTTTTAATAACCGTGTTATAGAAGCCTTTCTTCCCTTCCATACTGTGAAACAGATTAAGTAGCATTAGAATCAGCTGCATTAAAAATTGGGTAAATGCTGTGGACTGAATGTGTATGCCCTTGCAAAATTATTATGTTGAATTACTAACTCCCAATGTGACGGTATTAGGAGGTGGGGCATTTGGTAAGTAATTAGTTTATGAGAGCAAAGCCCTTATGAATGGAATTCTTGCCCTTGGAGACTCCAGAGAGTGTGCTTTTCCTCCCATAACTATCTGTAAAGACACAGAGAAAAGATGGTTGTCTAGGAGCCGGGAAGTGGGCCCTCACCAGACACCAAATCTGTGGTTGCCTTGATCGTGGGCTTCCCAGCCCCCGGAACTGTGGGAAATAAATTTGTGCTGTTTATAAGCCACTCAGTCTGTGGTATTCTGTTATAGCAGCCAAACAAATAAAACAAGAAAATATTCACCCCACCAAGAAACCATATGGATCTGGTGCTTTTTCTAAGGGGGGAGGGCTAGCTCTTTGAGCAATTCCTGTATTTCTTTTATGTGTATTGGAACTCTGATATTTTATCACTTCTAGAGTAAATTTTAATTTTTGGAAAATTATACATTTTATCCATGTTTTCAAATGTTTTTGTTTGTGTAGGGTTGCATAAACGAGTTTTATATGCTTTAAATGTCTTCCATATTGATGGCTATTCTTCTTTCTTATTTTGTGTATGGCTGATTTTTCACTTCCCCCACTTCAGTTAGCTTGTAAGTGAGCCATGGAGAAAATGGCAACAAATACTTTAAAGAAGATAATTTTTAAAATGAGAATAACAATTTAATTTCTTTAGAAGATGAGAAAGGTACACACTAGCATACATATTATATGAATATAAATAATATCTGTCATTTTCTCTTCCAGTTTATCTTGTAGTGTCCTTGACGAATGTGACCAGTAGCGTTCTAGTGGATTTACCCCTTATGTATATGGAAGTATAGGTAAAAATAATACAATTCTATTTTCGTATAGGTTGGTACAAAAGTAATTGCAGCTTTACCATTACTTTTAAATGGCAAAAAACCAAAATTACTTTTGCACCAAGCTAATAATAGTATATGTTGACTACCGACTGTTTAATTTTTGACATTGATGTGTCAGTGTTGATTACATTTTGAATACCTATCAGTTTATATGTATATGTATGTGTGTTTGTTATATATATATCTCCATGAATTTTATTAGGTTAAATGTTTTCAAAGGGTAAAATGCTTACAGATTGATAAAATTCTTTTAACTAGCTGATTGAGAACTGAGATCAGAAAATATTACAGAATGAGATAGAAAGAAAGTCAGCTGCGTTCAATGCATGTGAGTGTCAGATGGTCATTTGTCCTTGCTGAATCCTCCCTACGTTTTTTATTTCATTGTTATTAGTCAAAATTATATTGGCTAAGCTGAAAAGTAGGAGAAATAATTGTAATATTAAGTGTCTTAATTATATTGGTTAATATTAGTCACATTTTACTTCTTTCTTTATTTTTGAGACAGGGTCTTGTCCCTCTGTCACTCAGGCTGGAGTGCAGTGGCGCAGTCTCAACTCACTGCAAGCTCCGCCTCTCTGGTTCACGCCATTCTCCTGCCTCAGCCTCCTGAGTAGCTGGGACTACAGGCGCCTGCCACCACGCCCGGATAGTTTTTTTTTTTTTTTGTATTTTTAGTAGAGAGGGATTTCACTGTGTTAGCTAGGATGGTCTCGATGTGCTAACCTCGTGATCCTCCCATCTCGGCCTCCCAAAGTGCTGGGATTAGAGGCGTG
Organism: Pan troglodytes; assembly: GCF_028858775.2. Taxonomy (NCBI): domain Eukaryota; kingdom Metazoa; phylum Chordata; class Mammalia; order Primates; family Hominidae; genus Pan; species Pan troglodytes. The sequence continues at coordinate 28,350,661 of NC_072403.2, forward strand.
GTGAGACTAATTTTTAACTTTTTTTTTTTTTTTGGATAGATGAGTTACTCATTTTATTCTAATAGGTATGGTTGTGCTAATCTCATGGGCATACAAGCTTGTAGAAGAAAGATGCTTAAGCTTTGGTCTTTTTTGTTTATAAAAGTAAAATTTTCTTTTCTGCAAAGCTCATTTGTAGCACTACAGAGGTTGTTTCCTACCTGTAGGCAAGTGATAGATGGAAGGCAGAATTCTAATAACTTTTTCAGCACATGTTGACACCCGTAGTCTTTTCTTTCCCTTGAGGGGGTGGGGTGGTGGTAGCTCTAGTTATGTCCAGAATTGTGATGAAAATGCTCTCTGTCACAGTCGGCACAAGGTGCCCTGCTAGTGCACAATACCTAATGGATAATGATGGGACATATTCACACCTTGAAAATGAGGTGGTGAATTTTTTGAATTTTCTCATAGAGCTCAGTGCAATGAGAGTCCCCATGGAGATACACGGGTTCAAGATCTGTCCTAGCAATAGCAGGCGATGACAGAGGGCTCTGTTTCAATATGTTTCGTACAGGAAATCACAGCTTTGGTGTGCTGAAGCTGGTAAGTTTTCATCAGGTATACACTAGTGGTGTCACAGACTTGTAGAATCTGTCACTCTGAAAGTATTCTGAGAGCCAGAGAATGACTCTTATTCCAGATGACATCGGCATCCCCTGGCATTGATAATTAAATGCATGAAGTGAGAACTTCTCTAAAAACAATGAAACAAACAAATATAACTTTGAAGGCACACAAGAAGGTGGTGCTTTTCAGGTTGAGAATGGAATGAAAGCTTTCAATCTAATTTATAGTCACTCTCACATGACTACACAAATTATAGACAGACAGGTAAAATCAGTATTTGGAGTGGATTTAATCCCGTTCAAATTCTTTAATAATTGCAGATTAAAAAAAAACACCTACTAGACAACTGAAATTGGGTTTCAGACTGGCATCTAAGGGCTGTTGTTCTCCTGCAAGAAAAGGTGGAATTGTAAGTCAATTAGTACTCTAGTGAGAATCTGTATTGGAGAACCTTATTAAAAGTGACCCTGATTGTGTAGTTTTAAGTTTCTCCAGGAAGACTGTGAGGTGTATTATAATATATGGTGGACCTTGTCCAATATCATTTATGAAAAATGCAGGTAACCCCATTGGTTTGGAGGTTTACATTTTCTCACTTGGGCACCCAAAGGGCAATTCATCTGCATGGAGTAAGATGAGGGCAGTTGGGACTAGTCCACCTACCCAGTTCCGCCCGAAGTCATCTGGCTTAGGTCAGAGATCCATGGCAATTAAACCCTTCCTCCGCTTACTTACTCAGTGAGTCACTGCTTGGCTGAACAGACACAGCCACCTCCTGAGGTCCTGCTGCCTCTAAAGGTCTGGTCCCCATGCATTGAGAAAAAGGACAGGGTCAGCAAAAGAGGCTCACTTTGGGTCATACTAACCTGGGATCCTAGGAGATGGACGCTGGACTTTTAAAAAATAATAATTTCCTTTCTAATCCTTTCCTCATGCATTTTTTTCTTCTTCTCTAATTTGCCCCAGTTCCTTTCATGATTCTCGAAACAGCTGTTTTCCCGAACCCCTTGTTAGGGTAAGCCTAACTATCACAGGCCATGTCTCTGTGGTTTAGGGACGGTACATCACTCTTTGAAACTGTTTTCAGGTGTTTTGCCGGCAGAATTTCAGCTCCTAAATAGGATATTTCATGGAGCCTTATGAAAAGGCTGCTTTACTACCATGTTGTGAAGCTGTGGGTTTATAGCACTCCTAAATATTTAGATAGACCATGAAAATGCAGTCAATTAAGAAAAGTGTGATGCGTTTTAATGACCAGGTGGATTCAATTATTCAGCTTCAATTTCCTTTCTCTAGGATGTAAGTAGGTTTTAAAAAATTTAACTTGGTAAATTAACTCCTTAATTTAAAGGAACTGGTCCTCTGAAGACAGCGTCTGCAATGAAGCTGAGTCCTCTCTCTCTCCCAGGCCCGAGTGTCTACCTCTAATTTATTCCTGATGAATGACAGCAAGTTCACAGCCTCAGGTACTTTTTCATTCTTTCATTTCTCAAAGCTGCCTTCTCTTTTCTTTGTGTTTGTCTTAAGGTTCTGTTTGGGCATGCATTGGAGGGCTTTAAGGGTTTCACCTTAAGATCCTTGGATTGGAGCCTTTGATTTGAGTTCCTGCTGAAGATCACCCAGGAGTCAGCAGTCCTGCTGTGAGCAGCATCATTTAGTGGAGACTGGGCCCATCCTGACCCCTGGCAGTACCATGGGGATAGCTTAGGCAAGTGTGTGTGCTCAGAGACACACCTTGAAGCTCTATGGTGGCTTGCAACTCCAGAGTTTACTTTTTGGCTTTAGAAAAGTGCGCTGAGGCTCACGCCTGTAATCCCAGCACTTTGGAAGGCCGAGGTGGGCAGATCACCTGAGTTCAGGAGTGTGAGACCAGCCTGGCCAACATGGTAAAACACCGTCTCTACTAAAAATACAAAAAAATTAGCCAGGCATGGTGATATGTGCCTGTAATCCCAGCTACTCGGAAGGCTGAGGCAAGAGAATTGCTTGAACCCAGGAGGGAGAAGTTGCAGTGAGCTGTGATCTCGCCACTGCACTCCAGCCTGGGAGACAGAGTAAGACTGTCTCAAAAAAAAAAAAAAAAAAAAAAAGAAAGAAAAAAGAAAAGAGAGAAAAGAAAAGTGCTCTGAGATCTCACACTATTTCACCCATTTTTAAAATAATGATCAGTTGGAAACCACAGACATCAGTGGAGTTTGTAAACAAATGGAGAATGAGGTTATTTGTTTACTCATGTTCCTCCTTACTAGTCTTCAGGTTTTGGTCTGTGGGGTTTTGGAATGGGGTTGTAAAAGTACAAGAGCCACCGGGCCTATGGGTTGTCCGTGCTAGATATTAAGGCTTTTCTGAGCTAGAGTGCTAAGATTTCAAGCAGTTATTTTCTTTTTGACCTAATGATAAATGTGAAAGAGAAAAAGGAAATTTGTTTGCTTTTTCAATTCTAGAAGTATCACCTATGGATCTACAGGCTCCTGTCTTTTAGGATATAGACAACGGGCTTAGAACCTAAGGGGACTGATAATGGCTTGGCTTTGTGTTCCCACCCAAATCTCATCTTGAATAGTAATCCCCAGATGTGGTCCCCAGAGGGACCTGGTGAGAGGTGATTGGATCATGGGGGTGGTTGCCCCCATGTTGTTCTCGTGGCAGTCAGTGAATTCTCACGAGATCTGATGGTTTTATAAGGGGCTCTTCCCCTTTCGCTCTCTCTCTTTTTCCTGCTGCTTTGTGATAGAAGTTACTTGCTTCTCCTTCCCCTTCCATCATGATTGTAAGTTTTCTGAGGCCTCCCCAGCCATGCAGAACTGAGTCAATTAAACCTCTTTTCTTCATAAATTACCCACTCTTGGGTATGTCTTTAATAGCAGTGTGAAAATGGACTAATACAGGGACATAAATCTGAGCTATTAGAGCTATGAAACAGAGGACTGGAGGGACTGAGCTTGCAGAGATGGTCACCCTGGCGACTGGTGCTTGTGCCAAACGCTTGTCATTGTGTGTCTGGGTACCAAAGAACCAGGGAAATAAAAGCTTGCATTCAGCAATGTGGTCTCCGCAAAACCCTCTATGAAGACTGTTGAATCCTTTCTACCATTTGATATGACCCTCAGGTGGTCATAAACCCTTGCTCCTCGGTTGGAGAACAGATGTTTTTAGATGGGGTAACCTGAATGTCCTCCCGCTGTGGTTGTTTTGGGTGTGGTACAGAGCAGACTTCCTATGGTAAGCTTTCCTAGGAATGAGGCTTAGAATATGGTTAGAAATGAAAGGGAAGGGAGGAGGAAGGAGAGGAACTCCCCAACCTAGGAATTCAGATGCTGCTCCTCTGCAAGATGCCTCATGTCTCGAAGTGGGAAAATAGCAAAACATTGAAAGGATTTGCTGAACATCGGGGCACTCTCAAAACAAAAACAGCTCAGGCAAATGGAGACGAAGAAGTATATGGAAAAATGCCTCATAATTTCCCCAATAACATGTCTCTCTGGTTTTCTGTGAGAGCACTGTTCTAGCAGAGGGCTTGTGCTGCTGAGAGAGAAGTCCATTTAGGGTAAATGCTGAGGTAACAAACACTGCATTTCCGGTAAAAGTCAACTAGAAAAGCTAATTTTAGGTAATTAAAATTTATACTTAATCTGAATTATTTTCTTTGTTTTCAACATTGACTGAATTAGTTTCTGTCTAGAGAACAAGCAAAGTTTTATCATAGTTTCTGTTTTTGTTATTTGGCCTACCATATTAATCATTTCAGTATTTTAAGGAATATATACCATTTTCTGTGGCTTCTTTAAGTAATTACAGATTTAGAATGTAGGCAAGCGAGAAAACTATGCCTCAGAAGAGTCACCGTGTCCCTTGGGATGAACACTGCCCTTTATATCTTTGTGTTTCTTTGAGATTTTAACATTGATTGCCCACATGATTATAATCTCTTTTGGGGGCACTGAAATTGTGAGAACTGGCTGCTTCCACACTCATGCGGCAAGATTATTTCTTAGTTTGCATTTGTCAAAATGTGCATCACAGGCAGTTATTTGTACATGTTTCAATTGGGAGTTTTGTAGCTGTGGTTCCTGTCAGTGGGGTGGCATTCCTTGTTAGGTTGGTCCAGTATTATATTGATTAGTTCTTCCTTCCACCCTCCAAGGACACTGGTTTTTTTTAGCAGAATGTATCTTCAGTCAGTGTTAAACTTCCAGTGTTAAATCTACTGTAGGTCCTCTCCTTTATATTGCTGAAGGGAAGATTTCAACTTACCCAGCATTCTTGTATATAACAAATTACATTTTGTGTTCCCAAATGCCTTGTACCACCAGGATTGTTTATTTTGGTCTGGAAGTCCTGGGGACCTCTTGATCTTCCTGCTTCTCCTAGAAGCTGTGCTGTATATTTCTAGAATGCCCAATGTATTGAATGATTTACATTTTCCATGGAGTATATAATTTAAGAGGTTGTTGTGATCTCCTTTTTCCTGATATGCTATTACAGTCAGAAAAAAGAACTCCTAGGGCTGGGCACGGTGGCTCATGCCTGTAATCCCAGCACTTTGGGAGGCCGAGGTGGGCAAATTGCCTGAGCTCAGGAGTTCAAGACCAGCCTGGGCAACATGGTAAAACCCCATCTCTACTAAAATACAAAAATATTAGCCAAGTGTGGTGGCGTATACCTGTAGTCCCAGCTACTTGGGAGGCTGAGGCAGGAGAATTGCTTGAACCTGGGAGGCGGAGGTTGCAGTGAGCCGAGACTGTGCCACTGCACTCCAGCCTGGGTGATAAGAGCAAGACTTGATCTCAAAAAAAACACAACAAAACAAACAAAAAAAACTCCTGTATAAGTGTTTGTACCTCTCCTCTTACCATTGTCTCATCACTAAACAGTGCCTTAGTTTACTGAGTTAAAAATAATTAAGATTCAATAAGAAGTCATTTGGCCAAGTCTGACTGGCAAGCAAACACTGGAAATAACACGCCATTTTTAAATTAAAGTGCCCTACTGTTTGTAATATTTTCATTTTAAAATGTGGAAAAGGGTGACATTTGGCTGTCAGAGATAACATGTTTGACACATTTTGCATTTCTACCTTTGTGATTTTAGTTTTGGTTATGAACCTGATTTAAAGTATCTTAGAGCATGAGTATAGGATTTATAAAGTAAAAGTTATTTCTTTCACTGTATATATTTAAGACTTGCTGCTTGGTATACTAACTCATAAAATAATTTCTATAATCTAAGTTACCAAATTTACCTCAGGTTTTTTTTTCTATTCTTTGAAATTTACTGTATTAAATACAATGAGGTTGCATTAAACTTTTACTGTATGTAGTACTGTGGAATAAATCCCCACACCCATATCCCTTTCTACATGCTCTCCCCTACAAAAACCAATCACAAAATACTTCGAATGGTATGGGTTCTGCAAACATGAAGATTGCATAACATGAGGATGTGCTATGGGGCTGCTTGACTATCCCTGAAAACTGTGTCTTATCCTGACTCAAAGGAGTGTCTCCCTGCAAAGGTGGCCAATCGTCCTGGTTTGCCTGGGACTGTCCCAGTTTTATCACTCAAAGTGCCATGTCCTAGGAAACTCTTCAGTTCCAGTTAACCAGAACAACGTGTCCCTGCATCCATGTTCCAGTTCATGCGCCTCCTTAAGGCCCTGATCATCCAGCCAGTGATATACATCTTAGTCACTCTGAAACATTCCATTTCCCTGTCCTTGGGATTCTTCTGCGTTTTGAATTGAGAGAAACCCATTGATACAGGAGTTGTTTGCCCCATAATTATATTAAATGAAGCCCGTTAGAGCAGTTTAAATGTGATTGCACATTAAAATCACCTGAAGCTTGCTTGTTCAATGCTTTCTTGGATTCCTTAACATACTCCAGTATCTTTCCAGCAAGTCATTTAAAGAAAAACATCTACCTTGAATTGTCTATTTTTTTGTTACAATCAGAGGAATCATAAATATTATACAAACACAGTCAATTTTGAACAAGCAAACTTCAGAAATGGCAGAAACCAATCCATTTCCAGAGGCCTCAATACCAGGAGTTTGTTTATCTTCCTTCTAGAGCAGTGGATTGGGCCTTGGCTACATCTTAGAATCACAGATAAGATGTTTTTAAAGTATGGTACCCAGACCCCATCTCAAACCAATCAAGCCAGAGTCTCTGAGGCCAAGGGATACTGAGCAGAAAGTTTGCAGAATCTCAGGATATTTTAATGATATGTCACAAAATGAAAAATGCTAATAATCATATCAAAATGTTTTCAGCATTACTAGTAGTCAAAGCCAACTAAGCCAGCAATGAGGTACTGTTTTTATGTTTTGTTTTTCAAATAAGGAAAAGATTTTGAAAATATCTGGGTTTGGGAATAATTTTGTACAAAACAGAACTGTTGGTTTAGATCAATAAGGGGAAATGGAACAATATTTCTAGAGGACAATTGAAAACATGGATAAAATATGTGTTAATATAAATTGACACATTTTCACCTTGTGTGTGTATACACACACATACAATTGATAAAAATTTTGCAGTTGACTCTTGAACAACGTGGGGATTAGGGGCACTGATCCCCTGTGCAGTCAAAAATCTATGTGTCACTTCTGACACCCCAAAAACTCTACTACTAACAGCCTACTGTTGACTGGATGACCTACCAATAACATCAATAGTTGATGAACACATATTTGGTATGTTATATATATCATATACTGTATTCTTACAATAAAGTAGGCTAGAGACAACAAAAAAGAGATAGTTAATCATTAAGTAGAAGTGGATCATCATAAAAGTCTTCATCCTTATCATCTTCATGTCGAGTAGGCTAAGGAGGAGGAGAAAAAGGTGGGCTTGGTCTTGCTGTCTCAGGAGTGGCAGAGGCAGAAGAAAAATCCACATGTAAGTGGACTGTGTAGTTCAAACCAGCATTGCTCAATGGTCCCTGTACTAGCTAATTGATTGGTGCTGCTACATATAGATGATTTTTATTTACCCTGTAATTCCAACATTTCTTTAATAAATTGATTATTTTAAAAACCTGTAAAACTATATCTAAAAAAGTCAACCAACACGTTTAAAAAGTTATTCTCTTTATTTGATACTCTTCTGAAGCGTTCAACCTTTACAGTTATATTACTCATTTCCCAGCAGTGTAATGTTGTTGAGAAATGGGTCATGTTTATGTAGCTGCCATCCTATGATGGAGGCTTGATCGTCTTTGCTAGACTCTAAATCCATTATTAGCAGTTGAAATATATCCATGAATTGGGAAGGAGGAAGTGTGTGAGGGAAGAACCCAACAAAATCCTAAATTGTGTACTTTAAAATCCTTTGGATAAGTACAGATGAGTGCTTTGTTATAAACATTGTAGATGATCATACATTATTTATTTTGTCACTTGCTTGTTAGAATTAGTGTTATTAATATCATACCAGATAATTAGGATACAGACTCTAAACATGTTAACCCACAGAAAATCGCTTTTGGGGTTAAAAGTGAATAGTTACATTTTGGAATAGAAGGCATTATTTAAAATTTGGAAATATATTGATCACTCTTTCACTGCGTGTGTTGCCTGTATTTTAGATTAAATATGTTTATGCACATATGATTAACAGAACACAAAAAACCAGGTTTTGTGATAAACGGTTTAATAGGAAGTTGTTATAAATGTATCAATTTTGATACATAATTAAATGCTAGATTTCGGGCTAGGTGCTTTTCATACCATACAACTTAATTCTCTAATCAATCATTCGAGGAATGTAGCATGTAGCATCATTCCCATTACAGATGATGAAAATAAGAAATGTATGGTTTAGGTTGGGTGTGGTGGCTCACGCCTGTAATCCCAGCACTTTGGGAGGCTGAGGTGGGTGGATCACCTAAGATCAGGAGTTCGAGACCAGCCTGCCCAACATGGTAAAACCTGGTCTCTACTAAAAGTACAAAAATTAGCCGGGTGTGGTGGCAGCGCCTGTAATCCCAGCTACTCCAGGAGGCTGAGGCAGGAGAATCACTTGAACCTGGGAGGCAGAGGTTGCAGTGAGTAGAGGTAATTTTCCCAGTTACTATATGCAAACGATAGGCTCAAATCCAGACCAAAATTTTTCCCAATTTAATATTTTTCCATTATTTTACAATGTTCCTCCAAGCAGTTACAGTGTACCTAAATTCAAGTTTGCTTATAAGTGAAGTAACTTGTATCATCACCTTTATGTTATATTTTAAAAATATATTATTGGAATGTGAAATCTTCTAAGTCCTACAATTGTTTCATATACTTACTTAGTTCAAAAGATTCTTTCATGTAGAAAACACATTTTAGGTGACTATACATTTTCTGTATTTGTGTTAATATATTCTAGTGTAAGTAGATTTTGTGGTTATTCGTTTTGAGTTGTTTCATCATAATTTTACGATGTATACTATAGCAAGTTTATTCCAATTATGAGTAACAAAATTGGTGGGACCTCTGAAGATCTCCGTTAAGTGTGGAACATGCTGGTTCAGACTATTTTAAAACATTAAATATAATACTAAAATAAAATACAAGTGAAAATAAACTATGAAACAATAAATTACCCGCATATTATGTTTGTTTTAAATTAATGACTGTTAGTAGTACTACTATTACTATTAGTAATTACCATTAATATTATAACTAATGAGTTATTTTTTATTTTTTATTTTTTTTGGAGGCAGAGTCTTGCTCTGTCGCCCAGGCTGGAGTGCAGTGGTGCGATCTCGGCTCACTGCAAGCTCTGCCTCCCAGGTTCATGCCATTCTCCTGCCTCAGCCTCCCGAGTAGCTGGGACTACAGGTACCCGCCACCATGCCTGGCTTATTTTTTTGTATTTTTTAGTGGAGATGGGGTTTCACTGTGTTAGCTAGGATGGTCTAGATCTGTTCTGTTTTACTAGAACCTGAATTTCCAAAAAATTCTCTGGAAAATTTTGATCCAGTCTGTATTATGTTTATTTAAAGTCCCTAAGCTGTTAAATGAGTAAATAAGTTTGGAAAGTGCTGGATTAAGTGAAATTAGATCAAGTATTTGGTGTAGGACTTCACAAAATTTTTAAATGGCTGACATAGTTTGTAAATCTCCAAAAGGAACTATAGTATGCATCATTTCTCAAATGTATTTGACCACAAAATCCTTTTTAAAGGAAACATACCATGGAGACCGCGTCCTGTGAAACACTCTTTGAGAAACAGTTTATGATATTGGATGTATATGATTAGAGTGAAAATAATGAAAACGACTTTATTTTTGGCATTAAGAATGCACCCTCAGATGACACTACTATCCCCAAATGGGGAAATACTTCTTAGCAATAACATTATACATAACAAACATAGTATGTTTGTCCCTATTGGTTTACTATCTCAATATAAATTTGAATATAAAGGCAATTAGAATGATAAATGTATTAGCATGTGTAAAATGGCCATAGATAAGCAAAACAAAATACATCTAATATGATCCTTCAGTCTATATTGGGTTAACATATATCTCACTAAAGGTGAGTGTCTAATAACATCTTTAATAGCAACAGGTATGTTCTTATCAAAACTCAGCATCAAAAGTGACAAGTACAGAAGATTTTCAGAGCAGTGAAAATGCTCTGTATGATACCATAATGGTGGGTATGTGTCATACATTTGCCAAAATTTATGGAATCTATAACACCAAGAGTGAACCCTAATGTAAACTATGGACCCCAGGCGATAATGATGTGTCAACGGAGGTTCAACAATTGTAACAAATGTACCTCTCTGGTGGGGATGTTGATAGCAGAAGAGCTGTATACATTGTGGGGGTAGCTGGTATATGGGAAATCTCTGTACCTTTCTCTAAGAATTCTAAAAAATAAAGTCAACTTCTTTTTTAAAAAAGCGAAACATATACACTTCAAAAACATGTATATCTTATTCCTTTATCTTGTAATGGAGGCATAAGGTGAATGAAGATGAAAGAACAGTGTAGGTGGGGATTTTAATGGTTTTATAGAAACTTTATGCTCCAGCACATTTCACATAAAAATAAATCAATAAAAAGTTTTGCACATGGGTGGACAATCACAACACTATTAATACTAGGTGTTTAGGTAGCTAAATGGCCCAAAGTTCAGGTGTATTTCGTTTTTCATATAGCTATCACCTACCGGTAGGAAAATCAGTTTTTGTTTCAGAGAGGAGCAAACATGGAAATAAACACACCTTAGAATATTATTGACACTCAAACTTGACATTACTTGAAATTAGATTTATTTTAATGAATTCACAGCTTTTATTTAAAAATACAAGTTTTTTTTGTAGCTCTTGAGTTATAGAAATGGTAACTTGGAGGCTATGATAATGAATTTATAATGAAAGATCATTTAAGGAAGACTGTGGACAAAGTACATGTAATCTGGAAAAGGATTTTACATTCTACCTGATTTAGTCATTTCACATTCTGTGTCTTGCATATAAATGTTCGCATCTTGGGGATGTGTGGCCATCTGTTTTTAGTTAATTTCAAGATATAAGGCATTTGGTTTCCTGAGGATTTATTATTTTCTAGTACTAAACTCAGGAAAATTACTAAATGATGAGGCATAATAAGAAGAAAACAACAAGAAAAAAAAAAAACCCAGATTATCCCAAACCTTCCTAACTCAGCTGCACAAGTCTGTCAGCTTAAGCCTTCTTAACACCTATGATATTGATGGAGAGAGGTCAATGGAGAGGCCAATGTAGTGGAGTGCAGTGGACAAAGAGGAAAGTGGTATCAAATCGATTATCCTCCCTGCCCCTTATCCCAAGGACAGCGCCCCTGTGACGTGAGGATCATTTTTTGGGGTGACTTTGGCTAGTGATGCGTGTGATGATAAGAACCTGTCTATGATTTTGGCTTACTGCCACTGGTGCGTCACCTCAGAAGCTTGCCTGAGACCTGACTTCACTTTTACTGAAGTATCATGCAAAAAGCAATAGGTACATTTCAGTAACCCTCTTGTCAGTAACCCTCTTCTGAGACTCTTATTAGTTTTATGTACATTTGCCTTCGATAGCAGGCTTTTCACTGGCTTATTTCTTCCTAGAATATTGTTACTTCTTTACTTGAATTATGACATCAGTATCTGATGCTTAAATCATGTCAGCTCAAGCATTTCTATATGATTCTTGGTAAAGCAAAGTTCAGCATAATTTTAAGGAAGAATTTTTTTAATCTGTTAACAGCTTGCTAAAGAAAGATTAAGTTTTTTAAAAAGCAGTACTGTCAACGATTAGCCATTTTAAGTTTTTATCTCATTATCATCGAAGACAAGAACACCATAGTAAAAGTTTTAGGGACATGCTCTGTGCAATAAGGAAAACTAATTAGTAATAAGTTTAGGAGTATTAATTGATAATCACAGATTTGTAGGAAATTGTTAAATTTCCTAGTATTAACTGGCTGCTTAATTTGGTATCTTGAAACGATGACACCTTTAAATGCTAATACATCGTTGGGCTGTGGAGAGGATCAGATGTGCTTACTCTCTGACTTAGTGGTTCTCAGGGGAAGTCCTATTGGCATTTGGGTGCAAATAGGACTTGCACCCAAGTAAAATGTTTTTGGTGAAATGTCTAGTTATTGTAGGATGTTTAATCCACTACTTGCAATTATCTCTCTCCAGGCATTCTGACAATCAGAAACCCACTCCTTTTCACACATTTCCTGATGACCCCTAGGAGACACCTTGCCACTACAGATGAGAAACTTTGCTCTCGGAGGGTTACGTTGACCTAATTCATAAGATAATCTACTGTGAAAAAGTGTCGTACAAACTGGCAAATATTTGGTGAATCAGAACACATCATTGTCAGTCCTTTTGAATGAGAATTAGCTATAATTTGTTTCAGAGTGCCAGTAATTTTTATATCTTGTTGTCCTAATGAAGACCAAAGCAATTTCCCTCTCCACAGGTTCCCTTTATCACCCCACTGAAAGTTATGTCAACCTAAGGAAGGTTGCTGGGAGTTTTTTAGATGTTTTCAATGTAAAAATTTCCAGAACATCTGCTAGAGAAATTTCACTTCTTCAATATATATGAGAAGGAAATTGACTTATTCTTTCATGAATGTATTTTAGCATGAAAATCACGAATATTATACATGAGTTTAATTTATTTACTTAAGATCAAAATTTTAATAGGCAGATTAAATCTAAGTAAAAGGTTAAGATCGCATATTATCTTTAAAGAAAGAAAAAGGAAAAAGTTAAGTGCAGTAGAAAACATGAGTGGTAAGCCTACTACTGATTAGAAATAAGTACCTGGGGCGACCTGGACTTTATCATCACCTCACCAGGCCTCAGTTTTTTCATGTATAAAATGAGGACTTTCCATGTTATTAAGTAGGTCTAAAATATAATCTTTCTGTAACATCCAGTTTATCTCTACAAAAACAAGTAAATAGCAGAAGCAGCATCTAAATTGGAAATAAGTATCTCCAAAATCATGTTTCAGTAGTCAAAGGAGATATGATTCAGGAGAAATGGACAACTGAATCATGTTTTTAATCATACAACAACTAAATTAAGGAAAGGCTAGTTTACAGAATGTTAACTTCTTGTGAAATTCTGGGAAAGGTAGCAATGTCATCATTTTTATTTTGGAGTCAGATATCTTGGGAAAGTTACATATGATCATGTGGATTACTGGAGCTCTACTCAGTTCTTTTTTATGGGTTGAATTATGATACACTGTACTGAAAGTCACATGGAGTCCAGATGTGATTTAATACCACAGGCTGCCAAAATCATGCTAGGAGTCCATTTAGTTTCTTGTCAGTTGTGTCTGAAGGGCAACTTAATTCAAAATGGGAGACAAGTGAGATATTAGGTGAACTCTTATCTTTTTTGTTCCCCCAGAAGAATGGATTAGTAGTTCTTATCCCAGGAAAGGCTGAGAGTATTCAGCACCTGCCAACAGTGCATTTATGCTCATTCTCTCCATTTCAGTTCTTCCTGATGTGGCTAATGAATTCCAGGGATGAAGGACTTTTTCACTGTTTGACCTAATGTATGTAAAGTTCCAAAAAAGCAATGCTGACATTAATCTGTTTACTTCATTCATTCTCTATGCCTATAGAGATCCAACTTTACACCAGCCTCTGTGTTAGGAGATTTAAAAAAATAGTGAGCTGGACTGCCCACAAGGGTTGTATGGTATACAGAGAGAAACACACATTCAAACAAATAATTGCAATTAAGTTTAATTGTATGATAAAGGACGGTTCAGTAGGAGAATGGAAAATAGAATATCCATTAGAAATATCTAATATCTACTATATTTCCTGCAAGAAAATTTCATTTTGTAAGAAAATATTTTATAGAGAAGATATTAATAGTTAAGCCTCCCTGGAAAATTGGAGGATATGCTGAAGTTCAATTCCACGGGCAAGGAGCAGGAGAGTAGAGAGAGCATTTTGTTACTGAAACACGAGGGGTTTAGTCATCAAGCTTGTCCAATCTGTGGCCCACAGGCCTCAGGTGGCCCAGGACGGCTTTGAATGCAGCCCAACACAAATTCATAAATTTTCTTAAAACATTATGAGATTTATTTGCAATTTTTTTTTCTCATCAGTTATCGTTAGTGTATTTTATGTGTGGCCCAAGACAATTCTTCTTCTTCCGATGCGGCCCAGGGTAGCCAAAAGATTGGACACCTTGGTCTACATCCTTGTTGCTCACTACACAGAAGGCCAATCACTGAGACAACACATATTGCCAAGGAAAAAAAAGCTTTATTTGAGTGATGTTGGCAGAGGAGATGGGAACTAAGTCTCAAATTTGTCTCCCCAGCCAACTAAAATTGGGGATTTATATAGCAGGGAAGGAATGAGCCTAAGTGCAGGGAAAACAGGAATTAGGGAGAAGTAAGGAAGAGAAGTTGGTCAGCAGGAAGCAGTTGGTCGTTTAGGAAAGCAGGAATTAGGGAGGGATCTGGCGTCCCATTGTCTGGATGTAGTGATCTGATGAGTTTCAGTTCTTTGATACTGTCTGGGAGGCCTGATGGTTAGTTTCCTGAGAAAAGAACTTAGGCAGGACAAATGTAAGTTTCAAGCCTTAACAACAGGAAGGATTAACTTTTATGCTTATTCAAAAAGACTGTAAACATCAGTTCTATGGGGAAATTAAACCTGTTTCAATTTTAGGTATAGGAGCCACAGGGTGAAGGCATGGAGGGTGGAGCGCCTGGTAGTGAGTCACTAGAAATGTTTAGGGGGGCTTGTAGCTTTGTTGCAACTGGGGAAGTTGAGATGGAGCATGCCCCAAAAGTCACTCTATGAATATTTTGCATTTCTTGCTTAGAAGGTGAGATTCAATCATATTTGCTTCCCAATACTGAGTTTAGCTAGCCTTGGGGTTAAATGCAAACTCATCATTGGATTCCTGAGGTTGCTGGATACCAGAACATTATCTTCTTTAAACAGCAATTAAGCTCAATCTTAAGCAATTTGTAAAATGTATTATTTGACATAAATATAGAGTAAGAGCCAGAAAATAAATTTACCATGAAGTTTAGAGATTAAACAGGAGACTGCAATAACGTTTCTCTAATAAAAGGGAAAGTCAAAACTTCATGTCCAGAGCCCCAAGCCTTTGCTTTGGCTCTCCTTGGCCAGCAGGGCTCCGTCAGCACAGGAGTTTGTGAAGCCTTTATGGACAGTGATGTGTTACTGTAGTCTGGCTTTCAAAAACAAATATGAAAATGAATGGAGCTATTAGTCACAATGAACTGGAGTTTAGCTTTTCTCTTGCAACAATAAGTATTTCCAGCAAAATACTTACACTTTCTTATTGATATTGAAAGCCTCATCCGTTGTCGTACTTTCTGTGTATTATAATACTTATCAGGCTTAGAGAGTGGAATAAAAGGATCCTTTGTCACGTGAGAAAGTCCAGTAGAGTTTCACATTAGTCTTCAGGACTTGAGAATTAAGTCAGTCCTGAAGGCAGCCACATGCTTCCGTACAGATTTTCCAGTCAGTATAAGTTGATGACTAATATCTAGGCAGTTTTGTCACACTGAAAAATGACATATTTTATCATATTACAACACTATTATAAAGTGGCCAGTGGTTAAATAAAACGCCATCTTAATGTGAAACCAAGAGAGAGATGTGACAATAATGATTATTTTCCCTTGAGTTTCTCTTATTCATGGCTCACGTGGACTTTATTTAATTTTTAAGGGAGTGATTGATAATTTTTTATTTAAAAACGATTACTTCACAGGAATTCAGTAACAAATGTCACATTCAGAAAAAATTGAGTTCAATATTACTTAGCTTAATTGAAAATACTGACAACACAAAGTGGAACATAAACTCATTTAACTCAGTATTGTTTCAACAAACCAACGAGGGAAAAACATTTCAGTTTTAAAAAATCAAGTGTTTATAGTTCCAGTCAATTTAAGAAAAGCCAAAAAGCCTTTGTTTTTTTCTAAAGAGAAAAAGTGTGGTTGGCTGGCACAATAAGGATGTTAACAAAATTCTGCTTTCTGTTCCTACTTCAGACATTTGAAATCTCTTTGACTCTGGCAAAGTTGCTTCATTTCTCAATCTTATTTCTCCAGTTGTGCAAAGGATATAAAAACTTATATTTTTAGTCTACAATCAAATGAGACGTCTATAGACTATGCCGCTTTATGCAAATGTAAAGTAGCATTATTCTGTAGGTTAGTGACTATAAACACTCTCTTGTAGATTATGGTAATTTTCTGTTCTTTTCATGGAATTTATGTGACCAGTTTTGTGCAGGCAAGCTTTCCATGATTTAGATAGATTCTTTCATGTGTTGAAATTAAATTTTCATATTTTTGAGATTTTCTTATTGCCTTTTCATGATGTTGTGGTTGCCGTGTTTTCACAATTCAGAAATTTACTATCATAAGATAAAAATAAAAGTAATACAAGTGTATTGCAACATTTCTTCCAAATTAAAAAATATGGAAGAGAAAGAAAGAGCAGTCATGTTATTACCATCCAAATACGATAGCTATTAGTAGCTTGTATTTCCTGCCAGTCTTTATGTATTGTAATGTATAACAATGTATATTCATATAATTATTAATGTAATTTTATATCAGAAGGATATTTTTAGGTAGCACTACCTTCTCACTTCCCTCCCCATCATCTAAATCAGAGGTCAGCAAATTCTTTCTACAAAGGACCATGGCTTGCAGGCCATAACATTTCTATCACATCTACTCAACTCTGCTAATGTAGCAGCCATAGACCATATGTAGATGAAGAAGTGTTGCCATGTTCCTATAAAAGTTTATTTACAAACACAGGCTGCATATCGGATTTGACTCATGGGTCCACAGTTTGCTAACCCCCATCTAAATGATTATGTTATTAAATTATTTAACCATTAAATAATTGTATTTCTCTACAGTGGTTTTATATTTCTTTCTGTCTCAATTAGGATTTGTCTTAAATCCTATTTAATTTTATTTCCCCTATAGTAAATCTCCAAGAACATGGCTGGAGTACAGTACTTATAGACACCGTGCTATAAACTAGATCACTGGAAGCTATTCATCTCAAAGTGGAAAGTTTGCATCCTTTGGTGCTTTTTCCATTTCTCCCATTTTCCCCACTCCCCAACCCCTGACAACCACAGTTGCTCTGCTTCTGTAAGTTTGACTTTTTTCAATTTCACATGTAAGTGAGATCATACAGGATTTGTCTTTCTGTGTATGTGTTATTTTGCTTAGTATAATGTTCTCTAAGTTTATCTATATTGCTGTAAATGATAAGATTTCCTTCTTTTTTAAGATTCAGTAATATTCCATTGTATATATTCATCACATTTTCTTTACCCATTCATTCTTTGATGGACACTTAGGTAGATTCCATTTCTTGGCTATTGTGAATAGTGCTGCAGTGAACATGGGAGTGCAGACATATCTTTGAGCGATTTTATTAGCCAAAGGAAATAATTCTCTTTTTAATTTTTTGATGAAGTTAGAAATTAACAATAATCTTCTTTTTCATTTTTTAAAGAACCTCCATATTATTTTCCCAAAATGCCTATACTGATTTACATTCCCACCAACAATGTACAAGGGCAGTATTTTCTCTACATCCTCACCAATATTTGTTATCTTTTGACTTTTTGATAGTAGCTATCCTAACAAGTGTGAGATGATATCTTCCTGTGGTTTTAATTTGCATTTCTCTGATGATTAGTGATATTAAGCACCTTCTTGTATACCTATTGCACATTTGTAGGTCTTCTTTGGAAAAGCACAGGCAACAAAAGCAAAAATTATAAAGTAAAATGACATCAAACTAAAAAGTTTCTGCACAACAAAGGAAACAATCAATAAAATAAACAGGCACAGGAGAAAATAAGTAAAAATGATATATCTGATAAGGGGCTAATATCCAAAATATACAAAGAACTCATACAACTCGATAGCCAAAAAACAAAAACAAATGACCTGATTAAAATATGGACAAAGGACATCAATACCCTTTTTTTTTCAAAGTAAGCATACAAATGTCTAAGTTATTTACTTAACCTATTTTTCACGTGAGGCATAGTTTTCTTTTTGTTTTCAGAAATGTGCTGAATCCTCTGAGGCCTTGAATACCTTATTTTACCTTATCACTTAGATAATTTAACTTTATATAATTCTAGGCTTGACGATTTTATCCCTCAGCACTTTGAATATAAATATATTAATTTAATGTCTCGTTATCTCTCAAGTTGCTTTTAAAAACTGATTTCAATCTAATTTAGTCCTTTGTAGGTGATCTGGTCTCAGTCTCTGGAAGGTTTCAGAATTTTCTGTTCACCCTTGTTTTTTAACATTCTATGAAATAAACTTAGTTGTAGTTTCCTGTTAATTTTTTCATTCATTTAGTGGCAGTCTATGAGCACTTTTAATTGGATAATAATATTTATCACAAATTTGAGAAAATCTTATTCGCTAGTTTAGTAAATATGTCCTTCTTTCCATTTTTTTTTAAAATTTGGGCATTCCTATTGCATAAATATACTTCTCCTTCTATATTCTGTATATATTCATTTTGATTTTAGAAATCCTGTCCTTCTATTTTTTCTGAGTGCCTTTTGAAGAGTTACTTTACTTGATGTTTTAGCTTTCTAACAGTTTTCTCTGCCTTTGATCATTCTGTTATTGAAACCACTATTGAGTTCTTTATTTCAATGATTTCATTTTTCATCCTCAGTATCTTCAATTGCTTCTTCCAGCCGATGACCCATTTCTGTGTCTGGAATGCAATGTCTTCCCTTATTTACTTGAGCACATTTATTATGCTTATTTTAAATTTTATTCTGTCTAGCATAGTAAATCTTTTTCATTATGCTTTTAAAAAATATTCTATTTTTAAAATAACAGTTGAGTATAAATGGTCCAGCAGTTTTCTTCATGAGATTGTTTTCCCCAGGGGATAGTAAAGTGTTCTTGGGGAAAATACTGGAAAAATACTAGATTGTATCTCTCCTGAAAATTTTCAGAAGGGGAACATGCTTCAGGGAGGAGACTTTTTTGTACTGCAGTTCCCTCTTATTTTCCTCTCCTGGCAATACAATCTTGCTCTAGGAAATTTTACTAAACTTCCAACTCAGTCAGTGCCCTTTGCCAAATACTGAGTCTGTGGGTTGTAATCCTCTAGTCCTCAAGGTATTTAGGTCAGAGGAGGACATGCTCAGGGGCTACAGTGGGCCTACATGTGTTTCTATCTACCTGTTCCCTGACCTGGGCCACATTATTGCTCTCAAGTTATACTGTAGTTTCCGGCTGGTGTTAGGCTGATATGACAGTGGATCTTATTTTATTTTATTATGTTATTTTTATTATGTATTTTATTTTATTTTATTTTTATATCCTACAGAGGCAATGGAGTGGGCAACAGTGTACCTAAAGTAATGCCAAGGGAACAATGAAAGAATAACTAGAAAACTGTTATGTGGTCTATCCACACCTGTGGCTCCTAGCCTTCTCTCACTTGCGTTCCATTCCTGCCCTTGGAATATGTGCCAGAACCTGGTTCCTTCTATTTTCCTCAGTAAAATAGGTTATCAAGATTCCTATGATAGTTTCTCATGCCCATCAGTCCCCTGACTTCTGTGACTTCTCCAGTATTGCATTAGGGTGGAGGAGGCACCTAATGCCAAGGTAGTTCACCATCTTGTCATGGGCAGAAATGCAATCGTTTCTTTAAGAAGAGTTTATGGAAACTATGGCTCTGAATTTGGACAAGCTGAACATGCTCATCTATTTTATGCTTGAGTGATATTTTGGCTGGGTATATAACTTTAGGACCACAGTTTCCTTCCTTGGTGCTTTATAAGTGTAGCTCAACTGCCGGAGGACTTTCTGACAACTGATTATTTTCCCTTTTAAAGTGCCTTGGTTTCTCTGCTTTGATTTTCAAGATTGTTTCTTTATATATAAAGTACACTAGTTTAATGGTTTTGCTATTAGGCCTGGTCATTAATTGTATAATATCATTTTTTTCCCCTGAAATATCAAATGCTTCTTGAAACTGCAGATTCAATCATTTTTAATTTCTGAAGGTTTTTTGAATTAAAAATGAAAGGCTTTTCTGTTTTATTGTTTCCTTCTCTTACCTTTTTCAGGCACCAATTATGCCTGAGTTGAATCACCTTTGTCTATACTGCATACATGCCATTTCCTTTAGAAATGCTTTGATGGCTTGCTCACTTCTGTCAAGTTCTTCTTCTGTGTCCCTCTTAGTCTTCATTTTGCTCTTCCAATGGGGACTTTATTTTGTGACAGTTTTATTATTTGCATCTTGTCTCAAGTTCTGCCAACTCATTTTTCATCCTTTAATCTAATGTCGCCCTATTTCTTTGTTCAAGCCTTTTATCTCTGCATTCATCTCTTATTTCATGGATTTGGTATTTCCTTTAATTTTGTTTGAGTTCTTGGAAATGGCTTAAGTCGTGAACTTTAATCTGCCCTGTAGAAACATGTTTTGAGAGGTGTTCTTCACCATTTGTTTTCTCTGTTTCTTTCTAGCTTTTTGAAGGGACTTTTAAAAATATATATGCTGCACTTGTTTTCTGATTATGACTTATTTTTGAATATGGAAGGATAGTTTGTCCTTGCATTTCTGCCATCTTGAGGTGGTCAAATGAGTTTTTAGATATTACCTTAGCCACTCCTGTTAACTTAGTCTTTTGTTCTGATTAAGAGAACATTGTTTTGGCCCTTCGTGTGTGCCACACAGCTAAAGAAATCTGTGCCCCAACACTCTTTCTGGGATTAAAGTTCTGGGCACCTTCACTTTGTTTCATTTTCATCTCTGTCTCTATTTGACTGATACCCAAAGTCTTTTATCATGTATTTCAAGGTTTCAAGGTTACAGTGAGAGTAAATTGCCATCTTAAAATGGGAATATATCTATTTATTTTGCAAAACAATGTAACTCCCTTTCTTCCTGTCTCATGGAAACACCATGCTCTAGATATTTTCCTAAAAAAAAAAAAAAAAAGCCACCTACCAAGATCTCTACCCCTAACCAAAATGGAATTGTCAGAGGCTTTGCAAGTATGACTCTTCTCAACCTTTTCGAAACTAAATTCTTAGGCAGGTCTCCATCTCTCACATATGTCTATTGTCCCGCACTTGGTAAAAAGAGAATAAAACATGATCTTATTGTTCTTACATTGTTCAAGTATTCCCAGGGTTATTTCTTTCCCTTTTCTTTTCTCATTACACAGATAAATCAAGTCAGATTCATTTAATCAGTGGATTATAAGCCTCACTTTCTCTGACTTCACTGTAAATAATGTTCTTGATCAGTAATTTGATCATCTCAAGACTTGAGGGAAATAAGAAAGCAGCTCTTCTCCATGAAACTATTGGTTGAAAATCCTTCAAATACTAGATAAACCCACTAATTCAGAAGAAGGGTAACTTCATTATGATATAGAGGACTCATAGAGTAAATTTATGATGTTTATTTGCTGCCTCTGAGAAATGATGATGAGATTTTCGGATGTATTCTTGCTGATATACAGCCCACATTGTGAGAACCATGTGCTGTTGTGCCCTTTCTCCCTAAATCACTATCAATATGAGGCACAAAACGTTCAAAACGTGATTCAAAATTTATTTTCCATCATGCCAAATCAAGTGATACCTTTGCTTTATGTTTAATACAGTTTTTAAATTTTTCATTAGGCTAAATCATGAGAACTCATAGACACAAAGAAGGAAACAACAAAGAAGGGGCCTACTTGAGGGTGGAGGTTTGGGGGAGAGAGAGGAGCAGAAAAAATAACTATTGAGTACTGGGCTTACTACTTGAGTGATGAAATAATCTGTACAACGAACCTTAGTGACACAAATTTATCTGTGTAACAAACCTGCACATGTACCATTGAACCTAAAATAAAAGTTTAAAAAAAAATGTTCATTACGCTCTAAGTTAAAGGTAAAATTGTTTTTATACCCATTTCCTACAAGGGAAAGAAATTCTTTCTGTATCATCATCAAGAGTACATAGGAAGGCCGGGCACGGTGGCTCACGCCTGTAATCCCAGCACTTTGGGAGGCCAAGGCGGGTGGATCACGAGGTCAGGAGATTGAGACCATCCTGGCCAACGTGGTGAAACCCCATCTCTACTAAAAATAAAAATAAAAAAAATTAGCCGGCCGTGGTGGCGGGCACCTGTAGTCCCAGCTACTCAGGAGGTTGAGGCAGGAGAATGGCGTGAACCTGGGAGGCGGAGCTTGCAGTGAGCCGAGATGGCGCCACTGCACTCCAGCCTGGGAGACAGAGTGAGACTCTGTTTCAAATAAATAAATAAATAAAAGAGTACACAGGAAATAGGGAATGCTGTTCATTATATTACTTGTTTGGACAAGGGCAGTGTTACTATGGAGATCACTGGCATTGTATCAGCATCCACGATCCTTCTGTTTAATGCCAGTCTCCTACTTTGAGTTAAATAGAAGAAACGTCTCAAGGCTTGGAGACTGCAGTATCTGATAGACAATGCTGATAAACATACAACAAAATCATAAACAGAATATTAATTTCAAAAGTGTTAAAATAGCTCAAAGACAATCAAAAGGATTAAGACTTCTAGGGTCAGATTCATAAGAATTGCATAGTTAGACTGGGTTAGCCCCAGGGGAATTCATTGTTTCTCGTTTGCTTAGATATATCTATGTCCAATGAATCATTCAGGAAATATTTATTGGGCACCTACTGTCTGAGATGTAGCAATGCTGGAGGCAGAGTGACAGAAATAAGATAAATCAGGCATGGATTCCTTGCTCTAGCAATTTACAGTGTAAGAGAGCAAAGACTCTACATAACATAAAACAGAAAGTAGAAGACTGTGAGTGCTATTGGAAAAACTTACGTATAATAACCTGGCCCTCCATGTATTCTTGTGCTCTGTTTTTCCATATCATCAACTCAATATGAAGTTTAGCCCTTTCTATGAATTCCACATCAGATATGCAATGAACAACAACAACAAAATAACGAAAATACTCCCAGTTTGGGTATTTTGCATATGGTTTGAAGGTTTGTTGGAGATGAAGAATGGATCACATCACGTAAGCAAACGGAACCTTAAATTTCATGTTAGAATTCCAGTTCTTAAAATTTGTTTGGCCATCCCACTATCTTGATACTCATCTAGTCTTTGTATACAAGTACCATTTTCATCAAGAAGTGGTATGCTTTCAAGATTATGCTCTCTATACTCTGTCAACAGCCTGAAGATGAGTGTAATCTCTGGATCTCTAATAAGAAAAAAAATATGTTTTGGGTAAATAGGGAGATTTTATTCTTTCATTATTTTGCATAGCATCCACTAATGCTTATAGTATACTATTTATGAGGTGTGAGACATACATAGGGTATTGCTTTTCCATGGGGATCCAATTACTTCTGTGTGGACCCTTTATGCGGAACAGGTAACCTGACAACATTTATTCTTAGAAGGAAAATTGGTCATATGAAAAATGGCCCATGCAACAAGTCTTAGAATCTCAGGATATTAGACCTTGAAATGATCATAGAGGTTCTGAGCTTAACCTCCCTATGTTACAGCTGAGAAACTGAGACACAGAAAGGTCTGTCCAAGGACACCTGCCTATCTTATGAGATCAAGCAATTTATAACCTTCTCTTATAGCTCCTAAGATTTACATGCCATAGAGTGGTGGTGTGAAATCATAATATAGGGTTTGTAGGACGGGATTTCACCCTTGAGAATTGTTTTTAAGACTCTCAGAATTTATGTGATTATTGCATCTCCCCAGATTGATCATTTCTGACACTTTATAGTTGCAAGTTAATGCACAACCCAAATCCAAACAGTTTCCATAAGACAGCAAATATCAATTTGCAAGACAGTATAGAATTCGATTTTAATTTAAAAATTGAAATGAAAACCCTGCTCAGAATTAAGGTCTGTCCTCTTCTAAATTTCCTTAGAACTTACTTGTATCTTAATATTGCTGTTATATCTTTAGGACTTATATTATTATTCATGCATTATATTTTCTTAACTATCAGAACTCTCAAAGTAGAGATGATCATATTGACACATCCCTCCTGGTTTAGCCCAGTGCTTCACAAAGATGTTTGCTCAGTAAGTGTCCACTGCCTTAATGGCTAAATGAAAGGGACTTCTACTTGCTGAATTTTAATTTACTGCTTGCTCTTCCCCTTAAAAAAGAAGATGTATTGTAATAAAGGTAAAACAGAGCAAAGACCTACATCATGTGTGAATAACTAGCTTCTCTGGCTGATTGAAATTAGCTTTTGGCACAATGATATATCTAATAATAAGTGAGACTGATTTTTCTATTCATAGCTATGAAACATTTTATTCTTTCCCCTGGTCAAAATGTTTTACTTCTATGATATTTCTTTATTTCAAAGCATTAAATGTACAATGACTTATTGTGTGGTTTCCTGGCCTTTTTCTTATATGATACTGTTTCTTTTTTAGACCTGACTTGCAATATGGATTTATTTTGGCAGTCACATCGTGTATTAGTGATGAAGATGATTGTAGGACTTAGTATTTTTTCATACCCCATCGTTATTGCTAATTACTGACTACAAATTATTTGAAAGGATTTTTCATACACTATCTCCAGATTCATCCTTTGGACCACTTTCTACTGTATATGAGGCTGGTAACATCAACCTCATTTTATTAAGATCATCAGGGTTCACTCAAGCATGAATATATTTTAAAATTATTATTCCACATTGAGCTTTTGCTTACTTTCATTTTTAATGGAAAAAGCTTAAGGCCCTTTGGGTCAAACCCATTTACAATCAATAGCACAAAAAATCATTAAAAAATAAAACAATCCATTATTGATGAAGCTGGATGATGGCATCATCCCATGTTAACATTTATAAGTTCCAACAGTTAATAATAAATCTATAGTGTGGGGAACATAAAATATTTAAAAAATGAATAATTGATTTGCTAGAGCATCATTCATTAAGGTTAGAAGTAATTCACCAATATGGAAATGAGCAGATAGAAGCAATATTTTAATTTATTCTTGAGAAATTACCATTTGGCTAAGGAATAGGAATGATCCAGAGAGAATAATAGAAAAGTTATTAATCTCAACTAATTTATTCAAAAGAAATATGTAGATTACAAACAAATGTTTTCTTTGCAGGCTGAAGCTTCATTTCTGTTATTAACCACACTTCCGGAGTCTTTTGGGGTGACATATTGCTGTATGGATTAAAATTAGCATAATAGAAATCTACAGTACAAGTAGTAGGTGAGAATGTCTTTATAATCCCCCAAATCACAGTGCAATGATATTTCTTCTTGTAAACTTTTGGGAGTAGCATAAGCTGCCCAAAATTGGCTTTCTATTTTTGGGAAACTACGAACTTTATTTCTAGGAGGGAAGACTATATTTCCCACTACAAAGAAGCCAAAAATGTGTGCAAATGGGCGGAATAGATACATCCTTTTCTTGGCTCTTAACATAGACACAGCTCCTGCCCAGGACTCTGAAGTTAGAAGAAATGATACGAGGTGCAGTGTTAGAGACTTTTTCTGGTGCTGTGTTAAGTTGGGAACCAGGTGGTAGAGCCTTTAGAAGCTAGACTCAACCTCTTTTCTGCAGCAGCCTCCGGGCTAGGTTGGACTCTCCTGTATTCTTTCTCAACCCTGATTTTTTTAACCCTTGCCAAAAATTCTTACCACAATTTCTGACTCAATGACCTACAATTTCTGACTCAATGACTCTCCTCCTACTTTATTTTGATGCTTTGTGACAATATACATAATTCTCCTAAAATATTTTTATTTTACTCTTATAAAAATATGTAGTAAATATTAAAATAATTTGATATATTGAGAATATAAATATCCATATACTCATTAACCTTCCTTTCTCTTACTCTTTTTCCTCGTAGTATTGATGTATTTGATGTCTCAGTACTACGTTTTCTTCATCTATAAAGTAGAGAATAAGAATTGTACCTATTTTATAAGATGGCTTTGAGCATTAAATGAGATAATGGGAAAAGGGCTTAGTTATGTGCCATGCTTCATAGTAGACACTTAAGGAATGTTGGCCATTATTTGTATCAATACATACAGTTGGTATCAATTAGATTCCTGCTGAGGTCACTGGGCTAGACCAAATGACCCTTTGTGGCTTCCTTCATTGATTTTGTAAAAGGCTATTTATTTCTCTGTGGCAGCAATAGATTTGGATTCCTGTACAGGATGAGGATGTGGTTCTCAAATTAGCACTACACTTTCAATACATAATAAGATGTCATTAGAAATGTAGTAAATACAGATCACAGGGTAATTTTAGAAATACCCAATCAACGTTCTAGGGCAGAGTTTAGGAAATTTTATGGTTGAGTTTATAATTATATTTCAGTGGATTTGAAATAAACAACCTCTTTGTGACTGGTTTGGGTGGCTTGGCCAAGGTTTCACTTTTTCTGAGGTAGGAGATTGAGTCTGGGAAATGATTGAAGATTCTCTCTGCCTTCCTGAAGTCATGGAGCCATAGGTTCACAGAAGACCAACATTCCCACAGTATTGGGAAGAAAGTTAGATTGTTTCTTTACAGCAGTCACTGTTGAACTCTTTCCTGAGTGCACTCAATATTATTAATAATATCTGCATTATGCTCTTAGTAAAGATGAACATACCAATTAGGCTTATGTAGAAATTAGTATTTTTTGCCTAAAGTACTTTGCATGTTTCAATTAACTCTGTATATCCATGACTACTAGGAGGGAGTGTTAACTGTTTCTAAGTGGAAGAAATGAGGCATACAAATATTAAGTGATTTCTCCATGTGAGATAATTTTAGAGTAAAGCTGGGAATGAAATATTGGTTTCCTGAAACGAAGCTTAAAGTGTGAGTACATAGTTGTTCTTTGATGAAAAGTGGTCATTTTTCGGTTTAACTTTCGATGGAAACATCTTTTTTTAAAGCTTTGATTTCTGAAGAGCTAATTTTAACTGATGGAATAGTATCATTCTTTTAACTCGAAAACAAGGTCTTTTAACCAAAACCACTTACTTTCATCATCCGTATTCTTCCCTTCCCACCAGGCTTTCTTCCTTCATTCTTATTTTTATTCACTTACGTGTCCCACAGTTTTTGCATGTCCATATGTCCACTGTGTGTCATGCACTCTGTTAGTTTCTGGGAATGTCAAGGTAAGGAAGGCATCATTACCACCTAAAAATGTCTCAGTTCAATGCAGAGGATGGACAAGTGAATAGATGATTATAATTTAACAATCAATTATTTTATGCCCACCCCATTAACTGCTAAATTATCATCATCTAGCAGAGACCATCTGGTTTCTAGCTCAATGCCTGGCATACAATAAATACTTAATAAATATTTGTAGAATGGATGAAGTAGAGAAACAAGAGGAGGGACAGCACATCGGAATGGATGGCTAATTTTGTAGCGCCAACTTCCACAAAATTTACCAGAAGATCCCACTGCATGTTGTATTCTGTAATTCTCACAACACATTTCATCCTAATAGGTGGAAATATTTAGTACTTTGTTTCCTCATTGGAAATATGATTTTTATATGCTAGCAAGAGATGTGGGTAAGAAAAAAAGAGTAGTCCCAAGCTCAAGAATACGTGTTTTGTTTTTCAGGTTTATGGTAATGTTGCTATTTATGTCAATCCTAGTTCATAGTATCACATAGGTGATGTTATTGGAAGTATTTTATTGGAAGTATTTGTTCTTGTCGCTACTGACTTCAGCTAGTACCATGCATATCACTGTTATCCATTCTGTTGGCTAGTCTACATCCCTGCAGGTGAAGGATGCTTTTCAGTGATGGATGCTCTAAATCTCTGTCCAGTCTAATATTACAACTCAGCAGATTATGCCCTTTTGCAATCTGACATCTCCCAATGCCAGCAAATTCTTCCTGATATTTAGATGATTGATTTTTCTCCTCCTACTTTATTTTGATGCTTTGTGACAATACACATAAATCTCCTAAAATATTTTTATTTTACTCTTATAAAATATGTACTAAATATTAAAAATAATTTGATATATTGAGAATATAAATATCCATATACTGATTAACCTTCCTTTCTCTTACTCTTTTTCCTTGTAGTATTGATGCAAGTTAAATAGAATTTTTTTCTTAACGTCACAATTAGATGGGTCATTTAAGCTGTTAGGGGATTGGCATAAATAGCAAAAATCACCCTATATCCTAACTCAAAAAAAAACCTTAGTTGTTTTCTTTGTCCATTACATACTTTTCTTGCCAAACTTAAACCGGAAAACAGATATTCTAGATTTTTTGCTCTCTGGATATATGAAATATATAATCCTTTGAATTGGTTTTAACTGATTTGATTATTTCAGTCATTTTCATCTATTCTTCATTCTCCCATACATGCATTTACTCATTCATTCACTCAACAAATATTTACTGATCACTGATAAGACACAAAGCAAACAGGATGGCTGAGAATAGAACAGAGAAAGACTAATTGCAGGGGGAAAAATCATGAAGATGCAGCTACCAAAGGAAGCATTCATTTTACTTATCGATGTTACTTTTTAAACAATTTGTGCATATTTTCGTTTTACTTACATGTGGATTATCGCACATTTTTGTTTACGGATATTTAGCATGAGTAATCAATAATTGAGTTTTCTTTGTTATTCCTTCCTTTAAAAGATGCCTTATCATGTTTGCTGATGCGCCAAATGTGAATCAAAGTTTTGAGCTCTTTTTTATCCTCGAAGAGGAATATTATTCTAACTTTAACATAACAGCAACTCCATTCTCCCCACTCACAAAATTTGCACATTTCTTTTCACTCCCTTATGTTCTTCATGCCTCAAATTTCAACTTTTCCTTGAGATCTAATGCCTTACTCTAGGAACTGGATTTCTGCTTATGTTAAGATAAGCTAGGATGTGCTTCAGTTAAAAATTAAATCTAGGCCGGGTGCGGTAGCTCACACCTGTGATCTCAGCACTTTGGGAGGCCGAGGCGGGCGGATCACGAGGTCAGGAGTTAGAGACCAGCCTGGCCAAGATGGTGAAACCCCGTCTCTACTAAAAATACAAAAATTAGCTGGGTGTGGTGGCGCACACCTGTAATCCCAGCTACTCGGGAGCCTGAGGCAGGAGAATCGCTTGAACTCAGGAGGTGGAGGTTGCAGTGAGCCGAGATCGTGCCAGTGCACTCTAGCCTAGGTGACAGAGTGAGACTGCGTCTCAAAAAAAAAAAAAAAAAAAAAAAAAAAAATCTGAGATGTCGGTGGCTTATCACAAGGTTTTATTCTTGCTCACACCACATGCCCAATATGAGTCAACTTGAGGGATGAAGGAAAGCTCTGTTTCACGATCATTCGGAGACCCAGAGTAACATTGCTGCCACTGAGTCAGGGGAAAAGAAATTGGAGAATCACATAATCTTTCTACTGCCCCAACTCAGAAATAATCACATGTTCCAGGACTATGAGTCTATTTCTTTCCTGATACATTTTATATGCTCACTTCCTAGTCTGTATATCCAGTTTTTGCCTTTTTCATGATCTGTAGTCATCCATGAATATTTTTACTTGTATATCCTTTGGTTTCCTTGAACTCCATATTTGGCTTCACAATGTTTCTTTCTCAAGCATCTCTTTTCCTGAATTTCTAATTTGTTAGTCAATGCTCCTAGTCAACCAACTCAAAAACTTGGAGTTGCTTTAAATCCATCTCTCTCTAGCTCTCTCTGCCATTCCTCACATCCTCAAGTTCTAGTGGTGGCTGCCTTGGCATGGTCTCTTTTTTGTCTTCACTCTCCATTCCCATTGCTGTGGTCTAGTCTGGTCTTCTCCACTGTTTCCTGATGCTTAAGCTACTGAAATAGCCTCCTTAAGGCAGCCAGTGAAATCTATGTATAACTACCAGAGTAATCCCTTTTAGCTTTTTGCTTATTCACAAAACTCTCCATCTCTTTATTGATATTGAAACCTAATTTTCTCTGCCCTTCTTTCATGGCTTTTCCTAAATTGTTTAATACCCTAATTGGGATGTATTTCTGAACATGTATCTTCTATTTTCATCAAGCTGGTCAGTTTTCTATTTTACAAAGACACTTGTCTCTTCTTACTTTGGACTTCCTCCTCTCACTTCCAGCTGCTCAAAGCCAAAGCCCTCCCTTTAGGTCTAGCCTAAGCGTATCTTTTCTCAGAGTCTTCCCTGCCTGCTATTCAGTTCATGGATACTTTCCTGCTGTCAGCTACTCAAGTCCTAGTTTAGCACAAGGTTAGCATCAAATCACCGGTTATCTTGAATTCCTTCATTCATTCCTTTGGTATTAATTGACTATGTGTGAGAAAACATGTACATTGCTGTATATGTAGTGGTAAATGAAACAAAGATGTTTCAGCTCTCACAGAGATTACTATGTAATTGGGCAGGCAGGCATTAAAGCAATGATCATATAACATAAATACATAATTGTAAATGACGATTATGGCCATCAGGGAGGGTTGCTCGGTGCTCTCAGAGAGAATAACTAGAAGAACTAATTTGGAAAAGCAGAAGAGTATAGTGCTAAGTGCAAAGACCCTGAGAGAAGGTGCGTGAGTTCAAATCGCAGCCTCCCCACTGGTTAGTTGTGAGATCCTGAGTAAGTTGTTTAACCTTTCTGGGCCACGGTTTCCTTAGCTACGTCATGGAAGTGATAATTGTACCCACCTGTGCAGACTGTGTGGGTTAGCTCGCAAAATTCCATTTATTTCTGACTCCATCTCTCTTACTTGTTTTCCCCATGGCTAGAACTAAAGCACAATACTCAATATCGAGCCTTCCTTGCAGCTGGGGCTTTGAGGTCATGTAAGACAGTCTGGTCCTGGATGAAAATACCAGGGGATGTCTAAGAAAGCCTTTGCTTCCCTGATATGAAATAGTGATAAAGATGTACTGGTTCTCTATGAAGTTCAATGTGTGATGGCTAAGGTCATGCCCTGTGGCTTGTCACTCTCCAGTTGAGTCTTACAGAAAAACCCATGAGCCGAGGTCCCTTAAGTACACTTTTCATTATCGCAGTGTGGAAATGCCTAACCATGAGAGATAGTGGGCTGAATCTGAGCTCTGTGTGCCTACAGAGTCCTCTCTGTCTGCCTCCCCGTCAATGCCTCCCCGCATG
Organism: Pan troglodytes; assembly: GCF_028858775.2. NCBI lineage: Eukaryota > Metazoa > Chordata > Mammalia > Primates > Hominidae > Pan > Pan troglodytes. The sequence goes on from NC_072403.2 coordinate 28,382,001, forward strand.
CACTGTGCCAAGAGATGATACAGCGCTTTATCCTCAGGCTGAGCTGCGGATCCCGTGAACCCACGCAGAGCTCTGATGGAAGTGCTAATGCTTGAGCATCCGCTTTCTGACATTTTCTTGATAGGCCCATACGGAAAATTGGAAAAAACACTAAAATAGTTTAAATACACAATAATGACTAGTGTCTTCAGGAGGAAACAAGAGAAATCTTTTGTAGTCATGCATGTAGCATTTTGTAGCATTCCCACTGTTGGTATGATCCTAGCTGTGTACTTTCAACTCAAATGTGCCACTGGGCCATGGTATAAGTTGCAGAAATTAAAGATGCTTCTGCCCTAGGCAAAATGGTTTCAGGCCTTTGCATGCCCTTTCTGGCACCTCTTATCTCCTCTCTTCCACCCTTCAGCTCACAGGGACTTCTGGCTGTCCAAATAGCCCCATCGTCACCAGCCTAGGCCTGTCCTATTCAGCAGTGCCCAGTGCCCTCAAATTGACTTTGTTCACAAGGTTCACCCAAACAGGCCTTTGGTTCCTCTCAAAACTTTATCCTTGGCTAGAGTTAATCGGTTAAACAAAATCGTTCTCAGGTATTGATGAGATTATAGCTAAAAGCATTGCAGATCCAAATAATTTATTTGTGGGTTAATAAGAACTCCCATAAAACATCTGAAGGAGTCAGATTGGATACAAATAACATTTGTTGAATACCTATTATGAGCTAGCACCTCTTATCATGCTTGTGTATTATTATGTGCAATGAGGCTTTTGTATACGTCCATGTAATCTTCTCAACCAAATGATATGGGTATTGTTATCACTGAAGTACAAATGAAGAAGTAGTAAAGTTATACAGCTTTCATATAGCCAAGTGGTTTTGACTCCCAGTTCAGTGATATTTCTGTGTTGAAGGTGAAGTACGGTCTAATGGTTAAGTGAGGAATCTGGAGCTATCAACCTAGTTTTGATACTGGTTTTGCTGCTAATTAACTGTGTGGCCTGGGACAAGTTATTTAATATCTTTGTGTCCTGTTTTCCTCAAATGTAAAGTGAAGATAATAATCATTTGTAGCCCATAGGATAATTATGTGAGGATTTAATAAGGTGTTCTCTGTAAAGGGATTAGAGTAGTATCTGGCACCTAGTAAATGATCATGAATGTGTTAATTATTACTCTGGGCAACGGGCTTAGTGACTGGGCATTTTTGGATCTCTAAAACAATACAACGTGTAAAACTATCTACCAGGTAATGCCTATATGTAGATCTTTAAGAGATATGAGAACATGTTGCTAAAGGAGTTTGTAGAATATTCTTCCAGGTACACTCATTATTCTCAGTATATGTGGGATGTTTTAGTTAAGCTATTCAGTGTAGGCTGGGAGAGAGAAGTATCACTTTTAAATAACCTTTTAGCCATGAGTCTGTGACTTCAGCTAGTCAATTAGCTTGTTTTCCACAAGTGTTCCAGGACCTTCTAAAAAAATTTATGTGTCCTTTCCTGAGGTAACCATCTTGGCCTATTACACATTTACATCCATGAAAAGTTTTTGAACCCATCCTATATTGCTAAATTACAGTTGCATTGATCTTACATACATCACTTTTATGGCACAGACATCTAACTTAGGGTATAAATATCTCGTCCTGCTAATGTGCTTTGTGTGCAGTGTTAGAGAAGAACTTAACTGGCGGCTGGGAAGGCCTGTGGCATATTTCCTAGCATGCAGTGGTGTCCACCGTATTTGTTGCTGATGTGCTCTCGGATGATACCAAAGCTAACATTATCAGAGTAAGTCAACCTCCCTTACTTTAGCCTAAAAGGTATCCTCTCATCACTTAAATGTGTATCTGCAGACACATGAGGTCGTGAAGACATTGTTGCAGCCAAGCGGCATCACAGAGAAGACCCCTATGATCTGTGCTTCAGAAATCCTACATCTATCAGCAAATTTGAGTTCAATTCAATCCAACAAACATCTATCAAAGAACTTTGCCCTGGAGGTTCTAGTTCTAAAAACAAAGTGGTATAAATAATGATAGCATAACTTATTCATTGTTCTAATTAGAAGTAATACAAAGAGCAATGATATAGGTTTGAAAGGGAACATGGGGAGTTGTCTTACCCAACTGCAAAATGCTAGCTAGCTCCAAAGCTAAGCAGTCCAATCAGGCAATATAGCAATCTCCTATTTAAGTAAAAATGAGAATGAGAGTACCTTACATACATTGTCTCATTTAAGATCTGGACAATACAGGAAGGTGGTATTATTTTCATGCCTTTTTAGAAGAGTAAATGGATACTCAGAAGGTTACGTCACTGGCAAAAGGTCACAGAGCTAATAAACCAGTGAGCCAAGATCGACGTTCTCAGACTGACTATGCAACACAAATTCTTAAACCCTCTACGCTGTTTATCTTTTATATGACTTCAGCTTTTGCTTTGTACTGCGGAAGACACTACTTTTTTCAATGTCTCTTTTTGCCACTTCTTTTCATCCCGTAACAATCAGGAGAAGTATAATAGTTGTTACTACTCTTATTTTAAATTGAGTAGACTGAAGCTTAGAGACATTCAGTAATTTGCCTAAATCAGAAAGTTAGTTAAGACAAGAGCTAAAGTTGTAATCAATCTAATCCTAACTCTAAACATATATATAAAATGTATATTTTTATATACAAAAACATTAATTTTAATATATTTTCTATATTATATATTTATATTTTTATAAAACATGTTTATAATATATTTTATAAAATATATTTATATTTTTATATACAAATTTTATATTTTATAAGCATATATACTTTAGGTATATATTTTTTAATACAAAATATATTTTTAGTGAAAAGAATGTCATTATTACATTTATAAAATAATCCAAGTTTGTGTTTGTTGTCTCTATTTACTTTTTGTGGGTCCTGATCCAAATTTTATGAGGTGGTCCTTCATCTCCAGCTAATCAGGACTCTCACTGAGAAATCTAATCCAATAATTAATTTATTCCATGGTGTTATAATTAATATCAGGAGTCAGGCTTTACGAAAGGAATGTATACCTGCTGGTAAAATTCCAGGCACTCAAAGTTATTTTGGACTGGAGACTCTTCTTGGTCCACCTCAAAAAACTGTAGAAATACCCTGCCCAATTCTCAGTCTGTACCACTGTAATTTACTCCCATGACTTGACACTCCATTTGCAGACTCAGCCCACCCCAATCTCTAATACCTCAAGTCTGGCTGCTTCTATGGCTCTGATCTGGTGCTGAGTTCTTACCACTGGGTGTCTACCTGCCCCTCAGAAACAGGCACCCCCCAAAACCACACAACATGCATTTGCCTAAATGGTCTTGCTGTCCTGCAAACTATGTAATTCCTCTCATCTGGACCTTGAACCTTCCTACCTTGGAAAGTTCTACCCTATTAACAATGAACAAAGTGCTGACAAGAAGCTGAACCTTGCTGTCTGGTGCATTCATTCCCTATGCTGTGTGACAAATTATTACAATCTTATCAGCTTAAAACAATACACATTTCTTAGGGGACAGTGCCTGTAGGTTGGAAGTCTAGGCACAGCTTCGTTAGGTTCTCGGCTTCAGAGTCTTCCTAGGCTTTAATCTAGGTATTGACCTGCACTGTGTTCTCCTCAGAGACTCAACAGGAAAAGACCTGCTTCCAAGCTCTCTCAAATTATTGGCAGAATTCATCTCCTTGTACTGCAGGAATGAGGTCACAGTTTTCTTACTGGCTGTTGGCTGGAGCAACTCTCAGTTCCTAGAGGGATCTCTAGCTTTTTGTCATGCAACCTTCTGCATAGGCCCCCTCTCAACATGGCAGCTGACATCTTCAAAGCCAGCAAGGAAGAATGTTTTGCTCCGATCTATTTAGACAGAGTCCTATGTACTGTAACATAATCACGGGAATGCCATCCCATCACCTTTGCCATATTGTGTCAGTTAGAAGCAAGGCACAGGTTCTGTCTGGATTCAAGGGGAGAGGGCTATACAAGGGCATGACTCATTGGGTGTCATCTCAGGGTGTGACTGACACACCTGGTAACGGCTTTCTTCAATACCTAAGACTATTCATGTGGACTGCTCGGAACTGTTACTTTGAGATCTCAATTTTCCCTCTTTGTAATCTGCCCATTTGACGGCTGAGTTGGAATAAGCACGGGCCAGATAGGCAACAGGATGAGGCAATGATCTCTACTGGGAGCTAAGCATCACTGAATTAATTATAAATATGAAGCAGGTAAACTTTAATTTTTACATGTGATTTCTTATATAACAATTGAAATGTAATGAGAACTCCCATCGAAATAGATTACCAAACTCTAATGAAAATTTTTGAAAGCTTTTCATTTATTCAGACCTAGCCAAATAAAATTTCCATGCACAAGTAAGAGTGACAAGTGGTAATTCCCCTGCCCTGAGTAACAGCCTCTTAACTGGCACTTGATATCAAGCGAAATTCTGAAACCAAATAATGCTTGACTTACTGCAATTTGTCATTAATAACTAATTTCTTTGAGTATGTTTTAAGCCATTTTATTGACCCTTCAAATATTTGTTATTGTACAAAATTGTTGTTTTAGGCTTATTCCTAATAAAATGTTATTTTACGTTAGGTGCATGTCGTGATTTTCTTATTTTGAAGATTAAATATTTTTGTTAACAGACAATAAGTTTTCCCCGGTCCCCTAAATAAATATTTAAATATTTACAAAGATTTAAATATGTTGCTTTCAGGGGCATCAAACTCTCACTCTGACTAGGATGTTTGTAAGTTTCCATAGTGCCATGCCTGTTAGGAACTACTTTTCTTACTTACTCATTTTTTTTCTTTGAATTTCTACAAACTTTAATCTGATGCTGTGCCATAAACTAAATTTATTTTTATTATTTTATTTTACTTTATTTTAGATTCAGAGGGTACACATCCAGGTTTGTTACATGGGTGTATTGCATAATGGTGGGGATTGGGCCTCTAGTATACCCATCACCCAAATAGTTATTCAGTTTTTTTTTTTTTTTTTTTTGAGATGGAGTCTTGCTCTGTTGCCAGGCTGGAGTGCAATGGCGCGATCTTGGCTCACTGGAACTTCCGCCTCCCAGCTTCAAGCAATTCTCCTGCCTCAGCCTCCCGGGTAGCTGGGATTACAGGCATGCACCACCACACCTGGCTAATTTCTTTGTATTTTTAGTAGAGACGGGTTTCACCATGTTGGCCAGGCTGGGTCTCGAACTCCTGACCTCAAGTGATCCATCCATGTTGGCCTCCCAAAGTGCTGGGATTATAGGTTTGAGCCATCACGCCTGGCTGAGTTACTCAGTTTCTTATTACCAATTGCTTGCTTAAGTTGCCACATGTTGGTTATTGTACCTCTTTGGTCCCTATAGTATTTACTACTCTGTTTGTCTTAACTTGCCTCACCTACTTGCAGGTTTAGCTCATGAGACTTTGCCCATGCTCTTGTTCTGAGTCGTGATTGGAGAGCATATCTTGACTGACATTTTATAGTGCCTTAGCATTTATAAGCACTTTAGCATGCTTCCTCTCTTTTGCTCTCCACAATAACTCTGGGAGACAGTGTATTTTCAAACCTTGCCTATGATAGACTTCATTTAGATGGGAAGACGGAAATAATATGCTTTGTAATTAACTCTTGTGTCTTTTTATGGAGCAGCAGTGAGCCCTAGAACTGGCCACTCTGTGATTTAACTTTTCTGATATTAAACTGACCTAAATTCCAGGAGATCGAGACCATCCTGGCTAACACAGTGAAACCCCGTCTCTACTAAAAATAGAAAAAATTAGCCGGGCGTGGTGGCGGGCGCCTGTAGTCCCAGCTACTCAGGCAGGAGAATGGCGTGAACCTGGGAGGCGGAGCTTGCAGTGAGCCGAGATGCGCCACTGCACTCCAGCCTGGGCGACAGAGCAAGACTCCGCCTAAAAAAAATAAATAAAAATAAATTTAAAAATAAACAAAAAAATAAACTGACCTAAATCCTTGGTAATATCAGTACGTCCAAACTTGTCACAGGTTGAGGGATATAGACTCAAATAAACCATATCTTGACCCCATCTAATCACACTGAAACTCATCTCTGCTCATCTTAGCAAGATTGGTGAGTAATGGTTTTTAAAATTTTTATTTTCACATGACATTAACGATAAGATAATTTAAAAAATTATTTTGGGTGAATAAAAATGTGCATAGATAACAAGTTTAGAATCTTTTACATTCTACCAAAGTAGTAAATTGGAGACTAGAAATGGAGCTAAAACTGATAAAGGATGGAGTTAGACGTAGAATGGGAAAAATATAGATCAGCTGAAGCAAGTTATTAGAAAAGAGGAGGCTAAGCAAATTCAACTTGCACAGACCTGTCAGGCTGTCAGAAGTACTTTTTCCTGCTAGATATGATATAATATGATTCATACAGAATGTATGAATTAGTGTTTTCAAACCTGCACATGCTCTGCTTTCATTCTCTCTCTCTCTCTCGTATGCACACACACATACACACACACACAGAGTCATTTACATATTAAGATTTTGTGTAATTCAAAAACACATTACTATCAGAATGAAACTACAAATTCACTAAAACCTCAGATTCTATTAATTAAATCTTTCAACAATTTTCATTGTCAAATATATGATTTTTTCTATGTTTTATGTTTTGTGGTAGATGCTGTTGGGTATAGAAAGGTGAATAAGAAACTATCCTAGCTCTCATCTATACAAATATATTTCCTTTCTTTATATACTTATTCTATAAGCATTTTTCTATTAATTTTTTTGTTTTTATTTCTTAACTTTTTGGTTAAAAATGAAGACACACACACATGAGCCTAGGCCTACAGAGGGTCAGGATCATCAATATCACTGTCTTTGACCTTCACATCTTGTCCCACTGGGAGGTCTTCAGGGGCAATAACATGCGTGGAACTGTCATCTCCTGTGATAACAATGCCTTCTTCTGGAATCCCTACCTCCTGGAGGACCTGCCTGAGGCTATTTTACAGTTAACTTAAAAAATACATATATATAAATAAATATTTTATATATATATATATATTTTTTGAGATGGAGTCTCGCTCTGTCGCCCAGGCTGAAGTGCAGTGGTGCGATCTTGGCTTACTGCAAGCTCTGCCTCTCAGGTTCATGCCATTCTCCTGCCTCAGTCTCCCAAGTAGCTGGAATTACAGGTGCCCGCCAATACGCCTGGCTAATTTTTTTGTATTTTTTTAGTAGAGATGGGGTTTTACCATGTTAGCCAGGATGGTCTCGATCTCCTGACCTCATGATCCACCCGCCTTGGCCTCCCAAAGTACTGGGATTACAGGTGTGAGCCACCACACCTGGCATTTTTTTTTTTTTTTTTTTTGAGACAGAGTCTTGCTGCATCACCCAGGCTGAAGTACAGTGGTGTGATCTTGGCTCACTGCAACCTCTGCCTCCTGGGTTCAAGCAATTTTCCTGCCTTAGCCTCCCAAGTAGCTGGAATTACAGGCACCCGCCACCATGCCCAGCTAATTTTTTAATTTTTAGTAGAGATGGGGTTTCACTATTTTGGCCAGGCTGGTCTTGAACTCCTGACCTTGTGATCCGCCTGCCTCAGCCTCCCAAAGTGCTGGGATTACAGGAGTGAGCCACCGCGCCCAGTCTATATATTTATAAAAATATATTTTTTAATATCTATCTATCTATATAGAAATAATACATTCTAAAATAACAATAAGTAGAGTAGTACATACATAAACCAGCAGCATGGCCATTTATTATCATTATCAAGTATTATTTACTGTACATAATTGTATGTGCTAGACTTTTATAAGACTGGTAACACAGTAGGTTTGTTTAGCCAGCCTCACTAAAAACACATGAGTAATGCGTTATACTACTGCATTACAAGGACTATGATATCACTAGGCAATAGGAATTTTCCAGCTTCATTAAAATCTTGTGGGAGCATCATTGTATATGCTGTTTATGGTTAACCAAAACATCATTTTATGCTGTGTGACTGTGTCTCTATGGATTTACAGTTAACCATTCATTCTCTTTTCAATTCCATGCATTCCCATGGCAATCTTGTCAATGCTGCCTGCATCCACTGCTACCTGAATGCCGATGACTGCAAATCAATATTTCCATTTCAGGCTTGTTTCCTTACCTCTTTGCATTCTTAAATATTTTTGGCTCCTTCCTATTAATTGCTAGCAGAATATCCCACAGAAAAATCCATGCATTTAAGCCATAATTATGATCTTTCTCTTTAGACTTACTCTTGTTCTTTTTTACGTACATACCAAAAACCTGTATATAACTAGAAACTTCCACATTTTTGCCAATGCCTAATCTCTTATATCCATCTAGCTATTATAGATGTTCCTCATTTGTAATCTCTCAATCTATCACCCCTTTTCCAACACCAGCACTGCTGCCGTATTTCAGGTCTTTGTCATCTCTCTTTTGTGGACTATTTTAAATGTTTTCTCATTGATCTTTTCTCCATTCAAGACTATTTTCCATATTGTTGTGGTATGTTTTTATCTTTTAAAGAAAAGCATATAATTTTACCCCCATGCTTCAAATTTACTGATTATACAATAAATCAATATCATCTATGCATGCCATCTTAGGTCTTCTATGAATTGACCTTTCTCTACTCAGCCGACTTACTGTCCATTTTCAGCTGCCTTCCAGCTACACTTCCATCATAGGTCCCTGGGTGCACTTGCTCCTTCAGGCTGTCATGCTCTTGTATTTATTCACTTTGCCTCCAAGGCTTTCTCTTAATGCCCTCTTCTGTGATCTGTCTGGTGACTCTCTACTGACTTTAGGAATCTACATGAAGCCTCATCCCTTCTGTGAAAAACTCACAGCTATTTTCTCCCAATTCTTCTTCCCAAGGGACATGATAATTTATTTTGTCTGCTACTATCATATTTGTTTCATCTTGTTAGCCTTTAACACAACTGTTTATTTACATAAATAGTCATCTGTTTTGTTTGTTTGTTTGTTTTGAGATGGAGTTTCACTCTTGATGTCCAGGCTGGAGTGCAATGGTGCCATCTTGGCTCATTGCAACCTCCACCTCCTGGATTCAAGTGATTCTCCTGCCTCAGCCTCCCAAGCAACTGGGATTACAGGCATGTGCCACCATACCCAACTAATTTTGTATTTTTAGTAGAGACAGGGTTTCACTATGTTGGTCAGGCTGGTCTCAAACTCCTGAGCTCAAGTGATCCCTCCTTGGCCTCCAATGCTGGGATTACAGGCTGTTTTTTGATTTAATAAACCAAGTATCAGTAATTTCTACTTTCAGGGCCTATTACAAATCTGTGTGACTCAGAGTTGTTTAATAAATTAAAGCAGGGGAGAGCAGTGAAAACATTTGATCAAAATACTATAGTATTTTACAGAAAATTAGATGAAATACAATATTTTGAAAATAGGACAGATTCCAATGGAATTTGCCAGTAGAAAGTAATACCAGTAAGATTTTTGCTGAGACACGAATGTTCATTGTGGAAGTTGCATAAACATTATATATACCTTTCTTTTTCTGTTTTTTTCCCATCTCCTTCCCTTGCTCCTTCCCTGATTTCCTCCTTCTCTCCCTTCCTTTAGCTTTTCCCTTCATTTTTTTCTTTTCTTCATTCATTTTCCATGCTGTCATTGAATTATTATGTCAGTACTTTCCCAAATATTAAGCACTGTGCTTTCTTCATCATTACATATTTATTGGATAATTCTAAAAACCCATTAGAGAAAGTCCATTTTGACATTTTTTTCCTTATTGAATTATACATAGCCATATGCAAACTTATTCTAAACAAAAAGCAGTGAGTCCAGTGAGTGAATAAGATAGTTAGTGTGTCAACATTGCAGCCGAAATGAATTGAAGTCAAGGACGCAGCCATCTTTATGCCTCAGCTCACTTTTATTTCTCTGTGGACTCTGCTTCTGAAGTCTGGTCTTAAAATTTTATCGTGATGTTTCTGAGTCCATCATGAAAAGGCCTTTCCTTTCCTGTTTGACTGTTTTGTCTTGAGAATTATAGCATCTAATCTAGTGTCATAAACTCAGATATTCTGAGAATTTTAAGGGGTGGCCGGGGAGTGATGACTGAATAACTCCACTGGGTTGAATACAGTCAGTGTGTGAGATGTACACAGCCCTGCGTATAAGGCATTCATCTGGGGCTGTGATGTTATGGAACCATATTATTCTGTGTAGTGATGACAGGTGGGTACTAAAGTTTCCTTCCTGAAGCAATTTCCGATTCCATTATAAATTTAACCAGAAAACCCAAATCTTACATGCATTATTTCAGGATAAGTAAAAGAAGCCTTTTTTCAGTTTGCAACCAGAATAAAATATGTCCTGGCAGACAAGGTGGCAGAAAGTGAGTCCTGTGCTATGCAGAAGGTATCATAACACTAGCAAGTAGGTGGTGAGGAGTGGATGCATGCAATTCTAAATTTTCTTCAGAAAATGTCAAATACTTGCACAGAGCCTCAGTGAGGCATTTGACTTTGCATCAGCTAACTCCAAATCAGGCATGTAATGTACACCTTTCCTTCCATCCTCTTCTGTAATTGAAAATGCTAGAGAAAAGAGGCTTATCCTGTGGGAGGAACCACATTTGTTTGATAAATCTCTGACATTGTTTTTCTCTGCTTCTTACTATTAAAAACATGAAACGTGGTTGTTTCTGTGTTTCAAAACATTCACGTATTAAACACTGAACTTAAAAACATTAAAACATGTATTTCAGTTTAGTTCTTTCATTTAAACATTGATTACCTAAAACTTCACTATGAAGAACTTTCTTGGTCTCATGAGCCTTGTACATGCTCTGTTATCCATAATACTCTCACATATTGCCAATCATCATTCCCTCCCATTTATTGCTTTTTATCTAGTCCTTTATTCATTTGACATATGTCAGAGCTATTATATGTCAGCAACTATACTGCATCCAAAGAAAGATGAAACAGAACCAGAAAGAGTCTCTACCCTCATGGGGTAGACAGTCTAGTGAGAGCAGTCAGCAGTCAAATATTCCATGAACAAATATAAAACTGTGACTGCTATGGGAAGAAGTACACGATACAGAGAGAAATATACAAGGAGAGTATACTGTCAGGAAGATCAAGATGGTATCTCCAAATAAGTGAATCTGGAACTGAAGATATTCAAGGAAGGTAAGCATTAACTAGATGAGGAGGGAAAACTATTTTAGACAGAAGGAACAGCACTTATTTGATTTTAAATACAGATGCTCCTCAATTTACCATGGGGTTATGTCCTGATAAGCCCACCCTAAAGTCATTGTAAGTCAGTAACTATCTTACTTGTTTCTGATGTAGTGTGGAGCAACATCAGTGTGCAAGTTAATCCCACATTTGAATCTTACCTTCAGCAGACTGGCTGAGTGGTCTTGGGAAAGTTTTTGCCCAGAGGTAAAACATACTTTTATGGCTTCTTTTTCTTCTTCTTCTTCTTCTTTCTTTCTTTTTTTTTTTTTTTTTGAGACTGAGTCTAGCTTTGTTGCCCAGGCTGGAGTGCAGTGGCGTGATCTCGGTTCACTGCAATCTCCACCTTCCAGGTTCAAGTGATTCTCCTGTATCAGCCTCCCGAGTAGCTGGGAGCGCCCGCCAGTAAGCCCAGCTAATTTTTTGATTTTTAGTAGAGACGGGGTTTCACCATGTTGGTCAGGCTGGTCTCAAACTTCTGAGCTCAAGTGATCCCCCTGCCTTAACCTCCTAAAGTGCTGGAATTACGGGTGTGAGCCACTGCACCTGGCTTCATCTTTGTATTTTTTTAGAGACAAGGTTTTGCTAGATTACCCAGGCTGTTGTGAACTCCTGTCCTCATGTGATCCTTCTGCCTCAGCCTCCCAAATTGCTGGAATTACAGGCATGAGCCATTCCACCTGGCTTGTGGCCTGTTTTAAGAATAATAAAGTGAGCTGAAATCACTAGTTGTGTTTTATTTATTTTCTTTTCCACTTTCTTCAGATCAATTGTACTAAATACAAACCTCTTCCCTTAGCTATTAAGAAAAAAGGGACTCAGAAATCAGGAAATATGCCATCCTACTGTAGGCTATAGAGGAAATGTTTTGGGGGAAATAAAAACTTCTTGAATTTTCAATATCTGCTTTGTTCTATTAATTTACTGTCCACTTTTTCTTTTCTGTGTTACTGATGGGGTTCAGGACATACTACTCCAAAATACAGCAACTTGGAACTTGAAAAAAAGCAGAAGTAGGAAGGTCTCCATTGTCTTCCCCTTGGCCTTCTCCCCTGAAGCAGGTCACAAGGCCCTCATTGCAGAGGTGCCCTCCCTATGCCTGGAGGAAAGGAACACACCTATCTCTGAAGATACAGGGACACAGAGAAGAATCTGTGTCTTCTTTGAGGAAGACATTCATAGATTCTGTCTTCTGTGATTGAAGGCAGAATCTGTGTCTGTCTTCTTCAAACAGGCCTTGCTAGGTACCCCCAGTTATTACCAATAGACCCCCATTTGTCCAGTCATGCTTTTCCATGACTGTCCACTTTATCAAACCTAGCATAAAAATACATAGATTTTCCTGCTTTTTTTTTTTTTTTTCGGCTGGCAGGGTGAGGGCTACTTTCCTTTTGAAGGCCCCTGTGTCACATAAAACTTATATTAAATAAATTTGTATGTTCTTCTCTTGCTAACCTGTCTTTTGTTATAGCTGCCTCAGCCGTGAGCCTACAAATAGGTGAGGAAAGAAATCTTTTTCCTCCCACAAGTGCTTTAGAATATTGAACCCAATTTCTTCTCAAAAATCTGATATACCTTGGTTATTTTGGATTGTCATTATTTTTATTGTCATTTAAGAATATAAGGTTGGGGTAGATTAGTTGTATTAATGACTCCAGTTCTTCACCCCTCCCTGTGGCTATGCTTTGGGCTATGTGACTTGGCAGTTCTCACTACAAGGGTGGAGGCTATTTCCCTATCCTTGAATCTGAGCTGGGCTTGCAACTTGCTTTGGCTAATGAGACTTACTTAGCAGACACAGCACAAGCAGAGCTGGAAAACACCCTGAGTATTTCTGCTGGCCTCTTGCTCCTCTGAAATTGTCAGGAGAACATGCCCAGGCTAGCCTGCTGGAAGGCAAGCCACGTGGGGGAAAGTCAGATCATCTCAGTTGTCCTGACTGATGCCATCCTCATTACCAGCAGAGGGGTGAACTCCAGACATGCGAGTGAACCCAGCTAAGACCAGAACTGTCTGGCCAACCCTGTCTGAGCCCACCAAAATCGCTGACCTGGAGGCTTGTCAGCAAAGTGCTTATTGTTTTAAACCATTGAGTTTTGGGGTGATTTGTTATGCAGCATTGTTGTGGCAATAGAAAACTGATACAAGGCTAAGTTCCAATTTTTTTTGTTTGTTTTTTGTTTTTTGGGTTTTTTTCTTTGGGACAGGATCTTGCTCTGTTGCCTGGGCTGGAGTGTGGTTGTGTGATCTCAACTCACTGCAACCTCCACTTCCCAGGCTTAAGCGATTCCCCCACCTCCCAGTTAGGTGGGCGTGGTGGCATGTGCTTGTAGTCCCAGCTACTAGTAGCACACACCACCACGCCTAGCTAATTTTTGTATTTTTTGTAGAGATGGGGTTTTGCCATGTTGCCCAGGTGGGTCTCAAACTCCTGGGCTCAAGTGATCTTCCCACCTTGGCCTCCCAAAGTGCTGGGGTTACAGGCGTAAGCCACCATGCCTGGCCTAAATTCTTCTTCATAGCTTTGTGATTTCTTCATAATTTTCTTCAGTTATACGTATTTGTATGTCTAATGGAAGCCAATGGGAAAATTGTAAAACACTGGGACGCAGTGGCCTACGCCTGTAATTCCAGCACTTTTGGAGGCCGAGGCGGGCAGATTACAAGGTCAGAAGTTTGAGGCCAGTCTGGCCAATATGGTGAAACCCCGTCTCTACTAAAAATACAAAAATTAGCCGGGTGTGGTGGTGGGCGTCTGTAGTCCCAGCTACTAGGGAGGTTGAGACAGGAGAGTCGCTTGAACCTGGGAGGGGTTGGTTGCAGTGAGCCAAGATCGCACCACTGCACTCCAGCCTGAGCAACATGGTGAGACTCCATCTCAAAAAAAAAAAAAAAAAAAAAATTGTAAAACAGATGTTTGGATATTAGTAACTTTTCAAGAGACTTTATATTCCATGAAATGTGATATACCTACTGTTGAACACTGGACGTTTCAGGGGAAAAAACTTCCTCTTTTCCCCATAAATATGAGAAAATACATAGTTTGTTCCAATGATTTCTTTTGTTTACCTGTGAAGAAATTGAGATGACCACATGACTATGTTCTAGAAATGAAAATGCCATATGAGGAGAGCACAACCATTTGCTTTTTAATGACAGGTGCATAAAACTATGCTGGTTTGAAACATTACTGCATATAAACCCATGTTACTTTTGTTAGTTATAAAGAAAGTTTCTCATAGTCCTACTCTTTTAGAAAGGTATCTGCCTTCTTAAGCATGGAAACATGACTGCAGTGCCAAGTTTGACAGCTGATTCTGTATAACCACTTAATTCCACATCCTTGGAAGGAAGTGACTCTAAAAACAAACAAATGGACACGCTCTGAGTTATACAAGTAAGCGTGGCATACATAACCAGCAAAATCACCATTGTTTGAGTATTACTTACATCTTTAACTAGTTTATATTAAAGACAGTTGTGAGTTTATTAAGAGAACATTAGGTTTAATTGGGATTTTTTTTTTCTAGCTACTCACATGGCCTTCTCTCTGCCATAAGTCCTAGAAGATGGGAAAACTGCCTAAGCAGTAAAGCCCTCCAGCTCTCAGGGAAAAGGTAGCAGAAGGAGAATATAGGGGAAGGAGGCCATGGGATATGTGAGAGTTCCTGGCTGACTTTGAGGGTTGCTTTATTTTAACACAGCCCATGCTATGTAGGTCATGGCAATTGAATATATAAAGGTGGCCTGCTTCTCTGAGGAGTGATTCCCTTTATCCCGCACACCATCTCTGTGGGATATACATCAATTTACAGTGTCTTTAGTAGTTAGTCAAAGATTCATCTTCATCTTTAGGTAATGTTGAAGCGATTGTTTCATAGACTATGCCTATGAGAGAACAGCATACAACATTTAAGATGATTCCTTCAAAGAAATTTTACTGGCTTGAGAAAAGTTTTATTATATCCATGAACAAGGCCAATTAATGGTATTATCATGATTATATTGCATTTGCATTTATTTATTTGTCCTATGAGAAAGATCAGAGACATGTATACCAGAGTGGTTTTCTCTGTGTGGCAGGTTTATCATTGTTTTATTAATCTTTTGTGTAACGTTTTGAATTTTCCAATTTGGGAAAGTAATCATATAAGAATATATTATAGAAAAATCAAAATATTAATTAAAATATTCTGGTTTAAGGTACACTTTGAGGACAAGGAATGTGTCTTATTTATTTCTAAATTCCTAACACTTCAGTACTCGGTGCTTGGGAGGTGGTAGGGGAAAAAATGTCAAAAAACCACATTTGATGAATGAGTGACTGAAGTCGGATTCAGCAGGTTGAATAGGGCCTCAGTTGATGAGACAGAACACCAGTGTTATCTTAAGGTGCAATTATTAAAAAGCAGGAAATATTTTTTAATAGTTACTGTCATTCTTATTCTAAAATAAATAGCTACCTAGGAAACACTTTCATCAGACAGTTGATAACCATTGGATTGTCTCTTGCTCTTTTTAAAAAATGTGTATGACAAGCATAATTATTTCTGAATCCAGCATTTTCCTATCATACTCTAATAAGTATACAATATAAGAGGGACTATGAATAACCCGAAGAGAACCAAGGAAGCATTTATTCCTATTTTGATGAAAATCTCATTCCTTTCCTACAAGAAGTGTTCCTTGATTACTGCAACGACTTTTCTACTTAACTGTCTTCACTACCTATTGTCATTCAGCCAAACAATATGCCAAAATCATACTTTGTTTTCCATCTGTTCACTTTGGTGTGGTTCCCCTAGGCAGGAGTCATGGCATAGAACTTTATTTTTCTATCATAAAGTGGAAGCTCGTCTGTGGACTAACATGCATGCAGTGGCTTTGCTATGCATAGAGCATTCATGTGAGCGTTTTGCATGTGTTGGCTCATACCATTCTCTCAACAGCCACAGGAAGCATGTGATTCTTCTTCCTGTTTTCCAGATGAGAAAGCTGGACAGAGAGGTTAAGGATCTTGCCAAGGTCACATAGCTCATAAAGAGTAGAGCTACCTGGGTGAGGTGGCACAGCTACTTGGGAGGCTGAGGTGGGAGGACTGCTTGAGCCCAAGAGGTTGAGGCTGCAGTGAACTGTGATCATGCCACTGCACTCCAGCCTGGCTGACAGAGCAAGATCCTGTCTCAAATATATATGTGTTATATATACATATATATAAAACATACATAACATATATAACCTTGCCTGATGATATATATAGATATATATATCTATATATATATAGTAGAGCTTTGCCTCAAAGTCCCTTCTCTTAATCACAAGTTTATATAGCCTCTTTAATATTAGAAAGTGTTTAGCAATGTGTGCCAGTTGCTTAGAAAGAAGGCCCAGGTAACTCTGTGATTCCAAAATCATCTTAGACTATAAATGGAGAAAAGTCATAGTCTTTCTGATATGTTTGATAGGAAACTTTGAAAGATTAGTTTCAGTTTAAATGAGAAATAACAAGCAAATGACAAGTTAGTTATTGTTTGAATTACTCAGGGGAATATGAGAAGCTGTACCTTTGGGATGTGTGTGTTTATGAGTATACATTACACCACCTGCTTGTGCTAGTGGGAGGAGTAAACATTTCTGCCCGCTTTTCTTAATTCTACATTTTGTTTTGGTTTTTATTTTGCAATTCTAGCAGATTTTAATGGATTAAATTAAAAAGCAACAGAAACAGTAAAGACGACCCTTATCTGTTTAAATCAGAAGGTAAGTTAGTGGGATATGAAGGCTTTAAAACAATACATGGAGTACAGAGAGTCTTGCCCAGCCTCTGCAGTTCCTGAGAACAGAGCAGTCAGTCTTTTAGGAAGTAGGCCCCCGTGGAGTTGAAAAATACTCTGAGGACCAGAACGTGACCTGGGAGGGTGGGCTTCAGTTCTTTCTTTCAGTTTTGTCCAACTCATATGTGCTCTCTGGGCCTAATCATTCTCCCTCTCTCAGCCTGAGTTGTCTTATCTGTCATTTGGGGAATTAATAGCAGGCTTTTCCTTGGAAAGCATTTTGAGCCCTTTCCCTGAAAGGTTTTAATGTCCCTGTTGTTATTAATATGACTGTATCACCGTTACAGGCCAGCCCTGACTTGGAATGGAAAAAGTGAGCCGACCTTGTCTGATGTGATTGTCGCCCTATGAGCCAGTCAGCTTGCTTTTATATGTGACCCTGATGGCCTCCTGCTACTCGACGGAGCTCAGCCTTTTGACAGCTGGCCCAGCTGGCCTAGTTCAGAGCAAAAGTGGGCCCTGCGGACACAACACGTTGAGGGCAGTTTGAATGATCCAGCTGGGGTGGGTCTAGGTTCTTTTTGTGCCAAACGGAAAATGAAGTCTGCGTCCATCCTAGGGAAGCACAGTGTGGGAGAGCATTGCACTCTGTTCTTCCCTTTTCCCTGAAATTCATATTTAGTCTGAGCTGCTGCGTTTATATCCTTTCTTACCTACCACTAACCACGAACATTTCCAAAGCCCGTGTACTTTGCCTGTTGGCTTTGAACCTTTCAGCTATGATGGAAACTTTATATTTTTATGTCTGCTTGGCTGAAACTGACTCCTCTGAGAGAGAAGACAGTAATTGCCTTTTGGGTGATTTCACCTCCACTAACTCTTTTCACATTCTTGGAGGGTTTTTGATAGAACCTGAAGAAACAAAGCCTGCATCCTGGGCTGCTTCAACATAAGAAGAACAGACTTCAATGGCAACAGCCTGTTTATAATCTCTTGGGCCCATTTCTGTTTTCATTTTCCTGTAGATTGAAGTGGATGTAGTGCAGAAAACAATAGCAGGATAATACTGTAATCCTCTTGGTTCTCACATGTGTTACTCACTAGCATGCATTCCGGGGTGCATGTAAGAATCTTCCATCCTTATACCCACGGGTAAACAAAGGATCCCACGGGCTGTTGCCTATCCCTAGGGAATTAAAAACAAATGTATATACTATAATATTCCTGAAGATTAAGTTATTTGAAAGGCATTTTATTTTATAATCATGCAAATACATCTGTTCTTGTTTTTCAGGCTGGTAACCAGATCTCAAAGGGCCAGTAAATAATCCCTCTTTTCCTTTCTTCCTGGCTACTCTACCAGCTCTCCCATACCCTTTGCTCTTTGATGCATAAGATGAGATGGGCGGGTAATCAGGCACTGAAAATCCACAGTTGGCGGGGGTCATTTTTCATTTATTATTTCTTCTGGTGCCTTGACTTTGCCTGACTTTCCATGGTTAAGGAAAGGGGAGGGGAAGAGGTTGATGAGAAGGTCAGTCTATTGTGTTGCCTCTCAGTCTCGTGTATCTGCGCTTCCTAAGTCTGTTTACACTCTGAATCACTTGACATGCTGCACATTCTTCTATAAAATCTGGCTTTGAGCAGCAGTCTTCAAGCACTGGGGAGGCCCACTGAGTAAGATCTGAACAGCTGAAAGAACTGGGGGACACTTTTTTAAATGACCCGAAGCCTAGGAGAAGATAGCTTCCTCAATTAGTGGTAATCACTTGGAATGAATGATTCTGTAGTTTTTCTTTGACATAGACTAAGATATATAGTATGCATAATATTTGGAAGTGTTGTTTCTTTGTAGTAATAAAGTTCACATAGGGTAAGTCCATTTCTGGTTTACTGAAAGGAAATGGCCATTATAAATGCTAAGCACTACCTTTATTTGAATAAATATTACAAATGGTAGAATTAAATATTATAATAGACCTCTAGAGATGATCTGATTTATTGTTGGAACGCCAGTAAAATTACGTTGAAAGGGTTTGAAAAGAAAGGGCCTTTATTTAAGACCACCTTAACATATTTTTCATGTATATATATACTACAACTAAAGACTATTAGTAATTCATAAAACGTACCTACCTATTTGCAGATTTGAAAATTAGGATTAGTACTTGGTTCATGTTTTAGAACATAATCAAGTGCTATTGTAAGTTGATTTTAGGTATCAGGATTTGATGGATGTTAAGCAAACTTGTGATTAAAATGCGTTGTTGAGCAGTGAGCTGAGATCATGCCACTGCACTCCAGCCTGGGCGACAGAACGTGACTGTGTCTCAAAAAAAATGCATTGTTGATTTTTAAAATTATTAATAATGATGAGTAGATAGAAATTTCTAGGCAAAATGTCTTTTACAAGGAAGAAAATCATTGTGTTTCTAAAACAAATTTCTTTTAATCATTTAGGAGATCATACATATCTGTATTACCTCATTATAAAGTAATCCTTAATTTGACTATTTTAAAAAATCCTTAACCCAGTCTAATCTCTCCAGAGTCATTACAGTCTGAGTACAAGAGAGTGACTTTTTACAAAACCTGAATCTTTTAGCTCTTTTTTTTTCTTTTTTTTTGAGACAGAGTTTCGCTCTTGTTGCCCAGGCTGGAGTGCAATGGCGCCATCTCAGCTCACCACAACCTCTGTCTCCCAGGATCAAGTGATTCTCCTGCCTCAGCCTCCCGAGTAGCTGGGATTACAGGCATGTGCCACCATGCCCGGCCAATTTTGTATTTTTAGCAAAGATGGGGTTTCTCCCTGTTGGTCAGGCTGGTCTCGAGCTCCCGACCTCAGGTGATCCACCTGCCTTAGCCTCCTAAAGTGCTGGGATTACAGGCGTGAGCCACCGCGCTGGCCTCTTTTAGCTTACTCTTGATTCTGGCTCTAATTGACATTTTTCTGGGTGAGTGCACCAACGGTTTATCCTCCAAATCTGTTTCCCTTCTGAACTGGGGTTATATAAAGCCAAATGATGTTTGTGCAGCAGACTATGGGTTTTGTTTCTGATGACCATTTCAACAATCATGGACACAGGTCTTTACTAAAATCTTTTTTTTCTTTCTTTCTTTCTTTCTTTCTTTTCTTTTTTTTTTTTTTTTCTTTTTAACAGGGTCTCACTGTGTCACCCAGGCTGGAATGCAGTGATGTGATCTCTACCTCCCAGGCTCAGATGATCCTCCCACCTCAGCCTCCTGAATAGCTAGGATCGTCTGAGCCTGGGAGGCGGAGGTTGCAGTGAGCTGAGACCACAGGGGCCGTAGGTACCACAGGCGTGCAGCACCACACCTGGCTAACTTTTCTGTATTTTTTTTATAGAGACAGGGTTTCGCCACCTTGCTCTGGCTGGTCTCAAACTCCTGGACTCATGCGATCCACCCACTTCAGCCTTCCAAAGTGCTGGGATTACAGGCGTGAGCCACTGCACCTGGCCTAAATTTTCATTTGTGTGTTTTGTTTATACAGCTGTGTCTTTATTCTTACATCTTTTAAAAACGTTACCACTGATTAACCTAAGTGCTTAATATAAACTTCTGGTGCCAAATTATGAGTACGGGCCAATTTATTACCACACTTTTGAAGATGATTCTAACAGTAGCATGAACTAATTGACTGAATCTTTCCTCAAACCTGTTTTACCTGTCTCTATCTGCGGTTTTGGTCATACCATATCTTCTCATCTGTCTTCTGGTAAAATATTATTTAAATTTCTTCTGAAAAACCATCTCTGGAAGACACTTCAAGACTTGCCTTTAAGGGGTGTGAATACCATTTTTTTTTTTCTTAAATTTTAGGTTTAGGGGTGTATTAGGTCATTCTTGTGTTGCTATAAAGAAATACCTCACGCCTGTAATCCCAGCACTTTGGGAGGCCGAGGTGAGTGGATCACAAGGTCAGGAGTTTGAGACCAGCCTGGCCAACATGGTGAAACCCTGCCTCTACTAAAAATACAAAAACTAGCCAGGTGTGATGGCAGGCGCATGTAATCCCAGCTACTTGGGAGGCTGAGGCAGGAGAATTGCTTGAACTCGGGAGGTGGAGGTTGCAGTGAGCTGAGATCACTCCACTGTACTGTAGCCTGGGTGACAGAGTGAGACTCCATCTCAAAAAAAAAAATAATGCTTGAGGCTGGATAATTTATAAGGAAAAGAGGTGGAATTGGCTCACAGTTCTGCAGGCGATACAGGAAACATGGTCCTGGCATCCACTGGGCTTCTAGGGAGGCCTCAGGAAGCTGCCAATCATGGCCAAAGGTAAAGAGAGAAGTTGGTGTCTCACATGGCGAGACAGGGAAGAAGTGTGGGGGAGGCGTCACACACTTTTAAACAACCAGATCCCCTGAGAACTCACACATTATCAAGAGGACAGCACCAAGCCATGAAGAATCTGCCCCCATAACCCAAACACTTCTCACCAGGCCCCACCTCCAGCAATGGGGATTACATTTCAATATGATATTTGGATGGGGACAGATATCCAAACTATACAAGGGGGTACCTGTACAGGTTTGTTACATTGATATATTGCCTGTTGCTTAGGTTTAGTGTATGAATAATCCCGTCACATCAGGCAGTCAGCATTAGTATCTGATAGTTAGCTTTTCGACCCTCGCCCCACTTCCACTCTCCCCAGTCTAGTAGTCCCCAGTGTCTATTGTTTTCATCTTTGTGTCCAGGTATACTTACTGTTTAGCTCCTACTTATAAGTGAGAACATGCGGCGTTTGGTTTTCTGTTCTTGCATTAATTTGCTTAAGACAGTGGCCTCCAGCTGCATCCATGTTGCTGCAAAGGACATGACATTGTTCATTTTTATGGTTGCATAATGTACATGGCATGGTGTATATGCCATGGTGCCACATTTTCTTTATCCAGTCATCTGGATTATGTTTAGTCCTTAGCCATGGCATTCAGAGTCATCTGGGCATCTAGGTTGAGTCTATATCTTTGCTATTATGAATAGTGCTGTGATGAACATATGAGTGCATGTGTCTTTTTGGTAGAAGGATTTAATGGAATTGCTGGCTCGAATGGCAGCTCTGTTTTAAATTCTTTGAGAAATCGCCACATCGCTTTCCACAAAGCTGAACTAATTTACACTCCCACCAACAGTTTATAAGCATTCCATTTTCTCTGCAACCTCGTCAACATCTGTTATTTTTAGACTTTTTAATAATAGCCATTCTTACTGGTGTGAGATGGTATTTCATTGTGGTTTTGATTTGCATTTCTCTAATGACTCAAATCTTTGGTCAATTTACTTGATCACTTCTTTTTTGTTGCAATTTTATTGGATTCGAATTTATTATTTCACAGCTTACATTTTATTTGTTCTCTGTGTTTTTAAAAAGATAATGCTTTCCATTACCTTTAATTAATAATTACACTTGGTTCTTTTAATAATGGTTTATATTCCATTTTACCACACTACTTTGAGAAATTTTGAAAGAAACATTCTCTTGCTTTACAATTCTGCCTAATACGTCCCAAAGCTTATTTGACCGGGCTTATTAATATGGCTGGAAGGATAGATAGAGGAACGTTGAAACCAAAAGCTGAATGGAATCATTTTTTTCAGTTCAAATTGTACTTGAATCATTAAATACTTTATATTTGTATTCTTAACAATAGAAAAATATATGAGATTAGAGTGAATGAGTGATAGGTTGTAATTGCTTTTCCCTGCAGTATACAGTATTTTATGTTTAGTCCTTCGCCATGGCATTCATTTAGAGTGTCATTTCCCAACTTTGGGGATGGGGAGTGAAGTAGAAGAAATGACATATCAGAATCTCCAGGAAAGAGGTTTGAGTTGGGGGTTGAGTTTAAAAAAATATGTTTACCTTTTTGAGAATCAATTCCATGGGGAGACTCTGTCACTTATAGGACTGTACTGGGTGAAAGTGGCAGACCTGCGACCATTGATTAAAAGCATTTGCAGGAGGGTCAATTTAAGTGGATGCAGAGACCTCCTCCCCTCCCAGGGCATCTATTTTCATCAGTTGATGTGCAAGGAGGAATTGTGTGTCTGTGTGTGTGTGTGTGTGTGTGTGTGTGTGTGAAGCAAGTTTGAGAAGGGGGTGATGCTATTATCCAACTGCACAGGGGATAATATGAATGGCAGAAAACTGGAGAGCAAGGTGGTTGATTTCCTGTCCTATGCTCAGAGGCCACCTTGACTCTGATGCTCACCTGTGGCATACATCTAAAGATTCTCAGGATACTTGGAAACTCCTCAGTGGTAGTCTGAGATCCTCCAATATTCAATTCTCAGAGGTAAACCTGTGAAATGCAGATATTAATGTCAACATTTCACTTTGTCACATGCTTCTGAGACGAAAGAAGATTTGGGTAACTTTTTTTTTTTTTGAGACGGAGTCTTACCCTGTTGCCCAGGCTGGAGTGCAGTGGTGTGATATCGGCTCACTGCAACCTCCACCTTCCAGGTTCAAGCGATTCTCCTGCCTCAACCTCCTGAGTAGCTGGGACTACAGGCACGTGCCACCACATCTGGCTAATTTTTTGTATCTTTAGTAGAGACGTGGTTTCACCATGTTGGCCAGGCTGGTCTTGAAGTCCTGACCTTGTGATCTGCCCACCTTTGCCTCCCAAAGTGCTGGGATTACATTTTTTAAAACTTTATAATGAAAACTAAGGTAATTGGTACACTAATAATTCCAAAGTCGATGTCAGCGTCATACCCTAAAGGATGAACTCCTAGGCATAGAGAATTATTGCTATCAAGAAGATATAATCATCCTGACTTTTTTAATGAAAAGGGGTGCCTATAGGAAGCCAAACAGCAAAATAACATTTTCTGAGAAACTTTTCATGTGTGGATTATAACCAGTGAGTATTATAAACCCTTAGTAAATATCAATGACTGGGATTGTTTCTGACTCCAATAAGCCACTGACTATGTGACTTTTGACAAGTCTTTTAACCCTCTGTCCACAGTTACTCCATCAGTGGAACTAATTTGATACTCACTGCTCTATAAACTTCAAGAAGACTGCCTTCATAATATTTTATTTTCATTTACTGTGTTAGTGCCTCTACAAGCAAGTTAAAACTTATTTGTGAGTTATTAGGAAACTGAGAAACCAGTTTTTAGGAAATCAGTTGCATTTCCTAATGCCCTTGCTCTCCTGACAAAACACCTGTGATGTCGTTGAATTCATGCATCTATTATGATGAAAAGGATAACTTCTTTTTGTCAGCAGATATAAATATTTATATTTCTAAAATTTCTGAATGCAAATAAGGTCAGCCCTTTTTGCCTGGAAGAAACTCCCTGCAGTGCAGGGAAGGGGAACCTAAACATAATCTGACCATCTTGCAGAGCTGAGGAGATAGAGATTGGAGCTCAGGAAGTCAGGGAGTCTAGAGTTTCTGTGATATAGTACCGAGAGGAGGGAATTACACAGAGAAGGAGCTCCAGAAATGTGCAGAGGGGTCTTCTTGAGCCGTTGGTTGAATAACAGTTTGCAACATGCGTAAGGTGAAACTATACAAGACCAGATAAGAACAACTTCCAAGGAAGTGACTATTACTTGGGACAAAATTCCCAGAGCTCACACAGGACTAAGAATATTTTGTGTTCCCTCTAAATGAAGAGACCTCATTGAATCACTGGGCATTCACTAGCTATCCTAAAAATGGCACAACTTAGAAGTGGGGCTGAATTAGGCTAGTATGAAACTACTCTAAGCATGCCCCAAAAGAGTTTAAAACCATATAACAAATAGATCAAACTAGCTCACAATTAATTACCTTCAAGAAAAAGTACAAAAGTCTTTAAAGAAATACAATGAGATCCATCATTCAAAAACCAGAAAAATCTAAATGAATAGTCTTCAATAAAGAAATCACGGCTGGGTGCAGTGGCTCACACCTGTAATCCCAGCAATTTGGGAGGCCAAGGTGGGTGGATCACCTGAGGTCAGGAGTTCAAGACCAGCCTGGCCAACATGGAGAAACCCCATCTCTATTAAAAATACAAAAATTAGCCAGGTGTGGTGGCGCGTTCCTGTAGTCCCAGCTACTCAGGAGGCTGAGGTGGTAGGATTGCTTGAGTCTGGGAGGTGGAGGTTGTAGTGAGCCAAGATCGAGCACTGCATTCCAGCCTGGGTGACAGAGCAAGACTTTGTCTCAAACAACAACAACAACAAAAAGAAGTCACTAGATATTTGAAGAAGTAGAAAATATAATCCATAACCAGGAGGGAATCTGTCAATGAAAACAGATCAATAAATGACATAAATGAAGAAATTAAGACACAAGGACATTAAAACATCTACTATAAATCTAATTCATATGCACATGAAGTTAGAAAAATACAAACATGATGAGCAGAGAGATGAGATAAAAATAATGAAAATGTAACTTCTAATGATGAAAAAATGCAATATCTGAAATAAAAAATGTAGGTAAAAATAATAGTAGATTGTATATGTAAGAAAAATAAAAAGCAGTGAAATTGAAGGCATAAATAGGAAAACAGAAAAAAAATCAAAGCATGAAAAAAACTGAAGAATAAGTCATCAATGACCTATTGCCAATATCCAGTGATATAACATACATTTAATAGGAGTCTTAGACTCCAATTAGGTTAAACAATATTTGAAGAAATAATAAAATTTTTCAAATTGATAAAAATAATAAAATCCCATATTCCAGAAACTCAATAAATCCAAAGCAGAGTAAATATTTTCAAAAACGTAGACAAATGCACATCATAATTAACTTGCAGAGAACAAGTAATAGATGTAAAATCTTAAAACTAGCTGAAATAAATCACTTTATGTATGGAGAGAAAAAGATAAAAATTACAGCAGACCTCTATGAGAACCTGTGCAAGCTCCAAGAAAACGAAATGACATCTTTTGAGATATTGAAATCAAAAAAATACAAAAATGTCAAATTAATATTCAGTATCCAGTAAAAATGCCTTTGTAAAATGACTTTTTCTACACAAAGAAATAAAGTTTGTCAGGAATGATAAATACGTTGGTGAGTATAAAAGATATTTTCTCATTTGTAAATTTCTTCAAAAAATAATGGTCTAGAGCAAAACCAATAACAGAATATAGTGAGATCTATAACATAAAGCAGGGCAGGGCAAAAATAGTGCATGTTATTATAAGAGTCTTATACTATGTGTTAGTAGTGTAATATTTGAAGATAGATTATGAAAAGATAAAGATGCATATTATAAATATATATAAAGCAACCTCTCAATAGATTTAATAAGCAAAAGAAGAGGTAATATGGGATATAATAATGATAATAATAATAATGATAATAAAATAGGCCCCATTAATCCAAAAGGAGACAGAAAATGAAAGAATAGAGGAAAAAACATTGAAAACAAATAGCAAAATGGTAGATTTACTAAACCATACTGAAAATTACATTGCATATAAATGGTTGAAAATGGCAATTAAAGACAGAGATTTTCTAGGGAAATAAAAGCAAAGAAGTTCCTACTATATGCAGTCTATAACAAACCCACTTTAAACATAAATATAAAAGGGTTAAAAGTAAAAGGATGGGCAGAAATAGACTATCCAAACACTAATTAAAAGTAATCTGGAGTGTATATATTAACACTAGATGAAATAGATTTTAGAATAAACAATTACCAGTGATAAAGAGGGTCATTTTCTAATAATAAAGAAGTCATCAAGAAGACACAGTAATCCTAAAAGGGTATGCAGAGTTTCAAAGTACATTACATAGTTGAAAGAAATAAAAGAAGAAATAGATAAATTAAATTTTAGAATAGATGATGTCAACACTTTTTTTCAGTAATTGATAGACCAACTAGATAAAAAATTAAGAATACAGAATAGTTGGGCAACATTATCGACAATTTGATCTATTGATGTTTACAGATTACTCCACTGCAAAACAGCATAATACAAACATTTTTAAAGCACACATGGAATTTTCATCAAATAGACCATTTTCTGAGGATTTAACAAAATTCAATACATCAATAAGATTTAAATAATATAAATATATTACTAACCACAATAGAATTAAATGAGAAACAAACAGCAAGAGGACAGCTGCAAAAATTCCCAAATATTTGGAAAAAACGTATTTCTACATATCCCATGGGTCAATGAAAACATGACAAAATAATTTGCATTAAAACAAAAATACAGCATGTCATAATTCGTTGAATGAAGCTAAGGCGGTGCTTAGGGGAGAAATTAATAGTATTAAATGCTCATATAAAAAAAGAAAATGGTCTAAAATCAATGATTTATGTTTCTGCCTTGATCAAATTTGGCTCAACATAAGCAATAGGAAGAAAATAATAAAAAAGAGTATAGAAATCAATGAAATAGAAATGGCAAAATAACAAAGTCGAAGAAAGTTCAATATGATTCTTTACAGAGATTAATAAAATTGCTACACCTTGAGCCAGATTAATATAGGAAAAAATACCTATTACCGAAAATGAAGGAGAGAACATAAATACAGATCCTAAAAATCATAAATGGATAAGGAAGTGTTCTAAATAAGTTTTTGCCAATTTTCACAAGTGTGATGAAATAGACAAATTCCTTGAAAGAACAAAAATAGACACAAAGCTTACCTAGAAATAGATGACATGAATAGATTTTATAATTGGATTTATAATTAAAATTCTCACAAAGAAAATCCAGGCACAGTTGGCTTTAACTGCTGAGATCAAATAAACATTTAAGAAAGATATAACACCCAATACTATATAAACTCCTCAAGAAAATTGACACACAATACTTTCATTTTATTAAGCCAGTATCACCCTGATACAAATACATTACTTATATATTTATGTATTCCTCAAAAAAAGGAAAATTGCAAGCCAATAAATTTCATTTTCATAACTACAAAACCTTTCACGAAACAGCAAATCAAACTCAGCAATATGTTGAAAGGATAATACCTTATGACCACTTGGAGCTATTCCCAGTAAAGTCAAGTTGGTTTGACATTTTAAAAAAAGTAATCAATATAAATTATCAACTAAAACTGCAATGAGATGCCTCTACTCATACTCTGGAACAGTTACAATTAAAAAGACTGACATTACCAAGAGCTGATGTGGCTATGGGGCAACTGGAACTATCATACATTGCTGTTGGCAACGTCAAGTGCTATAGCCCCATTTAGGAAAATAGTTTGGAAGTTTACCATCAAGTTAAATATATAACTATTATATGACTCAACCATTCCATTCCTATGTATTTTCCCAAGAGAAATGAAAATATACAAAATTTATATGAGAATGTTCATAGCAGCTTTATTCATAATAGCAAAAACCCCAAAAATTCAAATGGGTTGGCAGATGATTGAATAAACAAAATTAACAGGTAAATAGATAACAGACTATGGTACATTTTAATAAAGGAATATTACTCAGGAATTAAAAGGAACAAATTGCTGACAGACCCAATAACTTGGGTAAATCTCAAAAGCATTACGCTAAGTGAAAGAAGTGAGACATAAAAGGCTAATTATTTTCTGTATGATTTCATTTATACGACATTCTAGAAAAGGAAAAATTATAGTGACAAAAAGTACCTGAATGGTTTCCTGGGTGTGAGGGTGGATGTAGTGGGTTGATGACAAAGGTATGGGTAATAAAATGTTTCCATATCATGAGTATGGTGGTAGTTATAGGACTGTATATACTTGCCCAAACTAATCAAATGATATATTTAAATTGGGTGAGTTTTGTTATAAGCAAATTATGCCTCAATTTATCTAATTTTAAAAAAGAGTTTTTTCAACCACAGTGTAGCTTACTATACATTTATTTATTCACTCACTTATTCATTTAACTGGTTATATGACTGAGACTCTGATGACTGGGGCCACTGGTAAATGGAACATGGTCAACACGACTTGGCAATGAAGAAGCTTACAGTTCAATTGAGGAGAAAGACAATGGAACCAATGTAGCACAGCATCCAGAAGTGTCTAACATGGGGCCATGCAGGAGGACTGTTGTTACCAGATTTGTGGGATAACAGGCTTATCGGTGGTAGTGACAGCCAAGTGGGAAACCTGAAGGCCTTCTAAATATTGTACCGTATGTTGACTGCCCTTCTGGACTTCAGGCCATGTAGCTTTTTCAACTTCTGCTAGGCTATACTTCAAAGCCAAAAAATCAGGACTGCACCACAAAATGATTTCCTCTCTGGTGAGAGGAAGGTAGTGAAATAGACAATGGTGTGAACGGTGAGCCTCATCACAAGACAAGACATATTTGTGTCTTGCTTACCATATCTTTTTTCTATGTGTATGCTTAATGAGCCATAGAATATTTGAATTAAGCAGAGGAGTGCTCTGTAAATTATCTGTTGAATAAAGAATGAAGGGACGGCTGGGCAATACCTAAACCAGGAACCCAGTGGCAACGAGGCATAGTGGACTGTCTGGGGACCCTGGGCCTCTGTGTGAACTGCAGCTGCCACTGTTGATAATGGGAGTTAGTTGCTCTGGTGGCAGCATTGCATCTGACAGGATGGCTTTTAAGTGCTAGGTTTTCAGGTAAAATGCATGGTGACCTACCTCTGCCTGTTGTTCTGCTTCTCGAGAAAACAAGTAGTAAGCCTGGAGAAAAGCTTTCTAGCACTTTTAAAGCTGTAACAGTAGAGAAAACTCATGTCTCTTTAGGTTTTTTTTTTCTGTTTCTTTTTTTTTTTAATACTTTAAGTTTCAGGGTACATGTGCACAATGTGCAGGTTAGTGACATATGTATACATGTGACATGCTGGTGCGCTGCACCCACTAACTCGCCATCTAGCATTAGGTATGTCTCCCAATGCTATCCCTCCCCCCTCCCCCCACCCCGCAACAGTCCCCAGAGTGTGATGTTCCCCTTCCTGTGTCCATGTGTTCTCATTGTTCAATTCCCACCTATGAGTGAGAATATGCGGTGTTTGGTTTTTTGTTCTTGCGATAGTTTACTGAGAATGATGATTTCCAATTTCATCCATGTCCCTACAAAGGACATGACCTCATCATTTTTTATGGCTGCATATAGTATTCCATGGTGTATATGTGCCACATTTTCTTAATCCAGCCTATCATTGTTGGACATTTGGGTTGGTTCCAAGTCTTTGCTATTGTGAATAGTGCCGCAATAAACATACGTGTGCATGTGTCTTTATAGCAGCATGATTTATAGGCCTTTGGGTATATACCCAGTAATGGGATGGCTGGGTCAAATGGTATTTCTAGTTCTAGATCCCTGAGGAATCGCCACACTGACTTCCACAATGGTTGAACTAGTTTACAGTCCCACCAACAGTGTAAAAGTGTTCCTATTTCTCCACATCCTCTCCAGCACCTGTTGTTTCCTGACTTTTTAATGATCGCCATTCTAACTGGTGTGAGATGGTATCTCATTGTGGTTTTGATTTGCATTTCTCTGATGGCCAGTGATGGTGAGCATTTTTTCATGTGTTTTTTGGCTGCATAAATGTCTTCTTTTGAGAAGTGTCTGTTCATGTCCTTCGCCCACTTTTTGATGGGGTTGTTTGTTTTTTTCTTGTAAATTTGTTTGAGTTCATTGTAGATTCTGGATATTAGCCCTTTGTCAGATGAGTAGGTTGTGAAAATTTTCTCCCATTTTGTGGGTTGCCCGTTCACTCTGATGGTAGTTTCTTTTGCTGTGCAGAAGCTCTTTAGTTTAATTAGATCCCATTTGTCAATTTTGGCTTTTGTTGCCATTGCTTTTGGTGTTTTAGACATGAAGTCCTTGCCCATGCCTATGTCCTGAATGGTAATGCCTAGGTTTTCTTCTAGGATTTTTATGGTTTTAGGTCTAACGTTTAAGTCTTTAATCCATCTTGAATTGATTTTTGTTTAAGGTGTAAGGAAGGGATCCAGTTTCAGCTTTCTACATATGGCTAGCCAGTTTTCCCAGCACCATTTATTAAATAGGGAATCCTTTCCCCATTGCTTGTTTTTCTCAGGTTTGTCAAAGATCAGATAGTTGTAGATATGCGGTGTTATTTCTGAGGGTTCTGTTCTGTTCCATTGATCTATATCTCTGTTTTGGTACCAGTATTATGCTGTTTTGGTTACTGTAGCCTTGTAATATAGTTTGAAGTCAGGTAGCGTGATGTCTCCAGCTTTGTTCTTTTGGCTTAGGATTGACTTGGCGATGCGGGCTCTTTTTTGGTTCCATATGAACTTTAAAGTAGTTTTTTCCAATTCTGTGAAGAAAGTCATTGGTAGCTTGGTGGGGATGGCATTGAATCTATAAATTACCTTGGGCAGTATGGCCATTTTCACGATATTGATTCTTCCTACCCATGAACATGGAATGTTCTTCCATTTGTTTGTATCCTCTTTTATTTCCTTGAGCAGTGGTTTGTAGTTCTCCATGAAGAGGTCCTTCAGGTCCCTTATAAGGTGGATTCTTAGGTATTTTATTGTCTTTGAAGCAATTGTGAATGGGAGTTCACTCATGATTTGGCTCTCTGTTTGTCTGTTATTGGTGTATAAGAATGCTTGTGATTTTTGTACATTGATTTTGTATCCTGAGACTTTGCTGAAGTTGCTTATCAGCTTAAGGAGATTTTGGGCTGAGACAATGGGGTTTTCTAGATATACAATCATGTCGTCTGCAAACAGGGACAATTTGACTTCCTCTTTTCCTAATTGAATACCCTTTATTTCCTTCTCCTGCCTAATTGCCCTGGCCAGAACTTCCAACACTATGTTGAATAGGAGTGGTGAGAGAGGGCATCCCTGTCTTGTGCCAGTTTTCAAAGAGAATGCTTCCAGTTTTTGCCCATTCAGTATGATATTGGCTGTGGGTTTGTCATAGATAGCTCTTATTATTTTGAGATACGTCCCATCAATACCTAATTTATTGAGAGTTTTTAGCATGAAGGGTTGTTGAATTTTGTCAAAGGCTTTTTCTGCATCTATTGAGATAATCATGTGGTTTTTGTCTTTGGTTCTGTTTATATGCTGGATTACATTTATTGATTTGCGTATATTGAACCAGCCTTGCATCCCAGGGATGAAGCCCACTTGATCATGGTGGATAAGCTTTTTGATGTGCTGCTGGATTCGGTTTGCCAGTATTTTATTGAGGATTTTTGCATCAATGTTCATCAAGGATATTGGTCTAAAATTCTCTTTTTTGGTTGTGTCTCTGCCCAGCTTTGGTATCAGGATGATGCTGGCCTCATAAAATGAGTTAGGGAGGATTCCCTCTTTTTCTATAGATTGGAATAGTTTCAGAAGGAATGGTACCAGTTCCTCCTTGTACCTCTGGTAGAATTCGGCGGTGAATCCATCTGGTCCTGGACTCTTTTTGGTTGGTAAGCTATTGATTATTGCCACAATTTCAGCTCCTGTTATTGGTCTATTCAGAGATTCAACTTCTTCCTGGTTTAGTCTTGGGAGAGTGTATGTGTCCAGGAATTTATCCATTTCTTCTAGATTTTCTAGTTTATTTGCGTAGAGGTGTTTGTAGTATTCTCTGATGGTAGTTTGTATTTCTGTGGGATCGGTGGTGATATCCCCTTTATCATTTTTTATTGCATCTATTTGATTCTTCTCTCTTTTTTTCTTTATTAGTCTTGCTAGCGGTCTATCAATTTTGTTGATCCTTTCAAAAAACCAGCTCCTGGATTCATTGATTTTTTGAAGGGTTTTTTGTGTCTCTATTTCCTTCAGTTCTGCTCTGATTTTAGTTATTTCTTGCCTTCTGCTAGCTTTTGAATGTGTTTGCTCTTGCTTTTCTAGTTCTTTTCATTGTGATGTTAGGGTGTCAATTTTGGATCTTTTCTGCTTTCTCTTGTGGGCATTTAGTGCTGTAAATTTTCCTCTACACACTGCTTTGAATGCATCCCAGAGATTCTGGTATGTTGTGTGTTTGTTCTCGTTGGTTTCAAAGAACATCCTTATTTCTGCCTTCATTTCGTTATGTACCCAGTAGTCATTCAGGAGCAGGTTGTTCAGTTTCCATGTAGTTGAGCGGTTTTGAGTGAGTTTCTTAATCCTTAGTTCTAGTTTGATTGCACTGTGGTCTGAGAGATAGTTTGTTATAATTTCTGTTCTTTTACATTTGCTGAGGAGAGCTTTACTTCCAACTATGTGGTCAATTTTGGAATAGGTGTGGTGTGGTGCTGAAAAAAATGTATATTCTGTTGATTTGGGGTGGAGAGTTCTGTAGATGTCTATTAGGTCCGCTTGGTGCAGAGCTGAGTTCAATTCCTGGGTATCCTTGTTGACTCTCTGTCTCGTTGATCTGTCTAATGTTGACAGTGGGGTGTTAAAGTCTCCCATTATTAATGTGTGGGAGTCTAAGTCTCTTTGTAAGTCACTCAGGACTTGCTTTATGAATCTGGGTACTCCTGTATTGGGTGCATATATATTTAGGATAGTTAGCTCTTCTTGTTGAATTGATCCCTTTACCATTATGTAATGGCCTTCTTTGTCTCTTTTCATCTTTGTTGATTTAAAGTCTGTTTTATCAGAGACTAGGATCGCAACCCCTGCCTTTTTTTGTTTTCCATTGGCTTGGTAGATCTTCCTCCATCCTTTTATTTTGAGCCTATGTGTGTCTCTGCATGTGAGATGGGTTTCCTGAATACAACACACTGAGGGGTCTTGACTCTTTATCCAATTTGCCAGTCTGTGTCTTTTAATTGGAGCATTTAGTCCATTTACATTTAAAGTTAATATTGTTATGTGTGAATTTGAACCTGTCATTATGATGTTAGCTGGTGATTTTGCTCGTTAGTTGATGCAGTTTCTTCCTAGTCTTGATGGTCTTTACATTTTGGCATGATTTTGCAGCGGCTGGTACCAGTTGTTCCTTTCCATGTTTAGTGCTTCCTTCAGGAGCTCTATTAGGGCAGGCCTGGTGGTGACAAAATCTCTCAGCATTTTCTTGTCTGTAAAGTATTTTATTTCTCCGTCACTTATGAAGCTTAGTTTAGCTGGATATGAAATTCTGGGTTGAAAATTCTTTTCTTTAAGAATGTTGAATATTGGCCCCCACTCTCTTCTGGCTTGTAGAGTTTCTGCCGAGAGATCCGCTGTTAGTCTGATGGGCTTCCCCTTGTGGGTAACCCGACCTTTCTCTCTGGCTGCCCTTAACATTTTTTCCTTCATTTCAACTTTGGTGAATCTGACAATTATGTGTCTTGGAGTTGCTCTTCTCGAAGAGTATCTTTGTGGCGTTCTCTGTATTTCCTGAATCTGAATGTTGGCCTGCCTTGCTAGATTGGGGAAGTTCTCCTGGATAATATCCTGCAGCGTGTTTTCCAACTTGGTTCCATTCTCCCCATCACTTTCAGGTACACCAATCAGACGTAGATTTGGTCTTTTCACATAGTCCCATATTTCTTGGAGGCTTTGTTCATTTCTTTTTATTCTTTTTTCTCTAAACTTCCCTTCTCGCTTCATTTCATTCATTGCATCTTCCATCGCTGATACCCTTTCTTCCAGTTGATCGCATCAGCTCCTGAGGCTTCTTTAGGTTATTTTTAATCCACCTTACTATGCTGAAGGGTCCTTGATACACATACACACACACACACACACACACACAAGTGTATATATATATATATATACACACACACATATATACATATACACACACACACAGAGATTTTTTTTTCCTCTAAGAACACAGGAAGTACACATTATTTTGAACTGCTTAGATGCAATCAAATAACAGGGGTTCTTATTAACAATAATTGATTTTAAAATAAAATCTCTGGTTATTGTAATTTTAAATCTCAATGTTTTAAAATTTTATTTTAAAATATATTTTATAATTTATAAATATATTTATATATTTATAAATATATTATATCTATAATGTATTATAATTATAATATATTAAATTTATTATATATTATAATTATAATATATTAAATTCATAAATATATTAAAATTATATTTTAATATATTTATATTATTATATTTATATTATAATATAAATATATAATATTATTATATTTATATTATAAGATAAATATATAAGATTATATATTTATATTATAAATACATATGTATTATATATAATATATAATATATAAATATGTATAATATATAATATATAATATATAAATATGTATTATATATCATTTATATTTATATATTATATATAATATATAATATATTATATATAATATATAAAATATATAATATATAATATATAATATATAATATATAATATATATATAAATATATATATATAAATATATATATATATTTATAATATATAATATATTATATATTATATATATTATATATAATATATATTATATATAATATATAATATATTATATATTATATATATAATATATTATATATAACATATTATATATATTATATATATTATATAATATATATAATATATTATATATTATATATTATATATATAATATATTACATATAATATTTATATACATTATATACTATATATAATCTATACATATATAATATATATATTAATATATAATATAATTATATATAATATATATTATATAATATATAATATATATTATATAATATATAATATATAATATATATTATATAATATATAATATATATTATATAATATATATTATATAAAAAATACATAATATATATAATATATATAATAATATATATAATATATAATATATAATATAATATATCATAATATGTAATATAATATATAATATATACTATATAATATATATACTATATAATATATACTATATAATATATAATATATGATATATATAATATATAATATATATTATACATAATATATTATATATAATATATATAATATAATGTTATATATAAAATATAATTTTTTATATATATAAAATTTATATTAATTTTTATTTATGTATAATAAAAATTATATTATATATATTAATTTTAATAATAAATATATTAAAATTAAAATTATATTATAATTATAATATATTAAATTTATAAATATATTAAAATTATAAACATGAAATTTATGGATTTATATTTATAAAATAAAATATTTATATTTATTTTATTGAAATTGTCTTAACAGAGAAAAAATATATTATTTGGTGTCTAAGAAACAATGACAGAATACAAAACTCGTTAAATAACCCAAGGTACAGTGGTCATGAAAGGAAAAACATCGGATTTGGTCTTTTGTTCTTTTTTTTCTATAATAGAAATCTCTTTCTGTTCTCTTTCATATCGTCCTTTATTACCTCATTTTATCTTTCCATTTTTCTGAATTAATGTGGTTTTGTTTCCCCTTTTTCTGTCTTCATATTCCTTAGAATGTGGAGTTCTCATGTTCTGTGCTTAAATCAATGGTTCTCAAAGTTGGGCACACGTGAGAATCATGTAGAATCACTGTGCTTGGTAAACGCAGATTGCTGGGCTCCAGCTCTGGAATCTAGTTTTATTCAGCTTGAGGAGGGAAGGGATGTGTATGAGAGTCTGTATTTGTAACAAGTTCCCAGGTGATGCTGCAGGCCCAGTAACCACACTTTGAGAAACACTGACTTATAAGTCGTTCTGTTGATAGTGATCAAAAGACATCATGAGTGTTCTTCTACAATGGGCTAAAATGGAAGTTAGATGGACTGGAAGACTTGCTGCATGAGATCCATGCAATACATCTTCAATCTCAAGGTTAATGGCTGATGTCGCTTTTACCCTGGAGATTAGAGATATTGTAGAATCTTTTTATGTTATTCCAGTAAAATTATAAATTCAGAAAGTGAATAGTCTTGGATCTTATATCATTGTTGCCCCTTCTCCCTGATAGATTCCTTTTCTTAATTTACATAATCATCTTGCAGCAATTTTAAAAGTTTTACTGAATATTTTCTACAGAAAACATTATAAAATACACATCATCAAATGGTTCTGGTATCTGAAGAAAATGAAAAAGAATATTTCTATGTTTTTAGCAAGTCAAGAATGGAAGAGCGATTGGCTAATAAGAATGAAAAATAAGAATATTTATTGTCGGTATAATTTGCATTTGACAGAATTGATACCAACATATTTTTACTTGCAGGATTCGTAGTTATGCCTTTTCCACATGATTTCCCAAAGGTAACAAAATTAATAATTAAATAGCCTCTGAAAAGGCAGACTCTTAGTATTTTCTTTAGGCTTCAGAAAGTCCCTTTTTTTTTTTCCTATTATTTCCTTCATTCCAGTTTTTCTTTCTTCATATGATTTTCCTGAATGTAATTATGCGTGTGGATTTACCATCCAGTGTTTTTCTTATTCACCCTTGTTCCTTTGTTTATCCTTCACAGTGAAGCTGGCTTCTCTTTTTATTGAAACTCATTCTAAGCTTCCAGGTTACTTTTTATTCCCGTGGTCTTTTTAATCTTGTACCTGAAGGGAGTATTGTGTGTTCTGTGTAAAGCATTGATAGCTGGTAACAATCAAGTCCCTATTAGCCAATTAACGCTGGCAAGATGTGGCCTGTTGCCCAAGCTCTAGGACCTTTTGATTCAGACATGCAGTGCATACCATTTGAACTTAAGAAAATTCTGTGCTTCTTGCCCAGCTGTCTCATTATTTTTGTTGAACTGGGTAGGGGACCACGATGATAGGAGCATGGGTGAATGAGAGGAGGCTCTGGAAGAAACACAAGCTGTACATCCAGAATCTTAGGATACTTTGCTTACCATTAAGAAGCAAGCCCACTCATGATTAGGGCTTACTCTTTATTCTCCAAATGCTTTTTGATTCCTTGTTCACCTAAAAATCAAGTCAACTACTAAAGAGGGCCATGTCACAAACACTTGAATGTGTTTGACTGTGTGCTTAGGAAAGGGCGGCCAGTGCATACCAACCATACCGACAAACACGTTACACCTTGGGCCCTTTTTGGAGCTATTCAGGAAAGTCAATGGGAGCTTTGTGTAAACAGGCAGCAAAGAACTGCACTCATTGTATTTGCTTCTTTGCCTTCAGTCACCTGCGTTTGGATTTTAATCTGCAGTAAACCTTGGGAATCATTATGGCTTGATTATAGCCTCATTCTATTTATCCCCCTTCCTTGGGGATACCTTAGTAATTTTTATTTTGAGAGTTCAAATTGGTAAGTGCTCCTGTTCCTGGATAAGTATTAGAGATTAATAAATGATGCCTGAGACTGGCATTGTTTAGGAGCTAGCAGATGTTCAGAGATTAGTAGTATGAAGAGAATTAGAGGGAAATGAGTATAGAGAAGAGTTGGTAATTGTAATGTGGAGGGGTCCTATTATAGGCTTGATAGAATGCTTTTAGGCCAAAGAGCTCTAGAAATCCATTTTCAATTCTAATCAACCCAATATGTTTTATATTCACATGTTGCACGAAGACATTGATATATTAGAGCCTTCTTAACATTCTTTGATCTTTGTGTGGAATTTCTCTCTTCAATCTGATATTACCATTTCTTTTTCTTTTTCCTTTTTTTGCCATGAGGAAGTTTTGTTTGGCCTGGAATAAATGAAACTCGGAGCCCAAAAGGCTCAGTTAAATTGAGCTTGAAACTGAAAACCCATGACGCTCTCGTGAGCACTGAGTGCAAAGAAGAATATTTGCTATGCTTCACCCCCAGTGGATTCCTCTGACTTTTCTATTTCTATTTTCTCTTTGCCTTCCAAACTAGAAGATAGAAAAATTATAAATGTGTGCAACTAAGCCTTCTAAGATATGAAATTCTTATAAACTAGAACTTTTAATAATAGACTCAGTGATTCCGATTAAACCATTGTTAACTGTGAGCAAATTTATTGACCTAGTTGCAATGAAATACCCTGGCATATTATGTCAGCTTCCAACTGGCCAACACTCAGATGCCATGCTTGCTGCTGACGGCTATCAGACCTGTGCCAGTTGGCAGCTTCAGCCACAAGCCATAGATCAAATGGAGATGGAGAAAACATTGCTCTCCATTTTGCCTGCTAAGCCAGTCCTGTTCTCAATTCAAGACTGGAACAGCCCAGTGCAGGTCCTTGATAAATTCAGTGAAACTCATATTAAAGGCACCTCTTTATGAACTTCAGTAGCATTGATTACTAATACACCTGTCAACTCCCTGCAATAATTTTGTTTTCATTAATGTTTCTCTACTATAACATTAAATCTGATAGAAAATCCCAGCTGAAATCAGGACATAGCAACTTTGACATTTTCCTCATTGTCAACTAAGATTGGGGTGCAGAAGAAATGTTTTAGGGAAAAACTTTGAAGCTGGCATTTAAAAATTTGTCTCTATTAGTTTGGTTCACTCCTTATCATAAACCTTGGTAATTACATTTTGTACATCCCTTGAGGCTTCAAGACTGACAAGACTCTGTTTAAAGAGAAGGAATGGAAAACTCCTAACATACTTGAATTCAGCTTACTTGATTCGGCTTACTTGGCTGCATGAGTTATGACAACATCTTTCATCACTGAAGTAATCTCATATAGTAATGTTGGACAGCATGACAATAAATTGCTTTTATCTTGCCTTTTTTCAGTTTAGAGATTTTCCTTATAGCAAACATTTTTCTGTAGAAACCACATATATTTTTCTTAGTTTTTTTTCCCCCAGTAAAAAAAAAAAAAGAAGAAAATTGAGTAAATGGATGTTTTTGCATCTACTTGGTATTTTGTATTTCCATGAAGAAAATAAATGTTCACATTTCCTAGGCTTTTCTTGATTCTGGACATTTATTCTTACCACATGCACAGAGAGTTCTTTATAGTATTTCTCTTAAAAGGGCCTAACCTTCTGCTAAATATAGGAAGTGAGGGATGAGTCAGGATGAGAGAACAAGAAAAGAGATAAGATGAAAATATTATGCTACCTAAAATATTTTAGGCCAGGTTTCTGTACAGTATAGTCTTGGTAGCTTTTGATGCTGTTAGCTTTTACTATAGTATGGAGCTGGTTCTGTTTGTATAGGAAGGATTTTGCTTTGTTCCCCTATTGCTTGAACTAAGAGAGAAATTCTGGTTTATTTGTGTGTGAATTAGAAGTAGCAAAAGCACCACTCAACATTAAATCAGACTCTCTTTGTATGAAATGGCCATTTTGATTCTAATTTTCTTTGACCAGGATGAGGCATTCATTCACAGCAAAGTGAGTAAATCTCATAATAATAAAAATGACAGATATTAAGGTATCCAGTTAAAATAAAGTGAGTGCAATTGATTCTTTTTTCCATTTGGACCTTTGGTGCTTTGACACATTTGGGACCTGTTAAAATTGTTAAAATACTAGTATGTTTTAGGTGTTTTAAATATGTTACCTTATTAATTCTAATGATAATTCTCAAGGCAAACATGGTACTGTTTTCATCCCCATTTGTAGATGAGAAAACGGAAGCAAAGAAAAGTTAAGTGATTTCTTCAACTTAACAAGTTGATTACTGGTGAATTGAATCTAGGGAACCTGACTCCAGATACCTCGCTTTTAAATGGATGCTTTATGCCTAAGGTTCACTTGCTTCTTTGCAAACAAACAAATCCAGTGTTTCTGTTTCCTCTTGTAGGTAACTGTCTATTGACTTAATATTACAACAATCCACATTATTTCAACATTTCTTAACTTTTCTTTTCGATCCTTCCTGAGTGGCAGGATTGTTGAGTAGATAAACAAAATGTAATATGTTCATACAATGAAATATTACTCAGCGATGAAAAGGAATGAAGTACTGATACATGCTACAACATGAATGAACCTTGAATACATTATGCAAAGTAAAAGAAGCCAGGCACAAAAGGATACATATTGTATGATTCCATTAGTATGAAATGTTCAGAATAGACAAATCTAGAGACAGAAAGTAGATAAATGGTTGGCAGAGGCTGTGGGGAGGGAGGCAATAGGGATTGGCTGCTAATGAGGATGGGTTTTTTTTTTGGTAAGACAACTACTATTAGGTCCCTGCTCCAGTTTTTGTCTCAGAACCAAGTTTTGGTATCAAGACAAACAGAAAGAAATATCCTTCTGGGGCCTCACGCAGTGAAACTTCTGCGAGTGACAAACTTTCCCAAAGAACCCACGGTAGTCTTTGCATCTATATACTTATACTAAAGTTTCCCAAATAATTAATAAGCATTTCTCACCCACAGGTTACTCATCTTAGGGCTTAATTTGTAAAGTTTCTTGAAAGCTTTGGTATCCAAAGTGTGGTTCTAGGCCTACACGGCCACTGCTTAGAAGCATGTTACAAATGTAAATACTGGGGCCTCACTTAGGCCTATTGAATTAGAGTCTGCATTTTAACAAGGTCCTTAGGTGATTCCTGAGCATCATGAAGCATGAGAAGCTCTGCTTTAAAGAACAGACATGCCTACACTGCCAGAATGTGATTCAAAGACCAAAATCCCACCTCTGCCAAATATTGGCCGTGTAAATGTGAGCAAGTCGTATAGAGACTGTGAGCTTCAGTTTCTGCATCTGTAAAAGAGATCACATAACCAACAGCACAGGGTTGTTGAAGGATGATAGTAGAACCCATGAAAAGTATTTGAAATGGTGCTGGGTATACGTTGTCAAAGCAAGGCTGACCCTGTGTGGACGTGACTTGTGATGTCAGGATGAACTCCAGAGCAAGGGCAACCTCGTCTTTTTGGTCCTGCCCCGGGACTTCCCCAGGCCAGAGTGGCATGGGTGGCAGTGGAAGTGGGAGGTGAGGCGGTCATGCATTTGTGGTGGCCAGGGGCCTGGAAAATCTGATGTCAAGGAATGTCCCAGAAGCAGGAGGAAGGTTGGCAGGGCTCAGGGAGAGACCCGCTTCCTTTAGCTTTATCAGTATATTCACACACAAGGATTTTTGCACATCTAGCCTCAAACCAAGGGACAGTCCAATGAGAGAATTGAAAAGGGGAAATGTAAGTCAGCAATAAAGGACTTAAAACATAAGAGAGAGAACTAAGAAGGTAGGAAAAAAGGAGTGATAACCACACCCAGACTCTAAAAGAGCTCTGAGGATAATCAGTTTAGCCCGCAGCAGAACCTATTGTACAGGCAGATCTTCCCTGTCTCTGCCCCTGTGGGGTTTGCAGGTGAATGCATTGATAGAGGGGGAATTTTCCTATTGCCACTGACAGGCTCAGGACACATTTTCAGAATGCATTATAAAAACAGCACTTCCTCAGCGTCCCTCACTGTGGTCACACTTCCTGATCAACATGGATTTTGTTATAATAGTTTCTCTCTGTTGACAGAAATGTAGCTGGCAAACTCAGGCAGC
Source organism: Pan troglodytes (assembly GCF_028858775.2). Taxonomy (NCBI): domain Eukaryota; kingdom Metazoa; phylum Chordata; class Mammalia; order Primates; family Hominidae; genus Pan; species Pan troglodytes. Next base: position 28,424,321 of record NC_072403.2, read on the forward strand.
CTGCAGCTGGATCCTGAGCCAAAACAAACACACCCTTTGGCTCCTCCTAGCTCCAGATGATTGTAGTTTTTGACTATGTGCCCTGGCAGCCTCCATGGCTATCATTGTTATTATTTCAACTTATTGTAAACTTTCTAAAATAATTCAAGTAAAGATGTATATTCCATGATAGGACAAGGGTCAGCTAAGTTCACTGTAAGAGGAGAAAACACAGAGCGAGGTGTAAAGCTGCCTGGGGCAGTGTTCTTTAGAAATACAGAGATTCATGACCTGCTAGATCCCCTTTCCAGTGTCCTGTTGCCTGAATTGTTTTTCACATTATAGGGGCGACATGATACACTGAATGTAAAATATGCCAACATGATCTAGAATCTACTGGTTATTTTTTGCACCTGGTTTTAATTCTGGCCACCAGAAAGTAAAATAAAATAAATAGGATCTTCAGTTTCATTTTTTGAAATTTATATTATTTCTTTTTTTCTTATTTCTATTTCTATCTCTACTTTCGTTTTGACATTTCTATGTATTAGGTATTACCATGAACTCCTGAAATTGTGGCAAATTGAGTGGGTAGTAGAGAGTTAAAGTCTCTCTCTGCCTTTTTCCAATCTGCTCTCATTTTCACTTATTTATGTGCTTCTTCCCCCTGTCTCTGACACACGCCAGTGCCTCCCAGACTCCTAAGCAGGTGTGTATGTGCTGGAAACTTCCACCAGGGCTTCCCCATTGTGTCCTAAATCCCACTTTCCACCACGCTGCTTCCTCACCCTCTCTGTCTGTTTCCTGCATCTATTTCTGTAACTTTCATTAAACACTTGTTGTCTGCCTTGGGTTGTTAAGATGCTGGCTTCTCTGACCAAAAGGTGTTGTCACTTTTAAATCTTCCTTGTTTGCATCCTCATTTGACCTGGCAATGTTATTTTGCACTAAAGAGACTGTGAAGATGAGTTTATAGAAGTCCTTAATTCCATGATATCTTGCTCTGGGCCACTAAAAGGGGGATGAAAGAATGTGATAATATATCTTTATTATTTTCCAAATGCTAAAACAGGTAACCAAGCTCATGATATTTCATAGAAATCCTCTATTAAAGTAAACAGAGACAGTGCCACGCAAACTGACAATTAGTTCCCAAAGACCTGAGTCCTCAAGTTGGCTTGTCTTCCTTTTACTCTATGTATTAACTTTGTAGTACATATACACCATAGAATACTATGCAGCCATAAAAAAATGAGATCATATCCTTTCCAGGAACATGGATGGAGCTGGTAGCCATTATTCTTAGCAAACTAATGCAGGAGTCAAAAACAAAACACTGCACGTTCTCACTTATAAGTGGGAGCTAAATGATAAGAACATATGGACACATAGAGGGGAAAAACACACACTGGGGCTTACTAGAGGGTGGAAGATGGGAGGAGGGAGAAGATCAGGAAAAATAACAAATGGTTACTAGGCTTAATACCTGGGTGACAAAATAATCTGTACAACAAACCCCCATGGCACAAGCTTATCTATATAACAAACCTGAACATGTGCCCCTGAACTTAAAATAAAAGTTAAATTTAAAAAATGAGCTAATTTAAATAAGCAACAATTATGTCATTTTGCCCCTCATGACCTATGGCTTTTGTCAACATCGTCAAGATATATGTCAGGTTTTTCCTCCAGTCAAAAGACAAAATTACAGCACATTTACTTGAACAATCTATTTTTTCATTATATTTTAAGTTTTGGGGTACATGTGCAGAACGTGCAGTTTTGTTTCGTAGGTATACACATGCCATGGTGGTTTGCTGCACCCATCAACCCGTCATCTACATTAGGTATTTCTCCTAATGCTGTCCCTCCCCTACCCCCAACCCCCCTACAGGCCCCAGAGTGTGATATTTCCCTCCCTGTGTCCGTGTGTTCTCATTGGTGAACAATCTATTTGGCTTGTAGTTGTGATTCTAAAATTGGGCAACATTGGCCGGGCGCGGTGGCTCACGCCTGTAATCCCAGCACTTTGGGAGGCTGAGGCAGGCGGATCATGAGGTCAGGAGATCGAGACCATCCTGGCTAACATGGTGAAACCCCATCTCTACTAAAAATACAAAAAATTAGCCGGGCGTGGTGGCGGGCGCCTGTAGTCCCAGCTACTCGGGAGGCTGAGGCAGGAGAATGGCATGAAGCCCAGAGGTGGAGCTTGCAGTGAGCCGAGATTGCGCCACTGGACTCCAGCCTGGGAGACAGAGCGAGACTCCGTCTCAAATAAAAAAAAAAAAAATTGGGCAACACCTCATTCTACAAAACAGAATTCTATACAATAGAGAGTGTGTTGCAATGAGCTGAGCAGAGGAGAATGGCTTTCAGTTAGAAAAAGGTTGAAGAAGGCAGAGACAAAGAATGAAAAGTGGATCGATCGTTCCAGAATGACTTTCTTTATAGGTTTCAGCAGTGGGAAATTCCTTAATATGCCAGCTCAGGTAAACTAGGTTTCTTCTGGTTGATTGCTGTCAATCTCCTGGTTTTGTGTTTGTTTGCTTATTTTTATTTATGTTTTAAAATTTTTGAAAACTGGCCTGTTTCAGAGTTTAGTTTCATTATATGGTATTTAGCGTGAGTGACTTCATTCTGGTTTAGTTTGGTTGGCTGGGGCCCAGTGTAGGAGCACAGTCCCAATACTGGCCTCACGTAACTTGGTTTAGTACCTCCAAGAACGGGGGTGAGGAGCAGAGCACCCCATAGATAACCTTTCTTCACCCATCAGGACTCTCAGGTAGACAGTGACACCCATTAACCATCACAGTGCTCAGCCGCTCGTTACACAGGACTAACTTGTATAGTTGCCAAGAGAAATTGGCCAAAGAACTCAGGATCGTCTCTTCCCTGCTGTGCTCTGGGTTGTTCGGTCACATTGTCATGACACTTCTTCCCACTTGTTCTTTGGGTGCCAATGGAAACTTAGTTTACTTTGTCAGTTTTCTTATCTGGCAGAAAACTAGTCTCCATGGTGACTAAGAGCCTCAGACATAAGGAGGGCAAAAATCAGTAATGGAAACAGTAATTGAGTTTGAGAGTTCTTTGGGGGAGACTGAAAGGTATTGGTAATTATAGTGCATTTGTAATACCTGCTGGAGTATGGGCGAGCCTGGGAGATGCTGTACTCAACATTTTGTTGAAGTGTTTTTGAACCTTCTTGAAGCTCTTAGGGCAATGCTATCTCATAGAACTTCCTGTGGTGATGAAAACGCTCTGTATCTGCACTGCCATATGGTAGCCACTAGTCACATATGCCTACGGAGCACTTGAAATATGAGAGTGCAACTGAGGAATGGAATTTTGTTTCTATTTAATGTTATTGAAGTTATACTTAAATTGAAATAGCCACATAGACTATTGGGCTGTGTAGGGGACAGTGCGATTCTAGGTATCTGGCGTGTGCACACCTTGGTAGCCCATCTTTACTTCTAGTTTTCTGGAAGAAAGGAAGGCCACGAGCATGCATGACACACTCTTCTCTCCAGCATCAGCAAAGTCATCATGAAGAAGCCTCTAGATGTGTACCTATACGTTCCCACTAGATTGTATACTCTAAAGAAAGGGACTTTTCAGCAAACTAACACAGGAACAGAAAACCAAACACTGCATGTTCTCACTCATAAGTGGGAGTTGAACAATGAGAACACATGGACACAGGGAGGGGAACATCACACACCGGGACCTGTCGGGGGGTGGGGGGCAAAAGGAGGGAGAGCATTAGGACAAATACCTAATATGTGTGGGGCTTAAAACCTAGATGAAAGGTTGATAGGTGCAGCAAACCACCATGGGACATGTATACCTATGGAACAAACCTGCAGGTTCTGCACATGTATCCTAGAACTTAAAGTAAAATACAAAAAAAAAAAAAAAAAGAAAGGAACTATTTTTATCTCATTCACTGCTGTACATTGAGTGTAAACTGTAGTGCCTACCAGAGAGGTTTCAAAAACTACTAGTTGAACCATTTTCCACATGGATTAGTCATAGGATCATAAAGTGTCAAAGCCAAAGGGACTTTTGTGATTGCAGTGGATCTACCCTCAATCACTTTATTTCTTCCTTCTGGCAAAACTCAATGCTGTTGGCATGTCCATGACTCTCCACTATGACTCAGTGAAGTGTGGCCCTCTCTCTTCAAATGTAGGGGTAAGTCCTGATTGGTAAAAAACAAATCATGGCTGTTAGGCCTTATTCCTTGGACAATAAAGGATTTAAAGGTAGGCATATACCCTAGTTCCAATCAGTAAGACATGAGGGATTTCTTCTGGGAGTGATGTTGGGAAGGATTTACTCATAAAAGGGACATAAAGAAGAGGCAGTCCTTTTTTTTGTTTTGTTGTTGTTGTTGTTGTTGTTTTTTTTTGCTTCTAGGTATTCTTGGGTCTGGATGTGAAGTCTAGAACTGCTGCAGCCATTTTGTGAACACTGGGGGAATTGAGCTGAGAAGAGGGAGTTGTGAAGGATATAGAATCCTTGATGCTTAATGGCTTAATCAACTAACCCTGAAATCTGCCCAATATCTGGATATTTTCTTATGGGGGATAATACATTTCTTTATTTTTAAAGCCAATAGAATAAAGATTTTCACAGACTGACATCTGGGCAAGGTTTAGCCGAGTCCTCTGCAAAGCTATAATCAATGAGTTAGCAAAGACTGCGTTCTCATCTGGAGCCTAACTGGAGAAGAATTTAATTCCAAGCTCAGCTGGTTGTTGTCAGCATTCAGTTCTTTACAACCTATCAGAGGTCTTTACTTTTTTGCTAGTTTTTGGCCAGAAGCTACTCTCAGCTCCTTTCTGTATAACCTTCCCTATGATGAAGCTCACATTTCAGCTCGCTTCTTCAAAACCATCAACAGAGGATCTCATCACATGATGGGTGTTACAGTCTTATGCAATGTAATGATGTACATCTTACCGTGTTTGCTGTATTCTCTTAGAAGTAAGTCTTAGATCTTGCCCATGCTCCAGAGCAGAGGGTCACACAAGGGCATGAACATGAGGACCACCCTAGAGTCCATTTGCCACAACGTCGTTATTTTAAAGTTGAAGAAATTGGCCTAGGGGAGTGATTTGCTTTCCAAAGATATAGCTGCATGGTAGAAAAACTAGGAGGAGACTCTCCACATTTTTATTTCAACCCAGGACATACTCCATTAAGTAGCTCTGTGAAGTGATCCATGTGACTTAACCTCTCTGAGCTTCTGTTTTCTGATTTCTAAGACAAGGCTAATGAGATCCCTCTTTAAGAAATTGTTTGGAATGTTTCATGCGGTAGCACTTGTAAGTGCCTATCTTGGTTTCTGCAGATATTAGATGTTAAAAAATATTAGTTTCTATACGCTCCCTTCTGTTTTATCATGTAGTCTCATTTATTTCTTTAGTGGGGAGGACTAGAGTGTTTAGTTTACTGTGATTTACTTTTAAAGTTTAGAAGTAATCTGTTAGGTTGAAAATAATGGTAAGCAAAGGTTTTTCAAACCCTCTCAGGGGTAGAAACCTAGATCCAAAGTTAAACAGGGATCCCTGATTTCAGAGGTGCTAACTTAATCGTGTCTGCTTTGGCCACAATCTGTGAACTCAAAGTCACAGAAATTGTATTGCAGAACCGAGCTCTGGGGACTTTCTCTTTAGTATTTTTCTGTTTAAAATTAAGGTCAACCACTTCCACTGGAGAGCATTTTTTCATGCAAGTTGACTGTCATAAATAGTACACCAATAAATGCTTTAAAGGGAGGCTGTAGGCTCGATGGTTCATGAAAATTCTTAAAGTGCTGCTGTTAGGCTGTGATTCCTGAAATGAAATTCAGAAATTTCCATGGGTTCAATATAAGTTCACTTTATCAAGTCTGCATGAATATTCTCATTCCTTCTTCCTGACCCACGCTGAATTGTTTTATAGCAGAAGGTCAAACAGGGTATGTGTTCTTTCTCACTACAGTATCAGACTGTTGTCCTCTGGGGACAAGAGTCCTTATATACAGGTGAACTGTCATGTGTGATATGAAAGTAATGTCTTATGATAGACTTTGACAGAATTAAGAGCCAGACTTTTGTCCCCTTATTTATTAAGTTAAGCTCCTGAGGGAGAGATGTGTATTACAAGTGTTCCAACAATACTTATGGATATTTCTCTGAGGTCTTAGTTCCATGGTGCCATTCTGGCCTTTATCTCAAGTCTGAATTGCTTTAACTATAATTATTTTGTAGTCTTGGTCTTCTTATAATAAAAATAATTAAGAGTTATTGAGATCTCACCATGTGCCAGGCCAAACTTTGTCCTAAGTTCTTTACATATCCTGAGTCACATAATCCTCTCAAATACCGTGGATGTAGATACTACAATCACTATGGATATATTCTTAGAACAGGTATAGATAAAATATATGTGGCTAACTTAAGTTTACCTCTGATTTTGTCTGCAAAATGCAGGATATCATTAATGATATTAGAGGGTAGAAGCAAACCTGTTTTTCTTCTTATCTGCACTTGTCTAACAGAACATCTAACTGTTTAATTTACTCTAGCCTTTGCTAAAGTAAGAGGGCCAAGACATTCAGAGTCTCATAGTTTACTCTGAAGACATCCCCAGGTCTTCAAGCGTAAGGATCATCTTATAACACTTATTTTTTTCTGAAATACCTGGCCCATGAAGATTACTCATTGAAAATTATAGAATTAGAATTTAATTTAATATTAATATGCCTTCTGAATTATAATAGATTATCTGAAATATTGCTATGTAATAAATGTGTTTATTATGCACAAATATTTTACACATAAGTAAAAGAAGAAAAAACACTTAACTAAGATTTACTTGAACACAATAATGAAAATAATAATAACTGTATAATAGTCATTCCAAATAGCCTATGAATATTTGTCAACAATTTTTTTTTTTTTTCCTGAGATGGAGTCTCACTCTTACTCACCCAGGCTGGAGTGCAGTGGCATGATCTTGGCTCACTGTAACCTCCATCTCCTGGGTTGAAGCGGTTCTCCCACCTCAGCCTTGTGAGTAGCTGGGATTACAGGTGTGCACCACCACGCCTGGATAATTTTTTTATTTTTAGTAGAGATGGGGTTTTGCCATATTGGCCAGGCTGGTCTCGAACTCCTGGCCTCAAGTGGTCGGCCTGCCTTGGCCTCCCAAAGTGCTAGAATTACAGGCATGTGCCACCATTCCCAGCCTGATTTGTCAATAGTTAATATATTTTAACATTTTTACTTTCATGTGCTAAACTGCTGGCATCAGCAGCACTCTGCCTTCTTCTCTTGGCTGATTTTTATCACAGGAGAGGCACTTACTCATGGCTTCTGTATTGGACACAACACTACCATCATGTATTTTTATTGGATTACAACTAATTAGAGCAGACTTGTAATTTCTACCCTTGAGGAGTGCAACAGGATCATACACTTCTATTTTCAAATCCAGAACAAACTACCAAATTTTATGGTTTGAGTAACCATGTTTTAGTGGACCTCAGCTAATCAAGCACCACCAGGATTAAAAAAAGACCACTGAGACTCTATATATTCTATGTCCAGTGGATTTTTGAATGAAGAAGTTGTTTAATTATTTATGAAGGTTTTTATGTATTTATTTTTGCCAATAGCTTATGGCTGACTCTTTAAGGCTAACCAATGGTTTTGAGTTGAGGTCAGGGGCTTTCTGACATAACAGACTGCTAAATCTCACCTGGTTTAAGTATCTTAGCATCATCAGAGGCCATATAGAAATTAAAATATAGTGTCAGAAACTCTTTCAAGGAAATAAGACACATATTATTTTGAGAAGAACTATTAAGAGAATCTAGATCCTGTAGAGTTTCCAAGTATTACATATCAGTAACTTGATAATTTGTTTTAGTCTCATCACTGGCAGATTAACTGTGTAACACAGAACAATGGATTTACTTGAAAAGTTTTATTCCTCCCATATGCATGAGAATCAGAAACATAGACATGGATGTGATTCTTTGCATGGCATGTTCATAGCCAATCAACAACTGACATTTAACTGAACAGATAGGTTCATAAGTAGTTTGGGTGCTAACATATGGTGACATTTCCAATTATAGGTCCCTACTGTAACAGTGGAATTTCTCTTCATTTAAAACAAATGTAATAACACAAAAGAAAGCTCACTTGATGTCCATTTCATATGTCTGAATAAGTGGAAGTGTTTGATATAACTAAAGGAAAATAATTTGTTGCCTTAGACAGTCAAAAATGTGTTATACTTAGAAAAAATAAAGGCATATGTATTATGGAAGAGATTTGCAGCCTTATATCAGGTTTTTCTTAGATCTCAGATGCCTGGATTAAATTAATGTATCTCACAGGAGAAATAAGCAGAGTATATTACACTCTGGATTGAAAAATCCTAGGAAAAGAAGCTTGCAAGCCACCCAACCGTCCTAAACCAAGTAAAAAGTTGAAAAAACTGAAAATTTAATGATTCTTAGATCTGTAGGAGAAGGGAAGTCATAGGGCAACCTGCTGACCCCAAAATTGGGGAGACAGAAGGGCAGACCCAGAGAATCATAATTTACCCAAGTAGAATCACAAGCAGATACTTCCATGGTCACCACCACCGCTGGGGTAGAAAAATCTTAACTGTAATTGATGAATTGCTGGAGGCTCAGTGTGGACAACTCTGAAAGTCAAAAACTCCAGGGAGACTCTGTCACAGATGGGCCCCTGCACTTTGGTGAGTTTTACTTTTAGGTGCATGACCTGGGTCTCCCCGAGAATATCCGAGAAGAATTAGCTAGTGCTTCTAGTGCTTCTAGCAGAGGGAGGGGAAAGGGAGCCATTCTGAAGGCACTTCATTCTTCTTAACGAGGTCTGCCCTCAGTAGAAGCTAGTTAACTAGAGCCTAATTTGCTGGGGTTTTATCAGAGCCTAAGCTGACCTGGATGAAGGAAAATCACCAACACCAGCCACCTCTAGCTGCCCACATAGAAAGAAAATACCTAACACTAGCCCACTTTAGCCATTCTGTCCCACCTATGGAAGTGAAGACTGAGAAGCGGTTATGAAGTTCACAGGCTCACTGAAAGACTGAGACCTAATCATAGAACTCTAGCACACTTATCCCCATCCCTCTCCGCACCTTACTATCATATGACTAAAGTCCTACTTACAGAAGTTTCTTTTACCCAGCACATCATGTGTAGCTACGAAGAAAAATCACAAGGCATACCAGAGGGCAAAAAACCCCACAGTATGAAGTGACAAAGCAACCATCAGAACTACACGCGTATATGGCAGGATGTTGGAATTATCAGATGGTGAATTTAAAACAACTATGATAAACATGCTAAGAGATCTAATGGATAAAGTGGAACAGCATGCAAAAACAAATGGGTAATGTATGCAGGTGGGAAATTCTAAGAACCAATATAAAATGTTAGAGATCAAAAACACTGTAACAGAAATTAAGAACAACTTTGATAAGTTTATTAGTAGACTGGACATGGCCTAGGCAAGAATTTCTCAGAGTGAGGGGGTTTCTTAATAGAAAACTCTAAATTTAAAAAGCGAAGAGAGAAGACTGAAAGAATCAGAATATCCAAGAACTGTGAGACAACTACCAAAGTTGTGACATACATGGAATAGAAATGCCAGAAGAATAAGAAAGAAAGAAAGGAGCAAAAGAAATATTAGAAACAATAATGACTGAGAATTTCTCCTAAATTAATGTCAAACACGAAACTACAGGTTTAGGAAGCTCAAGCAGAACAAATGCCAAAAAATACACCTAAGCATATTATTAAAACTACAGAAAATCAAATATTTTTTTAAAATCCTGAAAGATATATATACTTATAGAAAAACAAAAGTAAGAATTTTATCCAACTTTTACTCAGAAACCATGCAAGCAAGAAAAGAGTGAAGTGAAATATTTAAAGTGTTAAGAGAGAGAACAAAACCCACCAATCTAGAATTTTGTGCCCGGTGAAACTGTCCTTCAAAAGTGCAGAAGAAACAGGAGTTTCTCAGACAAACAGAAAGGGAAGGAATTTTTTGCCTATAGACTTGCCTTGAAAGAAATGTTAAAAGAAATTGTTTAGGGAGAAGGAAAATGATAGAGGTTTAAAGATTAGATTTATATAAAGAAAGGAATAGCATGAAATAAAGAATAAATGTAAATAGAAATTTTCTTTTGCTCTTGTTATCTGTTAAATCAACTACTCTTAATTGATCTAACATAAAACAATTTGTTAAAAATAATTAATAGTGCTAATGTATTTTATTATGTATGAATATATGTATATATAAATATGTGTGTATATATATATATAGCACATACTTGTGTATGCTTATCTATAAGTGAAATAGAAGCCAACAATAAAACAAGAGACAGAAGGAGAAAGGAATTGGGATTATTTTGTTATTATAAGGTATTCATACAACCACACAACCTGTGAAGTGGTATAGTGTTATTTAAAAGTGGACTGGGATTGTTTGTAAATGTATATTGCAAACTCTGGGGCAAACCACTAAAAAAAGAAGTATCACTGATATCCTAAGAAAGGAGAGAAAATGGAATAATATAAAATGCTTAGTTGAAGCCACAAAAGGCGTAACAGAGTGGAAGATAAAATCAGAAAATAAAGAACACAGGCAGCAAATATAAAATAGTAACAAATACAGTAGATATTAACCTAATTATAGCAATAATCATTTTAAACATAAATGGTCTAGGTGCACCAATTTCAAATCAGAGATTGGCAAAATGGACCAAAAAACAAGACTCAAATATGTATTCTATATAAGAAACTCACTTTGAATATAAAGAGAAGCATAGATTAAAAGTAAATGGATTGAGAAAGATATACTATACCAACAACAATTAAAATAAAGTGGGAGTCACTATGTTAATTTGAGATTGAGCAAACTTCAGAGCCTGGGAAGTTATCAGGGATAAAAAGTAGCATTACCTAATGATAAATGGGTAATTCTCCAAGAAGATATAATAGTATTTAAGGTGCCTGAACCTAACAATAGAAGATCAAACTATCTGAGACAAAAACTGATAGAACTGTAAGGAAAAATGGACAAACCCATTACTTTTTAGTTGAAAACTTCAACACCCATTCTATCAGAAATGGACAGATCCAACAGGCAGAAAATCAGTAAGGGCATAGTTGAACTCAACAACACCATCTATCAATTGCATATAATTAACATTTATAGATTATTTCATCCAACCAAAGCAAAATACATATTTTTCTCAAACTCCCATGGAACATTCACCAAGATGGACCACATCCTGGACCATAAAACATACCTTAACAAATTTAAAAAATAGAAATTATGCAATGTCTGCTCTCACAGCATAATGAAATTAACCTAGAAAATAAAAAATACTTGATGAGTAAACAAGAATCTAAATATTGCTAAGAAGAACTCTTAAGAGAAATTTAAAAATATTTTAATTAAATGAAAATGAAAACACAACTCATTAAAATGTGCAGAATGCAATGAAAGCAGTGCTTAGAGGGACATTTATAGTATTGAATAGGTTTATTAGAAAAGAAGAAGAATCTAAGATAAATCATCTAAATTCCCACCTTAGGATATTAGATAAAGATGGGCAAATTGAATCCAAAGTAAGCAAAGAAAAGAACTAATAAGAATTAGAGCAGAAATCAATGAAATTGAAAATAGGAAATCAGTAGAGAAATTCAACAATGCCAAAAGCTGATTCTTTGAAAAAATAAATAAAATCAGTGAGTCTCTTGTAAACCTAACTAAAAGACCGAGAGAGAGAGAAATATTATAAATAAAAAGGGAACATCACTACAGATCCCACTGATATTAAGGGATAAGCAAGAAATTTTATTACATTTATTTACTTATATACATATATAATTATACTTATACATTCATTATAATATAGTATTTATTGTATTATTATGTTATGAACAAATCTATGCCTGCAAATTTGATAACCTAGATGAAATGGACCAATACCTTAAAAGACAAAATCTACCAAAACTTACACAAGATAGACATCAAGTAGACCTATATCTATTAAATAAATTGAATCAATAATTAAAACAATTTCAAAACAGAAATCACCAGTCCCAGATGGGTTCACTAGTGTATTTTACCAATATTTAAGAAATAAATTATACCAATTATCTACAATCTCTTTCAGAAGATAGAAGCAGATAAAATGTTTTCTACTTTGTTCTGCGAGGCCAGCATTACCCTAATAACAAAATCAGGTAAAGACATTACGAGAAAACTAGAGACCAATATTTCTCATGCGCATAGATGCAAAAATCCTCAATAAAATATTAGAAAGTCAAATCCAACAAAGTATAAAAAGAATTAAACACCACTACCATGTGGAATTTATCCCAAGTATTTAAGGCTAGTTTAACATTTGAAAATTGACTGATGTAATCCATCATGTGAACAGGTTAAAGAAGGAAAATTACATTATATCAATAGATTCAGGACAAACATCTGACATATTCCAACAGCCATTTATAATGAAAAAACTTTCAGTAAACTAGAAAGAGAGGGGAGCTTTCTCAACTTGATAAAAAGAATCTACAAAAACCCTGTGGCCAAAATTTTTCTTAATGGTGAGAAACTAGAAGCTTTCCTGTTAAGAACAGGAAGAAACAATCATGCCCCCTCTCACCACTCCTTTTCAATGTTGTACTAAAATTCCTAGCTAATGCAATAGGATGAGAAAAGGAATAAATGTATACTGATTAAGAAGGAAGAATAAAAGTCTCTTTGTTCACAAATGACATGATCATCTATGTAGAAAACCAAAAAGAATTGATGAGAAAAACAAAAATAATTGATTAAAAAAACCAAAAACGATTCCCCAAAACTTCTGATATTAATAAAATATATTAAGGTTGCAGGATGCAAGGTTAATATACAAAGGTAAATTGTTCTCTTATATGCAAGTAATGAATGAGTACAATTTGAAATTAAAAATACAATACTATCTACATTGGTATAAATCTAACAAAATACATGCAAGATCTATATGAGGAAAACTACAAAATGCTGATAAAAGAAATCAAAAAAGAACTAAATAAATGGAAATCTGTTCCCTGTTCATGGATAGGAAGACTCAATATTGTCAAGATGTCAGTATTTCCCAACTTGATCTATAGATGGAGTACAACCCAAATCAAAATTACAGCAACTTATTTTGTAGATATCAGCAAGCTGTGTTTAAAATTTATGTGTCAATGCAAAACACCCAGAGTAGCCAACACAGTATTGAAGGAAAAGAAGAAAGTTGGAAGACTGAAACTGTCTGACTTCCAGACTTACTATAAGCTACAGTAATCAAGAGACACTGTGATATTATTAAAAGAATAGAAAATTAGGTCAATGGAACAGAATAAAGAACCTAGAAACAGACCCACATAAATATAGTCAACTAATCTTTGACATGGGAGTGAAGGCAACACAATGGAGAAAAGATGTATTTTCAGCAGATCGTGGTAGAACAACTGGACATCTGCATGCAGAAAAGTGAATCTTGATACAGACCTTATACTCTTCGCAAAAATTAACCCAGAATGTATTACGTACCAAAATGTAAAAAGGAAAGCTATAAAACACCTAAAAGATAACATAGGAGAAAATGAAAGTGCCCTTGGGTTTGACAGCAACTTTTTAGATATGACACCAAAGGCACGATTCATGAAAGAAATAATTGATAAGCTGAGTTTTATTAAAATTAAAAATTTTGGGTCTCTGAAAATCATTGTCAAGAGAATTAAAAGACAAGCCACAGACTGGGAGAAAATATTTGCGATAGACACATCTGATAAAGAATTATTATCCAAAATATACAAAGAACTTTAAAATGCAACAATAAAATAACAAACAACCCCATTCAGATGTGGGCCAGGAACTGGGCCTGTGACTTATGCTGGTAATCCCAGTGACCCAGAAAACTCAGGCAGAAGGATTGCTTGAGGCCAGAAGTTTGAGACCATCTGGGAGACATAATGAGATCCCGTCTCTAAAAAATTTTTTAAAAATTATTCCATCATGATGGTGTGCACCTGTAATCCCAGCTGCTCAGGAAGCTGAGGCAGGATCATCTGAGCTCAGGAGTTCAAGGCTGCAGTGAGCCATGATCATGCTACTCTGCACTCCGGCCCGGGCAACAGAGTGAGAACCCGACTCATTTAAAAAAGGGGCCAAGGCCTTAACAGACACCTCACCGAAAAAGACGTACTTCTTTGGTGTTTGCCAAAGCATGGGGTAAGTAAGCATATTAAAAGATGTTTCACACCAGAAATTATCAGAGAAAGGCAAATTAAAACAACAGTGATATAGCACTACACACCTAGTGGAATGGCCAAAACGGAAACACCAGTAATGTCAAATGCTGGTGAGAATATGGAGCAACCAGAACTCTCCTTCATTGATTTTGGGAATGCAAAATAGTACAGACATTTTGGAAGGGAGTTTGATGATTTCTTACCCAACTAAATATACTCTTACAATACTTACCAGTAACTATGCTCCTTGGTATTTACCTAAAGGAGTTAAAAAGTTATGTCTACCACAATACTTACACAGATATATAGCATCTTTATTCATACTTGCCAAAACATTAAAGGAATCAAAATGTCCTTCAGTAGGTAAATGGATAAACTGTGGTATACCCAGAAAGGGGAATATTATTCAGCACTAAAAAGAAATGAGCTGTCAGGCCATGAAATGTCATGGAAGAAACTTAAGTGCATATTAATAAGTAAAAGAAACCAATCTGAAAAGGCTACATACTGTATGATTCCAACTACATGACACTCTAGAAATGTCAAGACTATGGAGACAGTAAAAAAAAAAAAAAAAAAATCAGTGGTTGGTGGGAGTTAGGGGAAAGTAAGGGATGAATAGGCAGTGCACAGAGGATTTTGAGGGCAGTGAAACTATGTGGTATGATACTATAATGGAGGATACATGTCATACATTTGTCCAGATCCCTAAAACGTAGAACTCCAAGAGAGAACCCTAATGTAGACTATGGTCTTTGGGTGGTAATGGTATTTTAATAGAAGTTCATCAATCGTAACAAATATACCATTCTGGTGGGGGGATGTGGATAATGGGGCGAGGAGGGTATGCACGGGGTAGGGGATACATGGGAAATCTCTGTACCCTTTGGTGAATTTTGCTGTGAAGCTAACACTGCTTGTAAAAGATAAAGTCTGTTAATTTAAGAAGCCCTTTCAAGTCTCATTTATGTGGAGTGGGTGGATGTTACCCAACTTTAAGGTGATGTTTAGCTAGGAAGTCAGACACAGGCATTAGAATCTGCAGGTAATTTAATTCCAAATTTCTAATGTGTAGTTTTCATTTCTAATGTGCAGTTCTGTATTTGGGTTTGTGTATGTATGTAAACTGTTGAACTAAATTGAGGAGGAACTTGTTAAACCTAAACAATGAGCCAGTTTAATTTGCCTCTGCATGCAACATCATAGTCACTTTGATTAGCCAAAGCCTCCTCCAAAATTTTCTGCTAGTCAGAGCAAGTCTTCAAATTCAATTACTTGTCAGTATCTCCACCTCATTTGGAAGTTAAAGTTTCTGGTCTCAGGGTTCAAAGCCAGGTTTTAGGCATTTATTTCCTTTGAAGTTTCTAGATGACATTTCTAATGGCTTGCCAGAATTTTGTGGCTTTGATTTCCCTAGTCCTAAATCCAGGCAGCTCTTGTGTGACTTAAGATATGGACCTTTGGGGTGATACTGCTTTGCAAAATAAAGGAAAAAAAGAGATGAGTGGAACAGGGAGTGTAAAAGAAGAAAAGGTTGGGGAGAGCAAATAGACTAAGAAATGAATGAAGAAAAAAGGGACTAGAAGGTAGAAAATACAACTAGAAGATAGAAAGTGAACATGTTTTTGGTTTGTAATGTTTTAAATTAATCTATAATATATATTGTATTTCTATAATATATCTGTATGTAATATGTGTATTTATAAGATCAATGTAATATATAGAATTGTTAAAGACAAAGGCTGATTTCTCAGAATGTTAGTGAGAAATCATTCAAACAAGTCAAGTAACACAGCTCAAAATTATTATTTATAAAATCCCAAAATATAAAAGTCAGACCGGAAAATGAGAATAGAGAATTTTTTCACTGGTCCTACTGATAATAATTGAAGATATAGTCAAGTCAGTTAAATACTCTATTACCTGTCATACATAAATCAAATGTCTATTTAGGTTTTCTCTTTTATTTTAGTTTACATTTCCCCATGTCATGTTTTATATTGAACTAATACCTATAAGTATAGCTATTCAGCATGCTTCCTTGAATTGAGTAGTTAAGAGAAAGATGAAAGTGGATGCCAACAAATTTATTAAAATTTTGGCCTTAAAATACTCAGTTTTAAATTTTAATCAATATTTGTTATTTTTTTCCTTGAGATTCTTCCATGGAAAAATTACTAATTAATTTACCCATTGTCATTTCAAATTAATTTCTCCACCTAAAACATATTATTATAATTAGAGCAAAAACATTGGTTAGAGTTAAGGGTTAACTGTTACATTGTCTAATAATAGAACTGTGTAAAAGATGACATTCATTCTTTGTTATCCAATTTCTGTATGCATACGCACTAGTAGGTACATGGTGTGTGTTAGTCTGGTTAGTCAGACGCAGAAATATGGTTACAATCATTTAATAAACATTTGTATGTGGAAGCTCTGCATTGGTTTTTATACAATGAAATCCATTTCCATTGCCAATTGCTAAATTTTCAGTATAAAACTGCTGAATGTATAATTTAGCTTGACAAATAGTTGATCCATTCCCCCCCAAACTTTGTAATTTCTAAAATTCAGCTTTTAAAAAAAAAACAAAACAGAATTAAAAGTTCAGTTTTAAGCACCATGCCACTTAAGGTTTGAAGTTTAGCAGCATTAGAATTGCTGGACAAATAGATTTTCCATTATCTACTTTCTTCTCTATTGAAATTTGACTTGCCTATGGTTCATGAGCTAACATCTAAGAAGTGAAAATGATTTGAGGTAAAGTCTTTAATTTGACAAATGTATAGATCTTTTGAATAAAACCCTACTAGATATCACTCTTAAGTATGATTAACTACAAGTTTCTTCATGGACATGAGGCAGGGGATTCATTAAAATGGACATTTCAAACACCCTGTCTGACAGATGAGAGTGAAATTAGAGTGGCAGCCTGAACCCTAAGCTCTCAGTGAATACATGAATGGATTTGTCTATAAAGTTTAAAGATTTACAGGAAGGCACAGTGGCCAATTTCTATTTTGATGCTAAAGGGGAAGGAAAGAAAGAAAGGAAATAAGAGGGTATGGGAAGGAGAAAGCAATTTATCTGATTCCTTCTCTGCATAACACTATTCACAAAAACATTTAATTCTTATTATGTCTTGTTGATTTGAGGTTACTTTCAAAAACCTTTTGTTATCTTCCCACTGTGAGCACAGTAAAATGGGTAGTGAGACAAGCAAATATGGTTTCCTGCCTTCCTGGAATTTCAGTAGATTGGGAAATCAATATGCCCATAAATAATGATTATATCTTCTATTGTTCCCATATTTTATGGTACAACATCTCTTGCATGGGGCATGAAAATGGTCAAAAACTGTTTTGGAAAAAAAGAAGAGAAAAAACTGAAGCAAATACTGCATGAGAATGCATCCAAAATAGTTGAATGGGTGAGCATGGATGCCAATATCTTCCCTTCTTGTCATGGCAAAGGAAACTGGAAGCTCAGAATGTCAAAGGCTCACAAGTCTAACCCCAGTGGGGATTTCAATAGAATCAGATGAGCTACGAGATTGCAAATTTTCTAAGCCTTTCAGAGAACTCTAGAAAGCTTGGCCTTAAAAGAAGACTTCAGTTTAGTTTTCAAAACAAGTATGGCAAATTTATCCTTTCTGACAATCTTTTCTATTTTGGGATCTAAGCCAGCTAAATACATTTACGCTTGGTAGGCATAGTCAACATTTAAACTTACTTCAAATTCAAATTCAATTCCCCAATCTCTGAAATTTGGTAGTTTATCAAATTACCCTTAATTTTTCTCTGTAAGATGTTTTCACTGCTCAGTGTTTTAGAATACTATGTGTTTATTCATCCCCTGTAAAGGTTGATCTCTGTTTTGGGAAGTTGCTAACATATGTGTGTATAGTACCTTTTCAGAATAAATGAACAGGCATTCTCTATCATAATCTTCTAAAATAACATTTAGTAATTTGCATACTAGAAATATCAAATCAAAGGTCTTTGGTATACCTGAGACCTTTGAGAATTTTCTTCTGATGATAAAGTGAGAGAATTTTTTTTCATATTGAATGTTCAGAGGAGTGGATGAATTCAAATGTACTTTCAGATTGTGAAACGGCCCAAGCTATTATATAAATGTTTGGGTTGTGCTGGAAATCATATTTTTCCAAAAGGCATCGCTCCTTCCATTTTAAACTTATGTGCTCTTTAAGGGGGATTTAATTTATATGTCTCTGATTCATTTACACTTAATTCATGAAAATAACATTTGCTAAGAGGCATTGGGTATGCAATCAGTTTCGTGATCTATACGGATTTTTAAATTTTTTTTTGTCTGAGTTTGGCCAAGTCACTAATTTTTTTTTTCTTAATTTTCCAAATCTTGGGAACCTAAAAGGTGTAGTAGGTTCAAGGCAGTAAGTATATGTGCTGTATCCTGTCAAACAATTATTTTTCTAAGATTGGAATTACAGGAGAAATTGTTACCTACTAAGAAGTGAACTTTCTAGTGTTGCTAAAACAATTAAGTTATCACAAAATGACTAAAATAGTGCATTGAACGGCAGTGATTCAAAAATGTAGCAGCAAGACTCTGACATTTAGATGTAATATTTCCTTTGCTTCTTACAAACACATATAAAAAATCTAGCAGGGCAAATAAAAGAACTAGGCCATTTTTACAAAGAGGCTTGATAAAGCAACACAGATCTGACTGTTCTACTTAGAGTGGTCAAAACTCAAAGGACATATAAAACATAATATTGTTCTGGGAGCATTCTCTAGGGAAAAACAAATGCTTTTAAAATACTTGAATCAGAGGAAAAAAGATAGCTATGTAGTTCTTTAGTTCATTGGTAATTTCTCCCCTTAGATTTTTGTAAGGTGGCAAAATGATAGGTAAACGCATTTTGCCTTTTCTGAAAGGATGAGAACTTTCTTGGTACAAAAATTCAAACTTTATTGTTGTTACCCAAAAGGAGTGAGGGGAACCCTTCTGTGATAAGAGCAAAGAAGTCAGCAGGATTCAATCTATGCAGTGCTTTATGAGCCATGATAAGAAATTTAGATGTGGTTTCAACTGTGTTGGAAGACCATTTTTGTATTTTAGGCAGGGGAGTGACATAGTTTGATTTGTGCTTCATAGATCACTGGGCTGTTCTATGGAGAATGGATCACAGAAAGGCAATAATAGAAAAAAGCAGGACCAGGTAGGAGTACCCAGAGTACTCCAGGAAAGAGATGGTGGTGATTTGGCCTACGGTGGTAGAAAAATAGGAGCATATTGATATGATATATTGAAGGAGGAGTACATAGGACTTGCCGATGAATTGCAGAAAAATTAGTTGTGACTCCTTGTCTGGCTTCAGCAACTGGGAGTGTGGTGGTATCACATACTAGGAGGAATAGGTGTGGGTCTGTTTATTGAGGGTCAACAAATTTATTTTGGTTTTGCCAAGTGGCTGTGTGGCCTATTAAGATGATCATTAGACACCCATGTGTAAATGTCAATCGAAATGTAGATAGTAATAATATGTATAGGCATTCCAAATGGATATGGTTGTTAAAAAGTTTCTTAGAAAAAAGTATCCCCACATGTACTCTCTGCTTACACCCTTTGCATGATTTTAATAAAAACCAGGACAGTTCAAGTAGAAGACATAATCTTATTTGAACGCTTCCTTAAGATACATATGCTTAAAGATTTTCTAGAATC
Organism: Pan troglodytes; assembly: GCF_028858775.2. Lineage (NCBI taxonomy): Eukaryota > Metazoa > Chordata > Mammalia > Primates > Hominidae > Pan > Pan troglodytes. The sequence continues at coordinate 28,444,353 of NC_072403.2, forward strand.
TAGGTGAGGAAGATTAAAATCATCTACTTGATGTTTATTGTTTGTGGTGTATAGTTTTTTTGTGCTTAAATTAACTGTTCATCATTGACATGTAATTCATCCCAAAATACCGTACTCAATTAATCCTTCTGTCTGGTCAGAGTTCTTTCGGTATTATTGAGGATAAGTGCTCACTAACACTGCCACATATAAGTGGACTTATTCAAATGGTGTTTGTTTCTGAAAAAAAAGTATATGAATTACATGGCAATATAAAATATCTTTATATCTCTATAAAATATATAAACATCTCTATATAAAATTGTATATGTAGCCTATATATATATAATCTGTGTATTTACACACATATATATCGATTACATCTTATATATTTCTTATACCACTCCCCCCAACGATTCGTGAGTACTATTGCATATTCTCAGCCAATCAGTGCTTTCAGTAATTTTTTGAGTTAAGCGCAATGAGTTTTGTTAATTATTCTGGGCCTCTCCTTTTGCCATTTGCTTATGTTCTGATGAGCAGTTTTGGCTCATAAAACTTGATAAAAGTTATGGTGTTGGACCTACCACAAGATTAGCATTATATCTGTAAAAATGCAAATCTCCTGGAAACTTGTGATACATTCAAGAGATGGCTTGTTATGCAGATGAAAAGTACAGTAGGCAATAAAAAATTGGTAGACGTGTCCTGATATGAGAAAGTGCTTCATTCATATAGCTGCAGTCTGGAAAGATTTCCCAACTGTTACATGAACTACAGCTAGGAGAATCTATGACTGGGAAAAATGCAACACTTTAATGACTGTTCTATTATGACATCCTATAGAGCTGGGTTGGTTGATGTCCCCCCAAAATTGTCTAAATGTTTGTGCACCACCCCTCAAAAAAACATGTTGAAAACTGGATCACCAGTGTGATAGTATTAGGAGGTAGGGCCTTTGGGAAGTTATTAGATCTAAGGAGAACCTTTCTGAATGGGATTAGTGCCCTTATGAAAGACGACCTGCAGATCTGCCTTACCTCCTCCACCGTGTGAAGACACAATGAGAAGGTGCTATTTATGAGCCAGAAGGTGGGCCCTCACCAGACACTGAATCTGCCAGTGCCTTAATCTTGGACTTTCTAGCCTCCAGAACTGTAAAAAATAAATTTCTATTGGTTAAGAGCCACCCAGTTCACGATATTTTGTTACAGCAAATCCGAAAGGGCTAAGACAGTGATATCATTTTCAGAGACATGCCCCTTGTGTGAAATGGCGTATTTATTTGCATGCGTATCTTCTGAACCGAGTGAACATCAAATGAACCAAGAGTAAGCAGACCTGGTAGATAGCTCTCTCATAGAATGGGTCTGAAAAACAGTCCTGTTAGATGTCCAGACTGCCTCATGTTACTCTTATTCAAGCAAGATAATGTGTCAAAGGAGCAGTGCTCAATTTATTTTTATTCCATTGTATTGAAACACAAGTTTAATATTTACTTATGTAACACTTTTTGATGTGGTGTTTCCAATGTTCTAGCTAAAACTCACATTTTTTTCTACTCATGAAATGTATATGAGAATGCAAGTGCATAATAATAAAAATATTATACAGGTTTTTTCATTGCAATAGCTTATATTACAAGTGTGCCATTCACAAACTTTGATTCTTTGTAATTAATGATTAATTGCATTGAACACATCTCACAGTTAATGGCTGTATTGATGAGTGGTTCTGAAAATCTAAGCATGCAAATCCACACTTTAACCATCCAATATGTGACATCTCCATCCAGAGACAATTCAGTTCTAATACTGAACATTGCACAATTCACTCTCCTTAGACCCACAGTACAAATGCACACTTTAATTTGAGGTATGGGAATTCAAATTAACTTGGGCCAATTTTTATTTACCATCTAGATACAAAGTTGAATGTTGAATTCATGCTTTTTGTTAGCCAATTTTCTCATGTTCTTAGAAACTAAATGGAATAAATCCAGAACTTTCTCAATCCAGTATTTACGAATCTTTGTATTTAAGATGTATGCCACTGTATCACATCAAACAAACTTCCCTTACTTCAGGTTTTTAAATATATTGTCTTTTTTTCTACACCAGTGCCTCGACTTAGCTTTTCAATTTTATCACTGATATGTCTTTTATTTTAAATGGCCTCAGGTTCAATTTTAAAAGCAAATAGGTGGTAGATACAACAATTGATTTATTATTTAATAAAAAGATTTCACTTTAACCGATATGATGGTTTGGCTATTTGAATATAGTATCTTATATCCACGTTAAAATTTATACAGACTTTTCTACTCTGGATGCTTATTTCTTGATTCCTGAAGCTAATTGGTCAATACAAAGAAATAAAAGACACACTTGGAATATTTAAAGCAATTTTTTTACATGTGAGCTGTTTGAAATTTGGAAGTAATCATTGGGGGATATATCATTATTTCCAATACATAGAACAGAGATGAGGCTTCAAGAGGTTAAGTGACATGACTAAGCAATAAAGACAAAGACAGAGATCAAATTCCAGGATTTCTGGCTCCAAATTCAGGACTCTTTAACATCAAGACGCAGAGCTCGTCAAAGGGCACACCTTTATGAATATTTCATTACTGTTAGGCTAAGTCTGTAGTAAAGATCATCAAGAGGAGGGCATTATTACCTGTTGAGTAATTGGGATCTTTTTCTCAATCATCTGTTTCATCCAAGGAAATTTTAGCCGCAAAAATTTAATTTTGAAATGACTTGGTTTAATCTTGTATTTCCAAAGAAACATATGTCCCTCAGAAATCTCATGGTCAGTGTTTGTCTTCTATCAGGAGTTGTACCAATGTTGCATAAAACAACTCTTTCTTTATGTGAATGCTTGACAGGAAGGATCTTGTGCTAGCACTTGGACAGGTGGAAAAAGGCTACTGGGATTCAATAGCTACCTCTGCCATCAATTTCCAGGTGTGTGTGTGTGTGTGCGTGCGTGTATATGTATTTGTGTGTTTTTGTGTGTCCTGGGTATGATGGCTTCATATTTGCTTTTTCTGAATAAATATCAGTCCTTTAATTTCAAATAATTATCCATAACAAATGTAAATGACAGGATTTTGAGACCACTTCTGACCCTCAGATTTCCTCCATAGATAACTAATATTCTCTAAATCAATGATTCCTTTCCCCACCATGTTTCTTTTAAACGTTGTTTCTTTTACACACCTAATGCAACTTAGTAAAATTATAAGTAAAAAAATTAAAACAGCACTGAAAATATATTATAATAATGTAAAACTCTCTCCCCACAATGCTGTTCTTTCTATGTAACCATTTAAATATTTTGTTTTTCCTATAAAATATACCTATATTTATGCAAGAGTGGATGTATATTTCTTTTATAACAGTAGGGGTTAAAATGTATAATGAATATGCTTTCTTAACAATATGTTAACTACTTTATTACATTTAAATCTACCTTTATGTTTTTAACAGCAGCAGAGTATCTCATTATATAAAGGTACACTATTTATTTTACTAGTCCTTAAATGTTTACATAATTTATAATGGCAGAAAGACATTGGAGTAGAAGTGTTTCATACACAGTGGTTCAATTAGCATCCTTTTATTTAAATGTATTATCACGGCCGGGTGCGGTAGCTCATGCCTGTAATCCCAGCACTGTGGGAGATCAAGGCGGGCGAATCACGAGGTCAAGAGATCGAGACCATCCTGGCCAACATGGTGAAACCCCCTCTCTACTAAAAATACAAAAACTACCTGGGCGTGGTAGCGCACAACTGTGGTCCCAGCTACTGGGGAGGCTGAGGCAGGAGAATCACTTGAACCCTGGGGGCGGAGGTTAACAGTGAGCTGAGATCCTGCCACTGCACTCCAGCCTGGCAACAGAGTGAGACTGTGTCTCAAAAAAAAAAAAAAAAATATATATATATATATATATATATATGTATATATGTATATAATCTCACCTGGCCCCTAAATGTATCTTTGTAATCTTGTGGTAGTATTTTTACAGGACACATTTTTAAAGTTTGAATTTTTTAATCAAAAGTAGATTCTTTAACTTTGATAACTGTGATTCAATTGCTTTCCTAAGAAGTTTCATCATAATATGCACCATATTAAGAGCATGAGAATATCTAGCCGATCACTAAGAATAATAAAACCTTGAAAATAATTGAAATACAGTAGATTTAAAATGAAATCTTACATTTGTTCAAATTTGCATTATTTTAATCTTCAGAGTTTGATGATATTTTTACTGTTCATTGGCCCCTTATATTTCTTTTGCTATAAACTGCCTTTAATTGTACTTGCCCAATTTTGGTTGTTGATTTCTGTACATTTTAAAGAACTTTTTGTGTATGAATATAATTGGCCTTTTGCTATATGCATTGTAGTTTTTTTCCTGGTTTGTCATTTAAAATATTTTCATAGTGTTTCTCACCATATGGAATGCAGCTTTTAGGCTGGGTGTGGTGGCTCACGCCTGTAATCCCAGAATTTTGGGAGGCTGAGGAGGGTGGATCATGAGGTCAGGAGATCGAGACCGTCCCGGCTAACACGGTGAAACCCCGTCTCTACTAAAAATACAAAAAACTAGCCAGGCATGGTGGCGGGCGCCTGTAGTCCCAGCTACTCGGGAGGCTGAGGCAGGAGAATGGCATGAACCCGGGAGGCAGAGCTTGCAGTGGGCCAAGATCGCACCACTGCACTCCAGCCTGGGTGACAGAGCGAGACTCCGTCTCAAAAAAAAAAAAAAAAAAAAAAAAAGAATGCAGCTTTTAAAAGAATCACGTAAGATTTAGCAGCTTTTTCTTTATGTCTTTAAGGTTATGTGCCCTACTTGGGAGGGGGGTAGTTCTGTTTTCCAAGATTATATTTTTAGAAATAACTTATGTTTTCTTCTAGTAATGTAATGGCTTACTTTTTTAAAAAACAAAGTGTCAGTATTTGGAACCTTGCTCCATTTGCACTACGGAAAAATTATATCACTAGCTAGCATACTTTTCTTAAAATAGGCAGCTTGAGACTTTTACCACGTATTAAATCGGGAAACAGGGGTTCACAGACTTTAGAGATAATAATCAGATTTTAGCCCCAGAAAATGCTTTAAAGATCATCTAGTATAATCTCATTTTCCAGATGGGGAAATGGAAATGAATGTGAAGAAGGCTAGAGTAGTAAAATATCTTACTGAAGGCCCCACAGTGTTCATGCCAGAAGAGACACCTCCTCATCCCATGCTGGTAATGCATTCATGCTCATTCAGAGGAATGAATGCCCTTATTCCATTCATTCCTCTCCTTCACCATCACTTAGTGAGCAAATCTTGTGCTGGGCATCACATGATTCTAGTTGGTCTCGTTTATTGATCATACTGTTTAATTTAAGAGGATAAAATACACTTCATATTTTTAAAGGATTTATGGGGGAATAAGTTGGGGGACCCAGCATATCCCAAATGCCAGGTTGCACACATTTTATTTCTTGCCTAGATTCAGAATATTGCCACTGGTTATTATAAAGCCCAAGTGTTATTTATTACAATATTCCTGAATGTGAAACCAACCTGATTTCCTTGTGGCTTATTTATTTATTAAACCATTGTAAGAAGATTGAAGAGAGGAAGGTAAAGGGTTGAGAACCCTGTCCAGTGCCTTCAGCAACCTGGCAGCATCTTAAATGAGCAATGTATTTTCAGCATGATTCTGTTGTCTCACTGGGTTATGGTGTCAATGAAATGATGCTTTAAGAGGGAATTGATATTTAATGAGATGTAAAATACAGAGCTGTTTTCTATCAGGCAGACATCCTCTCTCGCCATTTTGTCCTCATAAGTACAGATAGATATAACTATTGGCTGCATGATCTATCTTAGGGCAGCCCTTGAAAAGACTAGGTCTGCTTCTTGGGTGACACACTTCCTTCACAGACACTAAGGATTCATGGAGCCACCTCTCTGAAATAGTTTCTTGGGACTCAGTATTTAAACTCATGAACAGCATGCAAGTAATTCTTAACAGCGATTATTGTTTTAAGGGAACCACATGGCCACCTCCCCTAACAACTTTTCTAGCTCCACAGTACTGTCTCAGGCTGTTTAAAAAATGACAATGGATATAAATAGTAATCTAATTATAGTTAGAAGAGATTTACAGCTCTAATTACGACTGCTGTTACATTTTAAAGGGACTGACATAAGCAATCAACACATCCCATACAAGAATCCATCTTGCTATTATAAAAGCTACCTGCCAATTGTTTGTCAGTTGAATGACACGCAACACTGCACACATTATCTCCAGAATTAGTGATACCGACAGTTTTGCCATGTTTAATATATGTAAGCAGTATAATGCAAAGGCATGGAGCTTAGGAATTGCTCAATTAGGGACTGCTGCCTTGTCAATATATGCATGTTTGTTAAGTATGTTATCATCTCACTCTCAATGATTTTTTTATGTAGCTCAATCAACTGCATATTCATAGAACTTCTCTATGATAAAAGTGGGAAACGCGATCTCTTTGTTAGACATTTATATAAACATATATTTATTATATATTATATATTATGTAACATTTACTGGATATTTGCTATGTGTCAGGGTAGAAATTTTATAATAGTCTCATTTGAGACTTAAAACAATTCTTTAGCATTATTCTATTGAATTTATTCTTTTGGATGATTTGTGGTATGTAACACATATTACAAATTGTTTGAGATGGGACAGACTTGTGGTTTTTAAAGGGTTTGTTGATCATTTCTACAGGTTGAGGAAAATTGTTCAAATAAAATCCCAGCTCCTACCTTCATCATCCTTCTACAGCTGGGCACATTGATTTCCACCTCCGAGGCCTCAACCTTACTCTTGATTTCTGAACAATCAAGACAGGGCATGTTTAATTCATCCCAGGCCAGTGATCTAATGGGACTGAGACTTCATATTTACCATGCTCTGAGATCTAGAATTTGGGAGTCCTAATGTCAACCATCCAGCATCCAATAATGTTCTGTTTGCCAGGCCTGACTACTTGTTAGGGCTCCTTCCCACTGCAGATCCTTGTCAGGGACAAGAAATGTGTTAATAAGTTGCCCACCAGGGAGGAGGCCCTGCTGTCTTGTGTTCAGATGGTGACATCTCATAACATGAGCCATGCATACCACCCACTACAGGTATTTTACCAATCCATTCTTCCAGCTCCTTAGAACCCAACCTGCTGCCTTCTGGCCTGAGTATGAGTGAATCATACTTTGTATCAGAGTTGACAAACAGATAGCATGAACCATGTGGGCATAGCAACTACTAAAATAATACATTACTTCCCACTAGTTGGTCAATAGTTGCTGATCCCATACTTCCCCTCACTCCCAATGTTCCTCCCTTCCCTCCTCTATCTTGGCTCTCTTTCGAGACTCCCAAACATACATATTATTCAGCAACCAAAGGGTAGTCCCCCAGCACATCAACAGACATCTGGCAGCCCACTCCCATGATAGCCAGTATCCGTTGTGCTTGGTTGGTGAGTGTACCTGTTGTACTGTGTCTGTTAATGTTCATATTAATGTAACATTACTTCTGATGTTTACCTTGCTGTTTTGCCTTTGACTTAGACAAATAACAAATAAACTGCCCTCTATTTTAGGCTATAGGTTCAATTTTCTGCCAATTCCTTACTTTTTTTTCCTCCTAATGTTCTCCCTGAGAAGTTAGTCTACCGTCTCACAGACCCTACTCCACAAATGATGGATTGATATTTTCATTTTTAAGTACTTTTACTTTTTTTAATCATGCAACTATGAACACTACCACTTTTTAGTCAATAAAAACAGAATAAAGAGACACTAAATTTGCAAAATGAAGAAATTTGAAAGTAAGAATTTGCCAATGATAGTTTAACTAGATTGTAGGTCAAGGCAGTTGGTCACATCTCTGATTCAGTGACATTAGGAAGACATAATTACAGCAAGATGGCTGCATTCATGCCAACGTGAATAGTTTCTTTCTTGAGATAACTGATCCCAAAGGATGGCAGGAATCATTTCCTTCTGTGTTCTGTGGGCATTTGTTTTGTCAGAACATAACAAATTATACATAAATCCTGTTTTATAAATGGTATGCTGTGCTTTAAATACAGCCCAGTATGTCATTCTGTCAGCGATTAGCAATAGCAAACTGTTTTGTTGATTGATTCATTATTCTTAGCACCCAATTGAAAAAAATTATTACCAAATTTATGAAGAAAATTTTTCTTTAAAATAGTTTATGCCACAATAATAATACAGGCATTTTTATTTTTTACATGTTAAAAGTGCGACTAAGCCACTAACTTGTCTTTCTCATCACCCTGAGAATTCCTTATAGCATTAATGAGGTATTAGATGGCTTTGTAAATGATGATTGGTTACAATAATGTGAAATTTGTGTGATAGCCTGAGTAGCTTTTTTAATAGTACTTGGTATTTTTCAGGAAGCTCTGCAACCTAACTTTACATCACCTCAAATTTCTTGTTTTTCCTTTCATATCCATTCATCTTTATTTTAAAGTGTCTAAATGCCCTTGCTAAATTAAGAACACATGGCTTTGGCAAACCCAGTAATTGTGCTCACTATGCAGAAGACTAAACTCAAAGATTACATCTAAATGGCACCACTGCATCAGAAACAGAATTAAGTCTACATCATCATTGGATATTTGACCTTTATGTTTTTGGCAGCAAATAACTTGGTTTTCTGGTTCTTGAAAATTAAAATAGATAGTCCATTCTCAGGTTTTGTCTGGCCAATTTCTTTAGGAATCCATAGTTTTAATTTACTGAGCTGAAACGGTATACCCTTAGCTTATTTATGGATTCCTAGTCAAGATTTTTGTCACTACATCTTTTAAACTCTAGGCTAATTATCATGAATTCAAAAATCTGAGTTTTCCTGTTTGTTACATTTTGACTTGACTTTTTCTCTTTTTGATCTCAGAATTCTTTCCTTTCAACTCAGTCTAAGACACACTAACTATGAGCCTGTTGTGTTATTTTCTGTTCTAAGAAGCCAGATAAAGACAGAAATTTGATCTCTCTGTGTGACAAGGCATGGAGTTCCCTTTTTATCTTTTATAGTTTAGGCAGTCATCCTCTGATGTTGGGTAAATCTTAATATGGATTGAATGGGTTCCCATTTTACCTGTTTGGTTTCAACCATATGCAATCAAAGAAGAAAATCTCCAGAACAGATTATCTAGAAGGATCTGTTTAACTTGCAGTTTTTCTGTTAATTTTCCAGAGGAGCTTACCCCCATACCTCTTTCTTCCAAAGAAGGGATTCGAAGACAAATGCATTGTTAGCTCTTAGGCATTAAAGCCATTAGTAGCCAGAATCAACCTTTTCATAAAATTTAAGATGCAGAAAGAAAATTATGTCATTTAGATTGTGGAGTCTACACTAACAGTAACAAAAACAACAATTTTGTCTTGAAATTTTAAAATTTGTGACTAGGAAAGAATGCAGTTCTCACAAATGTCCTGAAGAAAGCACTAAAGCTAAGTCAATATAATTCACTGGAGAACACTTGGCACTAAATAAAAAGGTTGAGACATTGGACAATAACCCAAAAAGAAGTAAGTTGAGAATCCTACGCCCAGCAGAACACACTGCTATGACACAAAGTGCCAGTTGAGTTGAAAATAAAATTGAATCTGTATTAGAGACAAATTTTATACATTTTAAAAACATTTGTACAATTTCTGGGCCTATGTGAAAAGTCTAGGTATGGATTTCTTGTACTTTCATGGTGTTTTCAAAGTATCTTTGTGAGAAAGACAGAGTTTTTAAATAAGAGTCTAATGAATGAAAACTTCTAAAGTGGAGGCAGTTGGTATATTCTTGGACTAAATCTCCATGACTCATATTAAGAGAAAAAGACCTGGACATTTGAAAAAATTCTCTGTTGTCAGAAGAAGTAGAAGTCAATTTTTGTCCTGTTTAGAGTCTAACTCCATAGAGTTTTCCCATCACAGATATCTCTGATTACAAAGTATCCCCTAGGTTATAAGACCCAAGTCATATGACCAGGGATGCATTTGAGGCTGGTCTTCCTACGGAGCTCCTTCCAGCCCTCACAGATGACAGCCTCCAATGTCACTCAGTACGTTGGAATAATATTCCCAGTTGTGGAGTAGAATTCTGCTAGAATCTAAAGAGGCCTACTAGGTAGTGTGCTTCCTTCTTTATAGTGGGAGGTGCAACATGCAAGAATTTGTCCTTGATGTTGGCTTACTCGCAGATTGCTGGGTTCCTAAAAATTTCATGGATAGAGCAAGGCCTGAAATCTTCATCAAGGTTATGAGCACTCCATGTTTTCACCTAGAAGAAAAAAACAGACTTTCTAAATCATACCCCAGGAAATAGCCTTGGAAATCATTGAAATCTTGTTATTTTCTCAGAAGAGCCAAGGGATGGTAACATAAGATAATATGAATGGCAAGGCATAAGAAGAAATTTTGAGAGGAAGCATTGTTATGAAACAGTTTTCATAAACAACCAGATTCTCTTCTGAGCTTTATTATAGTGACTTTAAGGACCTTGGTCTTTTGAGAACATTATGGTGGCTATCAGTCATTATTTTGATCTTGGTTTCTATGACTTTTGGTTGAATTCTCTTCTTTTTCACCTCCATTTCCCTTTGAACAACATTCACTTATTTAGCAAATACTTATTAAACACCTGTTTTGTGCCAGGCCTTGTTCTAGGTTCTGAGAATATAGCAGTGAACATAAAGGCAACATGCTTGCCCTCATGAAGCTCAAGTCTTAGTGGGGATGAACAAACAATTTTCTATCTATCTCTCTCTATCTATCTGTCTGTCTATCTATTATCTATCTATCTACCTATCTATCTATCTATCTATCATCTATCATCTATGAAAACAGTTTATACGTGAACAGTGAGAGAAGAAACTATGCAGATTTTCTAGAAAAAGAATGATCCAGGCAAACAGAACAGCAAATGCGAACTTCTTGATGTAGGAATATGCTTGCCATGTTCCAGGAAGCGCAAGTATGCAGTGTGACTAGAGTGACTAGAACAAGGGGGAGAGTATTAAGAGACGTCACGCTAGTAAGAAGAGACCAAATCTTGAAAGACCTTGATGGCTATGCTATACTTAGCTATGCAATGACTTAGGCTATACTATATTTGGACTTAAATAGAAAGCCATTGGACAGTTTTCAGCAAAGTAGTAACATGCTCTGATTTACATTTCAAAATAATCTCTTTGGCTGCTATGTTGGTAATAGGTACCAATTTCTGATGCATAAATATAGGTTGGGGCTATCATAATAATCAGTGAGAATATGGATGCTGCCTCAGACTAGAGTGGTGCAGGTACTTATTAGAAGGGCTCTGGATTTATTTTAGATTCATTTTGATTCTGGATATGTAGAATTTTCTAATTAATTATATGTGAGGTATGAAGGTAAAAGGTCAAAAATGATTTTAATGTTTCTGGAATGAGCTATTGAAGGTATAGATATAACAAAGGGGGAAAGACATAAAGAATTTGTAGGATTAATGTGTTGAAGGTCTTGTTGATGTCAGAGTATGTTGGAGTTGGGATAGTAAAAGATGTGAGCTATAAAGTTACGAGATGGTGATCACAAAGTAGGATACATGACATTGATTTTATGGGTGTTTAGAGATTAAACAAATTATTTATTCAGTTTAAATGGGTGAATAATTGAGTTTGATTTTAAGAAGGAATGGCTAATGCTATGTGGAGGACAAGTTCTTTTGGAGGAGATGAAGTCAAGGACACAGCCAAAGAATTGGAAGAATCTTCTATGCAGATAAGTAAATTAACATGAATGTTGGCAGGGGTAGTGTTGAAGAGAATGGCAGTGGCCCAACACCAAATATTTACAAGGAATGAGGAGAGTAGATGATTGCAAAAAGTAGGACTGTTGTGAAATTCAAAGCTGGGGTTTTAGGAAGAAGGAAGGATGATCTCTATGTGGCAATGCATGGCAAAAGGTACATAAGACCTAGTGATATAAGAGCCATGATAGAAATAACAGCCATCTTTTGCGGGTGCTGCCTGGGAGGCTGTGTTTTAGGTAGGACTTCGTTTTGAGAGTTAGGTTTGGGTAGAGTAAAAAGGTGACATTCAGAGAAACAGCTGAGCATATGAGGCGTTTTGCTGATGATGTGTGCCATGTTCCAAAGGGCACGGTGGAAAGTTTCAAGAGTCAGGGAGAAGATGGAATCAGAAAGGTATGTAAAAAGCCATGAAGCACTTAGTATTGGGGGATGAAGAATGACCTGGGAGTCCTGAGCTTCTTGTGACTGCCATGAATAGGCATCAAAGTCACAATGGTCCCAAGGAATATAGCAATGAAATTGTAGGCATTTGAGGGGAGAAACAAGTGAAATCTTGGCAGAGCATGTAGAGATCTGGAGTTTCCACTAATACAGGATTGTGGCCAGTAGAAGGTGGGGGTACTTTCGATAGATCTGTTATAACATCTTTCTTTCATATATATATATATATATATAGAGAGAGAGAGAGAGAGAGAGAGAGAGAGAGAGAGAGTTCAGAGAGAAAATAGGATCAATACTAATATTATAGACACAAAATAATGAAGCTCTGTACCATTTCTCTCTATTGACATAAGACTTTCACATCATTGTCAGGTTAATCTTTCTAAAATGGATTTCTTCATGTCTTTTTCTTGTTAAGTCTTCATTAATATCTTACTTTTACCTGTATAATATTCCTTATCCCCTAACTTGGCATTTAAAACTTTTTCTAAAATGTCTTATACCTACTCTTCTTTTCTTATTCTTTTGGTATACTCATTTATTATTTACCTATATTTATTAAGCACGTATTTGGTGCAGACACTGGGAATACAAATGGTGAATATTCATTGCCCAGCCCTCTGGATTGTCTTTTATTAAATAGTTGCCTTATTTCTCTATATGACACTGCACTTGAGACTACTATTCCTGCCCTCCTCCTTTCTGCTGCCTGCTGAAGAAACGGGTGTTTCTCTGCCAGAACACCTCCTTTCCTCGGTATGTATCTGTGATTTACTTATGATTTCATGGCCCAGTCGATTTCAGCCTCCTTTTCCAGTGAATGTTCCAAACACAGGAATATCTTCCTTTCTGAACATATACTGTTTTTGTCACTAGAACAAAGCCTAACCCCAAGTACTTGCTCACTAAATATTTGTTGTTGAATGGCTAGCACCTGTTAATGCACTATAGAATGTAATCTAGAAAAATCAAGCCAACCATAGTGTGTCTTTTCATTCATTCAAAACTCATCTATTGAGAAACTATTTTGTGCCAGATATTGTCTTTGCCGCGTGGGTTCTTTTAAAGTAAGGTGTCTTCTGCCTCTTGTTCTTGACAAACATCTCTTTCAAAAGCCAAAATTCATTTTTAGTGAGAAGTAAAATTGACATTATTCCTCCAACTAACATAATTAAGATATGTTTAACATTTGCACAGCAACAGATTTCCATTTGGAAATGGAAATGTCCATTTCTATTATTTTAAAATGTTCTGTATTAGTTACCTATTGCTGCTCTAACACGTTACCACAAACTTAAAACCACACAAATAATAATTTTATAGTTCTGTAGTCCAGAAATCTACAATGGGTCCCTGTGGGCTAAAATCAAGGTGTCAGCAGGCCTTTCTAAAGACCATAAAGAAGAAACCATTTTTGTAATCCTAGCACTTTGGGTGGCCAAGGCGGGCGGATCATGAGGTTAAGAGATTGAGACCATCCTGGCTAACATGGTGAAACCCTATCTCTACTAAAAATACAAAAATTAGCTGGGCATGGTGGTACGCACCTGTAGACCCAGCTACTTGGGAGGCTGAGGCAGGAGAGTCACTTGAACGTGGGAGACGGAGGTTGCAGTGAGCTGAGATTGTGCCACTGCGCTATAGCCTGGAGATAGTGAGACTCCTTCTCAAAAAAAAAAAAAAAAAAAAAAAGAGAGAGAGAGAGAAGAAATCATTTTATTGCCTTTTCCAGCTTCTAGAAATTGCACTTTGCTTGGATTATGGTCCCTTTCCATGTTCTACCTCTCTCTATCATATTTAAGGAGGTTGTGATTATGTTGGCCCCACCAGGATAATCCAGAATGATTTCCCCATCTTAAGATCAGAGAATTAGCAATCTTAATTTCATTGCAGCCTTAACTCCACTTTGCCATATAACCTAAAACTTTCACAAGTTTCAGGCATAAGAAAATGGGCTAACACGGTGAAACCCCGTCTCTACTAAAAATACAAAAAATTAGCCGGGCGTGGTAGCGGGCGCCTGTAGTCCCAGCTACTCGGGAGGCTGAGGCAGGAGAATGGCGTGAACCCGGGAGGCGGAGCTTGCAGTGAGCCGAGATCGCGCCACTGCACTCCAGCCTGGGCGACAGAGCGAGACTCCGTCTCAAAAAAAAAAAAAAAAAAAAAAAGAAAATGGGCATCTTTGACAGCCATTATTCTTCCTGTGGCATGCCCTTAAGAAAGTGATGCATCAGATGTTATCACCACAGAAGTGTCCAGGCTTCTAAAGGTTTGACACTATGCTGCTCATCCATCAACCTTGATGCCTCTGCATTCAGAGGTAGAGGTGCAGGTTAAAAGATCCCAACAGCCACCTTTCACTCAGAATCATCGTGGACTGAGAGTAATTTAGACATCTGCAAGCCTTGTACAGAGACATCTACAGCACTATCATAAATATGATATTTTGTCTAGATGGAAGAACTTAATAGAATTAAGCAGAAGGAATGGTTGAGGGAATTATTCTTAAGGAAGAAAGTGATGAACTTGGCAGCAAGACAGGTTGTGTTTTGGTTTGCTTACTGGGAATAATTTATGCCCTCTTAATAAAAAAAAATGGTGATTATATTCAGATGAGTGGAATTGGTGTTTATTTGAAATTAAGCATGCTACCATGTTACTATAGATGACATCACACATGATTGTAACTTGCCTCATCTGCCCAAACTGTAATGGATACTGTGCAGGTTTCAGAAGAGGGTTTGTGTTGGCTGGCTTCCGCAGGCCTTCGGCCATATGTCCCCGAGGAGAAAAGGTTTAAACAAAAGGAAAAGAAAATGCATTAGAAGACTGAGATGAAGGGAGTACGTGGGTCAGGAACACTAACTTCATGTAAGCAATATTACAAGGCAGACAATTGTTGGTACTTTTTTAATTAAATGAAATTGATCTCCAGAGACAAGGATAGTTGGAGAGTTCTAATAAAACAGAAATTGGATGTCTAATATGCACATCAAGATGAAAATCTACTAAGTGTACTCGATATAGAATTGGCTAGAATTTGCTCAAAAATTAATTCCATGTTAATTATTAAAATTAAAAACCATGTGTAAAGTCATTTGGAAGTTCTGTGGCCAGCTTATCTAGCGATGATCGAACCTATTCCGTTCTTTCCTAATAGAGGTACATGTTAAGAATGGGGAAGCTTTTCTCCTATCAGTATTTTTATCATGCCAGAAAATATAAAGTTATACACACACATAAAATTTTCACTGCAACTTTATTTCCTTTGGCTTTTTTCCTTGCAGACGTTTCCCTCCACGTTTCTTTCCAAAATCCCATTTACAGGATCATTTTTCCAATCCACACGAAAAGCTTAACTGTACAGAATGTCTTACTTTTTTTCTTGCTTAAGACTTTATGCATTAGGTGTTCATCGAATGTTGAGAAAATAGGTGTTGTTTAATTATATAATTCTCTTTCACACTTGTGGCTGCACTTAGTGCTTATATTGAAAGTATGCTCTTGGAAAATATATTTTAGCATTTCCAAGATTATTGACTTTTATTTCATTTTGGAAAACATAGGTTAATTTTTTAAAAAGTGGTCTTATGAAATTGAAATACAGATTTAAATTTTGTAAGGAAACCCTCTGTAACTCAGTTTGGTGAGTTGATATATTCATTTTTACCAGCTTGGACACAGTTTGACCCATTCTCCTTGCCCCCGGCAGCAGTTCCAGGTTTCATGAAGCCGATTGTGATCTTAACACGTTGTTCTTATTTCTGACAGCATTTTTACTTTTAACATTTTCAAGAGCACATTCTTTTCCCTGTGCTATTGAATCTAGTCCTGTGAGGAATGGAGATACTTGCTTACCACCTGGAATTTGTTCCTTAATGACAGGCCCATAAAAATGTAGAACTGGAGGAAAATCATTGAGTCTGCAGAATTCTGGAAGATCACTGAGACTTACCATCAGTCCTTACCTTACCTCCCTCTGGGATGAGAAAGGGCTGTTGTAGACATGTGTTCCAGCATAACGTTGCCCAGCTATGGGGGAAGAAAGGAGTTTTCTCTCTTGGAAGCCACATAGAGGTGCATGGGGGAAAGCCACCTGGATTTTTGCTGGTTACATTTCTATCCTAAGCTTCAAGGTGCATATCTTTTTCCTTCCATAGGAATGCAGCCTCCTCTTCCTTTTTATTTTATTTGACTAAAAATTGAACACAGCTATGTTTTCTATGTAGTGCCAAACATCTTGGTGTTTATAAGTGTCTAGATAATTGATTTTTAGCGTGTATTCATACATTTTGAGTTATGCCAATGGTCCACTGCCTCCTTTCAGGAGGAAAGGAGGCCACTTTACTGACATGCTCATGCAGAAACATTACAATACATACTGGAGTTAGTCTATATTGCAAATAGCATAATATTATAAATATAATATTCCAACTTTTGGTCAAGGTGGTATGAATTTTCACACAGCCTTTTTGTGCCAAACTGTTATCAAAAGGAGATACAATACGAAATGAGAAAATTAGATAAATATAGTCAGGCTTTAAAAACAATAGTATCTTCACAGACTTCACAGTGAAATGGAAATGCAACCCTATGAGGATTTGAAGGGAGGGGCCTGCTGGAGTCTGGGTCCACAGGTAGGCAATGGCCCTGGAGTGTTCAGCTCCTATGGAGGCTGAAAGTGCTCAAAGACAAGGGACCATCCCACATCTGGAAGCCAGGTCTGAATAAGGGCTCTGGATCCCAAAGGGCACCGTATCGACCACCCCACATTGATATAAAAGGCTGGAATAAAGTGCTGCCAAGCTGCGGGTCTGTGGCTGTAGATAATATAGCTGGCCTAGATGACCCAGAACTAAGAGAGGTCAACAGCTGATTTGGTAATCTGTCCTGTAATAGCCTCAGTCTCACTGCAAGGCAGGGGCCTTAACCTGCCATTATAAAACCTACGTTTGGAATGGAGTCAAAAGGTGAGGATGGGCAGAAATGATTAAAAAGAACAACAGCAGCAACAACAACAAAACATCAAGAATTCAGCAAGAAGAGAAAATAAACCAGAGGAAGGACATAGAAGACTGGGAAAACTGAAATAGAAGGTTTAATCTTACAAGCTTGACCCATTAGGTAAGTGGAACTCACAAGTCTCAATCAAATTGTGTGTGTGTGTGTGTGTGTGTGTGTAGTGTATATATACACACTATATATATACACACACACAATTATATATATATAATATATATATAATTTTAAAGTCTGCATGGAATATTTGCAAATATTTGCCACATACTAAATTACAAAGAATGTCTCTACAAATTGCAGTAGGTTTCATGCAGTGTAATTCTGTAAATTTCACAATAAAGATTTTTTCATCCTTCTGCTTTACTGAATAAGTTGTCTTGTGAGGCTCTTGTTTCTTGTGCCTAAGGGATCACTGAAAGCTGTTATAAAGGATATATCCAATTATTAAAAGTATTAGAGAGGGTTGACCGGTGGTGAGACCTGAGGCAGGGAGATCCACTTAGGAAGCTGTTGAATTAATGCAATTCCAGTCAAAGAGGGTTTATCACAGGTACGATGGGAGAAAGGTAGCTTTGTGTAGCAGCTGAAAGGCAGTAGGCATTGAACCACACAAACCTGTGTTTTCTTGGAATTTCATCAACCTTTTACTAAGCCTTTCTGAGCCTCATTTGTCTAATGTGTAGAATGAGGATAACTGATCCTGCTTTGCCGGCTGGTTATGAGGACCAGAGATAATCTGTGTAAGCATCTTTGCAGTTTCTGGCACAAAATTACTCCACAGCAAATGTTAGAGTAGTAGGTCGTAGGGAGTTAAAGTTAGGAGGCATATGTACGATGCTTCTGTGTGAAAAATAGAATAAAAATTGTTTGGTAATTGACTCTGTTTTTGAGTCACAAACGATTAAAAGACAGTCCCAAGAGGTTCAGGAAGCCAATATTTGAATAAAATATTTGAATCAAAATTGAACACCAATATGTTTTCTACGTAGTGTCAAACATCTAGGTGTTTATAAATGTCTAGATAATTAACTGATTTTTTTCAGATTTGATTCACACATTTGGAGTCATGTCAACACAACCTATGAATCAACCCAGCAGTTGTATGAGTCCTATTTTGACCACAATAATGATTTTTTTTACAAGATATAAAAATAAATACAATACATTGAAAATTTAAAATCTAAGTATTTATTTAAGGTTTCACCATTTTCAAATTGTACTCAGTGCACAAATTCAGCCTCAGGTCCTTTTATAATTGGCACATGCACTTTTCCCTGAATCCAATGTAAATTTAGCTAAAATGTAACTCATTTCACTATTAATAAAATAGGGCTTTGTCTGAAGTCCAATCTCTATGTTATTTTCTATGTTTTAAGTACATCACAAAATAAAAGTATGAATACCTTTAAACACTAGTCACTTTTTAAATCAAAAATAAAAGAATGAAAGATCTTGATATTTCACATCCTTTTCTTATTGAAATAACTTTATGACTTATCTGACTTGTGCCTGGGCCAGAACAGGGATCATAAAAATCATTGTTAATTGGAAACCATGAGAGGAAAAAATATATAAAATATAAACCATGAACAGATAGCACAAAATGTATAAGATATGGAACAAATAAAAATATATCCATTTTAAAAATTATGCATTGCTATTTAAGCAGGAACACCAAAAGAAAGTGGAAAACAAATCAACAAATGAAATAAGAAAGTAAACAAAATCGATGGGAAGAAAGGTTTGGAAGAAAGTTGTAAAGAAACACAATGTGAAATAACAGAAATTTGTAACCCTTATAAAGAGACATGCAGAGATACAATTAGGCATACTCTTCTTGGGAGGTAATGTGATAAGTCCCATATATACTTCCTTCCTCACTTAAATATTGCCTTATCTGTACGTATCAATCACCATGCTTTCTAGATACAGAGGGGATGATGTCTTTTTTCCATTTTGGGAAATTCCAGTTGACTTCTTGTTTCAATCATGTCACCTTCCTTCTGTTTATGAATGACTCCAAAAACATTTATTCTCACATCTCCAGTGTATCTCCCAGAAATCGAACTTATGATATACATTTGTGCCCTGGAAGCTGTCATCTATACTGTTTTGCTTTTTTTGTACTACAAAATGTCTTCAATGAGCCTAATCCATCGGCTGCTTCAATTTCCTTGACATCTGGTCACTTTAAAATTCTGCCACTCTCATGAAACTTAATTCTTGCTCAAAGATAAGAATCCAAACAACCAATGCAGTGGCCTTTTAAAAGTCTTCCCTTTGTCTTTGCTCTTTAAATAATATAAATATCTCTCTTCTTGTTTAAGATCTCACCTAGGTTTTACAAAACCACACAATCCTAGTTCTCTACCTAACCACTCAGACCATTCTTTCTTTGCCTCCTTCAAAGATTTATTTCCTCATTCCACCCTGCCTTCCCATCTATATACAGTGAAATCAGTGGTGTCACCCTGCCTTCCCATCTATATACAGTGATATAGATGAACTCTCTATAGTTAAGTGGATATTAAGAAAGAAAAGTCATATTTCTCAAAAAGTTTTTTTTTTTTTTTTTTTTTGAGACAAACTCTCGCTCTGTCTCCCAGGTTGGAGTGGAATGGCATGATCTCGGCTCACTGCAGCCTCCGCCTCCTGGGTTCAAGTGATTCTCCTGCCTCAGCCTCCCGAGTAGCTAGGATTACAAGCACCCACCACCATGCCTGGCTAATTTTTGTATTTTAGTAGAGACAGGGTTTCACCATGTTGGCCAGGCCGGTCTCGAACTCCTGACCTCAGGTGATCCACCCGCCTCGGCCTCCCAAAGTGCTGGGATTACAGGTGTGAGCTACCATGCCCGGCCTTTCAAATTTTTATAATCAACTTCAAGGTAATGACTTGCAAGGACACAAATTAACTCTAACTTTAATCTACCTGCAGAACACCTATCTACTCTGTACTTCCTCACCTGGATGTTTCCTGCCACTTAAAAGTAAACATGTCTGGAAACAAACGCCTCACCTTCCTCTCTAAGCATGATGGCATTTTTAACTTCAAGAGATTTAGAAGCTGTGCTTCAGTCTGAATCTGCCACTCTGGATCAATTGATTTAATCAGTTACCGAGAATAAACTGGATTTTTCTCTTCTATATCATTAAAAAATATTGACTCCATTTTTTAAATTATCATCATTTAATTCAGGTCTTTCTCTCCTCATATATGGAGTACTGAAATAACCATGTAACTGGGTGTCCCTGACTTCATTTTTTTCCCTCCAGGCAGTAATTCAACAGGAATCTTCATGTCAAACTGGTTTCCTAACATATATCACATCATTTGCAATAGCATTTCAAAGTGTCACGCACCTCTCCTTATCCTGACATTTAATCCCATCTACTGATCACTGTTGTTTTATCTTCTCCAGTTCATAGTATACCTTTGCCGTGGCTTGGGTGTTCCACTGACTGTGAACTGGACATGACTGATATCTCACTGCCCAATCCTTTGTTCCTGCTGTTTTCTTTCCCTGGAGTCCCTCCCACATCCTCTCTGCCTATCTAAATACTTCAATTCAGGACCAGCATAATCAATTTTACCCTTCCTTCCTAAAATCTTTTCTGATCTTCTCAGCCCAAATAATTCTCTTCCTTTGCAGAGCTGCTCTAGTGCATACTGTTGTGTATTGTCTCTCTGTCTGCGTACTGTCATGCCACAAGTAATACCTGGTATTTCGAATACCCTTCAATACCTGAAGGAGTGTTTTATCCCATAGTAGGGGCTTAATCAGAATATATGAACTGATTTTGCTGACCAGAAATTACTCATACAATTATATCTCCTCCTCTGTATATTTTCTCTTTTAAGACTTAATTTTTCATTCTCATCTGTTCTGCATTTTCCCAAAGTGTCATGTTCAGTTCTTGGCTATTGGAAAGCAAATACCATTTTTCTTACATTTTTAAGTCAAAAGGGGCAAATTACTACCATTGAAGTCAGCTGACTGATTTTTCCAACAGCCAGATACCTGATATTTTTTTACTGACAAGAGCCATTTTGTGGCCCAACTGACCTAGCTTTAGATGACATACATCCTGGGTAGTTCAGGAAGTCTCAATATATGCCTGCCATTTTGGAGTAATTACAAATAGTATTTCCTTTCACTCTCAGAGCTGTCCTGGTTTTGACGATAAAGTATATGGTTACCTGATCTATACTACCTCTCATAAAAATGCATTTTTTCTAACACAAATTAAAAAGAAACACTGTTATATTTTAATCATATGTCATGTAATAATCCCCCACTATAAAAGCCCAGGAGCATTTTTATTAATGAGCTGAATTTTGTGATTTGGATGGGAAATGTGTTTGCCCCGAGATGGCGTCACAAGGTTTGCATGTACCATCTTAGATGATGTGCAATGAAGTGTGAGGACGGGCTGAAGTTTATGAATTTATAATAGGTGCCATGCTGGGAAGGGCTGAAGGCAGAGAGTTGTATCTGACTAAAAAAACCCTACAGAAACAGCTTTCAAAAAAGAAGGTACCAACTGACCTGCGCTTGACCTGATCCACTGCTAACGGAGAAAAAGCAGCAACTTCTAGATTCCACTGAGTTCAAACCAGAGTGGAGAGACTACAAATCAGTGAGCCAAGAGAGAAGATGGATGTAGTCAGGAACTTGTAGGAAGAAGGAAAGAACCATAGCTAGTGTGCTGGCCCTAACCTCAGGGAAAGGGTTTGGCTGCACTGGTTAAAAGAATCAAGAAACTCTTTATATATTTCCTCTGAGATATCATGGCTCTTAAAAAAAAATTCTTGGCAGCGTTCCACTTATACTACAGAAATCTGTTCAATGTGGACTCTCGGATTTCAGCGGGGGATTTGCCGGCAAATGTTTCGGTTCTGATTCATGGCAAATTTTCACATCATTTGTAGGAAACTTTCAGATTAACTCAGAGAACATACATATACAGGCAGCTGAAAAGGCATGTTTCCAAATTTTAAAAGGAAAAGGAATCATTTTTAAATGCCTTCTATTAATTATATCTATATCTACAGAAATAGCCCAAGTACTATTGCATTCTTGAAGAGTCTTCAGTCCCTTTTATTTGGAATACAATTTATATGTAATGGTTTATTTCATTTGTGAAAAAATATGCAGCTCCACTTTATAAAATCCAGTAGATACTTTATGATGATTTTCAGAAATTGACCTCCTTAGTACTGTATTTGCTTTATCTAAAAGCATGCTCCAAATGAACCGTTGCTCCATTTCAACCTTCATTTAGTATTCCTCTTGGCGTGTTCTGACAGACAAGCTGCTCTTGCAACCCAACTTCTGCCTTTGAAAGTTGTCAGTTCTGGTCTGGAATATCATGACTGAAGGTTCATTTGTCTTGTCAGAGTTCAAAAGGGCACCTGAGTTTTATCCCCTACCCGCCCTCCCTTCTTTCCCTGCCTTTCAAAACAATTCTGCAGCGCCACTTGGATTTCGGCCTCGACTCCTGGACGTGCACATGCTGGCGGAGCGAGGCTCCTTCTGCTCACCTTCCCAGTGGAAGGAGCCAGGCTAGAAGGAACGGGAAAATGAAACTTGATGGTATTAATTTTTAAACTCCCAAACCAGTTGCTGTACCTGTCACTTTAGGCTTCTGAATTTCATTAGTGTTGACAGAGATGAACAGCACGTTCTAATTGAGGGCTTGCACCTGCAGCTTGGCAGCAGTGGCTTCTTTATTGGCACTGGGATAAGGCCCCATTCCCCAGGTCTGGTGTTCTGAGAGGTAGCAATCATTTTCTCAGAATGTGCAGTTGGAAGAAGGCAATTGAACTGCAAGCTAGTAGCCAAAGAGAAAAATCTCTCCTTCTTTCTCTATCCTCATCTTCCTTAGTCACTCTTCTGCAAACCCTTACCCCTAGTGCTTTGAAATAGTCCCCTCCTTGTAAGCTCCATGTGCTATAAACAGAAGAGAAGAGAGTGGATAAGAATGGAGAAAGAAAAATAAAGAGAGAAAAGAAAAAATTATAATAGGAGAGAAAGACTAAGAGCACAAATATTTGAGCTCATTTAAATAAAATCTCACAATTTTTAAATTATGGCTCCAGATCATTTGTCTGCTCACATATTACTGCCTTTCAGTTCACCCAGTTGTTAAAAAGCAATAGCTTTTTGTCAACAACATGTTCATACGTATAGTTGTATAAATACAAAATTCACTCATACCGATGAATCTGCCTGAGTTATCTCTTATGATTTTGTTTAATTAAAACTATTCTCCAGTGAGTTCAAGACTATTCACGTGATTATATCTCTTTATAAGTATAAACCCATATACTTATATATGGGTTTATAAAGAATATAAAGATTATATTCTTTATAAGTATAAACCCATACATACTTAGCACTGTCGTATGAAATACACACATATGCAAATAGCACACTTGGTATATAATGGGCATTCAATACCACCCACTTACTCTCTATAATAAGTGGAATTGTCTTTACAATACATGAGTGAAAATAAAAGTTAGTTTCATATATACATATGAAACTGTATATATATATAAAATATCCTGATATGTTTTACTTGAAAACCTACAACATTTTAAAACACATAATTATTTAGTATCTGCATTAATAAATGAAATTATTTGGCTTCTTAAAATAAGCTATTCTGTAGCCATTTGGGGAGGCAATAGCAATTAAGAATGTTTGAATCAAACAGATCAGGCTTTCAGATTTCTGCAACTTATTATATATGTGATCTTGGTCAAGTAATTTAACCTTCAAGTCAATTAAAAAATAAGGATAATTCTGTAGAAAAATGGGCAGATGTTTTGAATAGGCACATCACAAACAGAGCTATACAAATGGCCTATAACCATCAGGAAAATACAAAGCATTTTGGAGAGCATTTTTCTAATATCTAATGAAGTTAGGCATATTTACATATTCCGACAATTCTAATTCTAAGTGTATGTCCTAGAAAAATGCAGGCATATTTACACCAGATGATAGGAATGACAAAGTTTGTAGGAGCAATTTTCAAAACACTTATTAAGTGGAAACAATTATAATATCATCAGTAGGAAAATGAATAAGTAATTAATTAATGAAAATGACTGAACTGCAATTATAAACAACAGCACAATGGATTTTTATCAATGTAAGGTTTAGCCAAAAAAGCAAGACATAAAGAAAAAAAAACTGTACGATTACAAAAAGCCCTTATCTGCATTGGATAAGTAGGAATATTTAAGTTGTAAAGCCATAAAATAATTCGTTAAAAAAAGTCAAGATAATGGGTATCTTGTGTGTTTTTTTGTTTTTGTTTTTTTTGATAGATAGTCTCACTCTGTCACTCAGGCTGGAGTGCAGTGGTGTGATCTTGACTCACTGCAACCTCCACCTCCCGGGTTCAAGTGATTCTCCTGCCACAGCCTCCTGAGTAACTGGGATTACAGGTGCATACCACCAGACCCTGCTGATAATGGTTATCTTTAAAGAGGAAGTTAGGGATTGGATTCAGAAGGAAGGAGCTTCTGGGTAATAGTCTGTTTCTTGACCTAGATGGTGGTTGCCTTTACATTTATATCTTAAACACTTTTTCTTACATGTATTGTATTTTTATTGTAATAAAAATGACTCTTTAAAAAGCAATACTTTTAGCTTTCTGTAGCTACTTCTACTAAATCTCCCAAGAAATAAATTCACAGGATCATAAGCAAAACTATTTGGATTTCTGGAATCTAATCTGAGACATTTCCCATTTTTAACCCCATTTTCTGAGTTACATTTATATCCCATGTCTTTCTGTCAGTGTTCTTAATTTAAAATCTGGGGTCTTGAGTCAGAATTCAGAAATGATTATTTTAGTCTATTGTGTTTGCAAAAGAAACATCCTTTAAGAAAAAAAGTCCCTTTTTTGGTAGTGTGAGCTTCTGTAAGATTTAAGTACATGATTCCTGTCCTTGGTTGGGTTGCTCACATTCTTTGTCATGTCTCCTGGGTGGTATTTTCCACATTTGTTCTACGTCCCTGGGTGAAAGTCAGCCATCTTCCATGGACATTGTACAGAATTTCCAAGGATACACCATCAGTTTTACCATTTGTCCCATACCCCACCTTGTGCACCCTGAAGGATGAAGCACTGGGCTACTGTAGAATAATTTTCTGGACGCTAGACCAATTTGTAGTATATATGTAGGAAGCCTTAAGAAAGTATTGTATTCCCTGAATGCTAGGGGCTTGGGAGGAAGGGACAGAGTAGTGGGTGTCAGGTCAATCTCTACCTGCTTTTTTTTTTTTTTGGACGAAGTCTCACTCTTGTCCCCCAGGCTGGAGTGCAATGGCGCGATCTCAGCTCACTGCATCCTCTGCCTCCTGGGTTCAAGTAATTTTCCTGCCTCAGCCTCCGAGTAGCTGGGATTACAGGTGCCTGCCACCACACCCGGCTAATTTTTGTATTTTTAGTAGAGATGGGGTTTCACCATATTGGCCAGGCTGGTCTTGAACTCCCGCCTCGGCCTCCTGCAGTGCTGGGATTACAGACATGAGCCACCGCGCCTGGCCCCTCCTGCTATTTTATAGCTCCTTACCCTAGTAGCATCCTGCACTATATGTTATCATTCTTCAGGATACCTTGATGTGGGCTTTCAATGAAGTCCTAAGTGAAGTCCTAAGGCAATCGTGTAAGGAAAGGGAAGAGCAAAATTTAAGCCATCTTTTAAAAATTTATCTTCTTGAGTAGCCACCAACTACCTTCTCTCCTTGGCTGCAACAGCAGAATAGCCTTCAGTTTTCCCAAGGTTTTCTTTCTTGGTATGTTTCCATTCTTGTTATTTCTTGTACTACATGTTTCGTCTGTATTTTTTCAAGGACTTTTTGTTGTTGTTGTTGAGATACCCAGTGTAGTGAGACGGAGACTCTGAATCAATGCCTGCTTGGGTGTTTATGAGCTTGACAAGTAGATGCTAAAATATACCCATATCCTGGAAACTGATAGAATTTATCACATGACAAGTCTATAGTAGAAAATAAATGTAAATCTAGCCTGGATCTGAAGATAAGACAACCAGGGAGAACCAAAGCTAAGATAATCAGGTCCCCCAGACCCCCAAAATACAAAAAGTAGAAAGGGCAAATTTGTGTGGATGAAATAATTCATACAAGTTGAGGCTGTATATTATTAGCACTTCATCCAAGTTTAAAGATACTTAGAATATCTGTTGATTATTAGCACAGCGTAGCTACTCATTGAATTCAGTTACACAACCTTGATGAATAGTTATGGAGTACTTCCCATCCTTAATATTATTAAGCACCTATTATTGCTTACTCTTTTAGGCTAATGGAAGCACGATAGTGAGCAAGGCAGACAAGGTCACTGCCCACAAGGAGCTGCTGATGGAGAATAACATGCAAAGAAGAAGGTAGGATGCAGACTTATGTGCTCCCATTTCAAGTTGATTGGACCCAGAGCATAGGTGAAGGATTTGATCTTGTACGGGGACAGGAAATCTTTTTCCACTGTGGAATATAACAAAGAATAACGGATTAGTGGTGGAAAGCAAGGGAAATTATCACCTGATTTTTTTCTAGGTAAGAAACTGACCAGATTGCTTACTGTGAGTGGGAAGGTGGTGAAATAGTTACAGGTGGAGAGTGCTGAAAACAGCAAAGAACACAGTAAGAGACGTGAGTATGGAAACATGGAGGTAGTAACAGACACCATTAGGAGAACAGCAGGGGTTGAACATCATGAATTTACAGTAAATCAATATGAATAATTTTGTGATATTTTTAGCCACTTGCAACCACTCAGAGTAGATTTATTCAGTATTGAGGTTGCTGAGTGGGT
Source organism: Pan troglodytes (assembly GCF_028858775.2). Classification (NCBI taxonomy): domain Eukaryota; kingdom Metazoa; phylum Chordata; class Mammalia; order Primates; family Hominidae; genus Pan; species Pan troglodytes. The sequence goes on from NC_072403.2 coordinate 28,471,542, forward strand.
CTGAATGAAAGACTATTAAGGAAAAGGAAATACTGGGAAGATGGTTCATTGGATTGTTGAAAAATTGTGTTGACTTCATATTGAAACCTCTTGTTAAATACATCTAAATCTCCAATCTGATATCCTCAAGATTAAAGAACAACTCTGTCCAACAGTTGCTGGAGCAACTATCCACTAGTTGAATGATATTAATTTTGCTGTGTAAAAATAGCTTCAGTTTAAACATTTTAAGAAAGTCATGGGCAAAATAAATGCCTCAGAGGATTTGTGATGGTATAGTTTTTGGTTTCGTGGTCTACAGAAATATTTAAAAGAGCTACAAAATTAGGTAATTTAAGAAGCAGTTACTACACAAAATTTGGTATTTTTAGTGGTGACCTTCTTGAAAATTTGTAAAAGTTTAGGTTGAATGATGACTTAAGCATCACTTCATGAACTCATAATGAAATACTTACCTAAATGCTTAAAGAGCCAGAAAAAAAGGTTCACATAATCTGTGGCTAAAAATGTTTAGCCAATCATCTCACCTCAGTAATCATATTTTATGATCAAAGCAAAGACAAAAAGTAAAAATAGTGTCTGGTTTCTAGGTTCTTAGCTTTTGCTTTTTCCTAGTAAGGAGAAAACATGCTACAGTTGATGTCCCTTCAAATTAAAATTAATCACATGAGAACTAAACAGCTACTTCAGATGATTACAGACTGAATCTAGCAAAACAATATCAGCCTTGGTGACAATGAAGAGTAAAGGTGTTTTATTGTTCACTGATGTCAGGAAAAAACTTCTCAAGTTGAGAGGGCACACCTTGAGAACACTAGTACAGAAATATCACTTGGTGTTTTGAGGTCTCAGAGAAATGGTCACTCTGATTCTGAATTTCTAAGCATGGGTATCAGCAGATTTATTTTATTTTATTTTTTAGCATGGCAGCTTTCAGAAAGGAGAGTTGCAAGCTGATCAAAGCCAAAACATGTGCTTTAAAATTGATACTGTGCAATCACCAACTAGCTAGGCAATCTCAAAAATGGCTTCACTTTTCTTAGCGTCAGTTTCTTCAACTGTAAATCAAAGAAGTGCTACTCAATAATTTCTAAAAGTCCTTTCAGTTCAAATAGCATGTGCCTTTTAAAGATAGTGTTTTGTGGATTGTACATATTATCTCTCAATAGTGACTAGTCCAGCTTTTCAATGAAAGGAAAGTGAATTATTCTGATAGTATCTTAAGGGGGCGATCTAACAGGTTGGTGGAATGGGAAAAATACATGCCTACAAAGCACAAAACTTAGGTTCGGGTCTGGTAATTCCATCAAATGTTGTTGACAGCAATTTCCACATTGGTAACATGGGAATTGTCATATACCCTTCCTCTTGGAGGATCAAGATGCAGCAATATATATGAAAGAACTTTAATAAAATAACACAATACAACCAGGAAAGACTATCAAAATATGAATGATTTGTTCTCTGTGCAAGTTTAAGCACATGTCATCATTAAGCTCTAGAAGGCTAGGGACTGTGTATTAGCACTGGGGTTTGGAGTACAGGATTTATATGTCCACCAGAAAAACTGGATTATGTGTAGTAGAACTGTTAGGTTAATTCTTCTCAAATTAATCTTTTAGTAAAAGTAATCCTAGCTAATATCCCTGAAAGTTTATTTGGGTTATCTTATAGGTTGAGACTAAAATTTATTGGGATAAGAAAACAGGCAAGAACAACCAAGTTGATTTTGAAAAATAGCAAGTGATAAAGGCAATGGAAGTGGTGGGGGTTGGGAGAGGTTTGACCTATGTAATAACAAAACAAAATGGACATTAGAACTCTGTCACTTGGCGTAAAGATCATTTGGCAAAAAGATGGTTAATACTGAATAGAGAATCTATTGAGTTTGCTAATTAAGAATATTAAATTCATTAGAAAAACATGAAATATTCTACAGCATTGTGGCAATCTGCTGTTCTTTAGAATCCTTAAGCTGACGTTTATAGAATTACCAGTGTAAAAGAACAAAACTCTAAAAATTGCAGAAGAAAATACAGGCAAATATGCTTGCCAATCTGGGCTTATCAAGATAGAAAATGCAAAAGCTATAAAGGAAAATAATATTGAAAATAAAGTGTTACATAAGAAACTCTAATAAACCATCTTTAAACCAAGTTAAAAGATGATTTTCAGACTAAAAAAATTTGCATAAAAAGGATTAAGATTTGGAATAAAGAAGCACTGTATGAACACATTAAAAATCCAGAAAAAGATGAAAGGGAAGGGAAAGGAGGACAGGGGAAGGGAGGGGAGGAGGAAGAGAGAAGGGAGAAGGGGGAAGGGGGAAGAAAGGGAAGGGTAGAAAGAAGGAAAGAGGGAAGGAAGGAAGGAAGGAAGGAGTAACCTGAAGTTACTGATATTTATTGATAGCATTCTTGAACCCCTAATATGAGAATAAAGCCAATCTATGCTCCCTAAGGCCTTTTGGATATCAGATAAACAGGAGTGGATTAGGGTTGTGGCAATTTTATTCGTGTCTCTAGGTTTAGCTGGAACTAAAAAAAAATTGTGAGAGACAGAAAGAAAAGAAAGCCTGCAACAACTGCCATACATGTTTTCAAATTCTTTTCACATTTGACTTTGTGATTTTTTTATTCTTGGGAATGCAAAGGCAGATAAAATAAAATCAAACCAAACAAAAGATTTCCAATGATGCGGTTTGGCTTAATTAAGCCTTCGAACACATTCAGGCTTCCTGTTCAGACTATGTGAATATTAAAAGTACAATCTATGTCAAGGTAGACTCAGCTCCTATCTACTATTTTTATACTTTTGAAGCTGTATTTTATAGGTATTTATGTGAAAACAGCACCTTTACTCATACTTTATGCTTACCAAAGAACGGTTAATAGATTTTATAGAGTTTGCCCAAGGTCTAAATTTAGACAGAGGGCTCGTGGTGGTCTTGCGTACCCAGGTATGTTTTGCTTTAAACATAATTAGATTTCATTGTGTGCCCAATAAACATTTTGTTGAGAATGTGTCACAATGTTCATGGCCATATAGCTATCCTAACAGCCAAAGCACTTGTTGACCTTCAATTCTTTCAGTCATATTAGTAGTGTGAAACTGATTGTTTGGAAACTGGAAGGGACAGTCTGCTTAAGGCTGAGCAAAATTAGCCTGGAGGTAGGCTTGACTCTCTCAGCCTAGGAGGCAATACGCACTTTCTCCTGGGGGGCAAAACACACTTTCCCCTGCCCAGAGAGCAGTGATGAGGCAGGATGTCAGTTGCAATATTGTTCTACCCATCAACTCTGCATCTGTTCCTGCATCTCTACATAATCCATCTCTACATAATCCAAACTCTCCCACTTTTCAAGACCTAGCTCAATGTCCACATGTTTCTAAAAACTTTTCTCATCTCTTGATGCTTTTTCATTTTTCATATCTGTAGAATGTCCTTGATAGCTCTCTGAGACATTTATCATCATCCATCTTATCTTTGGAGATGTCTCATTTCAAAAGTAGATTCTTGGCCAGGCACAGTGGCTCATGCCTGTAATCCCAACACTTTGGGAGGCTGAGGTGGGTGGATCATGAGGTCAAGAGATTGAGACCATCCTGGCCAACATGGTGAAACCCCATCTCTACTAAAAATACAAAAATTAACTGGGCGTGGTGACGCACGCCTGTAGTCCCAGCTACTCAGGAGGCTGAGGCAGGAGAATCGCTTGAACCCAGTAGGCGGAGGTGTCAGTCAGCTGAGATCATGCCACTGCACTCCAGCCTGGTGATAGAGTGAGACTCCATCTCTAAATAAATAAATAAATAAGTGTAGATTCTTAAAAACAAATCTTGTTAAAACATTAAATGAAGACAATAACAACTTTGAGGCTTTCTCTTTATATTTTATTTGATTGTGAAACATTCTGCTTGCTAAAATGGTGGCTTAGAACTTGATAGACAATACAAATCAGTGAAGAGGAATTATCTGAGTCAAGACACCACATGACACTTGAGTGTCACATTATGGGAATCTGGCTTGAGCAGGTCCACTCCTTATTGGGGCAAATCCAGACCTTTAATATGAAGACCATGGAAAATTAGGGGTCCATAGCACCCCTCTATGTAGGAACAGAACCTTGTTCTATTGGAGACATTGCTTCCAGTGAAAACACTATATACCTCTTTTTCCCTTTGCAGCCCTGTGTAGGCCTGTGACTGTGTTTTGTTTAAGAGATGTAAGTGGGAAGTTCCTTTATGAACCATCCCTAAAGTGTGCCTCTTTTGCCTTATCTTCCATATTGCTGTTTGGCATAAGAATGTGAAGGCTGGACTTTAAACAGCCACTGTCAGCCATTAGGAGAGATCCAAACTACAGTGACTTTAGGAGGTGGAAGCAGTTCAAGTCTGTACAGAATATGTTGTCTTTGGGCTTCTTTTAAGGAGAGAAAGAGAAACAACCAGCAACTTCTATCAACCTGGCAAATGGTAGTTACTACAACTTGTCCATTTTTGGTCACATGCTCATGAACTTACTCCTAACTGTTATGTTCTAGAGAGCTTGGTTTACCTCTGCTAGCCTAAGAGTGGTGAACTTAGTTCATTCAGAAACAGTGAGAAAATGGCATTTAACAGAGCCCCCGAGTTCACTGTGTGTATTCTGAAAAGACTATGAATAGACCAGACTCTGAAACAAAGCTCAGAAACATCATGAGCTGAGAACAAGACTCCAAGCCTGACTCTCTGCTTTAGCCTCCACCCGTGCCTGTTGCCACTGCCACACTCTGGTTTGAGGTCACATTACTTCTCAGCTGGAAGATTGGGAATGTTTCTTTTCCAGTTTTACCCTGTTCGGTTCTCCCTGATACATGCTACAAATAGAGTGATCGTTTCAAAGTATAACTTTGAATATCTGCTGTTTGCTAAAAATGCAACTTTTTTCCTATTGCTATCTGATATTTTTCAAGCAGCTTACCTGACAAGGTAATGCATGCTTTTGAATCAATTCTTCTTCTAGTACTGCTTCTGTCTACTCTTCCTTGTGTAACCTGTGCTTAAGCAAAATTTACAACTTACGATTTCTAGTATGAGCCCAGCAGTGATTCATCTTTTGCACACAGTCTTGTCTAGACTATTACTGATACTTGAAATGCTTTTCTGCGCCATCTTAAATGGTCTTACTCTACCCCTTCTTCAAGATTCAGCTCAAATGCTCTCATCTTTGATATCTTCTTTTATAACAATGGCAGCTCTTAAACTTCCAATTCTACTAATAAAAATAATGAACAGGTGTTGCAGGAAGTCAGGGACGCCAAATGGAGGGACCGGCTGAAGCCATGGCAGAAGAACGTGGATTGTGACGATTTCATGGACATTTATTAGTTCCCCAAATTAATACTTTTATAATTTCTTATGCCTGTCTTTACTGCAGTCTCTAAACATAAATTGTAAAGATTTCATGGACACTTATCACTTCCCCAATCAATACCCTTGTGATTTCCTATGCCCGTCTTTACTTTAATCTCTTAATCCTGTCAGCTGAGGAGGATGTATGTCACCTCAGGACCCTGTAATAATTGCATTAACTGCACAAATTGTACAACATGTGTGTTTGAGCAATATGAAATCAGGGCACCTTGAAAAAAGAACAGGATAACAGCAATTGTTCATGGAATAAGAGAGATAACCTTAAACTCTGACCCCTGGTGAGCTGGGTGGAACAGAGCCATATTTCTCTCCTTTCAAAAGCAAATGGGAGAAATATCACTGAATTCTTTTTCTCAGCAAGGAATATCCCTGGGAAAGAGAATACGTGCCTGGAGGTATAGGCCTATAAACAGCCCCCCTAGGTGTGTCCATCTCTTATGGTCAAGGCTGTAGGGGTGAAATAGACCCCAGTGCTCCCAGGCTTATTAGGAAGAGGAAATTCCTGCCTAATAATTTTGGTCAGACCGGTTGCTCTCAAAACCCTGTGTCCTGATAAGATGTTATCAGTGACAATGGTGCCTAAAACTTCATTAGCAATTTTAATTTCGCCCTGGTCCTGTGGTCCTGTGATCTCACCCTGCCTCCATTTGCCTTGTGATATTCTATTACCTTGTGAAGTACTTGATGTCTGTGGCCCACACCCTATTTGTATACTACCTCTCCTTTTGAAAATCCCTAATAAAAACTTGCTGGTTTTGTGGCTTGTGGGGCATCACGGAACCTACTGACATGTGATGTCTCCCTCGGATGCCCAGCTTTAAAATTTCTCTCTTTTGTACTCTGTCCCTTTATTTCTCAAGCCGGCCGATGCTTAAGGAAAATAGAAAAGAACCTACGTGAATATCGGGGCAGGTTCCCCGATAAACAGGTCTTGAATAACTACTGTTAAGTCAAAAACTAAATGATTTGAAATTTTACTGTACTTGCAAGCTAACGATTTAACTTGCTCTGGTCTGTCTATGTATTTATGTATCAATGTATCTATCTATGTATCTATCTATGCATCTACCTATCATCTATCTAACATCTACCAACTACATCTATCTGGGTCAGAGACAAAGGTAGTATGTTATAACTAAAGCAGCAGCAAAAGCAACAATTTTGGGTGGGTTCCTCAATGCCCCATTTCCCACAAGGGTATGTGGCAAGTGCCATCCATTACCTGTGCATCAAAGTCATACAATTTCAAAATTCAGAAACTCTGCTCTTACATAGGACTGCTGGTGACATGCTCAGCCTCTTCTCCCATAAAAGAGAGAGATCTTATTGTTACTCCAAGATGTATACACAGATGTCCTACTTTATTACGATATAATGTAAACGAATCTCCTCCAGGGAGGAAAAGGGAAAGTATTTACCTTTACTATCCTGAGATGTCTTCAGGGAGGGAGACATCTTTAGCTTTACTATCCTAGAATATTTTTAATACAAACATAGGCTATAAATGCCTTTTCTCAGGCAGCTTGACCCATGCAAAAACAAGAGATAATCATGAAGAATTGTCTTCCAACAACCACCATGTGTCAGAGACATTATATAGTTTCTCTCCAATCCTAACCATAACTTTGTAATTTAGATATTAGTATTCTAGTTTTGCAATTGAAGAAATTAGAGCTTGAAAATCTCAAATAACGTGCCCGAAGCTACACAGTCTAGTAAGTGTCTGAGTCTGGATTCAAGCTGTGGTGGTCATTTGGCCTTAAAGCCAATACTTTTTCCATTGCAAAACCAATGTAGTATATCCTCCACTGAAAGAAGCTTTGTGGGGCCTGATGTGAATTTCTTTTATGTCATATGTTGTCTATTTTTCTTAATTCTCATGTAAGCTTTATGAGGACAGAATCATGTCTTTATCCTCTACTGTGCCTAAGAAAGAAGTAGCCTGCAATGATTGGGTGCCTTATTAATATTGTCTGAATGAAGAAAATGCGTCCAAATAGGTATGATGAAAACTTGGCATTATACAACTTACATAATACATGACTGTGGAAAAGAGGTCATATCATAAAATTCAAATATAGGAAGCTTTTACTTGAAATATTAATAGCGATCTCAACTAGTTTTTACTCAGCTGACAATTTTGCCCAAATGTTTATGAAAATTTGATGTCTAAAGTTTAGAAAAAGTGACTAGGAGTTGATAATCAGTGAGGAGGAATAAATAGAAAAATTGTTTGAACCAACTCACAAGAGAACTAATGTTTTAATATAGGGTATCTTGAAAAATGAAAAATTTATTGCACTTTAGAACTAAACTTCTTCAATTCTAACCAAAAATATACTTTATGCTGAAGAGTCAAAATTCATGGTTGAGTTACAGACGTTTTTCTCTCTCAATCTGGTTCTGGAGTAAAAGTCTTTGTCTTATAACAGTTTATTCTAAAGTGCTCATCTTCTATTTACGTAGCCCATTTTCTATGAACATAATTCTTATCACTGGAATATGTGTCCACAGTTCCTCCTTGCCTGAAACCAGGCTGTTCCTTTACTCAGAACTGAGCTTCTTAAATAAAAACATTGGAGAGTGTTAAAACAAACATCTATTGTAAAACTTAGTCTCAATTTTGTCATTAAGTACTCAAGTTATTCAGTAGAATAAATATATTTGGTTACTCTACCCCTTCTTCCCTTTAGGTTAATGTTCACTGCATTCTTTTCCTCCTTAGGTTAAATCATGAGTTTTCAAGACTGGTCTTGCATTTCTACTAAGAACTTGCTTTGAATATGTGCCCCTTCTTGAGATGAGAAACATTTATTCCTAACATACATTGAAAGAACAAAAATACATTTACGTTGTATTTTAATAAATACTAGAAATGATATTTTAAAATAAAGGGGACATTTTTACCTTTCTCGGAAAAGATATAACAAGAAAACAGAAATGCATGTACTCATGTGTGGGAGGAAGATTATGTTTCATCATACTTTCAGCTACTTTGGCAGTTGTTTTCCTTATATATATATGCAGGATATTAAAGTGTTAGCTATGTGTGTGTGATTTACTGTGCAACTTCTTCACCCAAAAAACCCTTCTATTTTAGTAGAGTTCAATATATTTCCTTTGGGGAAGATTAAATAAAATACGTTAACTCAGTTAAATTTGGAGTCTGATGACAAATGACTAAATGTGTTCAAATTGGGCAGGCAGAGGAAATCTGTCCAGCAAAGGACTAAACTTGGAAATAATGTTTGAATGTACACTGGTAAACTTTTTCAGCTTATTGCTTTAGAGTTTAGTATTACAATATGACATTAATTTTAAGCAGTAAATTTAACAAGTAGAAATAAGATTCCTACACAGTGACACACAACCCAGCTATGCAGCTATACACTAAAACTCAAATAGACATATTTCAAGATAAAATTACATGAAATCAGGATGGGGTTAGTGAAACATATTTTAGATTTCATTTTTGTTTATGGCAATGAGGAAATTTTTATGTAGTCCCTTTGTGTAGTTTGACACAACAGACAAAAGTATATATATATATGCACACACACATATGTCTACTTTACTCCAGAAGTAAATTATTCTGGAGTTAGAAAATATATCCTTACTGTGAATTTTTAAATCCGTTATTTTTTATAAGCTATATAAAAACATATATAAAACTAGGGTTAAGAATTTACTAGGATTCAACCAAGTTCAGGCCAGTTGACATTGCAGTTAAAGTTAGGAAAATAAATACTGAGGCATATTTTTAAGTGTTATGCTCAAGATCAAAGCTGAAGTTGACGGCAGGCAACTGGACATCCTAACTATACTACATGTTTCTGAAAGTAGAGGTTTGGAACTATTAACATAATATATAATGTTCTTCCATCTTCATAATACCTGAGTGACTTAGCTAAGATATATAAAAGATAACCTATTGCTATTAATGCTAAACTGATGGATGCACAAATAATTTTTTTCTGTGCTGTGACTATTAAACCTTAGGAAAACACATACGGATATAAACAGAGCCCTGGAGTATACAACATAGCCCCCAACATCTTCCTTTTATTCAATCCTTGATGCCCAAACAGAGCTATGCACCTTGGGAAATACCCAGTGCATTCCTTTCATCCTCAGAACAGAAACTAGGCTCCATGGCTTTGTCTATTCATAGAATATTCCTCCTGGAGGGCAATCCATATTTTCAACCGCTATTCTTATTAAAAGGAAAATCAAATTTGATGAGAACAAAAACTTGGTAACAGTACAATAATGTAATAAAATACTTCATCTCTTAACTGTTCTTATGTTTCCTATGCAGCCTAGTCTGCTTTCTCAAGATCATAAAACCCAACAAATGATCATCTTACAGTCTCAAGTATGTTAAATGTGTATTTTTTTTTCTAGAACATCCATAATGAATCTCTGGAATGACGTTTTCTGAGTCAAATAAACAAAAGATGATGTTTTCACATCACAAAACCACAATGGTTTGCCATTTTTTTCATTAAACTTCTATGTAAACGCATAGATGTCTCAAATAATTTCTGATGTCACAAAGAATTTCTCAGGGATTTCTGATGTCTTGAAGAATTACAGCCCCAGCACTGAGGATCCAGGCCATTGAACTAAAGATGGATAGGGTTTCTCAGGAGACTAGAGATAAAGTTCAGATAAAGTTTGCATCGTCTTGAAGGAATTACACCTATTTTTTTTGAAAACATATTATCACACTACAGAAAATGTAAAATGAGCTGTACCCTTGAGACATTGCCATGAGCTAAGACAGGAACTGTGGGACAGTGCAACATAAGACTTTGCAATACAAAAAATAAAATATCACAAGCTGTAGAAAACTTTTCACCAGAAGGAAAAATATCTATTTATTAAACTGTTTGCAAGAGTACTGTGCAAAATGGAATATATAATTGCAATTTAGTTTGAAAGATTTCTTGAGTCTTTAAAAATGTTCTGATTCTACTTTTCTATCTGGAAACGAATGTGTTGCCTATGAACCACTCACATGAAGCATTAGTGGCTGGAGATACCATCACCTATGGTGTCATGCTGGACTTCTGTTGATTTTGATCAATTTTAAGTGTAAATGATTGAATAGCTTAAAAATGAGTAGCTTTTAGTAAACTATTATAAGTGAGTAGAATTGCACTTAAAAGATTGCAAGATGGGGGCAGGTTAATGTGCCCGGCAATCTAATTGTTATTGGAAAAAATAATCTCTTTGAGCTGAACAGCCATGGAGAATTAGACAGCAGGACTTTGACAGATAGGTATCAAGTCCCTGTTTGAACTCAACCACTAAGTGTTTTGCTTTTATCTCTCTGTCTATTCACGATAACTTCTGAGCAAGCTAAAGGACTTTGAGCTTAGTAGAAGATTCAAGATGTACCTTAATTTCAATTAATGGGTCAGTCTGCCACCTTGATTTTATAAAAGATAGGATCCTTTTGGGCTATTATAATATTATTTTTCATATTTTTTGTGTCAAAGAAAATAGGTAGGTTCTTTAATACTCTATTCCTTGATATAAATATTGATTTATAGTGATTCTTGGTTTAATTTCCTTAAAGGCAATGTTTCAGATACTTATCTTCAACATATCTTGTTATATAATCTTTAACAAATAAAAATGGTGGAATTTTCTCTTAAGATTTTTTTACCTTATTATGGCAAAAAAAAGTGACATTAGATCTACCTTCTTACAAATTGTTCAGTGTACAATACAGCATTGTTAATTATAGAGACACAGTTGTATAGCAGATCTCTAGGACTTACTCATTTTAAATATTGAGACGTCATGCCTACTGATAATTTTCCCTTGTTGTAAAGTCAAATAAATTAAAATTTGCCATTTTTTTCTGCAGTAGATAGAATGTGAAGGTGACAACTCAAAAACTCTGAAGATGAGATAAGTTTTGTGAGGCACCTAATAGAACTTTAATTTTTTATAACCTACATTTGGAAAATTTTGTGTTCCACCCCACCTCAACCAATACACACACACACACACACACACACACACACACACACACACACACACACATATTTTCTAGAACTACAATATTCTAAAATAGTATCCAGGGGATGCCTTAGATATTCCATGAAATATGTCCAGCCAATTGCTATATAATATTCCCACTGTTCTCCTCTTCTCCTGCTCAGTTTCTCTCCTGTGCTGTTAGAATCCAGATTCTGCTTGTTGTCAAAACATTTTTGAGTTCTCTGGAGTTGTCAAAGTGCTAAGGGCAGTTCATATTCAGGCAGTAGTTTAGAGAATCACGTTGGACGGTACATAGCATTACGCATTTCCAAAGTGGTTATTGTAAAACCAGCTTGTTGAAAAATATGTATAGCCCCTTTCCTTCAAACATTTTTGTGGCTCAGGCTACTCCATTAAGAGTAGACTGGGAGAAACAGCTTAGTCACATTGCCTCAGAATCAGCTCTCCCAACTGATAGAATCTGCTGGACTTTCTATTCCCATGAAGTTGTCTTCCAGGAAATTCTTCAGTTCCTTTTGCTGATAGCCTTAGGTTGGGCTTCCCCATTAATGTGACTGAATGTATTTGTATCAAAGCAGTTGGATACTGCTAAGGATTAAGCCATTTGTCTATCAACTCCGTTATTTTTACAGATAAGAATCCTTTGTAGGGAAGAGAAGAACTATTTTGATGCAAATTATTACTAAATCTTCCACGTTATCTTCTGAAACCCTCTGATTGCTAAGGGTAGAATGAGACTCTGGTAGTTCAAGATGCATGCTATTACAATTTTCTCAATGAACGAAAATCTGCATTATTATTATTATTATTTAATAATAATCAGGTGAGCACCATATCTCGTAAGGCAGTCATTCTTTGGAAATCCATTAGTGAAACCCAGTAACCTTATAAAAAGTAGCCACACATCAAATTACTTTGTACATTTTAAGATTTATGGAACTTTTCTCTGGACTAGAGAAATGTTATGTCTGCATTCTTCTCTCTGTATCCCATGGCTAAACTTAGCCCTGAAGTTCATCTGCAGCATTTAGTAACATTCTCAGGACCTCATAAGCTATTAAATACCTCACAGCTTCTCTGGTGCTGACAAGGAGGCAGAAAAGGCTACCTCATAACTTAGCAAACCTCCCATCAGGCCTTGGTGTGTGCAAGCAACAGCTTCATGACCGTAGAATTTTCACTGAATGAGAAACTTTGAACCCAGAAGGCACCTCTTTCTCTGACTTCATCTGATATAGCCCCATCAAAACTAATTTTTTTAGGAGCAAACCACTACTCTACAGGCAGCTGTCTTCATACTTTGAAATTATTTAAAGTATCCCTGTAATTTGGAAACAAAATTGAACACAGTCAATTTAATATATTATATAGAAGGCATAAGTTTTTTCGCTTTTGCGAGTAAGTAGTGCAAAAAGAATGGGCTGTTCCTACCAACCTAACAAATCAAGGAGGTAAGATAGTTCATCCAAAAATGTAAAACTTTCCTAAATAGTTTAGAAAAAGCAAAAAAAAATTGTGAAAAGCAAAAAAAATCTTCATATGTATGATATTTCCCCTATTCTTTAGCATCTAGCTCCTAAAATATGTCCCTTAGATGTAGTAGAGCATTTCAGGCAAACAAAATACTATATTCACTTCAAAGAAAAGAAACTTCTTATATTTTCAAACAATTTATTTTTTCTAATTATGGAATATATTTATTATGGAAATAGCAAAAAGTTATATATAGAAGAAAAATGATTTCCTATAATTTTATTCCTGAGTGTTATTCACTTTTAATGCCTTATTCTATTTACTTTTAGTGTGTCTACCAGCCACACTATATAAAAATAAGTATAATAATTATAGTAGTAATAAAAGCTAATATTTATTGAGCATTTACTATCTATCTGACCCAGTCATACATGCTTTTAAAATATTAACCACATTTAACTTCATAATATCTCGCTGAATGAAATAGTATTAATATTATCCAACTTTTTATAGAATAAAAAATTGACGCACAGAAAAAAGTAAACAACTCTTTCCCAGGTCACATACATAGTGTGTGGCAAATTTGGGAAAGGAACATGCAGGTGAGTGCACATGAGCACATACACACACACACACAGAACAAGCCTACACACAACTACACAAACCCAATATGCATGCACTTTGTCCAGCTTGTTGATAGTTAATATTTTGTGAATAATTTTAAAATAACAAGCCTATTTAAAAAAACATAGAAACTGAACAAAAATTTAAAAAAAATCATCTAATCTCATCATTTAAGGTAACCTTTGTGAACATATGTAAACTATTTTCTTCTACTCAATTTGTTCTATATTTTGAAATATATTGGATAACTCTACACATATAGTTTAATATGCTTCTTTGTGTGTTTTTACTTAGCAGTAGAGTAAATGCATTATTTCATAATGAATGCTGTAGTACCATAACTTTTCCTAAGCCTGTGATATTTTTGTTAGCATATACATTTCAAAAAGTCAATAAAAGAGCTGCTAGTACAGAATTAAATATTGTGAAAAATAAGAAAATATACTTATTATTTGGTAATTCAGATAACTAATCCAAAAAATTTTTGAAATTCAGTGATGCCTGATTTTAATGGAGATATTTTATACTAAAGATGGAACTAGAACTAGACTTTAACTTCAGAAGGAACATGGTTTAATGATGAGAACATAATCAAATTATAAATAGCACAGGCAAATCATCGAAGTAAAAGTAAATATTTTATATAGGGGCCACATAGGTTATATGTCAACAGGGATGCTAAATTCTTATGAAGAATAAACTTAGAGGTCTATATTAGAAGAAAGTAGAACATAAATTGTGATAAAGACAGACTTGGAGAATAGTGAATTCCAACAAGACAGTTGTTTCTATCTAAAGAACAGAAATACAGCTGAATAATGTATACTATTAAATACGTTCTAAATGGACTTATATTTGCTTAGGTGGTAGTAGATTTCACCACAAAATCCCTTATTTCTTGAGGTGGGAGGAACAGAATACCATATGAATATGTTCAAGAATGTTTATCTCGTGAAAATAGAAATGTGTGATTTTAGCCAATCAACCAATCTGTCTTTTAATTAGTGTTTATCCCATTTACATTTAATATAATTTAATAATGTGATTTGGGTTAAATCTATCCCTCAGTAATATAAATACAAAAATCGTAAACAAAACATTAGCAAATCAAATCAGAAATTACATAAAAAGCTGTCATCATAGCATAGTAGAGTTTATTCAGGTATACAGAGTCAGATGAAGATTAAAAATCAATTAATGAAATTGACCATATTCACAGAGTAAAAGATAAAAATATTATCACCTCAATCTATGTGAAATAAGCGTTTGATATAATTTAACACTAATTTATAGTCAAAACCTTTGCTAACCAAGCATAGAAGGGAATGTCATCAGTTTGATAAAAAATATTTAAATCATCTTCAGCTCATATCATATTTATTGGTGGATATTAAGATTTTTTATCTAAGGTAGGACAGTTGTCACCAGTTTTATTCAATATTGGACTAGTTCTCCTAGGCAGTGGAATAAGAAAAATGTAATCTAAAAACAAACCATTAGTAGTAGTTAGTGAGCTTACCAAGATTACATTATACAAAATCAATATACAAAAATCAATTGTATTTATATACTCACAACAAGCCATGAAAAATGAAAGTTAAAAACAATACTACTCATAATAGCATAAAACCATCAAATACCTACAAATAAGCATATCAAAAGATGTACAACTTATACACCTGAAAGTACTAACTATGCAGAAAGAAGTTATGAATGATCTAAATAAATGAAGTTTATTCATCATATTTATAGATTAAACTACTCAATATTTTTGAGATGCCATTTTCCCCATATTAATCTATAGCTTCAAGGCTATCCCTATCAGGAGGGTTTTTTTTTTAGAAATTGACAAGTTGATTCCAAAATGTATATGGAAATTCAAAGGACCTAATATAGCCAGGATAATTTGAGCAAGAAGCACAAGTGGAGGAATTACAACACAACTACCTTTAAGTCTTGCTGTAAAACTAGTCATTAAGGTAGTATGGCATTTGTATAAGGATAATTAAATAAGTCAATGCAACAGAATAGAGTTCAAGATTATAAAAATTATATGACATAGAGATGTGATATATATGTTATGTAATATCATATACAGGTATATTTCTGTATAATATATATGTATATCTACATATACAGGTATATTTCTATATACCATGTAATATATATTTATACATGTATAATATATGTATATTTATACATGTATAATACAATCATATGAATCTTAACAAGGATACATTCTAAGAAATGTGTTGCTAGGTGATCTCATCATTGTGCAAATTCTACAAGTCTAAAAATATGCCTACCCTATAGTGTATATAATTTAATTTTGCTTTTATTAATGATCAGACTAATATTTTGAGATCCATCTGCCAGATTTCTGAGCTTATTTCTTAATTGTTTTAAAAATTCAGATTAGGGAAGAAAGGCATAATGGTTTTTAGGCTTTCGTAAGTGCCAACACAGAGATTTTTTTTTTTTTTTTTTGAGATGGAGTCTTGCCCTGTCGCCCAGGCTGGAGTGCAGTGGCGCGATCTCGGCTCACTGCAAGCTCCGCCTCCTGGGTTCACACCATTCTCCTGCCTCAGCCTCCCAAGTAGCTGGGACTACAGGCGCCCGCCACCGCACCCGGCTAATTTTTTGTATTTTTAGTAGAGACGGCATTTCACCATGTTAGCCAGGATGGTCTCGATCTCCTAACCTTATGATCCACCTGCCTCGGCCTCCCAAAGTGCTGGGATTACAGGCGTGAGCCACCGTGCCCGGCTGAGATTTTTTTTTTAATCTGATTTTAAACATTCTTGTTTTTCGCAAATCCCATTAGGGCCATCCTGCCATTTGGGGTGCCATAATTTAGTCCAGTGGGTCTCAAGTGGGGCAGTTTTGCCTTCTTAGGGGAACCTGGCAAAGTATTAAGACATTTTTGATCATCACATTTAGTGCAACCAGTGTGTGGGGGGTTGGAATACTGGTGTCTAGTGTGTAGAGGCCAAGGATGCTGCTCAATATCTTACAATGCACAGAGAGGCCTCCCAAACCAAGAATTATCACCTAAAACGTCAGTAGTTCTGAGATTGAGAAACCCTGCTCTAGCCTCTTTCTAGATTATATTCAACCTCCTAGTTCCTTATTTTCTCCTCTGAATTTTCCCAGCAACTATCCATTCTTCCATTATGCAGATAGGTTAGGCCCCTTGCTCTAGTTTAGATAAGATTTGTTTGTCTCCACCAAATCTTCTGATGAAATTTGATTCCTAATGTTGAAAATGGGTTCTAATGGGTGATGTTTGGTGTGCAGGAGAAGATCCTTCATAAATAGATTAATGCTTTCTCAGGGATGAGGAGAGTGAGTGAATTCTTATTCTGTTAGTTGCCATGAGTGCAGGTTGTTATAAAGAGCCTGTTACTGCCCCCCTCCCTCCCACAACTGTCCTGCTCTTGCTTGCTGTCTTGCTATGTGATCTCTGCACATGCCTGTTTCCTTTGGCTTTCTGCCATGAGTGGAAGCAACCTGAGGCTTTCATCAGAAGTTGAGCAGATGCCAGTGTCAAAGTTCTTGTACAGCCTGCAGAACCATGAGCCAAATAAACCTCTTGTCTTTATAAATTACCCAATCTGAGGCATTCCTCTATAGAAACACAAACTAATGAAGACACCTATGTTCTGACATCTTGGTACCAGACAGCATGCAGTTTCTGCTGAAGGAGAAGGAAAGTATCACCATGCTACAACAAGCATGCGTTAAAGCATTTTCTCAAACAAAGACAGTGATCTCCCTAAGAGGAACTTAGGAGAGATTGTCTTAGAGAACTTTGTGCTGCACAAAAATTCTCCTATCTTAAGGTTCCTAAAATAAAAAATTTGCAAATTAACCAAGACTTATGGCAATAATTTAAATTAATTTTAATTCAAAACTCAGTAGGTAGTAAAATAGTCAAAAACACTTTACAGAACACAGTCTAGGTCAATTTGGCTCAAAATAAATATGAACAGCACATATATAGTGCTGTGAATAGTATGCTCACTAATTATACAAATATTACTCATAAGTTTAGCATGTACTAAAATTAATGTGAGTAGAAATGCTAAAAAATAATGACCTATTTCAAAAGTGTTATAAATGATGACAATCCCCTCCCTTTGCAAAATACGAGGATATTGCTTTTGTGAGGCAAAAACATGCTTGGAGGAAGAATGTGTGGTGAGAGAGACTTTTGGTAGGAGATGTATTGATATCATGTGAAATAACTAGAAGAAATTTTCTGAATATGGTGTGCTAATGTTTTGCCTGCAAATAATTGAATTTTTATGAGAACCTAAAACACTGGAAAACTTTTGATGAGCTGGATGTCAAGTGTGGCCAGATCATCATGGTGGACACAGTTGGGACACAAGTCTTAAGAAAATCCGTTTAAATCTTCTTTCTCAGATTCTAGGAAGTGGCTGAAAGCTGGCATTGCTAAATTGAATCCCTCAGCTACTTACTGTCTGGGAATCCAAATAGCTCCAAAGGCATCCTCTGACCCCACTGGCAGGTGTCTGAGTCATTACCACCACATGGATTTAAATAGCAATTGAATTTCACGTGTTTGGATTGTTGCTTTTTTGTTTTTTAGTTCCCCTGTTATTTCAGGTCTGAACTGTCAAGGATACATGATAAATATGTCTTCGCCCAGCACAATAATCTTTATCACCAAAAAACGGTAATTTATTTCACACTTCATTACAGTTATCATTTAGTGAATTATTTTCAATGTTCAACTTAAAGTATCAGTAGATATTGATAAACACATAGAGGGCGTAGAAATATCATTTTTTTTCCTGAGCGGAGTATCTGACATTTCTTAGCTAATGAGAGATTAAATGAGAAAGCTGAGCACCGCATGGATCTTCTCTGCCTGTGAAGTATTGTTGATATTGTCAGTTCCAACATGATCTCAAAACAGCACTAAAGCCTCAGCAGGGACACAGCATACATTTAGAAACTGTCCATATCACATTTTTAAAAATCTTTTATACATAGGCTTAGTTACATAGAGGTTTTCTGAAACCCTTTTCTGATTATCCTGCTGTTTCACACCAAAATCTGTAATGGTTCCATTGTTTGAATTAAAAGGGGGAATCTTTCCTTTCTTCAAACTAGAATAAGACTCAATTTCTGAATTAATCACCAGTCTGTTAGAATATATAGAAACTAATATTTTTAATTATAATTGCTTTTGTACATATTCTCTTTCTCCAATTAGATTATAAGCTCACTGAAGCCAGGCATGCTACCCTTTATAGGCATCTAGAAAATGTAGTTGAAAAGATTCAAACTCTTAGTGGTTATTGACTACTATTAGATTCATCTGGGAAGACTGCAGGAAAAAGAAAAGATCAAAAGAGAAATGGTCACTTTATAAGCAGAAATTAAAAAGAATGGACAAAGTCTATCACTCTGAGGTCTTGAAAAATTAGACAATCTTACTACTTCTAGATATAAGAAATAACACAGGAAAAATATTTGAAACAGACTTGTGGCAAATGTCGAACTGAGGTTGTGGTCTTATAAGTCTGTAGCTTCAGAGTGTCTACCACTGACTAAAGAGAGAGGTGTGGTGGGATTGGAGGATACAATAAAATTAAGCAGATTTGAGAATTACATCTGGAAACAATACTTTATGTGTGAATATTGGTATTTAGAAGTAACTAGAAGAGGCCAGGCACGGTGGCTCACGTCTGTAATCCCAGCACTTTGGGAGGCCAAGGTGAGTGGATCATCTGAGGTCAGGAGTTCGAGACCAGCCTGGCCAACATGGTGAAACCCTGTCCCTACTAAAAATACAAAATTAGCCGGGTGTGGTGGCACATGCCTGTAATCCCAGCTACTCAGGGGGCTGAGGCAGGAGAATCGCTTGAACCCGGGGGGCAGAGGTTGCAGTGAGCTGAGATCGCACCACTGCACTCCAGCCAGGGTGACAGAGTGAAACTCTGTCTCAAAAAAAAAAAAAAAAAAAAAAGAAGTAACTAGAAGAAAAAATCATCAACCTATTAAGTTTCTGTGGGAAACATATTGCCTAAAAATCCAAAATCTTGGACTACAAATTTCTTTGTTCAAAATTAAAAGACTCGGGTCCCCTATTCTTCCATGAGCAGGAGGATGTTCCACAATGCTACGTTCATGAGGAGGGCATATGCCCTAATGCCCACTTCAGATACAGCCATGGAGGATAATGAATAAAGATCCCCTCCCTAGTGATGGCAGAACCAGAAACTACAGAGACACATGGAAGATGGCATCTAATTAAAGGACTTTCCCACTGCCAGGTCAGAAAACTGTATAATGCCTACACTGTATAAAAATTTCTGACCAGCCACTGCTGAATGTCTTCCATTTTTCCCTTTTCAAATAGGAGTTTTATCGCAGCTCCTGTCCTTTGTCCATCCATGAAATATCGGGCATGTACACGGGGAGGAGTGGCAATAACTTACTTCTTCAGTTCACAAGTCTCTGGCCTTAGAGGAACTTTACACTATCTGAAGGCTTTGAGCTGAATGTAGTAACTGGATGGAACTCTGGGTGTTGTTTCTAGGAAGGTGAGGAGTTAGCGGGTTCTATGCATGGGAGGAAGACTAAAATATGTTTTTGATGACAAGAGGGCAAGATGTGGCAGAAATAATGCTATATGTTTACCAAACCTATTTCATTTTCCAGCTGGGGCACAGAAGACATTTCTGTCTCTCCTGCAATTTGATTGGGCCCCGTGGCTTGGTTGTGGCTTATGTGTGCTGAAGTAACATATGCCATTACCAGGCCTGGCCCACAAATATCCCCCACCTGACCCTCTATGCTACCTTTTCCCCTTGGAGACCATGTGGTAAAGATGATGCAGCCTGTGATGGCAGAGTCTGACTCTCTACAGGACTATTCAAGCAGAACCCTTCAACTCTACCCCATCGACAATGACTACATTGAACTGTGATGGGAGGTAGCCCTAATTTTAATTGTGTTAAGGCACAAATTAGGAGTTGTTTGTTATTGCAGTTAGCATAGTCTGGTTAATATTTTGCTCTTAAGGAGTATTAGAAATAAAAGGTATGCTCACCATCAAAACAAAAAAATGCGGTACAAATTTTATGTGTTGTTACTGACATATGTACATATGTTTCAACAGAATTGTAATGGTAGTACATGTGTGGTATTTTTCACACACCCCTCAAAAAACATGTTGCTCAACCGGATGATTCTATTAGGATTTAATTAAACAATATCCTGTGATATTGAGACTATTTTACCAATAGGTCTTTTTTTTTCTTTTCTTTTCTTTTCTTTCTTTCCTTTTCTTTCTTTTTTTTTTGTTTTGAGATGGAGTCTTGCTGTGTTGCCAGGCTGGAGCGAGTAGCTTGGACTACAGGAGTGTGCCACCACACTTTGCTAATTTTTGTATTTTTAGTAGGGGGGTGGTTTTACCATGTTGGCCAGGCTGGTCTCCAACTCCTGACCTCAGGTGATATGCCCACTTTGGCCTCCCAAAGTGCTGGGATTAGAAGCGTGAGCCACTGTACCCGGCCTACCAATAGGTCTTTTCTCTGTTTCTCTTCAGTGTTTCAAAGTCCGCAGGTGCTCATAGCTATATGATGGACAATGCCAAAATTATACCACACCGGAAATGAACTCCAGGACCATCAGCACAATAAATAACAAACTCGACAGAACCCATCAAGCTCACTCAGTCCAGGCCAACTACTCACATGAAAGACAAGTTGTAGAAAGCTTTCATTTTAGTGATCATAATATTACATTCTGTATCATGCAATTTTACATTTACTTGTTAATTTGTCATTAAAATATTATTTATTATGCACCTACTGCGTGCTAGACATTGTGCTAAGCCCTAAGGACACACTGATGAATAAAACAGCTGCCATCTTTTCTAGGAGTCTTTCTGAATGCTGGAAACACACTGCTGGAAACATTTGTATAAGTAGTCTGCTGGTATTTTGATAGTTCTACTGGAAAACATGTTAGAATATTTTGTATACCTTTCACAAATATACAATGTAAGATTAATTATGACATTTCACAGATACCATCTCCTGTTGCATTTTTAAAGCTATAAGGACTACAAAGACTAACCTGGTGAGTTTATCTTGATTTACATACTATTAGAATAGAGTTTGCATCAAGTAATTTTCAAAAATTCTAGTGCTATTCTTTACATTTTCTAAATTTTTGTTTTATTTTTTGGTATTGTATCACAATGTTATAAAAATAAACCATTGTCTCAAAAGCTAGTCATTAAAATATAAAAGGAATCTATAACAAATATTTTGAAAATGAAGTTTTACAAGAGACTCAATCCATTTTCCCTAAGTCCTCAGAGGATTGTTTATTATGAAGCTTTGTCAATGAGCAGCATAAATTCATCAAAGATTTCTTGTCATTTTCAAAGTACAGTGACCTTTCTTATATTCCAATAATCTTCCCAGAGTAAGGTAAAATAATGCATTTCTATGTAAAAAGACATCATTCAAAGGTACAAAACCAGATAAAAGTCACAGTATTGCTAAGAAGTTGTAAAACCCACATACTTCATGAAAACTATTTCAGAGAAAGGGCAAGATGATCATTTCATAAAATTCTTTAATCTGAAAGCAGACTTGAATATTGTATCAGTGGCATGCAATATGGAGGTTTAGTTATTTTCTATGTACTAACGGATATTTTATATTGACATTTGAGAAACTGACTTTTGGTTTAAATAATGATTACTTTGAAAAACACAATATAAACTGGCAATAACATTTGGTTATTTAAACTGTCTGATCAACAAAGAAAGGTATTGCCACATGAACAAAAGAGGTTGCACAAAAATGATAATCTATTTACCACGTTGATTAGAGAAAACAGTTGGAAGTCAAAAATACATCTCTTCATCTTGAGTCACTGATGAAGAAAATAATTAAAATTTAAAATACAATCACACTTTGCCTCTAAAGGTATGCTTTTTCTGCATGGTCTGCACATCCATGCTAGAATATGCTATCAAGAGTAGGTACTCACATGAGTATCTGAAAGGAGAAAAGATAATATTTACTTTAAAAACATTTTTTTCAGGTGAATGATGATGCCATTGGAATATTCAGGATTCTGAGTAATATAACCTAATATTTTAGAACCAAACCATTATGGGTTTAAGCACAAGACTATCAGAATTTCTCAAAAGAACTGAACTGTCTCCTAAATTACTTCATTGCCAAGAGATTGACTTTTTACTGTCACTCTTTCAAAGAACCAATCGTGTATTACTAGAACTATTTAGGAATATCATCACATGTTTCAACAGAACATTAACAAATCTTTCCCAATACAGAGTGCATTGAGAGATTGATTAAAAAGCATCTTCTATTACTATTCAAGTTAAGACTCTCCGACTACATTCTTCTGAATGTGATGTGGTCAACACTTAGCATCTGACAAAATGTTGAGCGGTCTTCAGTGAAAATGAATAAGGACTGTCGGGTTCAATCCAAATAGCCACAATGATCTGACAGACATGTCAAATACTTACAGCCTTTCTCAAATGTCTTTCATTTCAACAAAGTTTTCTAGTTGAGGGGAAATTGAGAAGCGGCATAAACTGATCTGGTTAAAGTCATCCACTATCAAAACCAAGATAGAAACAAACACTAACAACTACAAATTTTTATTGGGTTAGTTAAAATTATTGTGGACCTATTAAAATATCCAAAATAAATGATTTATTTTTGTCAGGCTTCTGTTAAGGAGCCTTTAGATAGACTGCTGCTGACTGCCCCCATCCAGACCCTAATGATCTTGCAGAGAAGTCTTCAAGCCCAGCCTTGGCAGCTGTCTAGCAGACCTTTCAGACTCTATGGCTGTCTTTACTTCCTACTCTCTTTGTTGGTTCCCAGAAGCTTAGATAATTAACCAAGACCCAAGAGCAGGAAGAATCAACACTACATATATCTAATCCAGTTTGCCTCACATCACACAACCCTTTCTCTTTAGGAACATTTTTAGTTTGGGACCAAGCTTCTCATTCTCATTTTTCTTTGGCTGGGGCATTTGCTTTAGCCAGAGAACAATGCTCTGAGGCAAATGCATATGCTCCAAGAGGCATGAGCCCTGTTTAGAAGCCCCTTTTGAGTTAAGCTGTCACTAGCCAAGATGTTTGTGAACGTAGGTGATAGGGATTCTGATGACAGATACAACTGAACACCCATGACAATACAAATATGTTCCAATAGTCAGAAATTCAGGCCAGGCGTAGTGGCTCATGCCTATAATCCCAGCATCCTGGAGGCTGAGGCAAGAAGGGGATTGCTTGAGCCCAGGAGTTTGAGGCTACAGTGAGCCATGATCATGCCACTGTACTCCAGCCTGGGTGACAGAGTGAGACCCTTTTTCAAAAAAAACAAAACAAAACAAAACAAAACAAAAACCTGCCGGTTGGTTTGCATTCAGATCCAGTACCATTTCTGCACAAAGTAGATATATCATATGGGGGCCAAAGCAGGAAAGAGATGACATCTCCAAAAGGATTTTACTGAAAATAAATTTACTAAATGAACCACTTACAGAGGCATGATTAGGGCTATAGGATGTTACATGGTGAGACATCTAGACACCAGCAATAATGCCATTGTCACCTAGGCCTGAAGGAGACGGAACTGGGTTCCCAGAGCCTGGTGAGAGCTGGATCTCCTGACCACAGTCTCAGCCATACAGAAATGCAACTGTTGCCAGAACATCAGCCAAGCATGGGAAGAGTGTGAAGATTAAATACCCCCAGCTCTCTTTCTTCCTGCTCTCCAGGGTCTTAATCAGTTCTTCCAGTTGGCCAAACCCAACAGGTAGACCGAGGGAAAGGATGCGTGAGCACTGATTAGTCTTCTAGTACTCAGAAGAGCACACAGAAGACAGTGGCTGCAAACTAACAAGCCATGTTGTCCCTGGATACTTTCTATATTTCAGGTTTCTGGTTTCTCTGTGGAAAGGATTTAAACTTCTCCTTGCTTGAATGGCTCTTTCTGCCTGACCGCACTGCACTCTCCAGGATCCCGAACACAGCCTGACATTCAGCTGCAACCTTATTAATAACCCAGAACCCCAGTTCCTTAATGCTGAGATGTGGCATACATTTATTTTTGAATAAATTGTTCACTGGCAACATTGAGTTTAAGAAGAAGGGTGAAAAATTACTTGGAGAAGAAGACTTCCAGTCCTCTAATTATATCTCAATTACAGTATTGGTCTTTCCTCAAGCTTACCAATCAGACTGTGCAATTCTTATGAAAAGTGGACAATATTCAATGGAACATTTAACCTTTTTATACTATAAATAATCATGAAACACAATCACTACTACTTATTTAGCGCCCAGCAAGTTTTCAGCATAAATACTCCTGAGTCTCATAAGGTAAGTATTATCAATTCCATTGTAAAGATGAGACAACCAAGAATCAGACAGCTTCTGTCTCCAACTATGACTAGACCAAAGGCTACCTGTATGAATAATGGAAATACTTTATCATATGAAGGAGGTTTTTTTCTTCAGCAAAGGAATGCTTATTCATCTCTTCAATGTAATTTTAATGAGGTCTTTCTGGCAACTCTATTGTAAATTAGATAATCCACCTCTTGCCCCAACCTCCTTTGTCTCTCTCCCTCTGCCATCTTTCCTAGCCCCCTTTTATACTTATTGATTGTTTTCTCTCCTTATTAGATTGGAAGCTCCATGAAGGCAGAGGTTTTCATCATATCCCTGGTACTTAGAATAGCGCCTGACATATATTTCAAATATTTGTTGAGAGAATAAATATTAACTAATTCTACCAAGATCCTTATCCTTAAGAATCCCAGAAAGTGTTATCTTTGGCTACTTATACTGTAGTAAGACTCACACAGGACTAATGACTTTTTTTCTGTATTTATGTTCAATAAAAAGTAGCCTGAAGTCTGATAATAAACTTTGTTAGCAGTAATAAATACATCAGAGAAATTTCTGCTGATTAGTCTTTCTGTCATTCTGATATTAAAAATAACCTTTTATTATCTTCTCTTCTCCGAGATCTCTGTTTTCTGGCATTTTCTTGATCAAATCTCCTCCTATATAGCTGTCCAAGTCTATTTGCCCTTGATAAATGTATATGGTGTGGAGTGGAACATTTTCAGAAACGGGAGTGTAATCAGTGGAGGTCTCTGACTACACATTGTTTGTGGCATAATTAAGTAGAATTGTGGGTTTGTATTTATGTGAAGTACACAGGTGCAGAAAGGATGGGCTGTGTACAGAAATATGCAAATAAATAAATGTTTAATTTCATTTTGAGGGTCCAAATACCTATCCGAAGTTAACTACAAATGATAGGACTTCTTCATAACCTACAGAAGCTTTTTTAAAATCCTAATTATGCACACTTTTTAAGAAGTGCCAAATGCTGATTATTTAAAAGGAGCTAGGAAGGAGCCAAACCTCGAAAAGTACATAACTTTCTCTAAGTCAAAACTGAGTGTGCATGCACATATTTAGTTTTAACTACAAAAAAAGGGTCTCTTTTTCTTATCTATAAAATATGAGGTATTCCGATCTTGGCTTTTTCTTTTTTTGACACTGAGCATAAAAAATTAACCTTAAAAGAAAGTCACAGATATATACCAACCTTAACTCTGCTGGTAATTAATGTTATCAGAAGGCCTAGCAGGATTATTCAGCAGCCTTTTTATCTCTGTATGATGAGTGGCTTCAAATAGCCTGCCATTTCTCATTGCCAGTTGGATGTCATCTCAAAACTGAGTAATAGCAGCAACTGTTCCTGGTAAAAATACTGCAGCCTCTTCCTTCAGAGTATGAAGTAAAGAAAGAAAAGCAGCTACATAATTATCTAATGATCAGTTTTTTTCCAAAGTAGTTGGAAGGTCAAAATTAGCTGGGAAAGGAGTACCAGAATGTTTTTCTGCTTTGACAGAAAGCACAAAACGTTTTCGTTAAACCCTTTTTATGTAAATATTTTCATATTATTTGTTTCTGTACACATGGACACACAGATATTCACAATTATTGCACACCATTTTGAATTTGGAAAGAAACAATCTCTGCATTCCTCAGCCGTGTATGTTAGCATTGCCTGAAATGCTTCAAGGAGAATTGATTTTCAGGCTGTACTGCACTGTAGTGTACTCCTTTCTTCTAAACCCCAAATTTGAGCTTATAATAGATTTAAAAGGGAGCTGGAAAAGGAACTGCAGGAAAAAATGTAAAGTTTTTGCTAAAATGTCTCCAAGAGGCTTTATAGACTTTGCAGTGCGATTCCTTTGAGAGGACAAGCCACAGCGTGCATGCCCACAGTCATCGATGATGACAGTTGATACTAAATATTATCAGATGACATATTTAACTTTGTGCAGATATGTAAATGACTTTTATCTTTTCCAAAGCTACCTATAAAATCATGTCTTCTGAATGCAATTCCCATCATTTTCAAAGTACTTTAATTTTCTATATTGCTACTGAAAATCAGTTTATCAGATAAATAACACAACTTCTAGCTTTAGTAGATGTATGAGGTAAACGCTTTTATTTATTTAGAGACAGAGTCTCACTCTGTCACCCAGGCTGGAATGCAATGGCACAATTCTGGCTCACTGCAACCTCCACCTTCTAGGTTCAAGTGATTCTCCGGCCTCGGCATCCCGAGTAGCTGGTATGACAGGTGCCCACCACCACGCCCAGCTAATTTTTTTGTATTTTTAGTAGAGACTGGGTTTCACCATGTTGGTCAGGCTGGTCTCGAACTGCTAACCTCAGGTGATCCACCTGCCTTGGCCTCCCAAAGTCCTGAGATTACAGGTGTGATCCACTTTGCCTGGCAGTAAACCCTTTTTATTTTAAGAATTAAGAATACTTTGCATCATTTTGTTCTCAGTATTATAAAAGATAAAGGAAATACTGTAAATGAATACACATGGGAGTATTTCTAAAAGGCTTTTGAGCAATTTTCTTAGGACTGAAAATGGAAATATGCAAAATAATTCCACAGCTTCCACAAAAAGAAGTAGGGTAACAAATATTACCCTACTGACCAACTCTGACAGTTAAAGAATATATCCTACTATCATCTGTAGTAGGATGAGGAAAAAAAAAATCGTTGCTATATGATTTCATTTTTACTACAAATCAGGAAACATAGAGCCCATGGTTTGAAATTAGAGGGTTTTTAAAAACCATATTTTAATGGCTTATGACAGCTATTATATAAACAATCATTATTTGGGAAAATATTTTAATGAAGCTTTTTTCCTTTTCTCTCACAAGCTAAATTGTTTGTTATTTCTGAGAGTAAAACCATTCTACTTGTTAGATAATTTACAGTAAACACACATCCTCTTAATCACATCACAGAAGCTTAAATAGATTTGTAAAACCATTAAAAAATCAATACTTAGCTTTTAGGTGGTGAATTAATTAATAGAGTGTGAATGCTTGAAGTCTGCATTACCCAGAATGCACTAGGGCTTTTCATAACATCACTGTCAATGGGAACAGTATACAAAGTAATGTATGTGATGTAACTAGTTGGGAAGTGCTGATAAAAATCTATCAATCCCTGCTTCCCAGTGAGAATATTCCGGTAAAACCTGTTTTCTGGTAGGAAAAATAATGGAGTTATTTTTCATTTACATATAGTGATGAGAGAAAACAGTGTTGCTGATAAATAAAACACAGAGAAAAGATAATCAGAGGGTATGTCACCTCTTTCTCATTGGCCAGGCATTGTGTGATAACCCGCACAATGGCATGATAGGAAACTGTGAAGGGCTGTAGGGATCAGAGTTGTTTTCCTCCATAAATTTTTTTTAAAGTATTCTTTTGCAAGCAAGTCATGTTTTCCTAATTTCATTTGGGTTTATTTTATCCTATCCATCTTCCAGTGCTTCTTTCCACTTTAAAATTTCTTCCTCAGGCCGGGAGTGGTGGCTCACGCCTGTAATCCTAGCATTTTGGGAGGCCGAGGCAGGCGGATAATGAGATCAAGAGATTGAGACCATCCTGGCCAACATGGTGAAACCCTGTCTCTACTAAAAATACAAAAAAATTAGCCAGGCGTGGTGGCAGGCGTGGTGGCACGCACCTGTAGTCCCAGCTACTCGGGAGGCTGAGGCAGGAGGATTGCTTGAACCCTGGAGGCGGAGGCTGCAGTGAGCTGAGATTGCACCACTGCACTCCAGCCTGGGTGACAGAGACTCCACCTCAAAAAAAAAAAAAAAAAAAAATCCTCCTCAATTACATCCAGTCTACAGGGAAGTATAACGAGATGCTGGACCTTGACTTCAAGTTGAAAAATAGTATAAAATCCACCATTACTAACAAAAAGGTAATTAGAAAAGAGAGTTTTATGTTTTGAAGGGGTAAAACATATGTAATTTTGAGGTTAATCTTTTGTAAAAAAGAACACCCATTTATGAATATAAATTAAATAGGAATGCTTCCGCTTTGGGTTAAGATTTCAGCCAGACCTAGGATTTCATTGAAAACAACTTTTAAAGCCAAGAATATGGTCAGAAAAAAGATCTGCTTAAAGATTTTGGTGAACTGTTGTGGCAACCAAGACTTGGGGGAAAAAACAATCTCTGAGAAAGGGGAACAATGTAGTGTGAAGAATCAGGGCATTTGCTGACTGTAGCTTAGAATCCAAAGCCTTGTGTAGAGAACGTCTACCAAGAGACAGAACAATGAGGAGAGAATTTTGGTAATCTGTGGAAACAGAGGGATAAAATTATAATCCTGTGGAGATAAGACCCTCATTAAGACAGAAATCAGTAGCCAAAGATAATTTTTAAAAAAGTAACTTTTTGTATGTTAAGCTGTTGGTCAAATAAGAAATTAAAAAGAAATAAAAACATTTAAAACTAGTTGATGATAAAAAAAGACATATCGAATTTTGAAGCAGCTGAAGCTAAGAAGAAAATGTGTAGTCTTGCATTCGTGTATTAGAAAATTGAAAGCCAAAAATTGGTGAACTAACCAGCTACTTCAAGAAATTAGAAAAAGGACAATAAATTAATCTCAATGAAAACCAAAGGAAGAAATAATATATAACAGCAGAACTGACTAAAGTACAATAATTAAAAAAAATCAATAGCCAAAATATGATTCTTTGAAATGAATAATTAAAATTGGTCAACCTACAGAAAGACTAAGTGAGAAAGAAAAAGTTCCACAATGTGTATGTGAACATGTGAGAGAAGAAACTAATGATCAATATCAAGAATAAAAGGGAAGACATCATCAAAGATCCCTCAGATATTTAAAATATAATACAAGAATATTATAGACACCTTATTTGAAAAAATAGACATTTAGACGAAATGGATAAATTACTAGAAAAATACAGTTTATCACCTCTGAAAGTAGAAGAAAATGCAACTACTATATATTATATATACTAATATAATAAAATCTACAATTAAAATCTTATTCTCTGGTTGCCTCCCAATATATACAATGTCATACTTAATAAATAGCAAAAACCTTAGACATAATTTTCCAGAGAATAAAAAAAGCAAGAGAGATCATTCCAGAAGCTGAATTATTATTAGCAAAGAAATTTTTAGGTCCATCTCCTTCATGAAAATAGATGCTGAAATCTTAATCAAAAGAATACCTCAAAGTGTGGAAAAATCATTTGATAAAATTCAACAACTTTCATGATGAAAACTCTTAATAAACCTAAAACATGTGTTGTGATGGTGTATCTAGATTTTACAAAATAATCTATAAACCATTAGAATGAATATGTGAACTTAAATGGTGGTTTGATAGTGTTATAAAAATAAAAAATATTTTAGCAGTAAAAAACTATTGAGAATAAAATTTAAAAAGCAATAACATTTTAAAAGGAATCTTAACAAAAGATGCATAAAAATTACAATACACTATTGAGAAAAATTAATATTTAGAAAGACAGAGGAAATTAACATTTCATGCATTGGAGGACTTAATATATTTAAAATGGTATTTCTCCATGAGCTGATATATAGATTTGAATTAAGCTCAATCTAAATTTTATATAAATGGAATTAATAATAAAATATATAGGGATTTTAAGTCTGGGTTCTTTCACTCAGCATAATGCATTTGTTATTTATTCATATTGTTGTGCATGTCAGAGTTTGTTACTTTTTACTGCTGAGTAGTATTCCATTAAGAAGTTATACTATAGTTTATGTATTCACCTATTGATAAACTCTTGGGTTGTCACTTTCTGACCATACAAATAAAGGTGCTATGAACATTTCTGTACAAGTCTTTTTATGAGTATAAACTATTTTCTCTTGCAGAAATATCTAGGTGTGAGATGGCTAGAATATATGAAAGGTATATATTGAAAGTTTTAATATATTGCCAAATTTTTTCCAAGTTGTATCATTTCCTGTCCATATTGGTAGTCTGTGAGAGTTCCAGTTACTCTGCACACTTACCAACACTTGATATGGTCAATCTTTTTAATTTTTGCCATTCTAACAGGTGTGTATTGATATGTCATTCCAATTTTAATGAGCTTTTCCCTAATAACTGTTTGAACGTCTTTTCATCTGTTTATTTTTCATCTGTATGTCTTCTTTGTTAAAATGTCTGTTCAAATCTTTTGTCCTATCTTTTATTAAATTGTTTTTATTATTTGTTTTAATTATGAGTTGAAAATATCCTTTATATATTCTAGCTACAGGTCGTTTAATGGATATATGATTTACAAATATCTTTTCTCAGTCTGATTTGCCTTTTCACTCTCAGCATATTTCAAAGAGCAGAAATTGTTAACTTTGGGGAAATCTAATATATAATTATTTTCCTTTTTATTGTGCTTTTAGTATCACAGCAATAAAATTTTTGCCTAACCAAGATCACAAAAAAATTTCTCCTATGTTTCTTTATGAAAATGTTATAGTTTTATGCTTTACATTTAGGTTTATGATCTGTGTTAAAGTTTGTATATGGTTCAAGGAATTAATTAAAATAATTTTTCTTTCTCCCTCTTTGCCTTGCCCCCTCTTTCTCTCTCTCTCACTCTTTTCTTTCCTTCTTTCTCTCTGTAAATACAAAAATTATTCCATCACAATTTGTTGAAAAGGCTCTACTTTTTCACATTGGTCAATAATCAGTGGTGTCTTGAGTTTTTTATTATAATCAGTGGTGTCTTGAGTTTTTTATTATAATCAGTGGTGTCTTGAGTTTTTTATTATAATTTAAAAAATCAGTTGTCTCTGTATATATGGGCCTGTTTTTGGACTCTGTTCTGTTTTGTTAATTTAATTAACTTTGTGGACCTAAAACACCAGGCTGTATTGATACTATAGGTTTAAGTTAAATCTTGCAATCAGGTAGTGTTTGTCATCATTTTTCCCCAAAAATTGTTTCAGTTATTCTAGATCCTTTGCATTATTATTTGAAATCTATAAAAACCTGGTCAATTTCTATAAAAAAGTTTGATAGAATTTTGATTAGGATTGTCTTGAATCTATAGATCAGTGTGGGCGGAAATTGATATCTTAACAATATACAGTCTTCCAAACGACAGAATGTATCTCTCCATTTATTTAGGTCTTATTAATTTCTCTCAGAAATGCTTTGTGGTTTTCAGTAAATAGGTCTTTCATACCACTTGTCAGGTTCATTCCTAAATATGTTTCTTATGTTTTCTTTAAAAATCAATTTCCATTGTTCAGTTCTAATACTGTATATAGAGATACAATTGGTTTGTTATTTGTTGATTGTTTTATCCTGCAACCTTGAGAAGCTCACATTATCTATTTTTAGTTTCATTGGATTTTGTATATAAAGTATCATGTATTCTGTGTATAAAGACAGCTCTATTTATCCTTTTCCAATCCGGATGTCTTTTATTGCTTGTCCATGCCTTATTGCATTGGCTAATACCTTTAATTAATGTTGAATGGAAGGTGAGAATAAACACTCATATCAGAGAGGAAAGCATTTGGTATTTTGTTATTAAGTATGATGCTAACTGTAGGGTTTTATTCTTGTACTTCATGGTGTAGAAAATGTTGTCTTTATTACCGGTCTTGAGCAATTGAATATGCTGTGCCTTAGTGTATTTTTAAAATCTTTCTTTGTGTTTGGGTTTTGTTGAGCTTCTCAAATTGATGGATTTATAGTTTTATAAAATTGGATTTTTTTACCATTATTTTTTCAGAATTTCTTTTCTGCTTCCTCTGCTTTCTTTTGGAGACCCCAATTACATGTATAATAAGATGCTCAAAACTGTCCTACAACTCATTGATTCTCTATTTTAAATTATTTTTCCTCCATGTGTTTAATTTTGGATAGTTTCTATTGCTAATCTTTCTTTTTGCAACACATAATCTGCATTATTTTCATCCTATGCATTCTTGTATCAGACATTGTAGTTTTCATCTCTAGAAGTTCAATTAGGATCTTTTTTAAAAGAAAATGTCTTCCATGTTTCTCCTTAACTTTTTGAACATGTGGAATACAGTCTTAATAACTGCTTTAATGTCATTGTGTGCTAATAATAACATCTGTATCAGTCCTGTGTTTGTGTCAATTGAGAGATTTTTCTACACAATATGGTCATATTTTCCTATTTCTTTGCATACCCATTAATTTTTAATTGGATACTGGGCATTGTGTATTTTTATCTTATTGGGTAATGAGTTTTTTATGTTTACACATATTCTTGAGCTTTGCTCTGGGATGCAATTAAGTTATTTTTAAAAATCACTTTGATCCTTTGGAATCTTGCTTCAAGATTCGTTGGGCAGGACCAGAATAGTGCTCGGTCTAGCACAAATTGTTCCCCACTACTGAGGCAAAACCCTTATGAGGACTCTACCCAATGCTCTATAAAACATGAGGCTTTCTAATCTGGCTAACCACATGCATTATCCCCCGCCCTGTGTAAATGTCAGGCACTCTTCCCTCTATTCCTTTCAGATGGTTCTTTCCTTGCTTCCTCACACTCATGCACTGATCAGTATTCAAAGGGAATTTGCTGCAGATTCCTGGAATTCTGTCTTGGCAGCTCTCTCCATTACTCTGTCCTGTGACCTCTGGCTGCCTTGATTCCCCAGACCCTGAGCTATCTCTCCTCAATTCAGGGGCTTTGTCAAGTTACACCTGTGTTTCTCCTCCCCATGTTGAATTCTGAAAACTCTCTCAGAGCAGTAAGCTGGGGTTTCATAAGGCTAATCTCATTTTTTTGTATCTCTCAGAGATCACTGTACTTCATTGCCTGAATTGCAGTGTTTTGGAAACTTCTGTTTGTATATTTTGTCTCGTTTTATCTATATAGTTGTTGTTTATGGTAGGAGGGTAAATCTGGTTGCTGCTACACCATCTTGAACAGAATTAGAAGTCTCTTCTACTGGTATTTTGGTTTTGAAACTTCTACCATTTTCATTGTTATTTTAATCTAGAAACTTTCAGATGTTTAAAATTAATTTAAAATTTTGACTATTCTGCTAAAGTATGATAAAGTGAAATACTTTAACCCCAATTACCCCCTTCTGATTTATATGCTATGTTATCATATGCATTTGATTCCATTGTTTTTATTATCTCTCCAGAGTAGGTATTATTATTATATTTGTTTATATTTACCCAATAAGTAGATACATTTGTGAAGGTCCTTTTTTGGGTATACAGTTTTAAAAATGTCTTTACCATCCCGTTTTAAATATAATTTCTGTGGTATATAATTCTTTCATTGCAACTATTCTGCTTGGGCTTTCTGAATCTGAGTATTGTGGGTCTTCCTCTTTAAAAATGTAGGTATTGCTCAGGAGCTTTTTCTTCAGGAGTTTTATGTTTTCTGTAGAGCTGGAGGATAGAATGTGGTGGAAAGTCGAGAGGAGGAGGGCCCGCTTTGCCCCGACATCCCATTTGGATTGGGTGCCATGTTTTTACCTCCTATGCCTCTGTCTGCCATTACAATTTAGATCTGGCAGCTCTCAAGGAAGGTGCTAGTTCCAGAGTTTGTTTACCTCCATTGACTCACACTTTCACCTTTTTTTCTGCCCTCAAAGATTTCCTTTCCTTCCTGTCAGCTAAGCAGAGCATTTAAAGAGATTTTAAAACAAAATCATTTTGGATCAATTTCAGTTTTTGGAAAACTTTCCAGACAAAGTTTCTGGAAATCCAGTCTGCCTCATTACCAGAAAAGGTATCATGGGAAGAACTTGTGGGTTCTGTTTGTGCACAGGTTTGTTTACCCTATTAGACTATAAACTCTATCCAGGTTGAGACTGTGTTTTAGTCTCAACACAGACTTTGAAAAGAGTAGTTGGGGGAACCATGGTTGACGCAATTTTTGAAAAGGAGTGAGTAGCCAACATTTTAAAATCTAGAGGAGAAATAAGGCATCCAAGAATGAAGACAGGTCATAGGACACAAAAATTAGAAGGTAATTTTGAAAGAACACTTTCTGAAAGGTGGTAGAGGGAAAAGGTATATAAAGAGGTGAGTGGAGGAGTAAAAGTTAAATGGTAAAGTAACTTTTCCAAATATTATGAAAATAAGGAGTAACGATGATGAGGATGAGAGCTTGACAAGGAAGGATAAGAAAAAAATGTAATATGAGAGATCTTTAATCCAAGCTGAGTGGCAGATCCAATGAAGAGTGAGAAATTAAGCTAGAGGAAGAATAAGTAATTAATAGAACAAGTTCAGAGAGGAGGTAGAAAAAATATGAGATCACGAGAATAGTTAGAATGGTTAGCTTCAAAACAGAACAGAGAAAGAAAGATTGTGTGGACCCATAATTCAGTTAAGAGTTAGAGGCAAGAAAGGTTGAGCAAAATATTACCTGTTGGGAACTATGTTCTCATTTATGTATAACGTATTTCTCAAGCACTACATAAAAAGGATTAGAAGCAGCTGGAACATTGGTAAAATGACAAGAAACTGCATCTGAATAACTTAATTGGAACAGCTGCAAGAAAATTTATAGCAATAAATAGTTAACATTGAATTCTGTATGAAACTATAACAAAGAGAAAAAGGCTTGGGGAATAGGTCCATATGACTCAAAAGAAAATATCTAGATTCTCATTTATTTTCACTTAGCACTCCCATTTGAGAAGTGCATAACATTAGTCTTTCATCATGTAATAATAGTAACACCTACCAGGTTATCCTAGGTTTGTTAGGAGTTGTGATTTGAGATATGAAGGCAAAAATTGTGAGTCTCTTCTGAGGCCTGAGTGGAAGCATCTCTGTCCCTCTAATTAGATGGAGGCAAGAGTCAAGACTGAGTTTTGCCTGATTTTCCCAGATGTGGAGACCCGGGGACTCAATGTTGAATTTCAGTGTACAGGGAAACTTCAATACACGGTGCCACATCTGCTGCGAAGATTCTAAATCAGGTCATGAAAAATGTAAGAAGAATTCTTAAATGCGCCAGACCCAGAAAAGATTGATGATTAGATTTCACAACAGACTTCACTAACATTTCAGGTATAATTTACATTTGAATATTTTTTCCTGACACAAAATTTAATATAATATTCAAGTTAAATAATGTCCAAGGCATTCTTTAAATCATTGACAAGAAAGTATATATTTTGTACAGGCCCTTTTCTACCCTTAGATTTTTCACAATTCATTCTTTTAGATAGAAAAGAAATACATACCCCTGAATATCCACTCACTGAGTCACTGAAAGGCAATGGCCCAATACAAATATTGTAATAAAAGATGAAGCTAAGAAGGACTAAATAAGAAGCAAAGATCAAATGGAAAATGTTCTTTTCAAAATGAAACACTTAGTCCAGGAAAGCTTGGGGTGTCAAACCTTGAACCTGAGAAGAGCTTGGCTCTGAAACCTTGGCTTCTAGTATGAATGTGTCTGCTACTCTCTGGGTGGCTCCATGGGACATATACTTCTCAAGTGTGGAGAAATAAAGAAATTGCAGCCTGAAATGTAGAGCTGTCTGAAGACAATGTCTTGTTCATCAGCCCACTCCAGGTTACCATTATCTAACTTTATTATAATTTCAACCCCAGGACCAGAAACCACACTGCTCTCTTTGGGCCCACTGTGGGGCTCTCTCTGTGGAGCACCCCATCTGATATACACTTACTTTTATGATTGTTTCTATTGCAATGCAAGTATTGTGCCCTGGTTGCTCAAAGTATCATCAACTAGCAACTAAATGGACCCTGTTAGTAAATGCCAGGGTAACTAAATCCTCTCAAGGGAAAACAAGCATTATTGTAGAAGGGGATTATTATTTTTTAGGGGAAATAATTATTACCTTTTAGGGGAAAAATGGTTTCATAGAAAGGAGTGGCTGTAATAAGGGTAATGTCAGAGCTGGGATTAACTAGTGGGAAAGAAAGTACTGATTGAGACAGGTCTTGTGTCTATTGTTGTTCCAGACTTTCAGGTGAAGAGGAGGAATTTCAAATTTTAAGGCTATTGAGCATGCATTTTGCACCAAGCACTGCGTTTGTCCTTTACCCTGCATTATCTCTTTTAACTCTCCCTCAAACAAGTGAAAAAATGAGCCACAGAGTTTCAGTAACTTTTCCATAGAGTGTTTAAATTCATGTGTGCTTGCAACTTAAGTCAAATCATGTTAATTCTCTGCTTATGATACTCCAATCATTTCTAGTAACACTTAGGAAAGTAAAATTCAAAGTCCCTACTGTATTCTACAGGGACTTACACTGCCTGGTCTCTGTCTATATCTCTGTCTCTATTTTCTACGATTATGTCCTTCCTGTCTTTAGCCACATGGCCAGCTTTCTATTCTTTGAGCATACAAGCTTGCTTACACACAGCATCTTTGAATTTTCTGGTCCCACTGGCTGGAAAGCTTTTCCCCCAGATACCTGCCTAGCCTACTGCAGTCTCTACTCAAACATCTCCTCCTCAGAGAGGGCTTCTCTGCTGCACTATATACAAGAACACACACTACGCCATATCATGCTCAATTCTTTTGCCCTACTTTATTTTTCTTTGAGGCCTTTTCACTGTGTGTTATCATATTATACCATAACATATCATATTTTTATTTTATTACATTTTCTACTAGAATGTAAGTAAGCTCTGGGGATGAAGGCATTTTGCTTCATTAGTGCTTAGAACAACATCTGGCTTTAGTAGGTACTCAACAAATGTTGACTATAAGAATAAATTATATGACTGGTTTTCTCTCTGTAGTCTTATGCACTATTTTGGTGCCATAGTAATATTGTTTTATACCTGTTGCTAATGTTTACTGGGTGCTTGTTACATTTGAGGCATGAATTAAGTGTCTTACAAACTTTATGACATTTAATTTTCACCAACGTACTACTTCATTTTATATAAGGGAATTGAGCATTTGCAGAATTTGATATCCACGGGGGTTCTGGAACCAATCCCCTGGGTATACCCAGAGATGACTGTACTCACATAAAGGCAGATGAGTGAGAAACTATTATTATTATCCCA
This sequence comes from Pan troglodytes, assembly GCF_028858775.2. Taxonomy (NCBI): domain Eukaryota; kingdom Metazoa; phylum Chordata; class Mammalia; order Primates; family Hominidae; genus Pan; species Pan troglodytes. Next base: position 28,509,554 of record NC_072403.2, read on the forward strand.
ATTGTTCATATAACATATGATTCTCACAAAAATTAAATAATAGATCACAAAATGAATAAGTGGAGTAGCTGGGATTTGAAACCAGGTATGTGTGACTTTGGTTCCATCCCTAAAACCACTGTAGACAGTCATGACTGAGTTGTATTAATGATGATTTTACTATATCCATCCCTATTAGGAATCAGTGATCTAGCCCAACTCCTCATACAGACAAGAAACATGGAGGCCTATATTTAAGAATAGGAAACAGAGCAAGATCTAGAGTCTTTATTTCAGTATCTTTTCCTGCACATGCCATATTGGCCTGTGACTAATAAAGAATTTGTTGAAGAATGTTAACTACTAATCAAGAGGGAAAAATATTTAGGTACTTCCTGACAACACTAATCAAAATACCACATTCAGTGGCAAATTCGTAAGGAAAGTATGGAAATTCACATTTGGAAGTGTGAACAATATTTGGATGAAATAAGAATCCTTTAAATATAAACTTGAAATTAACCCACAATATTTGTGAGATTTTAGCACATTCCTGGTTGACACAGGCAGACTCTTCTCAATCAAAAATAGACTTCTGTCCAGTTCATAACCATTTTTAATACATTTAAATAACATGACCCAAATAAATGAGAAACTCACTCCATTGCTTATTTCTTCATAAACAATGTACACCCTTGAAGATGACTATTCTCAGCTGTTGGAGCAAATTTCAATATAGTTTACTCACAGAGGTTGAAAATAGCATCAACATTCTGGTATATTAAAGGATAATCATCATCCAAAGTCATAATATAATGGCTGAACACATAAAAATAAAATATAGATCAGGCACAGTAGCTCCTGCCTGTAATCCTAGCAGTTTGGGAACCTGAGGAGAGAGGATCGCTTGAGATCAGGAGTTCCAGACCAACCTGGACAACATAATGAGACCAGGTTGCTACAAAAGGTAAAAAAAAAAAAAAAAAAAAAAAAAGCAGGACATGGTGTCATGTGCATGTAGTCTCAGCTACATGGGAGGCTGAGACAGGAGGATTGCTGGAGCCAGTAGGTCAAGTCTGCAGTAAGCTATGGTTGTGCTACAGCACTCCAGCCTGGGTGACAGAGTAAGACCTTGTCTCTATATATTTTTTTAATTTTATTATTATTATACTTTAAGTTTTAGGGTACATGTGCACAACGTGCAGGTTTGTTACATATGTATACATGTGCCACCCATTAACTCGTCATTTAGCATTAGGTATATCTCCTAATGCTATCCCTCCCTGCGTCCTCCACCCCACAACAGTCCCCAGTGTGTGATGTTCCCCTTCCTGTGTCCATGTGTTCTCATCGTTCAATTCCCACCTATGAGTGAGAACATGTGGTGTTTGGTTTTTTGTCCTTGTGATAGTTTGCTGAGAATGATGGTTTCCAGTTTCATCCATCTCCCTACAAAGGACATGATCTCATCATTTTTTATGGCTGCATAGTATTCCATGGTGTATATGTGCCACATTTTCTTAATCCAGTCTATCGTTGTTGGACATTTAGGTTGGTTCCAAGTCTTTGCTATTGTGAATAGTGCCGCTATAAACATATGTGTGCATGTGTCTTTATAGCAGCATGATTTATAATCCTTTGGGTATATACCCAGTAATGGGATGGCTGGGTCAAATGGTATTTCTAGTTCTAGATCCCTGAGGAATCACCCACTGACTTCCACAATGGTTGAACTAGTTTACAGTCCCACCAACAGTGTAAAAGTGTTCCTATTTCTCCACATCCTCTCCAGCACCTGTTGTTTCCTGACTTTTTAATGATCGCCATTCTAACTGGTGTGAGATGGTATCTCATCGTGGTTTTGATTTGCATTTCTCTGATGGCCAGTGATGATGAGCATTTTTCCATGTGTTTTTTGACTGCATAAGTGTCTTCTTTTGAGAAGTGTCTGTTCATATCCTTTGCCCACTTTTTGATGGGGTTGTTTGTTTTTTTCTTGTAAATTTGTTTGAGTTCATTGTAGATTCTGGATATTAGCCCTTTGTCAGATGAGTAGATTGCAAAAATTTTCTCCCATTTTGTAGGTTGCCTGTTCACTCTGATGTTAGTTTCTTTTGCTGTGCAGAAGCTCTTTAGTTTAATTAGATCCCATTTGTCAATTTTGTCTTTTGTTGCCATTGCTACAGTAACCAAAACAGCATGGTACTCGTACCAAAACAGAGATATAGACCAATGGAACAGAACAGAGCCCTCAGAAATAATGCCACATATCTACAACTATCTGATCTTTGACAAACCTGACAAAAACAAGCAATGGGGAAAGGATTCCCTATTTAATAAATGGTGCTGGGAAAACTGGCTAGCCATATGTAGGAAGCTGAAACTGGATCCCTTCCTTACACCTTATACAAAAATTAATTCAAGCTGGATTAAAGACTTAAATGTTAGACCTAAAACCATAAAAACCCTAGAAGAAAACCTAGGCAATACCATTCAGGACATAGGCATGGGCGAGGACTTCATGTCTCTATATTTTTTTAAAAAGAATATGGATGGATGAATATATAACTAGACAAAGTTAGGTATTTATACATTTTTATGTCAAGTTTATTATTTTAAATATAAGAGGATTCTCATCCAGGGATTCTCATTTAGCATATTTACTGATTACCTCCCAACATGGCAAAAGGTGAACTTAATGTTAATCTCTGTTCTCTCCTTATAGTACATTAAAATGACATTTAAAAAGATAAAAGAAGCACAAATACATAAGGAAAAATAGAACTAAAGGAGACATCAGAACACTAAATAGAAATTAGAAGCATGGGGAAATAGACATGTACTAGCTAATTTATGGAACAGAAAAGCCAGCTAAGCCTGCAGAAGGGATGCAAGGGAGGAAAGGAGGCCCAGAAGAAAGCTGGTATTGCAGCAGAATCCCAGGCATGCTCAGGGGTTAGATGCAGCTCCTATAGCTGAAGGTGGGAGTCAGGGCTGTAACCAGGGAGAAAGATGAAAGGCTGAAATAAAAAAGCCTTTCGACCCCCAGATGATCTGTCTAGAATTATGAGTTCAGTGACCATCCTTCCTCTACTCCAGCAGATGCCTGGACATTTGCCAGGGACCAAGTTGACCTAGGTGGGCTCTGGATTGAGAGGAGGATTTAGAGCATTCTAAATCCTTCCCCTGTCTTGCAAGGGCTGGAAACTTGGGCCTGCTTCAGGAAGTCCTTGCCAGCCAAACTCTGGATTGGATTCAACAGCAAGAGACATTTGCCCATGATCTGGCAGGCTGCTGAGACCTGTATTATTATAAGGGCTAATAAGTTTTTGGGTCTGGATTGAGACTTCACAGTGGCCTTTGAATGTCTCACTGAAAATCTCCCACCGCAGGTCTGGAAAGAGCTGCAGCTCCTCAGGCTCCTAGATTCCCTGAAATCTAGTGGAGGAATTCACTAGATTGTTGTCATTCCTCTAGCCCTTTTAATGATGTTTAAACACCTAATTTCTGCATTAAATCACTCTCTACTCATAGTACCTCAAGTAGTTTTCGTATCCCAAAGAAATTTTCACATAGGAGGTAAACAAGAAGAATTTTCATGAGAGCACTTGTGTGTGCCTGCATGTGTGTGTTAGCAGAGAATTGGAGGCGATCCAAGTGTTTGTCACTAGAGGAATTAAGTAAAACATTGCGTGTGTAGTGATACATGTATCAGCTGGAAACACACTATACCTATATACTCAGATATATCATAAGGATGTAGTATTTAGTGAAAACAAGAGATGAAATGAGATTGATAGTACACTGCCTTTAAGTAAAGGAAAGCATGAAGACAGACAAGACAATACTGCACATTTTACAAGGAAGCTGTAGCATAGTACATTGTAATGGTGTATCAATCAGAGAGAAGCAGATGGGAGTTAGGACCAAGTGTGGATGCTGCCCCTTGTACAGCCCAATAATAATGACGCAATCAACCGAGGGCTGAAATTCTCCTCACCTTCAGTCTCTTTCCCTCTCACGCTTCCACACCCCGTCCCCCTGCCCCCGCCGCCCACTACTGCAACACACACACGCGATGAACTGAAATTTGGCGTCCACTTTGGAACTGTTGTCTACTGTTGGTTGAGTCCAGGGTTGATCTGAGACCATGGCAGTGCCCATGGCAGTGAGAATCAAAAGGAAGGATTAGATAAGAATATTTTTAGCTGTAGGCTCATTGAAGACAGGGATTTTATTTAATTAATCATTGTCGTTCCTGTGCCTATAGGTGCTCAATGAATTTATATGTAACCAAACTCAACAAAAATTAACCTACATTCTACCACAGTTTAGGTACCAGGAGCAAAGTTCCATAAATTGAAGTAAATCGTAAACAGTCTCAGGTCTCTCTTGTTAGCACTACTGCATCAATAGTGGATAGTGAGCAGTGAAAAGCCAGCTTTTCAGGTGCTTTAATTTCCACAATGATAGTGTCAAGTGCAGGGACATAAAGTTGGCCATCAGCTTGCTTCCTGAGCTCCGGCTTCTACATGGCTACCTGGAGAAAGGCTGAATGGGTGGGGTGAGGTGGGCAGAGTCAGAACTCTGAGCAATGTTTCAAATCTACAGCAGCCAGATCTGGAATGAGAGGACTCAGTCAATGATCACTCAAGAAACAGAGTTATGTTTCATGGACTTTAAATAATCTTAATATTAGAATGACCCAGAACTTTAGGTAATTAGGGAATTCCTCTGATTATTTAGGAAAATCGAGTCACTGCACAGAAGGTGTCTCTGTAAAACTAGTGTTCAATAGAATAAGTTGCCAATTATAACAAAGGTCAAGAAATATAGTGTATACATATTTACATTTACACTTGTATACTCTCTCTCTCTTGCATACACAAACACACACACACACGTAATTCATGGACTTGACCCAGAGAACACTTGCTCTTACAAACAGCTTTATTGCTTAATTTGTAATTAGGTCCTGTTTGCCCATGTGTGTGGCATTAACATAAATTGATAGAGAGAAGCACCAGGTGCATTCAATTAAAAGCGCTTTAAAGAGAGGTATATGTTTTACACTTAGTTGCATTTTCAAAATATATTTAACAGGTTTATTCCAATGTCAGAGTTGCAATAAATAGAAGTCAAGCTGACTTAAAACAGACATGTCTTGTGGGTTAATCCTGTCTCCTGATTTCCATCACCTACTTTGAAGCTATTCAGTCATCCATTTGCAGACCCTGCCAAAACCTGTGTCAGAAGCCTGCAGTTGCTCTTGTCCATGCAGTCGAAGAGGTATAATGTTTTTCTTCAGTTTGAGATTTTATTAGTCTGAGTCAAGCTAAACATTAGAACTAACAAGGCACAGGCACAGTTATCTCCACTGTTATTTCTGTAAAATGGCTGAATGGACTAAGGTGCAGTGTGAGTCAGAGAAACTTAAACAGAGGCATTAAGTAAACTGTGGGCCTATTTATGAATGTCTTGCCTTTTGTCACTATTCACTTGCTGGCTCTTGGCATGTATGATGAACCCCTAGGAAGTGCCCTGAGTAGCAGGAATCAGAGATATGTTAGAGCATTATGCAGTGCAATTATTTTTAGACTTTTCCAAAGCTATGGAAATTTTATGAAGTAGCTTAAAGCTGCAAACTCAGGCACAGAGGGAAGGTAAAATACACTTAGATTAGATACTGAAGATCTGTGGGTAGTGAGTCAATACTGATCCAATTAGTTGTTACTAATACTTTCCTCAAAGAATATTCCTTTAAATTCCATATACACAACTTGCAGTCTCAATATTTCTTAGAGGACACAGACACACATACATTTTCACCTTTTGCACTAGCTTCAAATTTGGGTGATTCCTCAGACAAACATTTACTTAAGATTGCTAGGAAGGAGCAGTCTCATTTGATTATTTTCTCTCAATATTCCCACTTAATTATGCACTAGGAGCACTATAATTTAGCATACCATGGACTGAATGTTTATGCCCTCTTAAATCCATATGTTGAAATCTAATCCCCAATACGATGACATTTGGAGGTAGGGACATTGGGGAGATGTTATTTGGAGGTGGGGGTTTGGTAGGTAAATGGGATTATTACCCTTATAAAAAGGTCCCCCGTGGGCTCCCTTGCCATGTGAAAATGTGCAGACACAGTGGGAAGACAGAAGCCTATGGAATGAGCTTTCACCAGACACCAAAATCTGCTAGTGCCTCAATCTTGGACTTCCCAGCCTTCAGAACGGTGAGGAGTACATTTTTGTTGTTTGTAAGACACCCAGATTATGGTATTTTGTTACAGCTACCCAAATGATTGACATACTGTCATTGTAGCTCTCAAAAACCACTGATGATAGGTACATACACTACATCTTCAAGGCACACAATAAAGTGAATCTGTAAAGAAGATAGTAGATTAATTATTATTAATAAAATGCATAAAGTCATTGTCTTCAATCTTACACATTCTTTAAGAAAAATATCAATTGCTGACACATCTAAAGTCTCCCTGATTATTTTTGTGTAAATATGTGCCTGTTTTTGTGTTTCCGAGAATCTGTTTTGTTTTCTCTAATTATTTTATGCATAGAATCTTTGTCCTCAACTTGCAAACTGACAAGGAAAGGGGTATGCATGACATTTTATAACTACCTGCTGCCTAATTAAGATGTTGTAAATTCATGCTTTGCAACATTCTCTTTCTGATCCAACACATAGCAAAAGCAGATGAAATATAAAAGATACAATTAAATAACTTAGAAATAGTAACGTATTGATAAGCTAGAATGGAATGAAATACAAAATATTAAGAGAAACTAATACTGCAAGGTCTGTTGGTATCAGAGCTTGGAATCAAGCAGAGATGACAAAGTGTTCTGGATTCTATAGGATAGAAAGAAATAAGGTCCCTCACATGCAGAGGGGAACTAGAGTTGGCCTCACTGCTGATCTCATGTTGGGCCAGTGTGGAACTTTCTGACACTGAAGAGGAGACTGAAAAAAGCCCTGATTTACTAATTTTGGGTGGTACAACATTTACAGTGCTACCTTTTATAGAGGTACAAAGAAGCAGACAATCTTGCAGCCAGGGAACCTTGAGCCAAGCTATCAGTTGGCAGCAGGAAATGAAATGATAGATTAAATTAAAAGGAGAGAAAAATATCAATAGTAGTTTTAAAATAAATATGTTTAGAAAATTTGAAAGGGTAAAAAATGAATACATCCATAAAAGAAACAAGAAATTATGAACTAAAGCAGATTAAATGAAACAATAAAAGGTAGATATAAAAATAGAAATTCTTAAAGTGAAAAGTATTGTTATTGAAATAATAAATGGGACAACCTCTAAGACAGAAAGAATAAATAAATAGGAATATAGTTTTGAGAAATTCTACTATATATAGCAGTATATAGAGAGGGTTAAAACATGAATTATAGATTGAGATAATTTAATATACATATGTAAGTGTTCTAAAAGGAGACAATTGAGTAAATATCTAGATATACTGCAGTATGTTAAGAATAAAGAAAAGCTTGATAGTTGGAAAACTGAAAGACATAATACCAGAAAAGGAATAACTGTTGCACTGAGGATAGACTTCTCAGCAGCAACAAAGGATGCTAGAAGACAGTGGAATAATTCCTTCACATGCTTAAAACAATACATTTTGAATATGTGTTATATACTCAGCTAATATATTATTTAAGAGTGAAGTTAGAATAAATACATTTTTAGCCGCATAAGGCTAAGTGAATTCCACTACTCCATAATTTCTTTTGTCTTTCTTTTCTTTTCTTTTTTTTTTTTTTGAGGTGGAATCTTGCTTCGTCACCCAGGCTAGAGTGCAGTGGCACAATCTCAGCTCACTGCAACCTCCACTTCCTGGATTCAAGCAATTCTCCTGCCTCAGCCTCCGGAGTAGCTGGGATTACAGGCATGCGCCACCATGCCTGGCTACTTTTTGTATTTTTAGTAGAGACAGGGTTTCACCATGTTGGCCAGGCTGGTCTTGAACCCCAACCTCAGGTGATCCGCCCACCTCAGCCTCCCAAAGTGCTGCAATTACAGGCGTAAGCCACCACGCCCAGCCATCCATAATTTCAGGAAGACAGTTACTGATATATTTCCTTCATCAAAAATGAAGGGTATGTAAGAAATAATAATAAATTAATGATAAAATTGTGAATAAATTTAATAAACTAATTATAAAAAATAAATGTTATATTATATAAAAGAGAAAAATAAAACTTTAGACAAAGAGTGTGGTGTTGGGATTATTTTATAAAAGCTAAAGTCTTTAGAGTTAGCTAGAAAAATTTATAGTTAAGTGTGTATGTTAAAGAATATAATTGCTAAAGGAAGAAAGTTATACCCTTCAAACTAATAAAGGAAAAGCACAAATAATAATAATGCAACAATGGTAACGATGATGAAAGAAATTTGATCAATACACAAGAAGATAGGAAAGCAGGGAGAAAAAAAATCCTACAAAGTTATGGTGAACCAAAACAAAAAATGAGATGGTAGACATTGAATTTATCACAAAATGTTATTAAAAAGACTAAATTCTCTGGATAAGAGATTATACTGAAAGCAATCTTCCTATGTATTGGTTTCAGAAATGTAACTTTTTAAAATGACATTAGAAAGTTAAAATTAAGGATCCATAACACTCAAATACTAATCACAAAAAGCTGCTAAAGCACATTAATACCAGACAAGGTAGAATTTAAGGCAAAAACATTTGCTGAGACAATTGTTTCATTCTAATAAAATGAAGAATCTAAAGAGAGTAGAATACAATAATAAAAACTATGTATTTACTTAGCAATATAGCCTTGAAATGCATAAAACAGAAACAAACCTGATTCAAAGGAAATTGAAAAATCCACATATATTATGGATTTTGCTAAAATCTTAACATTTATATCAGAAATAGATAAAGCAGATTAAAAATCAGCAGGCATACAGAAGTATGTAACAAAATAATAAGCTTTTTGATTTTTATTGATTATATAAATTTGAAAATAATATGAATGAATTAGAAAATAGATCACATGGCAGATCATCAATAATGTTTTTAAAAAATAAAGAATTGACATAACACAGACCACTTGGTATGATTATGGGTTAAAATATTCTATACTCATGATGTCTCTCCCATAGCACTTAAGTCTCTATCAAGCACATAAGCACTCACATGTTAATGTATAACCTGAAGTGGTGTCCTAAAGAATGCATTATATTCTAGATTTCATTCAATTTTTGCTGTTTTCTACACACGTAGCCAAAAATTTCTTGTCAATTTATAGCAGTCTTACAAGGCAAACTGAAGAAAATATGAGAAAACTGAACAAAGCCAAATTAGTCTTGCACAATATTAAAAAGCCATATGCTTTTATTCTTTCAGTTTTTTTCAGTTTTATTGAAAATGTGGGAGGCAACTAAAATTAGTAAAGATAAAATAACTAAATTTACTCTTTCAAAATTGTAATTGACCAAAGCATTATTCATTATTAATATCAAATTGTTCAACTTAATATGTAAGCAGTTTTTATTTATCTGTTCAATAAAAACTTTTATGGATTTTGTTGTTACTGAAAGGGAAAAAAGCATGGTCAGCTATCATGAAACCAGATGGTGGCTGGTAAAAAAATCTCAGAATATATGTCACTTTATGAACTTAAAAAAATTACCTTACATGGTTACAGATTACAGTTATAAATAGCCTAGGAGAAAAAGAAAGGCTGATCATTTTTAAATGAATTCGACTTTTATCTACAGTGTTTACATTGGAGAGATTTCATGTCTACATCAACATTGTTTGATGTGTGGTTAACATCATTTTGCCTTTATAAATCCTATGCCAATCATATATCGTCAGTTTCATTATTGTTCTACTTGGTACTTTTTATTCTAAGACACAGAGGCTCACTCACACATCTTAAGACAAAAGGTTTTTAATGTAAAGATGTATATATGCTGAACTCAAATTGTAACTGAAATAACTTTGGAAACGAAAGCTGCTCTAGGGACTGACAGTTTTCTCCTCTCTTTTGTGATCCTTATAGTAATTTACAGCTCCTGACAGTTCTACGTTTTTTGTATCTGCTTCACTCTTCTCTCTTCATTCTTCCCTCAACCAACGTCTCTGGTTGGCTGTATTTCCTCAATGAATTATGCTTATAATAAATAAGTGGGCAGGGCAAAAAAAATGGGGGGAGCAAAGGCAATATAGCAAAGGGTTTCAAGAATTAATTGGGAAAGTAGATATAAAATGCTTGTATAAGTTTGCAACATATAATACATGCTTAATAAATGATAGTCAAAAATTATCAGCTCTATTGTAATTTTAGTCATTATGATATATTCTCATTAAGGTTAGACTTTGAGAAGCAGGAACAGAGTATGGGTTATGTCTGATTGTTGAACAGCAAAGACTATAAAACTATATCCAAAATGTTTTATTTCAGTATTTCAGTTTTACAAGCATCAAACATACTACATTTTTTCTAAGAAAGAAGTTTTTTCACCATCAAGAGTGACCAAAATGAGAAGTGGTTACAATATTTGTTCAGAAAGTCACTGTTTGTGTTATTTAGAAAATATTATTAAGGGACTTAAAAGTGTGTGTTCATCATTGGTTCATTTGAAAAATGAACAAACTCTAAAAGAGAGAGGCATTGGTTGTTGAGGATTTCACTGAGCTCAATGATGATGTAGCACAGTTATTTTAAATTTCTACTTCTCTGATTTTCTTTTACTTGGTCTCTAGTCTATTACGTATGAGTTTTTGAATTTATATAAAAGTACTAAACTTCCTAAAGTATTTATTTCAACAAATAATATACATGCTACCTACTACAGAACAATCCTAAACTATTTTGAAAGCTACAAACAGCCTTTCCCTCACAATGTTTGACAAGAGAAAGCCATTTACCTTCAATAAACTTTTGGTAAAGACAGAAAGATAACTAGCAACTCAATGCCTATATCCTTAAGCCAAAGTTACTTAAAAATTTAAGAGATTTCCAATAATAAAATAGAAAAAAATTATTAGTAAAAATTATCTTCAAAATATCATTTTCAGTAATTCAAAATTAGACATTTTAGTTAAAAATTCCCACCTTTTCATTATCATGCACCTGTTGATGATTTCTTTAAATGGAAATAGTATAAATTACTTATTTCTGAAGTTTAATAATTTGGTAATTATTTTGAAAGCTAGAAAACCATTGGAAGAGTAAGAGACAATTGAGACAATTGGGTTTTTGAGGTTATATCCTCAAAAACTTGAGCATGGCTTTCTAAAAGCTTTGATCATTTTAAGCATTTACACGACAACTTAATGAAATGGCAAGCAATACAAAATTGAAATTGCAAAACTGAGTTTCATATTTCCTTGTAAACATGACTTTGTTGATCTTGGGTCTTTCAAACTGTGCTTTTAATGCAACAACACAGCCCCTCCAAAAAGTAAGAAAAAAGTATATGCCTATTATAAAATTAGAGAAACAAGCTAAATTCTGAACCAGAAACAATTTGTAGAAAACAACAACAGCAAAAATAGTAACAACAAAAATATATATCACGTAATGAAAAAAATAAACTAAGAAAATAGAGCAGGTACTGGCTATTTTAAGAGCTAATAGTAATCGAGCACTTGATAGTCGCAAGCATCACGTTTAACGCCCACTGTCCTGTTTATTTCAAATAGCCTTTCTCTCAAATGGGTCCTAGAATTAGCCACATGTTAAATTTAAGGAACATGATTTCATATAAGCGCATAAATTACATACGCTCTATATTTTATCCAGTCTCTTTATTCGAATTGCAAGCATTTTCCAAGTCACTAAATTTTACTTTAAAAACCTTACAGAGTATGGCCATCTAATCAGGTAATTATTATGTAAATAGATGTTATCTGCATCTAATCCCCAATTACTGAATACTCACCAGCATTGATAACTATTATTTGTTTAAACTTTGCTAGTTATATAAATAACTCATACATTTTCATGTAGGAGGCTTGAATAAATATCATCACGCAAAATTAGCAAAGTATTCATATTATTTAAACACACTTTATTTAAATTTTTTCCCAAAGAATAAGTTTCAGAATCTTTAAGCCCTCAAATAAGAATAATGAAATAGAATTATTCATTACCAGCCACTTTTCTTAATCTTGGAGTGCCGATTTTCCTTCCATGGCCAATAAAACAGAAGTTTTGCAAACAATTCCAATCTCTCCAAAGGCCCCCTTCCTACACACCAACCAAACCAAGTCATCACATTCATGGTTGGCCAAGGGGGGCCCAATTGCACACATATACCACCTGGAAAATCTGCACTCTCATGTCTCCCTCCTCAAAGTCCATTATCAAAGGCAAGTTCAGATTTTACTCACTTCAAATTGATGATGATAATATGTACCCACAAAAATTAAAAATAAAAATGAAAAATATTTAAAAATTGATGATGATATAGCTCCTTGGGAACATCCCTTAAATTACTCTTTGGCTCCTAGAACATCCTCATTGATACTGAATTTATTTGCACTCTGAGCAGTTGCCTGTATTGCAGAAATCCCTGAGGCTTTAAAGGCTAGGCTAAGTGGACATGGATGAAATGTAGAGGTGACAAAATATAGAGGTAGCAGACATCCTGCGACTTTTAAAAAAAGAACCAGGGGGGGAATTTCTACCCATGGTGGAGGGGAGGACTTATGTACAATTATGTCTGCTAGAACATTTTAAAAAGAAAAGCCTTGATCTCAAATACCAACCATGTATAAACATTCTATTGCATAAACCCAGAGGCAGTTAATATTTTTAATGAAGACAAAAGCACACAGAAAACAATCACATTTCTCTTAAATCATAATTTACAACAAACTAATTGAATTTAAAAGTAACTAAACAAGAAAACATCAATTAGATATCTATTCTCTCTCGTATAATTACATTGTTTTATTGCCCATGTTTCATAATTGTTGCCAAACAGCTTTTAAATCCTATCATTAGTTTTCCAGAAAAGGGGAATGAGAAGTGTTATATGTTTTGGACTCTAAGGTGTTGTTTTGATAGGTATGCTGCCACTGAAATTAGGTCCGCTTGACAAACAGGTGTTCGTGGTACACATGATTTTTAAAACATCCTTACCTATTAGAACAGTTATACTCATGGAGTTCTAGTTACTGAAAATTAATCATTGCAGTGGCTCATGAGTACTTTGTTTATATACTAGCTAAATCTAAACCAAACCAAGTCATCATGAATGTATCCTCTCTACTCTCCTCAACTTTGAGCAAGAGAAACGATAGCTTTAACAGCAAGTTGGTTTCAAAGGTAAAAGAAGCCAAGATCACTCCACTTAATTGCATCCTTGAAAATGTAGGAATAGAAGAAAGGACGTATCTGTGAAAGTGGTCTCCATGAAACTCTATTTAAATGGTTGCTTCTTCTCAACCTTCCTCTCATTTTCCCTTTTCTAATGGTAGAATAAACTACCATTAGGTGATAAATTTAATTAGAGAACACTGTTTTACAAGATCATATTTCCAAGTAACAAAAACTTTTATGTCAGTTTCATACAAAAGATGTGCTGGATATATAATTCTGTATATAATATGTAGTTCAGCTGGTGGGGACTTTTCTTCGGTGCCCTTATTCATGACTCTCTATTCCTTTGGATATATCTTTTTCCTCAATTAGCCTAATGATAATAATAGCCTAATCCATAATAAAAGTCAACTTCACACTTATTGGCACATCATAGACCTTCATAGCCATCGTCTGGGCTTTCATGTCCATAATCCCATTAATATTTGTAATAATCCTGAAAGAAATTCTGAGTATTAAGTTAAATATCTTGAAATCATGTAGCAGAGGTTCACAAAGATTATATTAACTCCTGGCCTTACAAAGCTGGCAAACAAGTGAGAAATGCCAGAATTGTTTTTATTCTATCTCCTACTACCCCTTCCGTAGGCCTGCCCTAATAACCACACTCTCATTGATTTCTCCTGGAATTCTTTGGGTATTTAAGAACACACAATTTAGCATTTGAAGGCTAGCTTGTATTGTTCTGTAATGAACTCGTCCGGGCTTTTTCTCTTAAACGAGATTTTAATCTCCTCAAAGGTAAACATCTTTTGTGCCAGCCTTTCAGCATCACACTGTATTAGTGGGCAAGGGTGGAGGCACAAGATCTACTTGGGGAACAACACTTCTTTGCTTAATAGAATCTGTACTGTTGTTTGCAGACATAAATCCTTCTCTACTAGATCTTTTTGCCTTTGCTTCCTGCTATACTTTTTATCTCAGTTTTCCATAGGTGTTGGTTATTGCTCTAAGCCTTAGATCCCCAGTCCTGCCTTCACACCCTCATACTTGTTCACCTGCTGTAGTTCAACCACCCAACTATTGATGTTGGCTTTTTCTAGTGAGGCACCTTTGCCACCTTCAGCTTCAGCAGCTGGCTTTTAGAACCGGTCCTGCCTTCAGTTTGAGCTGATGGTACAACTAAATACCTCTTCTAGACATGCTATCTAGCTAGATTTTTTTCCTACTTCAGCAACCTTCATACATGATATGTGCATTGGTACAGCATACTTACCTGAAAAATAATGGCCACATATAGCAATATCTCTGCTTACAGAAATTCCAAATTCCTTCCCATTATGGGCTCCATAGCTACCTATTATTTCCTATTTTCTTCTACAGCCACTAAACATTTCTAGTTTTCTAGCACTTTCCCTGTAAAATTGAGAGGAGGGAACTTGTCAGATTCATCTTTGTAGCAGGATGTTGATTTGTAAACGAAGTGTTGATACATTGTTGATGTTACTTATTTAATAAAGGTATAATAGATATTAGCAGGGCAGATAGGCATTCTAAGAAAATGGCTTGACAGAAGAGCTGAAAGAACTTGTTTAGAATTTTAGAATTATCAAAGGGCTTCATGTTCATTTCACCTTGTTAGGGAGAGGATATCTCCTTTTGCCTAGAGCATGTCTCAACCATTCAGAGTTAAAATGGCTGTTCCAGCCCAGCAAATGGGAAACAAATTTGAGTTGTACTGAAATGGGTTAAGGGCTCTAATTCTCGTCTAGTGTGTTGGTTACACTGGGAAGGAACATCTGTCTAGTTATAATAGTCAAGAGTACTGGTATGATAAATTTGGGTAGGTTTCAGAGTGTTTGCTCACAGCTAGCAAGGAGGATCCAAAAAAGATGCAGAAAGTTGTGTAAACAACTGCAATTGCACTGACACTTTCATTCATATGTTTAGAAGAGACATATCTGAAGAAAGTTCTTTTTAAAATAGTTTCTCAGCTGAGATTATACTTTTTTAGTGTGTAGCTCACAGGAAGTTCTAGTTACCAAGAGCATGTTCGATATGAGCAGATCTCTACCTAATTCTTATGCATAATGAACCCAATTTTCATCTCTTCTAGAAAGATACTGAAAACATGTGCCGTGATCTCAATGTTACAACCATGTAGCCTCATCTTTCACAATACGGTACAATCACCAACGAAGTTTAAACTTCACGTCTGGCATCCAAGGTGAACATTTCCATAGAAAGTAGGAAATATTTAGATGTCTGTTTGCCGTGGTGGTGGTGTTCCTATATACTTTTTGTGACCCTGAAGATATAATAATGTTTGACATTTTTGTTAGCCAGTAATGTGGACTTTAGACATCCTAACCACACTGCTGACTCTAACCCTTTAATAGACTTTCACGTAGTTCTTGAGCCTCACTGCAGGCTCCAGTGCTAGTCCCAGAGGAAATCAGAAAAGGGTTGAAACCACTGACACAGCCATCTCTTTAGCTGCTCCTAACGCAGGTGTACAGTTTCCTGTAGTGAGCAGATCGGGGCCTACAGGGACACTGCATGCTTGCACTGGGCTGTTACTAGTTTCATGGAAATATGTACTAACTGTGTCACTGTGTTTTCTTGTCACACTGCCCCCTTTCTAGGCCGCTCTGGCACCGTTTATTTAAACTGTGCAACCATCTGGCCCAGGTGCCGTAGAGATTGATCAGTAGCACAAGGCCACCACAAGCACAACTGCCACCCGGCCATCCCAGCTATTTCCTCCAGCATTCTAGACATCATGGCGTCCGAGGGTGGTTCCAACGGGCTTCGCGTGTTCGGGAGATAATGCACTCTTCGCAGTGGATCTTCTCGGGGCCCCGAGCGTTGCCCGCCCATTAGGTGGTGCCGGTCCCCTCGAGCAGGTCGCTCAACAACTCCCGCCCAGCAGCCGCCCTTACTGCGCGCGCGCAGACTTCGGCGTCTACTTCCGGTGTGGCCCAGGCGAGGTCCGCAGAACCAGCTATGTCGGACTACAGCATGCCCACGTACAAGAGCGGGGACCTGGTGTTTGCCAAGTTAAAGGGCTATGCCCACTGGCCGGCGAGGATAGAGGACATGACCCAGCCCAACCGCTACCAGGTGTTTTTCTTCGGGACCCACGAGACGGCCTTCCTGAGTCCCAAACGCCTGTTCCCGTACAAGGAGTGCAAGGAGAAGTTCGGCAAGCCCAACAAGAGGCGCGGCTTCAGCGAGGGGCTGTGGGAAATCGAGAACAACCCCACGGTCCAGGCCTCCGACTGCCCATTAGCCTCAGAGAAGGGCAGCGGAGACGGGCCTTGGCCGGAGCCCGAGGCCGCGGAGGGCGACGAGGACAAGCCGACCCACGCTGGTGGCGGCGGCGACGAATTGGGGAAGCCGGACGACGACAAGCCCACTGAGGAGGAGAAGGGGCCGCTGAAGAGGAGCGCGGGGGACCCGCCGGAGGACGCCCCCAAACGACCCAAGAAGGCAGCCCCCGACCAAGAGGAGAAGGAGGAGGCGGAGGCGGAGAGGGCGGCGGCGGCGATGGCGGCGGCGGCGGCGGCCGTCGACGAGGAGTGTCCGTTCCTTGTGGCGGTGGAGAACGGCAGCGCCCCTAGCGAGCCGGGCCTGGCCTGCGAGCCGCCTCAGCCAGAGGAGGAGGAGCTCCGGGAGGAAGAAGTCGCGGACGAGGAGGCCTCCCAGGAGTGGCATGCCGAGGCACCGGGCGGCGGAGATCGCGACAGCCTGTAGTTAGCAGCGTTTCCAGAAGAGCCCCTGCCCCGTTCCTGCTGCGGCCTGGCCGTTCTTGGGGAATCTGGCCACGGCCTGCAAACTGGGACTGCCTTTCCCTCTCCTCAGCCCGTCCTCCTCCAACCCGCGCTCCTTTGCCCTGCCGGGCCCCAGGATGGCAGGCCACCTGACTCTCACCTCTGTGCCCCCACGCCTCTGTGATCTGAGTCAGGGCCTCAGTTCCCTCCCTGGGATAAAGTGAGGCCACCATCCCAGCTTCCGGCTCCCTCTTCTCCCCCCTCTACCCGCCACCCCACCCCACCCCCGCCCACTCGTTGCCTGATTCCGTTTCCGACTTGGGGTTCAGGCAGGCTGTTTTCACCTCTAGACACCCGTCTCCACCCCTCCTGCTTCCCCAGGCATTATGAACCTCTGCTTAGGAATATGGGTAGGAGTGAAAGGCCTGGCAGATAAAGAGCAGAGGGCACTTGCAGGGCCTGGGATGAGCAGTCTTCAAGCTGTGGTAGTTAGCGGGCAGGAGAGCGACATCTTCCTGAGCTCCTGTCCATGCCTGCCATACCTGCCAGCTTCAGACATTTAGGGAAAAGGGGCAGCATGTGGGGAATGCCCCCCCTTCCACAAATCCTTTTGCTGACCCAGGAAGTTCTGGGAGTTGCCGTTTTTCATCAAAACATTTTGGGGGCTTCCAAGTTGTTTGTGAGATCTGAAAACTTAACTTTGCCCAATATCCTGGTTGGGGACCGTGAGAAATATCTGTCCCATTTAGATCTCTGGGGCCACTGATGGGATGCCCTGGGAAGATCCTTGGCTGCCGCTTTCTCTCCCCACAGCCTCAAGGCCACCCTACGGTCATATATATCACTCAGGCGTAGAAGAAAAGACACATATTTTAGAAAATCTTTTTAATAAAAGGAAGTTCCAAAAAAAATTTTCAAGAACTACCCCTAGGTGTGCCTCCACGCTGGCCCTAGCTTTCCCATTGCTGTTCCATTGCTGAGACAAACTGGAAAGCTCCCTTTCTGTTTGAAGTCTTATGACTTGTAGTCAGGGTTTGCTGTTCGTCACAGTGTCATTTTCCATTCAGGTACCATCACCTGGTCCCATCAACAGGTCTAGTATGTAGCCCACTGATAACAGAGGAAGATGTGTCTCCTCCCACCCTCTTCCTAATGGTCTTTATGCCTTTCTCCATCTATTGTCTCTTTCACCCCTTCCCCTCTCCCTTGGGCTCTGATGAAAAATTGTTGACTGCAGTTTCGGAAGTTTGATCTGAGAACCAACCATAGAATATTTCAGTTCTAGGAAATAAAACCAGTTGATTAAAGCAAATTTTCTCTGGCCTGTTCCTTTGGCTTCTAAATAATTGGTTCTTAAATGGAATGCTCCTCTTATTTTTTATACATCTTGTGTTAAAGCAATTATTTATAATATACAGGGACATTTTAGAATCACCTTTGAGAAACCTTTGTTATCTTAAGGTCTCTATCCTTCACTTCATCTGTAATAGTCACTACCACTGATTTGAATAAATGGAAACAAGTTAACTTAGAATGTTTGGATGCTGACAAATTGGGACAATGCTTTGCCAAAGAACTGCTTTGTGGAAAAATAGGGTGAAGGGATTGGGCTTTTTTTTTTTTTTTCTTGCTTCCCCACGTGTAATACTGTTTCTTCCAATGCCTTACTCATGAAAATAAGACAGTTGCTTTATACTCCCAGTTTGTAAAATAAATAGCATTTGTAGACTATTTTGCATTTGCAAGTGGCTTTGTGCAGATATCTCAGGATATTTAAATATAATAATCGTTACGTATTGGGCATCCTAATTTCTGTATTCATCAACATTGCATGCATACGTGGCTTCAGTAAATACTGTAGTCCTTCTCATAGAACATGCTGTGCCATCACTAACCAGCATGGTTGGCAGCTGGAGACAACCCTGTTTTCCATCCCTGAAAAGATGGTATTATTTTACTTCAAGATATATAAATCAGATGATTCCTTGTTTTTCAATTACTGTTATTGCAATAATATTAATACTAGAAGTTACTAGCCACTGAATGTCTACTCTGTGTCCTGAAGATGACTTCATTCAATCTTTGTAATAATCTGGCAAGGTAGGCATTAATACTCAAATTTTTCATTGGAAGAAGCTCTGGTTCAGAGGTTAAGTGGCCTTTCCTGCATTCCACAGAACATTCAGTATTCAAACACAGGTTTTACTAGTCCAGAACCCGCGCTCTTTCTCCTGAAGGGCACATTTAGAAAAGCACTAACGATGAAATCAGAAGTCAATAAAAGCCGTTTTAGTATTAATAACAAGAAATCATGATAGTAGCTATTACTGAGTCTCTGAAGTGAGCCAGGAAGTACAGTATGTTTTACGTGTGATGTCTTTATTAATACAACTACCTAATTAGGTAGGTACTAATACCTCTGTTTTAGAGCTCAGGGAGCTGGGGTTCAGAGATGTTAAACAATTTTCCCAAGGTCATACAACTAGTAAATGACAAAGCCAAGATTCAAAAGCAGGTCTTTCTCATTCTGAATCATAGGTGCTTTGTTTCATTATATTTTATTGCTTCCCATTGAATAAAACTTTCTACTGAATACAATGGGAGTACTTATTCTCCCCTACTATTTTGAAGCAAACATTTAGAAATCCGTAAGGCAAAAAATATATTAATAGATGTTGCTAGTGGGTGTTTAAACAATATCATTTGGGGCAGCACCTGACAATTGTTTTGTCTTTAAATGACTTGGTAAAATGATAAGGACAACTGCACATTGAATATTTTTCAAGTTGGATGTGACTATAGGAAGTTTGAATATGGATTGGTATTTTCGCCGCAGGCGGGCATATGATTCTGATAAGGGTTTTATGGAGGCACATCTTCTGAAATGATTCAATAATGTGAAGTATAGAAAATGAAATTACTACCATTTGTGTCTATTTCTTTGCACTATTTCTTTCCTCTTTTTGTGCTTCTAATATTGGGGATAGAAATAGTTGTTTACTAGGACTTGACACACACATTTGCCTTCTTGATGATGATGGTATTGAAGTGAAAACAGTAATCCGATACTGGAAACCCAAACCTCACCATTATGCAACGTATCCATGTAACAAACCTACACACGGATCCCCTGAATCTAAAATTAAAAAATCACTTCCAAGAAATTCGGCATGGATCACAATTAGCAAGCAAGAAGCTTAAAAAAAAAGATAGTCCAACTAGTACTACATCTAATGAATGATACACTGAGTTACTAAATACAGTTAAACCTAATAAAAGGAACTATGGAGAAAATCTATATTCTCAGCCCTGTTTTCCTGGGTATTATACCCCATTTATATGCTTTGGTGGCCAAGAGATGTTTTTGTGTGGACTGAAAAATGTGCTGCTTTTAATATTTTCTTTGATTATTGAAAATTCCCAATAATTCCAGTGCTGTTTTTGTTTTCGTCTGAATAACGTGTGCCTCAGTGACAAAATATACTGATCAATGACTGGTTACTTAACTGAACCAAGGGTGCTGCTCAACCTTTTGCTGATGCTGTGTTGTCAGTAGTCCGAACGTGTCCATGAGTGTTTGGAAGATCTTGTTTAAAAGTTGCATGTAAATGTATGCTTGTGATATTGCCAGTGATTTGCAGACACATTTAGCATACTATTTCCTATAAGGTTTTCAAAGTATTTGGTATTTCACACAAACGTTACTCCAGCAAGGGATTGAGATGCCATTGAGGGCTGTCAATTTTTCTGTTTTCTTTTTCTTTCAGGCAGGATTGAGCTTTCAGCTGCTCTGTAGATTCTCATCAGAGGTGCAGACTCTTCTTTGTGGATCATACCTACATTTTACTTTTCCTGAAAATATAGTATGTATTCAGGGCACACAGGCATCTTCTATTCACTTCATCATCAACACTTGTCAAACAAAAACTGCTGTTCATGCTACAGACTCATGCAGCTCCCTGCATTTTGAAAGAATTGCCTCCATCTTCTGAGCCTGGCTCAAGGTAAGACACATCCATTTGTGTTCCTGTAGAGCCCTATACTTGCACTGATGGTGTTCTAATTTCTTGTGTATTGCTTGCTCTTCCACTAGACTGGAGGATAAAGGAAATGTGTTTCATTAATATTTACTCCCACTTCCCAAACATGTCACAATAAGCACACAATAGATAAGTTCTAAATGCTCGAAGGTCTGTTGTCAAATATTCCTTATAATCGTGGTGCTGGAGTAAAAGTCATGTGATATTGAACACATTCCGA
The DNA here is from genome assembly GCF_028858775.2 of Pan troglodytes. NCBI lineage: Eukaryota > Metazoa > Chordata > Mammalia > Primates > Hominidae > Pan > Pan troglodytes. The sequence continues at coordinate 28,530,910 of NC_072403.2, forward strand.
TTCTGAAAGCAGAGAGGCAGGGTAAACTGGCCAGTATACTAATGGCAAGTGTGAGTTGGGGTGATTTTCTGTCTGTGTCGTAGCTGGCTAGATTAGGTGACTTGATGACACTGACAGTTCTTACAGACCCAGAGAAATTTCCCTTTTAATGTCAAGGTAATGCTATTTATTTTATCTAGATCTTCCCTCCATCTGGGTCACTTGTAGTTTAACCTTCTATAGTGCATTTGAGCCCCAGGTAGACAAGGGAGCATCCTGCTTGCTTCCAGGCAGAAGCCATGTATTCACCATTCAGCCAAAAATTTACAATAATAAAGAGTAAGTATGCCAAAAGGAACTTGTATCTGCCATTCTCTCAGCCTCTTGTCATGTAGACACCTCATTTGCTGTAGACACTTCTCAGAATGTAATATCTTTGAAGGAAGGGGATCTGTTCACCCCACAATATGGTTGGCCTGAATCTTATAAGCCAATTATCTGTCTTGAATATAAATAGTTATCTTTTCCACTACTGGTGAAAAAACTGACTGTATTAAACCTTGAGATATCTAAAATAGAGACATTCTAAGTGATTTTCCAGAGTAATTCTGACAGCAGGCGATTTTCTCTATGCAATCTGTTTTTACATGTAAACTTCAATTTCACTGAAATGGTCTTGAGAATGCCAGAGGATACACAGAGAAGATCATAGCAAAAGGCTCTGATGGCCAGAGGCAGCTTGGGGCATATGTTGACCAAGGGCAGCCCTAGTCATAGAATGGCCAAGCCGTTGCATGGGGACCAAAGAAAAACAAATTTATCCTACTTTATTGGCCTGATGTGTGGTCATTGTCCAAGAACTGTGAGTCATTTGGTGAGTGCCCTTTTCTTCCCTCTTGTTTTTTTTTTTTAAATCAATTTGAGAAGGCTCTTCCTTCTGCTTAGAAAGCTTATAGCTCTCTTCTCTTCTTCTTCTTGATGTAGAAGTACTGTGTCATAGTACTTTCCCTGAAGTACTATGTCAAAATGAGGTATCACTTTAATGTGTTCCCGTAAGACCTTGGTTTTACCTTTATAGTTATCTACTGCACTCACCTATAGTTATCCATTTATTGGTTTTTATGAAGTAATAGATTGTACATTCTGTATGGAGAGGACTGTATCATTTTGCTTATTTAAACCAAGTGCCTGGTGCATATATATATTAAGCACTCAATAAATGGTTGCTAATAAGAAAATGAATGAATGCATGGCTAAATCCTGGGGCTCACCCACCCTTACTCCAGCCCCAAGAGGAAAGTTTGAGGAGTCTTGTCATGCCTAGTAAAACATGGTAAGGGGAGCCAAAGATTGTTTTTCACTCACGTTGTACCGTTGATTAAACAAGATTATTTTGTTATAAATAGGTGTTGGTCTCACAAAGTAGCAGACCTTAGCAATGCTGAAGCCTAAGGAGGATAAATCAAATTATCCAAGTTTGCCCTCTGAATCTGAGTGTGAATATGCATGTCAAACACAACATTCATCTGCTTTAGTGATTTTTCTCTTTAATATTCTGATATTTTATCATCAACTTCCTTTAATATAGGAAGCATCTTGGTGGTTTCTGGCTTTGGAGTCATCCAATCTTAGATTTAAATCCTGGGCTCCACTATTTAAGAGCTATGTGATCTCAGTTTCCTTGAACTAAAAGCTGTGATAATGACTTTCATGTGACAGCTTTGTTGTGAGAAGCAAATGTGCTCATGTATGTTAAAATATCAAGCATAGTATCCAGCACAAAATAGGCACTATGTACATGTTAATTCCAATCCCTTCCATGTATATCCAGAGAACTAATGTTACCATTTCATATATTGCAGCCCAACTTATCACCTTTATTTAGAAAACACTGGAGGCCTTTGCCAGATGCAAGCAGCTCCCTCATTTTGATATATATATATATATATATGATAATTCTAAATTTAGTCTGTCCATACGCAGAGAGGAGCTAAAAATCTTATCCTCCCAATTATTCATATTGCTCTTCAATATCTTCTTAAATTCCCTCACTGGTAGCTGAGCTACTTTATACAGACACATCCGGTTTTAAAGATTCCTCTTTCTTGGCATGACTCATCCTTCCTGTGGCCGGTTTTATTCCTCCTGTTATTTCCCTAGGATCCATTCACTGTTTTCCAGGGGACATTTCCTAAATGTGTCTCCTTGAACGCTTTGTATTATTCCTGATTTTTTTCCAACTATAGAAATAGTAATTATATTGCTCTAGTTATTTCTTGGCTTCCTGGCCTTTTTTTCTAATGTACCTTTCCTTTCACACATAATTTTAATGAGCTGCCCAACTCGATTACTAAAAGGCATTGGAGTATTACAAGGGTTTGACCATTCTTTCCAGAAGTTCTCTCTGGTTTTACATCCTCCTGTGATTTACCAAGCGTCACTTAATTTTTCTTTCTCTTTTTTTTTTCACACCCTGGCCAACTCTTCATCACAGTCATTATCCACCTCTGTTGGTGATCTACTTAGCATTTCATTAAAAAATATGTTCAGCTCAGCTCCTTTCTTCCTACTCTTCACATGTCAACAAGACCTGCTTTCCACCTTTCACTTGTGATTCTTCTGGTGCTCAGAATTTGTCAATCATTAGTTCTCTTTTTGGTGCAGTCTCTCCACACACCCACCCTCAGCACATCTGTATTTCAGTCTAGGCTGCATTCCCATCAACTGCCATTCTTTTTTTTCCACCTGTTTTCTGTCCTTGTTTTTACCCTTAGATGTTGGGACATCACACTGATTTTAGTCAATGAATACTTTGATGATAGTGCCTCAATAAGCCTTTTAAAAGAAAAGCAGAAATAGGAAAAGACAAAGATAACTGTCCTATTTTATGAATCTCATTTTTTTTAAAAGTTAAAATCTGCTGAACTATTAGAAACATAATAACTTTGCTTCCACATATTTTGGAGGTTGTTAGATGTGAAAACTGGAGGAGAAAGCATTGCCACAAGGAAGGGGGTGTGCCTGCATTGCAGGAGGGCCTACTGTGAGGATGGGGACAGAGCAGTGAATGAGGCAGAGAAGCTACCTACCCTCCTGAAGCCCATATTTCATGGGAAAGACAGACAGACAATGAATAAATGAGACCATTTCAGAATGTGATCATATCAGAGTGTGACAGAGAATAAGTGAGGAATATATATTTTCAATTATGTTAAAATTAAACTTTGTATATTAGACTGCTCTTAGGAAGTGTGTGGCTCATTTCAAATTCAACCATTTTGGTAGAACAAAGTATTTCTGCAGTACTGTGAGTTTATAGCTCTATTGCCTGTACTAGTGGTTCTCCATCTTTTTAATGCGTAGAAAAAGATCCCGGACACTTTCATACCAGTAAACATTTCTCTGTGTGTGCAGCATCAACAATAATAACAGCACTCACTTACTGAATGTTTACTATGTGCCACATGCTCTTCTAGGGGCTTGAGATACATTACTAAACAATATAAATAAAGTTCCTGGCTTTTTGGTGCTTCCATTTTAGCAGATGGAAAAAGGCAATTAGAAATAAACTTAATAAATAAGGAAATTATGTTGATGTTAGAAAGATGTAAATGCCATTGGAAAAAACAAAGCAATGGCTAGAGAGTAGTAGGCGGAGGTGGTGCAATTTCAAACACAGCAGTAAGAATGGTGGCCAAGTTTATGTGAACACCTGGGGCTTTCTCTTTCCCTCCTCCGTAAGTCATCACATGAGAAAGTAAGTAAACAGAGTGGCATCCTTATAAAGATTACCTTGAATCATTATAATTGGTAAAATAGAAATAATCCACAATCTCAAATACTTTACTATTTATAAATTATTGCTAGTGGCACACCTCCCAGCCAAGAGAGAGACATGAATCCTATAACATCTGAAATGAAAGCCATTGCTTGGTACCAGTTTATTATATATACCTGTGTGGCATCTTTTGCATTGTGATATAGACCATATTTGACCTTTATTTTATTTACCATTTTGCATGCATTTAATTCCTCAAATAGAAAATACTCAACCACAGGGACCATGAAATTTGTTTTTCTGAATCTTCTGCAATACCTAGCAGAGCGCGTCACAAATCATCATCTGTTTTTATTGACTAACTTAATGTAATGAAGTCACAATTTAGGCACATGTTAACAGCATACCTCAGCATCCTGAGAGCATGTGCACATGTGAGATAAGTTTCCCGTGAGACAGGAGTCCTAGTAGTAGCTGGATGCCAATGAGCTGGATGTCACGGAGTATTCATGAGGCATGTTGTTATTGCATGCTACAGTTTAAGCTTTGCAGAGTAGACATATTTGCCTGAACACCTGCCCCATTCCCATCTTTATAGCTGATGTCACTCACTTTTAAATGCAAACAGAGTGGTTGACATTGGAGTATGCATAGCAAGGGAAGTATGTATGTGCAGGTGGGGAATATTCTAAAGACAAATTTCTATTTTGCAATTCCTTTCAAGGTCAAGTTTTTCTTAAATCATATAGAGATACTTCCCTATTACATTTATTGTCATTCTTAAATCATTTTAGGCTTTGGAAGCCTTCTCCATTTTTTTTTTTTCTCGTCCAGAATCTGAATTGTTGTTTGATGACAGGAGCCAGACTTTAGAATTGGTATAATAGATATAAATCTACTGTGTTCTCGATATGCTATCCAGACTTCCAAGTAGAGGCCTTGTGAAGTCCTGGGTTTTTGTAAAATATAACTTGAAATGCCAATATTTTAGATAAATAATTGAAGCCTGGGTTGGAATGATAGTGCAGACTGTGTAAAGAGATTCATGTAGGATAAGCTAAAAGCCTTCTTTCACAATGCAGAGAAAACCCATAGTTTTGCTATTTCTACTTTGTTAGCATTCCTACCAACTGCTCACCTGTGAGCAGGCATTGCCGTTAGGACTGAATGTCACAGCCTTGAAAAAAATCTACACTAAAGTCCCGTGGTGAGGCAGAAAAAAGAATGGACACACATCGGAGCTGTTCGAGCCACATTAATTACTAAAGTAGCTGAGTATCCACCCTCTAATATTTCTTGTGACTGTCAACATGACTACGTAGTTGACAGAGCAGAGCATGTCACAAAGTATCGTTCATTTATATTGATTAAATATATAATCAATATAGTTAAGTCATGTTGATATTTTATTTTAGTCATGTTATTATAAATGTTTGAATGCCAAGCAGATGGAATTCAGTGCAGGTATACTATAATATTTTTGACTCCGTGGATTTAAAAAAGAGAGAGAATAATTACAATGATATTTTACCTTCCAAGTGCTCAGTGTGGAATAAAAAACACAAAACCAAAACATATTCTACTTTCTCTTGTCCCACCCTTGCCTCCTCAGAAAAAACATCACCTGTATCAACTCTACAAATACTATACCATGCAAGAGAATAAACCTCTGGCCCTTTGATTGTGGTCACCCCATGAACTTGTTAAAGAGAGTCCCTCAGGGTTAAATATAAAGAATAATGAACAGCTGAAAAATGCTGGGCTGCAATGATTCCCAGACCGTCACACGGAGTCATAGCCTGCCATATGTGTTATCACCCAGAGTGGAAGGGAACCTCCTCCAAGAAGCTGCATATTGGTGAATCCTTTTTTCTGATCCTGTAGGACCAGGATGGATACCGATTTATCAATTTTGAAAAAACAACAACAAAGAAAGACTACGTCAGAGATGGTTGATGACAAGGTGCCTCTTTATTCTTGGAGGACTATTTTAGCTGTTAAAATGAATAGATGCCCCCAAGAATTATATCACAAAAATAATTAGTGTACCATATATCTGCAGGGCTGCTCTCTCTGCACTTTCCCCAGTTTGGCTCAGGGGACAGACAGTAGTATATTGCTGCTGCCGCCACCGCCTCCCCCTAATAATGGCCATTATTCATAGCAGGGCACTGGAGGTCACTAGCGTGGTCTTTGTGCAAGAGACCCTACTATTCATCCTGTATTGTTCTCTAGATTGTGAGCTACGGCAAATGGATTAGGGAACCAGTTTATTTTTTGTATATGAGATGTAGATTTGACCTTGGGTTGTCCTTCTGCATCCTCTATGATCTCACAAACCCTAGATATAAGACAGCAGCCTTGTAAAAAATCTCCAACTGTGCTTTGGTTTTGAGTTTAAATCACGGTATTCCAATCATTTGTTGGTTTTGCTATAAAGATGCCTGGGGCATCCAGCTTCAACTGAGAGGGCAGACTTGTCATTGTTAGTAATTAGAAGGAGCCTGGTACTGATTCAAGGTAGCTCAGAATTCATAAAAAAAATTTTTTTAAACCAAATGTGTTAGTGAGATGTAGTTTGCTGAATTCATTGTAGCTGTGTGGCTGTCTTTTTAACCTTGCTGCCCTGCTCATTATACATGCAGTCAGTCACCAAAGACCTTGGTTCCCCGCTGTGCTCCTGAAGCCTGATAAAATGCATCAAATATTAGATGAATCTTCTGGTCTTCTGTCTCTTTCAGATACATGGGTATAGCTATAGATTGAAATAAACTCCTAACATTTAATGCTGTATATGGGCTGGTGCTTAGTAGGCACAGAATAAATGCCTAATGAATTAATTAATAACTGATTAAATGAAAAGGATATTGCTTATGGCATTTCAAAGTCAGCAACTTTATTTTACTGAGGAAATTAATCAATAGAGAATTGCCTAATCTTGCACACACAAGAAACACTTCTCAGGGAGGCACATTTCTATGACTTCTTAGTGTTGGTTTCCTTATCAAGGAGGCAGCATCTAGACCTGTAAAACAGTTTTACCTTACCTACAATCCCATTTCAGAGGTTTTTTTATTGTCTCTACACAAGGTATTAACACTGATTAGCCACTGGACCCTGCTTTAAAAGTGGGCTTGCCAGAAATAGACAGGGATGCTATTTCAGGAAAACAAAAATCATTTTAGCAGTGTAACCACAGAACACTGGTGCCACAGCAAATTAATGGATGCCCCACCTTGAACAACGTGTTAAGGTAATATGTGATCATCTCAATTAGTAATTTCACTCCATGAATTCCAGAGCTGAAGATTAAGGTAGACAAAGTAGAATCACTAACACCTTTATGAATTGTTTATACTTTCATTTGACAATGTCTATGTACCTTATAAGCTCTTCTTGTATTAAAAATCAAACTTTGTTCAGTTTTTTGATCTATTCATTGATATGCGAACATAATGTATCTGGAATTTAAGTATGGCTGGACTGGAATCAAATTGCAGTTTAATGTAAATATGCACAGAAAGGTTAATCAATAAATTTTTGAATTAGCCTTTACTATCATAACCATAAATATACCTTTGTTTTTTTTCTAGCATATAGAATGTATTATCAACCACGTGAAATCTTTTTGTTTTTCCTTTAGTTCATGACCAGTTAAACGAAAGTTGAAGCTAAATATAAAGAGAATAAAAGTGAAATTATCATTTAAAAAAGTGAAAAAAGTATGGAGAGTATTTTTGGAACCAAGGAAAATGATCAGAATTTGTATAGTTTGGAAGTGATTCTGACCCCGGGCTAGGTCCAGTTCTCCCTGATAGTGAGCAACTCAGCTGTTTCTCTGCCCTGTGTCTCCTTTGTTAACTGACTCTACCAGCATTTTCAGGTAAACTTGCTGGAAACATTCATTGAGTAATCAATGAATCTTAAAGAATCAGCCACAGAGGTATTTTTATGTAAAATTATGCCCTGTTATTCGAGAAGGACATATTTCTGTACACGTGCATAATTACAAGTGTTTAGCTAATACTAGGTTTATGATAAATTCTTCCACCTTCATTTCTAAGATGGTAACGGTTAAAAGTTTTTGTTTTCTTTTTTTGTGGTGGCAAGTTATAAATTTACATTGGAAATGTATGAGAATTTCTGAAAGCTGTAGATTAACATTTATAACTTCACAGGAAATATTTTAAAAGCTCAACATTTGACTATTTTTGCATTAGTGAAGAGGCCTATTTAGTGAGATCTAAGGATGGATTATGAGTGTGGCTGTGATGCCCATTGAAAAATGAAGAAAGTGTAATGATTTAAACCAAATTTGAAAACACTAACCCACAATCTATGTCTTACTTGCCTCCTGGTCAATATGATTTACAATGTCTAATTAAAGAAGTGTTAAGTTTCTTTAAACATGTGCAGACGAAGCCTAAGATTCATGAAGGCTGAAGGTGTGAGTGACTTATTTAAAACCCCTTCTGTTCAAACAGGCCAGTAAGGGCTCTTATTCTTGTGATGGTATGAAACATACATCTTTAACCTCAATAGCCTAATGTTCCTGCTATACTGAAAGTATTGAGCAAGGCAGTCTCGTTTAATGTAATGGTTTCTTTTCTGGCAAACAGAGCTTTATTTCACAACTGGGATAACCTATTACTCAAATCCCAGCAATAGAGTTTTCCATGACAGTCAGCATTTCTGGTTTCTCATAGTGACCTCTAAGGGGTGACAAGTTTCTCTTTGGCTTAATGCTAGTGAGTAGAAAACATCACCGTGAGGGCAAAGTGACCTTGCTTTCCTTACAGAGTTGGGCGAGTCACTCTTTAGATACAACAGAAAATGTAAAATATTTTAAAAGAGATATTTCATTCTCCTACCAGTGAGGTCAGAACTTAGTTTCCAATTTTGAGAAATGGAACAAGTTGCTACCACTTACTGTTACAAATTTCAAGTGAGGTAACGAGAAATGTGAGAAAAGTGAAAATGTATGTATCTGACAGCTCTTGACAGTGTTATCATAGAAGGTCAACTTGATTAATGCCACGTGAAAATGAAAGCACACTATAAACCCTGAAAGCTCAGCCCCAAGAGTGTCTCACATCCAGACAAATCTGGCTGTAATGGCAGTTTCTCCACAGCATAAACTGGGGGGAGGTAGGTGGGTATTTGCCCTTTGGTTTAGATGGCTACGTGATACAATACAGGCCAGGACCTATTGTTTATATAGATATGCAATGTTGACCCCATTTCACATTTGAGATTTTATTAAATATGTTATTCAGAATAAAACTGTGCATCTAAGAATGTATATATATGTATAAAAATAAGATCTTTGAGCAGCTGAAATAGACGTCATTGAAGCTCATGCTTGAGAGAATCTGATATGTGTCCCTGGGAGTTGGAGGACATCAGGGAGAACTGTGAAGGCAGGTGGTCAGCCTGCCCCGTGAGGAGACCACAGTTTTAAGATACTGAGAGTGTATTATGGCAGGTTCTGAGCCAAGGAAGGGTGGTGGGAAAAGGTGATACTGATGCCCATGGGCCGCATAGGCAACAATACCTCTGCAGGGCCTTTGGAAGGGCACAGTGTTCTCCCCTCACCTGAAATGAAAAGTATTGATTTGCCTGCAATATGGGATTTTGGCAATAGCTTGAAGATGACTGATAGTGGCACCATAAGAGGACCTGTTGCCTTCTGTCCTAGTCATCCTCCTGGGCTGCAATCCAGAGGTGCCAGAGCCCAGAAGAGAGAAGAGAGAGGAGAGAGAAGGCAGTTGTGGTTGTCAAGGTTGAGAATCATGTTGGACAAGGGAAAGCAAAAGAGACTTATAGAGCTTGTAGACTTAAATTTTAAACTGAGTGAAGTCAGCTGGGACTTTTGCACAAATGATTATAGTTGAAAAATCATGGAATCTGACTGAGATCACATTAATGGACAAGGAAGCAAGATTGATTTTTTGGAGCTGATTTGAAAACAGTGGTTATAAAGAAAAAAATTTACATTTCTGTTTTATTAAGTGAGGAATTTAATCTCATATCCAATACCCTTTTCTTTCCCTGAGTGGTTGTGTTGAATGAATGAATGCATGAATGAATGAGTTTGAACCTTATCGCTAACTGCAGTGTTAAATGCATGTTTTTCTACATTTAAAACAAAATCAAAGCCTCAGTGAGCAGATGGTAGAAGCTTTTATTTTCCAAGAGACAAAGAGCCTGCTCATGCCCTTTAACTCACAGCAGTGGGAGGCTGCAGTCTCCCCCATGGGTAAAGTCAGCCTGAGTAAATCACAAATTGTCAGGAAAGCCCATCCACAGCTTTCACATTTAAAATTTTATTTAAATTATCAAAAAAAAATGCTGTCTTTCAGTGAGCTATTTTGATATGTGAGAAAATTAATACTTTTATGTATTAGTGTTTTTGCTTTTATTAAAATGGATTTAAAAATCCATAGTCTAAAATGAATAATCAAGTTCATCAAAAGGGGAAACAAGGGTAGCCAAAATAAAATTTTAAAATCTCAATACTTGGTATTAGCATTGACAGAGCCTAAGTTCCACAAGGATTTAAATTTGATGATGTGGACTAAAATATGCCTACTGCCTTTATGCTACACCTTTTATAAGTGTTATTCCAAGAAAAGCAGCGGAAACTATGCACGCTGTTTGTTATTTCACGGCATAGGATATTTGCTGTCTCATTGTTTGAAAGAGACTTTTTTTCTAATATGAATATGAAATACCTCCTTTGGAGTCAGAGGCATGCATTAATATCTATCATTTGCCTTTTAATGGGGCTTCTGGTGACTCCACAGTTTTAAATTTTTCTACATGTATCAAGTATTCTTTGCTGAACGTTCTTGCTATGTCCTCTACAAATATGGATGGAAATAATTATATGGAGGATGGCTTCATAAGGTGATGTCACTCCAGAGAAAACCTGCACCACAGGGAGCATTTCCAGCAAAGTATGGCAGAAACTGCAGGGTAATCAAAGTGCAAATTCCAATTTATTTAAGCAATATTGTTCTTGCTCCTCCCTTTCACAAAGCTGTCCTTTCTCATTAAATTTTTGAAAGAGAAGGAATGAATTTCACCAACAGAAATCTGAATGCTAGTTGACCTTTTTGAAAACTCTGCATGGAATGCCAGCATCAGCTGTCTTTTCACACACGTGGTGACAAAAGGAAGAAATTGAGGCTTATAAGGAGTAAGTCGAATATATGCAAGACTTGATGCCATCCAGCTAGGCTTTTATTTGAAAGGAGGTCTGTGTATATTGAGGGGAGTGTATTTGTTGATGGCCCATGAAGAGCTTGAACAAGATATGTGTCTGAGGATTTCTGTGTGTTCTAGAGGGACATCCCAGGGCCTTGGTTGGATTTGATCAGGGCATAGGTGCTACTCCATAGCAAGTGCGTTTTGCTCTCTGGAGACAAACAGATGAATATAGACAGAGTTGATAACATCTGTATATTGGTGACAATCTGACACAGTTAAGTGCCTTTGCTTATTTAATAGTTTATTCTTTTATCAGATTATTACGAACCATCAATGATGTATCAGCTGGCAATGTACTAGGTGGAGGGATGACAAACATCAAATAAAATTCAGCTTCTGCCCTTAACAGGCTCTTAATTAGAAGAGGTTTTCTTATTAGCAGGCAGAACACTACAACTGAGTGTAATTCTGTGGTGGAAGGAGGCTCAGAGGGTGCTGTAGGAGTATCCTGAAGGAACCCTAATCCAGGTTGGTCAGACAGGGAAGCTTCCCAGAAACAGTAATGTGTAATGTCTGATTTGAGTCTTTAATGACCAATCCATCAGGGAGGGGTGAAGTGAAAGGGTTTCAAAGCAAAGGGATGAATGTTTTCAAAGCACCAAATGTAAGAGAAAGCAAGGATAATAATAAAAGCACTTCCCTTTTGCTAGAGAGAAGGTGTGAGAATGAGGAAAGCATCAAATGGAAAAAAAAAAGAGAGAGAGTTTGTCCATTGAGTCTTACTTTCTATGTTGTGTTTAAAATATATGGGTTTTATAGTAAAGACTAGGGTAGCTATTGACATAATTGCTCTTAGCCTCATGCTCCAGGGGCCCTTGCTCTGGGACTCATGCTTAAAAAGGCCTGCATTTCATAGTCTCAAGAGGAGAAAATGTTATGAAAGAATACAAGGCCACTTCTATCTGTACTCAGGTTTTAGTACTTATTGCTGGCCCAGTTCAACACATCATTTCAAGCATCAGCTTTTGTGACTAACATTTAGTCCCCGGGCAAACACTTCTCTACATCTCTGGCACTGTGTATAGAGGGAATGAGGTCCGCATGCTGTGAGGGTCTATGTGTATGCCACTGCCAGCCCTGGAAATGGACACTGCTTCGAAAATAGGAAGAACGTAAGAGGGAAAAAGTGGAGAGAATTTAACATTTTTAAAAATTTATATTAACTGATCACCAATTCTCAGATAACATGCCTGAAGTGCATTCTCGCGTAACTAAGAACAATTTCCAAACAGGTCAAAAAGAGGTCCATTTACTTGTTTCCCTTCACGTTCTAGTTTGTAGAAAAAAGGAGACAAGAATTAGGGTGGTATTTCCAAACTTTGCATATGAAGATTAAGAAATATTTTACACTGTTAAATATTTATAATTACTCAAAATATTTCCTTCTCTCTCTCTGTATATATATCCCTACACATACACATGCAATATATGCATAAATATATATATACATAAAACTACAAAATTTTATGTTGAATGATAAAATGGCTTTATTTATATCAAAAGATTTAATTCTTAAACATTATAAAAATTTAAACTTTACTTTGAAATATTTTATTTAATATTTTGATTTATAATGATTTGTCTTTTGCCTTTTAATTTTATAGGCAATTTTGAATATTTTGAAAGAAAAGATTTTGAAAATATGAACAATAACTTTTTTACATTTAATTTACATCTTCAATGAAAATATATTCCATTTTTGTATACTTTGAATACTTTCAATCTTTTATATTGTTATTATCTCTAGAACATTAATTATATACACGTCTTCAACATGACATAATTAGTAATTTTTCTAAAATTGATATTACAGAATATATAATCACAAATACATTTTTGTGACTTACTTTTCATTTTAACATCATCAGACTCTAAAAAGAATACTCAGAAATGTACAATAATACAGTTTAGTTATTTTTACTTTGTCCCTAACCACATTCCTGCAACAAGCATAGCTTTACATGTATGTTGAGATTTTTTCAGTATGGAGGCATATTTTTCACAGAAGGGGGACATATTCTGTTTATCAGCTTATTATATTGATTTATAGTTTGTATAGATTTAACTCTATGTTGTGGGTATCCATCTGTACTCTTGCCCCAGGCCCTGCAATATGTTAAGAGTGGGTCTGGTTACTGAATATCTTCAGCAAGGGAGTAGCGTGATTGATACTGCATTTGAGGACGATTACTCCAGTGGAGACAATGACATCAGTTAGAAGGTTGATCTACCTCTTCGTGAGTAGCGTTTTCTATCTGTAGCTGGAGCTTCTGAATGAACCCTCTGACTTCTTCCCATAGCCTATCATCTGAGAAGTTTTGAGCCCTGCAACTATAGGTTTCCTTGTCAGCAAGTTCCTGGCCATAGGCCTATCCATTTTCAGACCAGGCATTTTGACAGCTCAGCCACAGATCTGGATAAATTGAAGGTCTTCTGCTCTTAACTAAAAGGAAAATTGAGAATCCACAGGAGTCTATCTTGAGTTTCAAACCCAAGGTTCATGCAATATCTAACAACAACCATTAACCACAGAGATTGTTCAGGCAAAATAACAATGTTTTGAGTCCATAGCAAACTCATTGGCAAGAAAGCCCACCAGATTTGAGCAGCAAAATAAAGACAACTCTCATTTAGAGTTTGTGAAACCTCCAACCTGACCACTACCCCAGGGGCTCTGCAAGGTTTCCCTCAATCCTCTCAGGTTGCAGTTTTCCACTCTGATCCACCACAGGCTCCTGTGGAGTCAGCCATCTGATGTCTTCAAGTAAGAAATACAGAAGAGCCAGGTGGGTTTGAGATGCTATTGCAAATATCCTGCATAGATTCGTTTTATGGGCAGAAGGGAATTAGGACAACAGAAACCAGTTTTTTCTTTTTCTAAAGCACTTTTTATTCTGGCTTCTACCTAAAATTGAATGGGAAGTCTCCTGCCTACTGTCAAGCTGAAATAAGTTGTAGAATGCAACCTAAACAACAGCCAGAGATTCTAATTAAAGTTTTTCTTAGACTGACACACTTAGAAAGCTTTCTTCTCTATTTTTATCTAAAGAAAAGTAGAGAAGTTAAATTTGATGGTGATGCCTTGATGACATCAACTTTCTAAAACGAGAAGCGAATTTTGTTTAGAAAACACACTCTGTATAATCTTAGAACGCTTTCGTTTTATCATGTTTGAGAGGAGAATGTATCTTGATGTGAATACTGAAGGTTAATGCATACTAAATTATTAACCAGGAGATGAAATTGAGTAGTTCTGATAAATTCAAGTTTATATGTATAAATGTATAATTTATGTATACATGCGTAAATTTACATATATGATAATATAGAGATGGGGTAGTAAAGTAGTATTTTAATAAACAATGTAGTTTCTGTTTTCAATTTGCACAGAATTTATGAATTTATCATCACATCAGTAGTAATTCTGAGATGGATTTAGGTAATTAAAACTAGATTTAAAATGATTTTAAAATCTATTACAGTGATTACTCTTATTAGCAGTTTTATTTTCCTCTAATACATTTTATTCTATTTTATGCACCACATCTCTCCATTTCCCATAGGAGTGAGAAGTGGCAGCATCATCAACTCCAAAGACAGCTTTATACAAGATTAGCATCTTCAACAAGAATGTCAGAGGCATGAAAATGAGGAAAATGTAATCACAATCACTCACTATGAATTTCCTGGGACAAAATTAAACTTAAATGGCAACAAAAGGTGAACTTGGTTAAAATGATTGATGGACAGTTTTCCTTGCTAAATTTCATTCAAAATAGCATAGGTCATATCCAAGTATGTTCTCATCAAAGAGTGGATTGCTTTCTGGTCTTGGTCTGGGGTCTGCTGCTTAATCCATGTGGGAACTTAGTCAAGTGAAGCTAACTTTTTCCTTCCTCAGTGGACTCAACTGTAAAATGGGTAGAATAACAGTACTTGTTAGGATGTCATCTAAGTGAAATAGTACTTACATTTAATTGTAAGAATTAAATGACATGGTATGAGTGAAGCACTCAGCACAGAGCCTGGGAGTAGTGAGCACCATCATATATATTAACCATTATTGTAGTACCTGGAAACTGTGTTTTACTTGAACAGCTGTGTTTTTCTTGTTACTTATCTACAATTGACCACACTGGATATTTGTTTTGAGCCATAATGAGGATGAAGTGGAAAGATAAACCCATTTATCCCTCCTATTATAATTGTAAAGAGTCATTTTTAGTGAACTTCAATTATAAACTCAGGGACAAGAATATTCTTTATGAGAGCAAAGAAAGAGAGCAGAGGCTGCAAAGAATTGTGTCCCACTTAGACATTCCCTCGCAAGCCCCAGAACAAAAGAAAATTGGTCGCAAACAGCAATTCTTTTAGCCACCTGGATCATGTCTGGCCAGGATAGAAGAAAACGGTTCTTGTTTCACTAATGGAATTTTAAAAGCATTGCTCCCAATCTTTCTGTGGGTAAGTTTAGACTCAGTAGAGAGCTCAGCCTGATGTGCAACAAATCTGGAGTTGTTGTGTGGCTCTCTCAGATGCCTGAATACATTAAAGATGTGTAGCCCCAACTGAGAGCCTTGCACAGTAAGCACATGAGGGCACAAGCCACAGAATGGAAAACTCACAGCTTAGCAATTTGGGATATTTATTTTGTCTACTTTTAAAATATTTAGTCTGGAATATTTAAACTAATATTTGATTGGTGTACACACTTGTCCAAATTTACAGCAGCTGACACTGCATGGAGCTTTGGAGACGCAGGTTCACGGCTAGCTGATTGTTTAGAAAGCTCATATGTGAAAAGCCAGATCTTTCTGCGAATGTAGATAAAAAGTGGGTCAAGCCAAGTGTATGGAAAATGAGATAATGGGAGATTCGGAGAATATTCCCATGGGGGCCAGTTTTTCTGATGTCCAACTGAACTACATATTAATGAAGGATGAAAACCTCTCACAACTGATAAGCAGGCTGTCTCCTGGCAATTATCATAGCTTCTGTTGCAAAATAGGTACATTATTTGGACTTTATCCATTCCTTGACTTGCTCTCTGTGAGGAAGCACAGTCTCAAATAATTGCAGGTCTATTAGCACATCAATTACCTAAAGACCTTGATTTTAGCAAGGAGTGGATTTTAATCAATTGCTGCAAATGTTATCGAGAGATTAGTTGTCCCAGAGAATAAAATTAACTACAATTAGACTGTAATAACTCGTGAGTGCCACTAGCATATATTTTCTAGTTCCTGTACAATTAATGCATTTTACTGCTTCCTGTATAAAAAACATTTAGACTTTTTCATAATAACTTGAATTAATGTTACCTTTTTAATTTCCTTCCTTGTAAGGAACCAAAAGGACACAACTAAACTAATACATAAATAACTTGCACTTTAATATATTGAGTTCTTACTAAACAAGACAATTTAAGATAATTAATAGAAACTAAAGAGTTTATTAAAGCAGAATTTTATTTCAATCCTGAAATTGAATCCAGTGTTTTTAAAGCATTAGTGATTGGACAGAGGGAATGATGGGGGGAGATAAGAGAAAATACATCACGGTTCAGTGATGGTCAATTGAGGTAAAAATGACAACATGGCAGATCTGGGGACATGTGAACATTCAGTCATGCATCCAGAAACACCTGAGGAGGGAACTGTACTAGTCTGTTCTCATGCTGCCAATAAAGACATACCCAAGACTGGGTAATTTATAAAGGTAGGAGGTTTAATTGACTCACAGTTTCACATGGCTGGGACTGCCTCACAATCATGGTGGAAGGCGAATGAGGAGCAAAGTTATGACTTACATGGCGGCAGGCAAGGGAGCTTGTGCAGGGGAGTTCCCATGTATAAAACCATCAGATCTCGTGAGACTTATTCACTACCACAAGAGCAGATGGGGGAAACTGCCCCCTATGATTCAATTATCTCTACCTGGCCTCACCCTTGACATGTGGGGATTATTACAATTTAAGGTGAGATTTGAGTGGGGACACAGCCAAACCATATCAGGAACTTATTAAAGTGTTGCACTTGCTGTATTCAAAGTGAATGAGAGACTATTATGGTGTCTATAATAATTTACTTCCAAATACTTTGACACATACTATGCAATATAAAGCATGTGCTACTTAGTTTGAACTTCAATTCTAGGGCCAGTCACTTTCTCTGATCAAGAATCCACACTCCAATGGTGGTAGCTAGCATTATATGAGGAAGGCTAATTCTAAGGGTGGCTACTAAAAGCCCCATATCTTAAACAGCACCTGAGGATATGCTAATTAGCATAGTGAATGTCAGACATGGATTTGTTCAGTGTCCTTGTGGCCTGTTATTTAGCAAGACTGGTAGAACTGCACTCTGACTGATTAGATGACATGAAAATTGTCTCAGAGATGTGACTTAGCTAAAATCTTTTTGTTGATATTACAAGGACTTGCATGGACAGCATGTAGGAATTCAGGGAGACTCAAAACCAGCTTTCTCAAGGATGGCCCTGATGCTTGATTCCTTAAAGGCTCTGTGGCTGGTTCTCGATTGCTTGGTATGATAAAAGTCACAGTTTCCCACCTCCAGAATGTTTTAATATCTATTTTGAGTGAAACTTTCATGTAGGGTGGTGGTTGCAGCATCTACACAGGCAGAAGGTGAGATTTTGTGTAATTATTTCAGGTTTGATTGCACATAAAAAGTTTAATATATTCAATATTTGTAGCAGAACTTGGCTGAAAACTTACTTTCATTATAACCTGGTAAAAGGTTGTAGAGGAATAGCTAACTTCCATTCACCTCAAATTGTTCAGTGATTAACTTTCTCCACCAGAAATAATTTAAGAGTTGTTCTTGTCTAAATTGGCTGAAGACACTTTGCGGCAGGACATCGGATTATTCCTGTTTGGGAAATAGGTAACAGTACTTACTCCCTTTGAAGACTGCAAAGTTCAGATATATGTAAGTTAACTTACGATCTTCCTAGTGTTGTAGGAGGACTCCAATACTTTGAGGCTAAAACATGAATTTTTAACCTAAATATTGACCCTGGATGTGTAAAAATTAATAGTTTTGTGATCCAATAACAGAATTTAGTACTTATTTCATTTTTGAATGTAGACAAACTACATATTACAGGTGCCTATAATTTTGTTACCAATATGAATCACAGAAATTTTTCACGACATCTTATGGTTGTTATACATAACTCTAAAGATTATTTAGGATCATCACCACTTGAAAATTATGGTAGTTATTAGAGCAACTGCTAAATCTCTTTGTTTAACATATCAGTAAATAATTAATGCTAATTACTACATTGTTAACTTTTTTCTTATATTTTGAAATTTAATTTCAGTATAATTGGCTTTCTTCTTCATTCTATGTATTTTATGAATTTAAAAACATTATTTGGGGAAGGGGATCAGTAGAAATCGCCAGACTGAAAAGGGCTTCATGGCACAATAAAGAGTAAGAACCCCTCACCCAGAAGGTTCCTTCAATGCCAATACCATTCCCAAAATTAATCCAAGTTGCCTGGACTATTTCCTTGTTTATGTGATGTCATAAAAGTGAATGATGTGCATGTATCTGTGTGTGTAGGATGGGTTGGGTTGAACTGTCATAAATTAAAAAATAAGGGCAGCCAGTGTGGCAGATTCAGGAAAGGAAGATAATGGAGTAAGAGTAAATTTGTTGTAGGTTTTCTTAAAAATCTTTTTTCCATAACATCGTGCTGCATCATCAATGAAAAGGAAAAAAAAGCTTATTTTCCAGTTTGTTGGATAGAGGAAGAAAATTTCATGGGGAACCATTTATTAAGTACCTTAACCTGACTTCTCTCCTGCCTCTACATATCCTCTTATGGGCAAAGAGGCTCATGACTAACATAGGCATTTGGGATAAAGGATACACAGCTATATTATTGGACCACAGACTTTAAGGCCTTGGGCCAACCACCTCAATGTTCTGGGTTTAATTTTAGTGGAGAAAAAAGTATCTGACAGCACTTTTGACTCCGCTTCCTTACCTTCATATGTGTGTTGCTCAAATTAGAAAGGGGTTTCCTGATCCTTGACTGCACTAATGTAGAGGTGTCTATGCATGGCAGGTCTTCCTGGAGAACCCTTGATCTGCTCATTTGTGAAACCTGGAGAAAAATGATTGAATGCCAGTGAAGTCGTGATTAGGACTTTCATAGGTCTCAGGTGCTCAGATATAAGTCTTATTAATATCTGTCACTGGAAACCTTAGTGTGGAAAAGCAAAAGCTATGAACACTGACTTGTCAGGTTTGAGTCCTGACTATGCATGTCCCTTATTAGTTAAATGACCTTATGCAAGTCACTTCCTCTTCTAAAACTTCGATTTCCACATCTATGAAATGGCAGTCATCATCATCATCATCATCATCATCATCATCTTTATCATTTCGTCTCCCTTTTGGGATGCTGTGAGGTTTAAATCACATGCAGATGATATCTAGCATAACGTACTTATGGAATGTGGAATGTGAATGACTCCATATTCATTCTTTTGGAGTCAAATAGCTCTTGGATGCTCAATAGCCTCTACTAGGGCAAATTTGCTCTCTTGGAAAAGCCTGTTGAAAGAAATTTTCTTTTGTTTCTCATATTTCTTTTTCTAAAAGTGTGGGGAAGAGCTACAACTTGTCTTTATTGCCATTTCAGTGAATAAAGACCAAGTACTTCATGGTAGAGATTAATGGTCTGAGGGAACACAGTAAGATTAAGCAGCAGAAACACAGTGCCTTATTTTCTACATAAAAACATATTCTTTCATTTATTCAGTCATTCAATAAACACTTCTTCATTTCAGATTGTCATATCAAAAACCTGGGAAAAATAGGGTAGAAGAAACAAAATGTTTGTTGATAGGAGCTGTGGTCTTTTTCTTCAAGTAGCTTCCATTGTAGTTGGAGAAAGAAGACATCAATTAACATTGTAATTGGAGAACAAAACATTATCAAACATAAGTGTTTCTGAAAAACTCAAGTATCTTGTTCTTTTATATCTTTCTGCATCTCATGAATTGCTATACTGTCCACATTGCTCTCTCAATCTAAGAATTCTCTTTGTTCCTTTTTTAAAATTTCTTTACATTTAATTCATTAGCAAATCTGCTCTTTTTCACTCAGAGACATAAAGTGAACCCAATCATTTCTAGACCAAGACACATTCATTGCTTCCCTGGATGACTGAAATAGGCTCCTAGAGCATCTCCTTGCTTTCAATCTTCCAAAATCAATTATCCACACAACAGCAAGAGTGATGTGTAAAAATATATATAATATAGATAATGTCACTTACCTGCTTAAAACCATCTAATAATTTCCCTTCTCATTTGGACTAAAACTCCAATGCATTAACCCGGCTTTCAGAGCCCAGCAGGAGATACTCATGTGTCCTCTCTGTTTCTCTCATCATCTTCCAGGCTCTCTCCCATTTCAGGGTCTTCACATTAGCCATTCCCTCTGCCTCTTACTACCCTCCCCTTTGATATTCATAATTCACATTGCTAGCTTTTTAAAAATGTCATTCAGTTTTCAAAGAGATATTTTATGTGCATTAGATCACTTGGCATCATTTCAACTTATTCTAATTCTCTGTTTTGCAATTATCACTATTAGATTTTTGCTTGCTAGTTTATCCTGTGTACCAAGCACCATCTAAATCCTTATGCATTTTAGTTGCATCCCCTTCTCGGTGATCTCCTGTGCTCCTAGAGTTTCAATGAACATCCACATGCATGATTCACCATGGTGGGAACCTTGCCTCCTCTTATTCACTGTTGTATGCCTAGATTTAGCACCTGGTGTAGCACATAGGAGGAACTCAGTGAACATCTATTGAATGGATGATTGATGATTCCAAGATCTGTCTATCATTCATAACCTTCCCCTGGACTTCACAGCCATTAACGGCTACTTGATGGAAATACAGGGATTAAAAAATTGTGTTCAAAATGGAATTTATCACTTTCTCCCAAACTGTCATTTTTATTTGTGCTCTGTACATCAGTGAATGTTACTAGCATCTCCAGCATTGCCTGAGCCAGTAACACTGACTTAATGGCGATCCTGAGCAAATCTCTCCTCAGCCTAAAACATTTTAATGGTTACCAATTGCTAGTGGGATACTATAGTTCTAACTCTTTAACAGGCCCTTCCAAGGTCTTCATGAGCTAGAACTTCCTTCTCTAGTTTTATAGCTGTCAACTACGTCTATACTCCTGCATCCCTCCATATTGTATGCTCTGATGCTTCCATATAAATGCCTGCTCCTATGTAAGGTGCCATGCCTTCTGCTCCCTCAGACTATAACACACTTCTCCTCTCCTGCCCCCACCAGCACCTGCTCATGCCCTGCCCTGATAGCAACCCCATGCAAGCCTCTCCTCCTTGAAAACTTCCCATCCCTTCTCAAGATTCATTTGCTCTGGGAAATGAGCTGTCTCTCTTGGCCTCCCTGGCATTCTAATACACATGGTTCTGACTCAGGATGCCTGGAGCAGAGTCCTGAGAATATGTATTTTTAAAGAGCCCTCCAGGTGATATGCATGCAGCACTATCATGAATCATCATTTAGAAAATACTAACACACTAGATTGTAGTTGTCCATTTATTTGTCTGCATTCTCCACTAACCTGTGAGCTCTATGAGGCAGGGAACATATCTATCTTGTTCACTTTCTAAGAAACACTTACTCTGGCAATAAAAGACACTCAATAAATATTTGTCAAATTATTCTGAAACCTTTGTGACTCCTCTTTGACTAGCCAGGGGCTCTGTCCTGTAACTGTAGGGTTGGAAGGTAGGAGTTTCTGGGTAAATGAAATGTAACTAAGCCATTTTAGTAGGACCTGTCTCACACCAACTTATTATCATATTATTCAAATTTCTCCCATGGCATTGAAATCATTCCTAGAATTGTTCATGAGACATATATGAGAGCTCAAATCCTGAATGCTAATTGTTCCTCATTTTTTATATAGAAATGAAAAAAAATTGCTAAAAGTCAAAGCCAATATTAGCTTCCTTGACATATCATTATTCCTTATTCTTGACCAATATTTACTAAGTGCTTCTTTTGAGAATAACACTGTAGAATATGTGTTAAGAATAAATTGTTAATTATAAATGTCATTACAAAAGTCCAGGTAAATGTCAAGGTAAATGTAAGTAATGTTGAATTAGATGGAACTTTACACACACACACACACACACACACATGCACATTTTAAGCTGGGGTAATATTGTTGCCTGTGAATGTTAAGTAATATTTTTCCAAGCGATATGCTGAAAGTAACTTGAATGTTATCAGTTGAAATAGAAATGAAATGCTTTCCCCCTTAACGACTATTTTTTCTGTGTAGCCCCTTGTGTTCTACTTACCAGTTTCCACTAATCATCATAGTGCAGCTTTTTAAATTTTTTTGTCATTCCCCTTCTCTCTTTGTCTCCATACAAATAATAAAAGGTATCTTAAACTATGTTTGAAAATCAATCCTAATCCTTGTGTTTTTAAAATGACATAATTAAATATGATTACTCCAGGGTGTTTCTATGACTCAGAAATCCACATAAGATAAAAAGAATTGCTCAGATAATTTACATGACTTTCTTCTTTCGTATTCAGGATGAAATCTGTCTGTCTTCAAATTACACAGGATAGTCAATTTCTTAAAATATTTGTATCTGACTATTAATATACATAGTTAAGGTAGCACAATTTGATAATTTACTAAAGTATAAAAAGCAACCCATAATGCCATGTGTGGCAGTAATCATGGTTAATATCTGATGTTTCTACTTCTTTTAAGGGAATGCAAAATAAGACTTCTCCTCAACTGATATCCTCTATCAGCCAGTGGAAGCTGCTTGGAATACTGTTTTGAGAAAGGCAGGAGCCAGCTTCTCAGCCCAAATGGAAAGATACTAATGATTGGTTAGGAAAGGTTAACACGGCCATGGGTGGTGGAAGGGGCGCTGTAAATGTGTGGGAACCATGCCATGTATTTGCTCTCTTTGATGTTAATATAATAGCCATGTGAACATGCATAAGTAAAACTTATTTTTTAGTATAAATAAGGCTAATTCTTAAGATTATATAGTGAAAGTATTCAGAAAGCTTTCAAACCCTCCTGCTCAGCCTATAATGTCCTCTTAAATGTGGAGAGTTAAGTATATTTATTGAATTTACAGCATTAACAAATGTGCATTTTATTTGGTATTCCCTCTGCCATGGGCATGCGCTTTCTATTAAGTGCATTCTTTCTTGAAAAATACATATTTCCCACTAAACGCTACCAAACATGTGGGATTCACCTATTAATTATTACCTTTTAAAACATACTTGCTATTCTTTGCTTAGTGTTTTGCTCAGAAGAGAGAAAAAATGAAAAGTGGAATAGAGGAAGGGAAAAAAGAAAAAAGGGAAGAAGGGAGAAAGGAAGAAAAGGTGGAAGGAAATGAGACAGCAACCAAGGAAGAGAAAATAGAAGTAGGAATCTTAAAAGGGAGGGCAGAACTCACAGATTTAGAGAGATTAATTGCAACAGCAAATCCCAAGCGAAAGGGAAAATGAATCCTTAAAAGGAAAGTGGAGAAGGCTAACCCCCCTCAGACAGTCTTCTCTGGGGATGCTGACTGGACACTCTGCCCTCCTGCAATCGATATGGTCATTTACAGTTAAGCTAAGGGAAAAGCTGATGGGTAACAGGGATCCCCACCTCCATCCACTCCCATGATCGAAGCTGTGGGAGTAGCACAGGAAGAAGTCTGCAGATGGATGAATGATGTCACAGAGCTGAGGTGGAGATGGGAGCCCTGAGAGAATGGAAAGGCAGCAGCTCAAGTACTTCTCCTGTTGTGGGTGGGGCCCTGGTGAACTGAGTTTAAATTAGCAGACCCAGAGGCAGGTCAGACACCAGACAGAGGAAGTGGCAGGAAGAGCTATGGGAATCTGAGCTGCAGGAGATTTTCGGTGTCCCATAATCACAGACCAAAGAAGCGAGATGAGGATCAGTGGCCTGCTCACTAATGTGCCAGGGGAGAGCTGAGAATCCTTGAGCTGAACAAACACTTTGTTAATAGGAAGAAACATAGGTGGAAGAAACATAGGTGGAAAAGCGTTGGTGCTAGATTTTTGCATGTCAGCTAATATGCCAGAGGTGAAATTGTGTTCAAAACCTGTGGCTTCGTGGAGATACTACGTGTACTCTGCATTTTGCTTTGAAAAGGAAAGTATATTAATGTTCACCAATATAGAGGAGCCAGTGGCTTCACCTTAAACAGATAGTGCTTTCTAGTTACAAAGGACTGTAGACAGAAAGTCACTCTTCTAGCCTATGGAGCGTCCACCTCATAAAAGTAGAGTCTCAAACAATTGAGAAGGACTAAGCTGAAAAGCTGATAGCGGCTTTGAGAGAGGTGGTCGGGATTGAGAAGGTTGCCCCCAAAGCGAATACTGTGAGGCAGCAATGATTAGAATGGTTGATGAATTTTAATAAATTCCTCCCTATTCTGACTTGCTTCTCATTTCTTTGGATAGCAAATAATGAAAATTTAAAAATATATAAATTAACCTGTTTGAATGACAGCAGCATGGATGCAGTAGAAATAGCTCAGGGCGAGGTTAGCTTTTGAATATTTGCTCTGATTCTTACTTTAATTCATATAGTTGTTATAATGATTAAAGAGTGCAGTATGTAAATTCTCCAGTACACAGAGGACTTACAATAAATGTTAGCTCTCATCTTCTTCTATTTATTCTAAAAGTTTAACCTTAGTTTATTGGCTGATATGCGCGAGGGTGAATTTTCACCAATTGATAGTTTTGAGAGCTAAATAAAACTGCTCTTTTACAATAAGCACTAAGTCTAATGAAAATCCTTAGATGACTTCATCCCCTTGACTTTTTACAGTAAAATAAAATAATAGTAACATATGCAATGGACATTTAGTCTCCATATAATATTTTTGAAATCAAATTCTGTAAGTAAAGGCTGGTATAGCAAGGCAGGAAGGAGATGGCACACTCAAACAAAATGAAATTAATGTAGGGACTTTTTGTAAAGGTGTGGCAAGGTTAAGAGAGCTAGAGAGACCCAAAGCCAGAAGACAGGGTAGCCCAAGAGGAGGTGTGGTCCTCTATGGAGAAAAGCAGCCACTGTTGGCCAGCAGTTGAGCAGGGAGAGAACTCAGGACATGCATACCCTGGCCTCACTCTGTTCCTGCCAGATCCTCCCATTAGTTGAACTCATTGAGAAGCAAGCTTGGTTCATCCAGAGTGAATCTGGAGGAGGAAGCAAATGTTGTCCAGCATAGTTGTGTATGTGTGTGTGTGTATTCACACGCACACACACACACACACACAAAGTCGAAAGCAGCTCATTCCAGTAACTCCCACTTGAGTCTTCACCCCTGCCAGTGTAAGGTTAAATGCTATAATGTGATTATTTGGGCTCGGAAGACAAATAACTGAGGTAGTTAACTATATCAGGACAAAAGGTCAGAGCAGTGATTCATCATATAATTTTCAACTTCTTAGGCACTGCTAGGATAGCTGGGAAATGATTTAACAAGCCCCAATTCAGTCTCTGCTCTTTAGAAAAAAGGAAGGATGACTCCAAACTGAGATCAGATGTGAGTGGGTTAAAATTCCATCTGCTTCTTGAGAAGGGCTGAAATGAATTCCCCAGTGAACAGGCCATCTATTATTTACCTTACTTAATCCAGTGCTCATGGCACTAGAAGTTATCACCACGGGGATTTGAGTTTGGCCTTTTGACTAATAACTTTCTTGGGAGGGATCGGTTTTGCTCTGAGAGGAGGACTGGATGTTCCACTAGATGAAAGCTTTCAGATGTTAATGAAATTGGATTCATCCCTGACCTATTTCCTGGTGCTTGGTGTTTCACCTGAGGGTGAACTCAAAAGATAGCCAATTTGGAGATAATGTCCTATGCACGCTTCTGACATTTGTTCTACAAGAGAAGCTAAGCAACTTGTGATTTCATATACAGCAAAGATGGGAGGCTGGGAGTGTTGGCTAACTTCTGTAATCTCAGCACTTTGGGAGGCGGAGGCAGGAGGATTGCTTGAGGCCAGGAGTTCCAGACCAGCCTGGGCAACATAATGAGATGCTGTCTCTATAAAAAATAAAAATATTAGCCAAGCATGGGGGTGTATGCCTGTAGTCCCAGCTACTTGGGAGGCTGAGGTGGGAGGATTGCTTGACCCTAGGAGTTTGAGGTTATAGTAAGCTATGATTGCATCATTGCATTCCAGCCTAGGGGACAAAGCGAGATCTTCTCTCTTAAAAAAAATTATGGTAAGTAGCTGTTCATATTTTCAAATGAATTGAGAGAAAATATGAAATCTGTAATTTGTGAGGTAACATTTAGTCAAGACTTTTCATTTGCAGGGATCTGGATTAACAAAGAAAACTAATCTCTGAGTTTGGGAGCACTAGAGATGATAATCTCAACTAAATCTAGAAAACTTACCCAAGAAATCCTTTTTCTCCTTAAGCTAGAAATATGTGGAGCTGTGGAGGCAGCAAACCATAAATGTCATACAAATTCTGGGAATCAAAGGAATTTTCTATATCATATATTGGCAATGTTAAGTTGATATGGTTTGGCTGTGTCCCCACCCAAATCTCATCTTGAATTGTAGCTCTAGTAATCCCCATGTGTCATGGGAGGGACCCGGTGGGAGGCAACTGAATCATGGGGGTGAGTTTTTGCCAAGCTGTTCCTGTGATAGTGAATAAGTCTCACGAGATCTGATGTTTTTTTAAAGGGCATTTCCTCTGCACACATTCTCTTGCCTGCTGCCATGTAAGGCATGCCTTTGCTCCTCCTTCACCTTCCACCATGATTGTGAGGCCTCCCCAGCCATGTGGAAATGTGAGTCCCTTCAACACTTTTTCTTTATAAATTACCCAGTCTTGGATATTTCTTCATAGCAATATGAGAATGGACTAATACAGTAAATCATACTATTTCTTGTAATTAAATTTCTCTTCAGATCACCTTGAGATGAGCCCACATTTTATTTCAGATATTCCATAGATTTTTATGAATGCAATGATGATGCTATCAACCACAAAATTCCAAGAAATTAATTGCCTGGTAAAAGTAACAATGGGCACCCAACTGGGTGTTACTATAAAACATTTTAGAGAATGTTATATACATTGGGAAGTACATGTGTTGATACTTAAAAGGTATTTCACTTCCAAATTTTCTCAAATAGAAATATGCTTCTACATAATGTTCCAGAGTAGGCTTTTAAAAATACAGGCATTAATTTTATGTTTTGTTCAATGCCCTACACGTGTGTTTCCTCATTTCAGTTAAAATAAAACCCAAGCCAGTCATCGTGGTTTAGAAGTCCCAGCATGGTCTGGTTCTCACCTCATTTGGTGCCACGTTCCCTCTCACTATACTCTGGCTGTAACTGAGCTCCCTGTTGTTCCATGCCAACCTTGTTCTCGCCTCAAGGTCTTTATGCCTTCTGTCTGCTCCATCTGGATGGCTCTCGTCTCATCTCTTCATTTGACTCTCTTCATCTGATCATTCAGGTGCATGTGCAAGTGTTTCCTCTGCAGACAGTACCCCTGAAGTCCTTATAGAAACTAGTGTCCCATTCTAGTTAGCCTTGATCCCTGATCTTGATTTGCATTTTCCTCAGAGCATACAAGGTATCATTAACTATTTTTTTATTTGTTTAATATATTCTTATGGTTTGTCCTCCCTGTACATTGTAATCAGCTTGAGGGCAAATACTTGTTTGGTAATGGCCTTGTGACACATAGAGGAACAGCTGGAAAAAAATCATACACACACACACACACACACACACACACACACGATTTCTAAATAAATAACTCTTGAAAGAATGGTGCTTGTACCTGTGCATGGAAGCCCTGCATCCTGAGTCCTTTTCTGGTTTTACCTATAACCTCAAAACAAACATGACTTCGATTAAGTTTTCATATTTTTAAACTTTAGCTTGCCACTTATAAAATATTACAGTGAAACCCGTCTCTACTAAAAATACAACAAATTAGCCGGGCGCGGTGGTGGGCACCTGTAGTCCCAGCTACTCGGGAGGCTGAGGCAGGAGAGTAGCGTGAACCTGGGAGGCAGAGCTTGCAGTGAGCTAAGATCGTGCCACTGCACTCCAGCCTGGGTGACAGAGCGAGACTCCGTCTCAAAATAATAATAATAATAATAATAATAATAATAATATCAATTCTTGACTTTCTCTGAGAGTCACACTTTCCACAAGTATCTTGAAATTCTTACATGAAAACTGCTTTTTATGTCAAAATTATGTCTGACACCATCTGAGAGCTGCGAGATGAGCTTGATAAATGTTTGTGTGTTTGAGTAGCAAACTTTAACCAGTGTTGTTAGATACAACTGGATGCCCCTTGACTTAACAAACCTGCCCTTCATACCTCGCATGATAAAGTCTGTGCATTGTGAAGTAAAAGGACATTTCTTAGTCAATGTTTATTTTTCTGGTGTTTGTATCGTATTGCTCTCCATGTGAGTTTGTTTTCATGGAGTAAATGTGTCAATCATATTGACACAGATATGGCCTATGAAACAGTTGTATTTGCTAATTTAAACTGATAAACTGGCATTCTCTTTTCCTATCTGACTCTCTTGGCTTGATAATATGAATTAGTCCTTAAGAGAGGAATCACTGTTTTTGATGTGGACAAAATTGGTCGTTTTTGACCAGGGCATTCTAGTGCTACCTTATGATGGATTAGAGTAGGCCACCAGTCTGCTTTTACAAGGTGAACACCATATCTAACTGTCACTCAGATCAACAGCTTCCCTCTCATCCTCAGTCATTTGCCTCCAAAAGCCACAACAGATTTTTATTTTTATTTTTTAATTAATTTTTTTTAGAGACAGGTTCTCTCTCTATTGCCCAGGCTAGAGTACAGTGGCATAATCATAGCTTGCTGTAACCTCGAACTCCTGGGTTCAAGTGATCCTCCCGACTCAGTAGCCTGAGTAGCTAGGACTATAGGCACACATCACCATGCCCAGCTAATTTTTTTTATTTTTATTTTTTGTAGAGATGGGATCTCACTGTGTTGACCAGGCTGGTCTTGAGCTCTTGGGCTCAAGCAGTCCTGCCACCTTGGCCTCCCAAAGTGCTGGGATTACAAGTGTGAGCCACCGTGCCAGGCCTCACAGATTAGTTTTTTTGGCTCTTTCACTTTGTATGAGTAGAATAATGTACTGTGTACCTTTTAGAGTGATTTCTTGATCAATATATTTATCCATCTTTGCATGTAGCAGTATTTCTTCTATTTTCCTTGATGTACAGTATTTTATTGTCCATTATCAAAATTTCTCTTTACTTATTCTATTGTAGATAGACATTGTTTATTTCTCTTTACTTATTCTATTGTAGGTAGACATTGTTTTTATTTCCAGTTTGGGGTTTTTATAGAGGATGCCATGAACATTTTGTATATGTCTGCTGGAGTTCATATATATGCCTTCCTTTTGGATATATGCCCACAGCTGGAATTGCCGGGTATGTTTGCGTGTTCAGATTTATCAGATACCGCCAAGCAGTAATCAAAAGTAGTTGTAACAAGGTGTACTCCCACTATCAGCGTGTGAGAGTCTAATTTCCTCTATATCCTTTTAATTTTAGCCATTCTGGTGGATGTTCAGTAGTACCATGTCTGATTTTATTTTTCTTTACTTTAATGACACATGATGTTAAACATCTTATGATACACTTATTAACCATTTGGAAATTTGAAATTATATTATCCATTTATACAGATTAGAAAAAGGTCTCCATTTCTCAAAATTCTTCCAAGCCATCTGCTTGGAAAACTGTCATAATAGCCTTCCAGAGCTACAATAACTTGAAGGTACATGACTACACCTGGACATGATCAACACACAGCCTGATCCCTAGGGTGACTAACAGTCTGTGATAGACAATCAGACAACAGTCACTCAACCTATGTTAAAAACTCACGTCAGAGATTTATATTGACCAAAGCAAAGAGAGATCTTGATCCTTATATGATTCTCCAGGACTGTAGGAACTAAAGTAGAGCAGGTAACCCTGAAAGATAACCCTGGCACTGAATTCTGGCAGGAAAGTTTCCCATGAAAGGAGGGGCTTGACTCAGAGAGTATGCACCAGGGGTGGTTTTCAAAATAATTTTATGACCTGTATAGCATAGGCACTGAGTAGTCATATGAATCCCAACCACAACAGACTGACAGCTCAATGGATGCATGCCACGGTACTTTGATCCTGAGTACCAGGACAATGGGGACCAACAGGAGACAGCAGGTATTTAAGAAAAAAGGGATACACAGACACACAGACACACACACACACACACACACACACACACACACACACACAGATATGCTATAAGTAAACACATTTCTTCATAGTTTTGCTTAGAACTGGGCCTTAAGTTCAGTATTGAAAAATTGGTTAGTAAGTTATGTCGTTAACCAATATCACTGATCCACTGTGTAAAAATACACAGATCAACATGTCTACCTATAAGCAAATGTGCTGATACCTTTAAATTAGGAATAATATCTTCCTCATTAGTTCTAATTTTTTTCAGACAATATAGGTTCCCATTTGAAAATCAATAAAACCTATTGTCAACAGAAAGTATTTTGGGGGGAAAATTAAATGAGTGCTCATTTAAAGTTTCAGATTCATTTTACATTCAGTGAGATAAGAAATGTGAGACATGTAACATAAAAATATTTTCATTATATGAATATTTAGGTAGATAAAACACCATTTAAATGTTGCTCCGAATTCAGAACAGAAGCTACAGTCATCCTTACCAAAATTTTAAAAATCTTCTATTTGTCATGTCTGATAACCTTTAGTTTTTTCATCAATAGTGTGATTTGATAAGTGAAAGCTTATAGTATATAAAATATTTCCATGAGATACATTTACATACAAAAACTTCATTGAAAAGTGATCTATATTCAGAATATAAGCTATAGTCATATTTATAAGCCTTACCAAAATTTTTAAAACGCTCATAATAGTGTAGTGACAAATCTCATGACCTTTCGATTACCTACTGCATTTGATTTTATTTTTAGTGCTTTCAGTTATCTTCCTGATACTCAGATATTTTACAGTGAATTAATTCTGATGTGGAAGAGTTTCATCTTCCTTGTAGGGGGTATGAGTCATTATTCCTTTCATCTCATGCACTGTGTTTTTCCATAGTCATTTGACTAATAATGAACTATTTAAGCATTTCTGAATACAGAGAGTAGGCACCAGTTTGATGGTCATTTATTTGGAGTCAGGAAAATGATCTTATAATGTTAGTGATTATGTTAATTACTTCAAAGGGATGGATTTAGCATCCAAGTGGAGAAATTGAAACATGAGAAACTCATAATGTTGCTAAAACACACAAAGTGCATCTATAAATAATTTAGCTTTATGTTTATGTAGCATTAGAAAAATAAGTTAATTAAAATTATAAAGAATATTTTTAGACTGAAATTTGATTTACTTTTATATTATCTGTATTTACCTTCATTATTCTGTAAGATTTTCTTTGTTTGAATTTTGATATCAATATCTTATGTGCAATTTTGTTGCTTTCCACTTCAAAACTTAAATAAATCGTTGCCCTTAATATTAC
This sequence comes from Pan troglodytes, assembly GCF_028858775.2. NCBI lineage: Eukaryota > Metazoa > Chordata > Mammalia > Primates > Hominidae > Pan > Pan troglodytes. The sequence continues at coordinate 28,562,657 of NC_072403.2, forward strand.
CTTTATAAGCCAGACATTTCAGTCCCTTTGAGAAAACATGAGCATCTCTAGGTCAGCTTGCTTTTATAATAGTCTTGGGAAGCCCAAAGGCTGCATATAAATAAGTGTATTTGAAAGCCTGTGGCAGAGTGGTGCATAATGTGTAGGTAATGACTGAATTCTCAATTCAGGCTGGCCAACAAACTAGGAAATGAACATAGCTAATTTAAACAAGATCTGGTGGAGGGAACAAAATTACTTACCGATACTCTTCTTAAAATGGGTTGTGCATGTTATTTAATTATTACTACCATTGCTCTGAATTAATTAAGCAATCTCAGCCTTGCTACACATATTCTGAAATAATAGAGATGTGGTACAGGGCCAGCGGTTGACAATCTACTTAAACTGCCAGGAAAATAAACATGGGCCAATTGGCCTCAGTGAGAACAAGGCAATTGGACTGGAAAGATAAAAGAGACTTGGAAACACTCTCCATGGGCAGTAATGGGTAACAATATTTGGTTATTTTCCTCACTATATACGTTGGAATGGATAAGTATATGAAGTTACCTTAATAATTTCTAACAAACTTTCATTTGTTTATTTTGTTTTCTTTTAAACTATAGCAGTATTTTGTAATACAACATAAAATAATCATGTAGGAAGAAGAAAATTCATTATTTATTGTTAATGGGGGGAAAGAACATTTGTGAATAACATTCTCTTATCAATGATTCTTAATGCAAATTTTTATTAAAAGTATATAATATTGTCTTAGAAAACTATCCTGACCCAATTGAGAATCCACCCAATATTATGGTTCTGGATTTTAAACAAATGTCACACAAATGGCACTTATTCATTTAATAAATATCAATTTATTATATTAAGTAGCTTGACTTAGCCATTCTACCATGTGTATTTATATCAAAACATCATGTTGTACATCATAAATATATACAATTTTTCTTGTCAATTTTAAAAAATTAATTGACTGCCAAATGGCAGAAACTGCTAGTTGTTTACCAATTTCCTTTTTCCTGACTTAAAAAGTGAATTTCTCAGTTTCAGTTGAAAGCATATCTGCTCAGAGAAGAACTCTATTACCTAGTTTCCCTTACAGCGTGGACTGCTGTGTGACCAGATTCCAGCCATGAGCAGAAGTGACAGGGTGCATCCTTAAAGCTTGAGACCCTTCCCTTCTTCTTTCCACTGTGTGGGAAATCCTCCAATACTACACCACTCCCCTCCAGCCAGTGTCAGAGAGAAATAAACGTCAATCTTATTAAAAACCCTTGTGCGTTGGAGTCTCTTAGTTATGTCAACTTAGCATGTTCATTAAATAATACAGCCTCTCTTGACAGGTATAACACTAAAAGTGAAATCTCATTTTTAAAAAAATTTTATTGCCTTCATTCTCTGAGAAGAAAATATTAACACATATAAATTCCTACTACATACACAAATATACTACTGGTAAAGTGTTTTTAGAATGACACTCAAAGTCAACCATCCTAACATTGCAATAGCAATGTACCTCCGAACTGTCAATGCTCAGATTCCACTCTCTCCCTCCTACTCCTTTACTGATGGAATCCTTTTTCTAGTGACACCTGAGCTTACAATCACAGTGCCTCACTCATGAAAAAAGCCATCACCAAAAGTTTGTGCTCTCAGGCTTTTATAAGTTCATATGTGATTATGATAATGTCTGAAAATATCTCTCTAATCAACTAGATAAGGCCATTAAAATACAGTAATACTTAGTTTATATCAAAATATTGACAGCATTTTTCTGCGTAATGATAGTGATATTTTTTCTTCTCGGGATGTGACCTTAGCAAGGTTATCTCAGGATAACCTTAGCAAGGTTCAAGAAATATAAATTGTTTTCCTCCAAAATTCTCTTATCCTCTCGACCTCCCCTTTACCAATCAGTACTCTGTTCCTCAAATGATAAAGGAAGTGACCTGAATTTCTTTTAAGGATATGATGTATTTATAATCACATTTATAATATTACTCCTACAAAGAGAAATTAGAACTTGATTAATTTCTAAAGATGTAGGGTGTTAGGGGGACATCTTCAAATATATTAACTCAAAAGAAAAGACAGAATTAGGAAGAAAAAAATGCTTTATTTTGAAGAGTCTACTTAATAACTTAGACATTTAGTTGTAAAGTATATTTTGTAATGATGAATTTCTTCTTTTTTTATATTCCCCCAAGAATAGCAAAAGCAATTAGATAAGAAGGCGCAGAATCAGTATCTTCCAGTTACAGAACAGATATTCTTCAAAGAGATCAGGAAAAATTCTCTTCCACACTTTTATTTTAGTCTGTAAAAATTTACAGTTTTCCCTTAGACCACTCACACAAGGAAAAAAAAATAAAAACCTAAAACTTCAGCATGTCTGCCCTTTATCTTGTTCAGAACATAGTCTCTAGAAGCTGACTTTAGATTTTGGCACACATCCATGTTCACACCCGTACATACACAGACTACAGGCAGCCCTCCATATCCATGGGTTCTGCATCTATGGATCCAACCCACCACAGATTGAAAATATTAGGAAAAAACAATAAAAATAATGATACAACAATAAAAAATACAAATGTAAAAAACAATACAGTATAACAACTATTTAAATAGCATTTACCTTGTATTAGGTAGTATAAGTAATCTAGAGGTGATTTAAAGTATATTGGAGAATGTGTGTAGCTATATGCAAATACTATGCCTTTTTTTTTTTGAAATGGAGTCTCACTCTGTCACCCAGGCTGGAGTGCAACAGCATGATCTTGGCTCACTGCAACCTCTGTCTCGCGGGTTCAAGTTAAATTCTCCTGCCTCAGCTTTCCGAGTAGCTGGGATTACAGGTGCCCGCCACCACACCAGGCTAATTTTGTATTTTTAGTAGAGACAGGGTTTCAACATGTTGGCCAGGCTGGTCCTGAACTCCTGATCTCAGGTGATCTGCCCACCCTGGCCTCCGAAAGTGCTGGGACTACAGGCATGAACCACCACACCCGTCCACTATGCCATTTTTTATAAGGGACTTGAGCATCCACAGATTTCAGTATCTGTGGGGAGTCCCGGAACTAATCCCCCAGGGATACTGAGGGTTGACTGTGCCTCTTCTAAGTGCTTTTCTGGTTGCCTTCCTGTATTATGGTCAAATGGCCACATGCTCTCAACACAAGACGGAAACACAGGGATGTCTGCCACATCATGTCCAATCCAAACGTCTCAAGAACATTGCTGGGGAGACAAAATAAAAAACACCCGGCCCTTTTGCTTTTGTTTCCTTTTGTTAAAATCTAACAACCACTTGACAAGGTAATTGAGGAATGACTTGTTACAATCTCTAAGAAAGGAAGACCAATCAAACGAGAGAGGAGAATCCACACTGGAGCTAGACCATAACTCCACAGCACTCTGAAGCAGGGAGAAGACTGAGGAGACTTCTGCACACTCTCAGATGGCCTGGACTGCAGTAACAGTCAACTATCAATTTTCTCACCTACATCCACTCCCCACCATCTTTACATAGCCTCAAAATGGTTTCTCCTACCCTATCAGTCCTTAGCATAGTGTCCATTAAAGGAAAGAATTAATGACATAGAGTCTAGACCTACCTTAGTAGATGATTGATTGATGGATAATGTCAAATAATGTATCCTCTCTTAGCCTGCTTAAACCGAGAGGGTTAACTAGATGAGCAGATTCAGCTCTAAAGTTCACTGACTTGGAATATGGAATTTAATTTATATGGAAAATAAAGACCAGATAGGTTACATACCTGGTGTCCACACTGCTCATTACCAATAGACATACAATTTGATGTTCGGTTGCTTAGCATTGAGTTCAGCTTTCATTTCTCTTTACCTGTGATTTACGTTGTATAAAATTTTGAATTCCAGGTGGCTTTCTTCTCATTACGTCATATGTTTTGCTTCAATCAATGAAAGTTTAGGAATAAAACATTTACCATAAATCAGTCTAACACAATCAAATTTTCACAAAAAAGTATTTAGAAAATATCAAATATATCTCAAAGCAACAAATAACCTTTTGATTTTCAAGTAGTTTTATTTATTATTGCTATTTCTTCTGTAGGTAAGTGACTCCCATGCAGTGATTGCCAAATGGGCTTTCTTCCCAGGTCCTCTGAAAGAATCTGGAGGAAATAATGATGCTCAGGAGACAATTCATGATCACTCGGAATTTCTGACAACCATGGCAAGTATGATAGCAACAAAGAGATAAGCTTTAAGCAATTTCTAAATATTGTACATTTCCGTTTATTTAGATTATCATCACAATGGTTTGTTTTGTTGTTTGTTTTTGTTTTTTTGAGATAGAGTCTCGCTCTGTCACCCAGGGCTGGAGTGCAGTGGTGCGATCTTGGCTCACTGCAACCTCTGCTTCCTGGGCTCAAGTGATTCTCATGCCTCAGCCTCCCGAGTAGCTGGGATTACAGGTGTGTGCCACTGCACCTGGCTAATTTTTGTAATTTTAGTAGAGATGGGGTTTCTCCATGTTGGCCAGGCTGGTCACGAACTCCTGGCCTTAAGTGATCCACCCGCTTCAGCCTCCCAAAGTGTTTGGATTACAAGCGTGAGCCACCGCACCTGGCCCAACACAATGGATATTTATAAAGTCAATTTTTTTATGGGGTTGAGAAAGATACCTTTTAAAAATAATGGGAAAATATTCTGTTTGTACACAGAGATAAAGAATACGTATGATGATCTTGAAAATGACTTGCCTATCAGCCTGGAACAGTACGGATTGATCAGGTGACTAGGGAAAGCATCCAATCTCCAAAAATGTACTAGAGGAGAGATAGGAAGAAAAATTCATTGACTAGTAAATGTTCTATATTTCAAGTCTATTACATAAAAATTAAGTACTTAAAAATTCAGTGATGTTTCAAATTAAATTAGACTAAGTCCCAATATAGAAACATTTAAAATATATAAACAAGTCTTTGAGACTATTTGGATATACCTGGATATATTTTCCTTGTGGCAGAATGTGGGTCATGAAAAATAATAATCTTTCATTTTCGAAGTAGAAATATACTAATGCATAAATGTATTGCTTATAATGTATCATTCTGTAGGGTATTATTTTTCTCATAATAGGAAATGGCAGACGTAGGTAACTATATTCTTCTGGTGTAAAATGGAACAGGACAATCTTTTGCAATTACAATGCATAGACTATACCAGCCCTAGTGCAGGAAGCATAACAATTTGCATATTTTAATTTGGAGGTTAGGGACCCCTGTCAAAGTAACAGCTTGGACCAGGTCAGCAAGGAGAAATCGAGAAGAGAGAAATAATTGAAAAGGCAGTTCCCAACAAAATGAAATTTGTCTCGTTGTCACTTAAGGTTGTCTTCTTGTCTTTTTGAGAGAGCAAGGTCAGCTTAAGAATGAAGGGAGAGTAGAGCATGGTAGATCACTAAGGACCAAAGGATAATTTTTTAAATAACAGTGGCAATTGCAATATATATTTATGAAGGGAAGAAGAAAAGAATGCACATCGCTTTCCAGTTAAGAGTCAGCATGTGTCCTTTGAGTAGAAATATTGCAGATGTGTACATGGCAGCTCTGAAGTTTGTCCTCAAAGACAAGCAGGTTACAAAGGAGATGAAGTACTTAATGAAATAATTTAGTGTGACATATTGATATTGAAGGCTGGAAGGCAGAAAAGGATTTGCAACAAAATTAAGGTATGTCTTTCTTGAAACAGTTCCCTGTTCCTTTCTCCGAGGGCTGATATGAGATTTTCACAAGAAAACAAGCTCGTTTTATTTCTCTCTTCAAGTTTATGCCAAAACATAGATGCCAATGTGAAGCTCAACATCTGCACCACATGAAAATCTCATTGGAATATAGTCCAGAGAAAAGTCAAGTTATGAAATGTTTCTTCGGTTATGTATTGGAGGGGTTTTAATCTCTCCAGTGTCATGTGTTTTCAGTTAGAATGTACATTAGTAAAAAAAAACTTAGAGCACTAGCAGTGAAGGGAATTAGGCCTGGGAAATGTTAGTTTTAGATAGAGGGAGTGGAGGTGGCTAGTGCTGTTATCAGGGCATAAAAACAGCAGCCAAACTTCTATTCTGAGTAAGGATAAACAAGGTCACAAGTTTCTGAGTATACTATAGAGTCATTGCTTGAGAAAATGAAGAAACGTATTTCATGTTCATGATATAGTGTCAACATTTACATAAAAAGGAAAGAAAAACACCCGCAGAAAAAGCTATATTCTGTGATTGCCAAGTTATTTTCTGCCCTCAAACATCTGAAGGAAACCCATTCCACAGTAATGATGGCTGACTATGTCAGTGACTCTCAACTGGCAGTAAGTAGAGAATAAAAGTTTGCAGGAAGGCAGGTAGGAAGGATGAAATGTAAGACTTCCCCTTTCCCTCCTATGTATAGAATCAAGAGTGCAGCATAAATCACCAGGTGAAGAATCAAAATACCAGGCTTAGAGTACTAACTCTCTAGCTGTGCAACCTTGGACAAATCAATTAGTATTAATAACTCCAATTTTCAGTTTTCTCATGTTGAAACAATACATTGCACAGTTTTTGTGAAACTACATACATGAATGTGCTGTTTTAGACTGTAAAGTGTGCTGAAAATTTAAGTTTTTCTTATTAATTGGCAGAGATGAATGTTCCTACTTGGTCTCGAGATTCTTGCAAACCCATTTGTTTAGTCATTTTCCCTAGAGCTGAGTCTCAAACACCTATGTGCTTTGTCTCTGGTCCCAATCAGATAAACAATGTTATGACCTGCTTCTACACACTTACCTGCCCAGGGCATCCCTCCAGGAGGAATGGACTTGTCCTCACAGATGCATGTTTAATATGAAGAACAACTGTTACTCCAAAAACAGTCCTGAAATTTCTGTCACCTAGTGACTCCTGAATTTACTGTGATTTTTCCCTTTTGAAAAATAATAAGAAAATGTGTCAAACAACATATCTAATCCTGAGGTAATGTGAAACTCATATAGCTCCTGGTGAGAAGCTGCAAAGTGGCAATTCTGAAGAGAAAGTTTATAGAATATGCTTGGCAATCTTGAGAATTTTCATTAAAAAAAAGACCATACAACACTTGCTATGAAAAGATATTACATTTTCTCCAGAGAAGTAACACTTCCTCCTTTGTTCTGGAGGTTCTCCAAAGATTTCAAAGCCATTTTGCAGGTTATGTTACCTAAAGTTATTAAAACTCACAAAGTATCCATGAAGTAATAAAATGGAAACTATTTGTATGCCAATCAAACAGATACTGAAACAACGGTCCTAAGGAAATATGACCTGTCTAAAGCCTCCTAACAAAAAACTGATGGGTCCAGAAATAGAATCTAGGCAGCTGACTCTAGACATTCCAAAACACTTCCTCTCTTCAGAATTATTATTGTTAATTCCCTCTACACATAAACAACCTCCAGCTCCCGGAGGATGGATGAGATCATGCTAACAAGTCATCCATTCTTTCCATAAGAAACACAGCAGTCATAGCCAATGAGCTAATTCATAGAATGTCCATGTGCCATAGTGAACACACACACACACACACACCCCACACTCCCATTCTAGATGCAGATTGTTTTTGTTTTCTTCAGCTAAGCTGTAGTTGAGATTTTAATTTCAAGCTTTAGCCCATGATTTTTTGCCTAAATTTCACACTATATGCTTTTCTATTTCTACTTGTTCTTTCCTTCCTGTACCAAATAATAAAGAACTAGACCATAGTAAAATGGATTTTTGACAGATTTTATAATTTAGCTATTGTCACTTCCACAAAGGCCATTCATTAAACTAACATGTACTATGGACATGAAATAGAATTTGAAAAGCTGAAAGTCATTCAACCCTGACCATAAAAAATACTTTCATAATTTAAACTTACCATATCAGAATTAAACTTGATTTGAAGATGTTAAAAAATGAATATATTTGAGAAAGAAATCCTTGCAAATAGCATCTCAATATAATGTTGGCAATTTGCACAATTTATGTATATTTTCTCCTGCCAAGATACTTCTAAGAAAAGACAATGGTAAAGACAATGGTAGTAGAAAGAGGAATTGGGTCTCCAAAGACCATCTGCAGTTATCAGCAAAAGATACTTGTCTATGTGTGCAGTTTTAAAAAGACTGGTAGCCTATACTGGATTTTAGGTCAGAATGGAGCATGTGGTGTTGAGGGGGAAAGCATTACCAGCTTCGTCTTCTTTAAATATGAAAGAGGATATTCTGCCTACATTGTTGGTGATCAGCAGTGTCTGACTCAGCCTCTGCAATTTTTCCATTATAATGCTCATGAAAATAGGGAAAGAGATACAGTTTCAACAGTGGAAACTAGAAATGTGGGTCAAAAATGTGTCAGGAAAAAGTTGGAGAGTCAACTAAGGAAAACTTAGCCTGGAGGCAGAGTGAGAAAGGCACATGGGTTAATGAGGTAGGGGATTTCCATCTACGCATACTCATGGAGGCACAAACCCACCTTTCTGCTTTGTAAAAGCCCCCCTCTATTTAATCCAAATACACTGTTTCACCCCTTGGCCCTGCTTCAATCTCTAATGCATCTGTCCACCCCAATATTCCTCAGGAATGAAATGCTAATGAGGTCAAAATGGACGTGAGTAATATTTTAGATTTTCTTCACTATTTGGGATTTTTCTGCAATGCAAGAAATACAGAGAACTTCAGACTAGACAGAATAAGATTCTTCCCTTATGTCTAGACAAGGTAATCTAGTCATAACACCATGAGATTGTTTCTCAGACCAACAGATACTAAATTAAAGACAACACGGTACCAGAAAGTTGACCGGTGTGAACAGTGATACCTCCTATATCTTAAGATTTGAAAGGATGATTCTAATTAGATTCAGATAAAACTGAATAATACTAAAACAGAATAATCCATTTGTTTCAAGGATGAGGCAATCTCTTTTCAAAACAAGTAAGTACTGTATGAAGTGATTGTATAACACAAAACACAGACACTAGCACTAGAGAAGGAGCAGAAGGATATTTTTTGAAATCATTTATAATTTTAAAAGCTGACAAATTATTGTATTTGTTTTTTGCTGTAAAAAATGTAAGGAAACAAGGCTTCTACACAATAAGCCAATAATGGTAAATTTGTTAAAATTACAGACTGACATTTGAATTGGAAGGACAGAAAGTAGCATGATGGTTTCTAGAGGCTGAGAAAATGAAGGAGGAGAGAATTGTTTATTGAGTACAGAGTTTCAAGTTTGCAAAATGAAAAGAGTTTTGGGGATTGGTTACACAGCAATTTGTATTTAACACTACTGAACTGTCACTTAAAATAGTTAAGATGGTAAATTTCATATTATATAAATTTTATAATTAAAAATTTTTAGAAAGAAAGATAATAACTAATATAGACAACAAAAATAACTTGAATGAGAAGCAAGCTAACTATGTCAGAGAAAAAGAAAGGTTTCTGTGTAGCTTAGTGGATAAGAGCACAGGATTTGGATTAAAAAATGTCTTATTACATACTATAGTTCCACTATTTTCCAACTCTTTTATTTTGGCAAAGTTCCTTAATCTGTGAAAGCCTTATTATCTTCACTTTAGAAGGCACAATAATAGCACATTCTTCATAGGATTTCTGGTAAACATTCATTGAGATAATGCATTCAAAGTGATTGAATGGTGTTTGGCATATAGTTAAGTACTCAATAAATATTAATTATTGTTAAGTTATTCAAAACCCAAAATGTAATCACATAATTAAAATCAATATTATAAATAATAAAGAGCTATATCAACATTACAAAGATTGAGCTATTAATAATGAATAAAAACTTGAGTGATTCTCATAGAACATAGAAGAAATAAATAAGAAAATGAAAACAATTTGAGAAAAGATAATAGATATGGAGGGCAGAGAAAAATCTTCAACATATCTTAACTGGTGGCTTAATAAGGAATTTAAAATCATAAACAAGTTCTAATAGAAGCCAAAGTTTCTATACGAAATACTTTGGTTTTAAATAAATGAAAAGAAAAACCAGTCAAATAAATGGAGAAAAACAGTTAGACACAGGTTTGTAAAATTTTGTTTACTTTTTCATGTATTTTTAGTTTCAACTTTTAAAGAAAGTTCTTTAATTCCATCTAAGCAAAGCATTAACAATAATTTTTAAAAGTCACAACACCAAACCAAACAACAAAAGCCAGAATTGTTCCACATTTTTTTTTAATTTACAAAATTCTAGAACCCTATTGAACAACATCAGGCCTCACAATCTCAATTGCCATCCCAAGTCAAATAGGTAATACAAAATAATGAAGTAGGGCAAGTAAGTACTATGGCAAATTGGAGACTGCAGGTCCAGCTTAAGGGCAGAAGTTGCAACTCAATTCTAATTCTGAATTGCTATGTGAGAATGCTCCAGTGTTGCCAACTGCTCTACCTGGCTTGCAAAGCCTACAAGTAGGGATTTTTATGTGAAATCTTCAGATTTGTTTAAAGTCATCAACCAATTCACATTTTCAGTTAGTGCTCTGCAGGCCAAGCAAAACAGATCAACACACAATATGGTCTGTAAGCAATACTTTGTCAATAGTTTATAAAGAACAAGGCTGTAACCTAAATAAAAGAGCTCCATTTCTACTCAAGTTTTTGTTCATGTGTAAAAGAAAAATATGTTTCCATATATTTAAACTGAGTATACATTTTATATATCCATCCTTCATTAAAAATAGAAACCACAAATGTATATTATAGCTGACAAATCAATGAAACAATAAACAATTCAAAATGAATAAGCAGTAAGATAAAGTTGCTGGTGAAAAACATGGTTAATAATGATAAAAATTACAAAATATAGAAGGAAGTCAAAATAATTCTTGTAAATTATATATGTTAAACATGTATACATTAAGGAAAACAAATGAATATGAATTTATATGGAAAATCAATTTATATAAAGTTTTAAATTGGAGAAACTTAAAGCATTTTGATTTTAAAATTGACCAATAGTCAAATTAGCTCAGAATGTGTAATATCCAGTTCAACTTCCAAATTTCTCATAAAAGGAGACATTATCCTTAATGGGAAAGACAGTAATAAAGCAAAAGACATTAAAAATGGAAAACCAGAAAACATAAGCAATGCTAAAATGCAGTCTCAAATAGGTCAATAATATCAAATTACATATGAAGGATACATATCAAAAGTCCAAAAACATTTTAAAAGTAAAATTTGAGATGAAGTTATATTAGAAAAGTAGAAATGATATAGTGGCAGTTGTTTCCTCTGCCTAATCTAGGAGTAAAGTTAATGCTCCTTAAGAAAAGTCTGAAAACTATAGTTGTGAGCCAAATACTGCCCATTTCCTGTTTTGTAAATAAAGTTTTATTGGACAATACATCATTTATTGATTTATTGTCTATGGTAGAGTTGAGTATTTGTAACAGAGAGCATATGGCTCATGGTACTGAAAATATTTACTTTCCGGCCCTTTATATAGACATTTGCTGATCCCCAACTTTATAATATGCATAATGTCATTATTCTGTGGCTTGTCGCTCTCCTTGTGTACAGAGGCATAGCATTACAGAGGCATAGCATTAGAGATATAAATCCCCCAATTTAATAAATCTGAAACTAATGCATTACTGTCCTTTAATAAATAATTATGCCACAATCAAATTGTTTCCAATACAACCTATATTAAATTGATTTTTTAAAATTATTCTACAACTAGGAATTATTTGCACTGGAAGTTGAACATGTCAGCAAAGGTCATAATTTTTATGTCTCTCATTTGTCATAGTGAAATATTACAAATTATGTAAACATTGTAATGCCTGCAATTTTTTGTTTACATTGCTTAGTTTCATAATAATTTTGAATTTTAAAATTTATTTCATTCGATTTTTACAGCCTCCTCCATCTCTTCTCTTTGTAAAGAATAATTCTAGTGTATGTATTATGCATTGATGTTACACAAAGTTCAATAACATTGCACAAAGTAGAAAAATAGTACACAAATTCCAGGAATAAAAACAGTCATCTTAAAATGATAAAGGATCAATTCATCAAAAAGACATAATGACCCTAAACATTTATTTACCAAATATTTATGTGATATTAATAGAGCCACCCTTAGATTAATGTTAGCATGGCACATCCTTTCCCATCCTTTTACTTCTAACTTGTCTATTTCTCTATATTTATATAATGGATTTCTTCTAGGGAGCATATCTTGCTTTAAAAAAACATAATCATACGATCTTTGCCTTTTAACTGGGAATTAGTCCATTTATATTTGGTGTGATTATTGACATGGTTGGTATAAATCTATTATTGTGCCATTTATTTTTCATTAATCTCTTTTTTGTTCCTTTTTTATCTTTTCTGCCTTCTTTTGGATTATTTGTTTATGATTCCATACTATTTCTTTTGTTGGACAATTAGTAATAACTGATCATTGTGTTATTTTAGTGTCTATTTTAGTGTTTAAAGTACACATCTTTAACTTATCACAGGCTATCTTCAAGTGATATTATATAAATTAATGTGTACTATAAGAAACTTAAAAATTATATTTCCATTTCTTCCCTCCCAGCCTTTATGCAATGTAATCATATATTTTGCTTTGATATCTGTTATAACTCATAGTATACATTGTTACTGATTTGTTTTGAGTAGATAATCTTTGAAGATTTAAATAATTTTTAAAGAAAGCTTTGTATGTGCTACATAGTTATCATTCCTAAAGTTCTTTATTGCTTTCAGATATTTATGTTTGAAAATCCTTCATTTAATCCTTGTTTTCTAGAGATATTTTCAGTAGGTAAATAATTTTAGCTCGTTACTTGGTTTTTTTTTTAGTGTAGTTTGCATTATTTCCAATGAGAATTCTGCTGAGATACTTAACTTTTTAAAAATATGTATGTACATCTCCACACCCCTGCCAACTGCCCCCAGCTGATGTTATAATTTTTTTTCTTTATCATCGACTTTAAGTAATTTGAATGAGATGTGACTTGCTAAAATTTTGAGTGTTTGCTTTTTCCTGGCACTTGCTCTTGAGATTTGTTGAGTTTCTTGAATCAGGAGATCTGTGGTTTTCAGCAGATTTGAAAAAATTGTGCCCATTATTTCTTCAAATATTCTGTGTATACCCTGATTTCTTGTGTTTCAGGAACTCCAATCATATAAATATATATAGAACTTTATATATATATATTTATATATATTATATATTTTATATATATTTTATATATATTATATATTTTATAGATATATTATATATCTATACATTATATATATTTCATATATTTCATATATAATATATATATTATATATTTCATATATAATATATATATTATATATTTCATATATAATATATATTATATATTTCATATATAATATATATATTATATATTTCATATATAATATATATATTATATATTTCATATATAATATATATATTATATATTTCATATATAATATATATATTATATATTTCATATATAATATATATATTATATATTTCATATATATTTTATATATTATATATATTATATATTTCACATATATATTATATATATTATATATATATATTATATAATATATATATTATATAATAATAATATAATATATATTATATATATTATACATGTTATATATTATATATATTATACATGTTATATATTATATATATTATACATGTTATATATTATATATATTATACATGTTATATATTATATATATTATACATAATATATATTATATATTATATATATATAATATATATTATGTATAATATATATATATTTTATATAAGATATATATATACTTGTTCCAGAACTCACTGATGCTCTGTTCAATTTTTAAAAGGCTTTATCTTTTTTTTTCATTTCAGATGGTTTCTATTGATATGTCTTTTTCCTCAATGTTTAATCAGCCATGAATCTCAATCAGTGAATTTTTTAATCTCAGATATTATAGGTTTTATTGGTACAAGTGCAATGTAGGTCTTTTTATATCTTGTGTTTCTACTTAACAAGTTTTAGTTTTCCTCTGGATATTTGAATATATAGAATACAGATAGGATATTAAGGTTGGTGCGAAAGTAATTATGGTTTTTGGCATTACTTTCTTCTTTTTTTTGAGATGGAGTCTAGCTCTGTCACCCAGGCTGGAGTGCAATGGCGCGATCTCGGCTCACTACAACCTCCGCCTCCTGGGTTCAAGGAATTCTCCTCTCAGCCTCCCGAGTAGCTGGGATTACAGGCGCCTGCCACTACACCCAGCTAATTTTTGTATTTTTAGTAGAGACAGAGTTTCACTGTGTTGGCCAGGCTGGTCTCGAACTCCTGACCTTGTGATCTGCCTGCCTCGGCCTCCCAAAATGCTGGGATTACAAGCATGAGCCACCCTGCCTGGCTGCCATTACTTTCAATGGCAAAAAAACTGCAATTACTTTTGCACCAACCCAGCTGTTTTAATATCCCTGCCTGTTATCATTTGTGTTATTCTGGCTCTCTTCAAATATTAGTTTTGCTCATTTCATTTCCTCTTTCTTTCCTCCTAAGACTCAGTTGTATATATTAGGAGTTGCTAAACTTTTTCTGTAAAATGCAAGATAGTAACTACTTTAGTAAGTACTCAGGTCTGCCAGTGTAGTGGCATAGAAAGCAGCCATAGACAATATCTATGTGAGACGTGAATTATGATAAATATACCTTCTTGCCCTAATGTTTCTTTTACCAGCAGATAAGATTCTTTCTGGCATTAAATTATACTTTTCATATAATAAGATTATTATGTCACTTCTCTTTTGCTTTATATTTGCCTGATACATCTTACGTTTATTTTAGACAACTTACTGTTGAATTTTAAAAAATGCAGCATTAGAGTCTCCACCGTTTAACTCATATGTTTAATCAACTTTTATAGTTAACAACGGTGATATTGGAAACTATTTTTCACGTAAACTTCACATTTTGTTTTTCCTTTTTCTCCACCTGTGCTTTCTATTTAAGAGAGAGTGATTTGTTCTGCTGCTGAAAATTTACTGATGGCATTTTTTTCTCATTATGGCAGGTGTCTTTCTCCAAAGACCCATAATCATGATTATTTTCTTGTAATCAATTCTTAAACTTATATATGTAAACATACACACACACACATATATGTGTATGCATTTAAGAATTTTATATATATTTCTGCTAACAACATAAGTAATATAATTTTCCCAAGAGGACATTTTTCTTGATGAGACAAATAACTTAATTCACTCTCATTCCTCATGTTCCCTACCTTATCAAATTGAATCATGATGAATTTTAGTTCTGGCTATTGTAAATATACTTCTCCATTTGGTCTAAATTTTTTCCCCTTTCCTTCTCTTTCCCTCCACCCACCTCATTCTCAGTCTTTGCCAAATTATGATCAAATATGTTGCTACATATTTGATCATTTCACTTATCATACCTCTTCCATCATTTCCTGGCATTGTTCTTTTCTAACTCGATTTCTTCTAAAATTATATTCAACTGGGGTATTTGTTCCTTTCTTTGCTTTCTATTTAGCAGTATTCAAATTTTTCTGTCTTTGGTAATTTTAAGTTTAATTATAGTCTAAGTGTGAATTTTTTATTATCAATACTATTTGACATTCGATGATCTTTCTAAATCCAAGATCTTTAATCCTTCTTTAATTATGAGAAATATACATACATTTTTATGTATAATATTCCCATGTGGAACTTAATAATTCATTGTTTTTCTTTCATATGGTTAAACTTTCTAATATCTTCATAACTATATTTATTATTCTATTTATAATTCTTAATCTGTCAGTTCTAGTATTTATACTTAAGATAGTGTATGTTGTCCAGTTGGTGCATTTTCTTTTGGTAATTATAGCCCTTTGCATCTAGTTATTTTGGTGAGTGAGTTCTCCCCTGGCATATCAGCTACTCTGTTTCAGCAGGATCTCTGAATAGAAAAGATGTCTGCATTTCTGAAAATGTGTTTTGGGTAAGGGCCAAAAGCCAGGCTGCAATTTGTATGAATTTTGGCGAGGTTAAAAATAGAGACAAGGATAAGCCCCTAGGCAGAGAGTCAGAGAGTCCCAGGCACTGCAGAACCTCTGTGGATTCCAGGCTGTAACAGTCAGTCCTCCAAGAGTTTCATCTGGTCAGTAATTCATGTCTCATCTTTAATGGTAATACAGCAATGGGGGTGGTGGTGGGGGAGGGCAGTTTCCTTAGATTATTATTTGTCAGTGAATGGGTATTTGGAGGGAAAGGAAGAGGAAGGGTCAATGCCCAAGGGCAGCTGGTCAGTCTTCTCTTATTTTTAAAGATTTGTCACCCAAAGAGGGCCTTCCTGCTACCCAAATATTACTTCAGAGACACCACACAAGCGATCTAAGCTGCTGTAGCAGATTTTTGGGTAAATGGGAAGGAGATAATTGTCCTAAGACAATGTAGGGGAAATGCGAGTGCAAAATTGAAAGGCTCTTCTCTGCTTTATCTTGTCAAGGCCATCTGTGGAGCACTTCCATAGGAAAATGCAAATTCCTATCCTTTCCACACCCAGCAATTACAATTTTCAATCTTCTCAAGGTCTTCTGTTCGTTGCTTTGGTTAGTTTCTCAGAGATGTTTTCCAGTAATGACAATATTATAAAGTAAACTTTAAGGTTAAGATGAGGAAGCCGAGTCTAGCACAAGCCAGTTCACAGTTCTACCAGGGACTAGAACTCTCCAGTCTGTCCTTTGTTAATTTTACAGGTAGGCCAGGCGCAGTGGCTCATGCCTGTAATCCCAGCACTTTGGGAGGCCAAGGTGGGTGGATCACTTGAGGGCAGGAGTTCCAGACCAGCCTGACCAACATGGTGAAACCCCATCTCTACTAAAAGTACAAAAATTAGCTGGGCATGGTTGCAGGCGCCTGTAATCCCAGCTACTTGGGAGGCTGAGGCATGAGAACTGGTTGAACCCAGGAGGCAGAGATTGCAGTGAGCCGGGATCGTATCACTGCACTACAGCCTGGGTGACAGAATGAAACTCCATCTCAAAAAAAAAAAAAAAAAAACAACTTTGCTTTTGTTTCGTTTTCTTTGTGTAGTTCAGAAGCCCTTCTCCTAACCTGAGTCAATTTGCATAATTTTCTGCTCAAGGGCTCTAATATACTCACTGGTATATGTACACCTCGTTATAACTTTAAAAGGGTTCTGTTCCAAAAAGTGGTCAATAAGAACTATACCAGCTTTAAATTCTGATTTTTTTAAAATGAAGGAAGATAGGAGAGCTTGAGATGATTCCCTGTTCCTGAATCTCTAATTTAGTATAGTGCTCTCCTGCTAGTAGTTTGAGCTGACAAAAGAATTGACTATGGTGTGAAAGAAATTGAATTACATCTTTGCCTCCCCCCACTTTCAATTTAGGAGCATTTTCAAAATTAGGCATCAAAATGCAAAAACATCATAAAATAAATTTGAAATGCAGAAATTACTACTTGCACAGTGTCTGTACAATTTTAATTCTAAACATTTCTAAAAACTCAGTTCTAAGATAACATTTTCCTGTGCGTGAAGGGAGGTGGAATGGATAATTTGAATTACAAAAAAGACTTGATAACCCCCCACACATCAATTTACCTGTGAACAAAAAGACTCACACTGAGAAAATGGGACTTGGGACTATTTGATAAATTACTACAGACTACTTGAATATTCCATTAGCAAAATAATAGCTCGTTATGGAATCTCAGAAGAATGTAGTATAATTACAATAGTACTATCCTTCCTTGGAGATTGGGAGGAATGCAAATGTTCAAAATGATAGCTATTTAACCAATGTTAGAGAAAAATGCCTGAAAACAAACTCGGAGGGTATATGATTTATGGAACTTAGGGAAATTATTATAGTTTCCACCAGCTTTAATTAGTTGAATGTGTTTCTACCAAATGAAGGTTATTCACATTATTGGGCCATATAGATGTATATATGCACCCCCCACATGTGAGTAATGATAGGATTGCCTTAGTCTCTGTTAAAATTTTCTGTAAACTGCACCTGGATGTATTTGAGAAGTGATGACATGTTCACATTTTCAGTACCAGGTGAGAACATTTTGAGAAGTTGATTATTGGAAAGAGGTGCTAAAGTAGAAGATTAGAAAAGGTATATGATGGAGGGAAAGAATGGAGGGTGGGAATGAAGGATCAAAGAGAAAGAAAAAATGGAATAATGAAAAGAAGCCTAATATCTAACTTATAAATATGATGACCTCTATCACAAACTAAAGTACAAAATTACAACAAAATTACCCAAGTTTTTGAACCAATTAATATGTATCAAGTGCCCTTCTCTTGCTACTGGACCCAAATGATATATAAATGGATAAACAAAACTAATTTTTCTTTAACAATTTAGCTTTTTCAGCCATAAGATGTTGTGACATCCAATAAACGAATCAAGCCATTTAATTTTTAATCAAGCCATTTAATCTCTTAAAATTAAAAAGTTGCTTTAAGAAAATAAAACGTATAATAATTACTAATGTTGGCTATGAGAGCACATCCAACATGTGGCTTTTATTCCTTTTGTAAAGCTGGCATGTCCCAAATTTAGGAAATTTGCAAAATATTTCTAAGCAAGAATTTTACAGTGAGTGTTATGCTCAATGAGCAGGGATGTTCATACCTAAACCACGTTGGTATGTTTAATGTCACTTAGTTGAAAATGAAGTTTGCAATGGCTCAAACTTCCCCATGTGAAGTATATATTTGTCTAGGTTCCCATCCTTTTGTAAAGATCACTGGAGACAAAGTCAACTTAGAGAATATTTAAGGAAAAACATTTCCATATTAAAAGCAATAATATAGAATAGTTGTGCTTATCAGAATGCCTACAATCTTTTATTCAAATGTCTTAATAGGATGAACACAGGACTTTACCCAATGTCTTCACTACCAGACTGTCAAGGCTAGAACTTGGCAAATAAACACTCAATATTTGCAGAATGAATATAATAAAGAAAACATAAAATAACATGTTAAGTAAGACTGTATATATTTTCCCAACATACAGCCAACTTTTAATTATTTGTTGGTAATCAGTGGCATTGATAGCCCAAAATCATGATGAAATTTGGAAAGTTTATATGTTTAGAGAAAAATGCTTTAACTTTCTAAATGATGATTCTTTTGGGCACAAAATATCCTTCTAGTTCTTCTACACACAGGCAGTGTTATGGGAAACAGTGACTAGGAATATAACTAAAGAAATAAGATTCCTTTGAATAACCTATAAACAGAAAACCAAATGTAACTTATTTAGCATTCGTCTGTGACAATAGTATTCAGAGATTCGACAAGTAACATTCTGTAATATTTAGTAATTATTCCAAAATTTTTTCTTAACCTTGGTTGGTTCTGGGTAACATGGAGTAAGCATTCCGCCTCCTGTTGAAACTAACTACAAAGCCTAGGGAGAATGCATAGAGCAGCTATTTGTGGGCTCTGTAAATACCAGCAAGAGGATTGGAGAAGTTCAGAATTCCAAACTCACCAAACCCAAACCAGAAGTTTTTTCCCCTCTGACATCCTTTGTCTTGGATTTGACACAGCCAGAAACTTGGAAGTGAGCACTCCTATAGATACAGAAAATTCCAGCAGGAGCCAAAAAAGGGGAACCTATCACCCCTGAGAGAGATGTCCAGCCCCTACCCTCCTTTCCTGTGCCAGGCCCTAGGCCAACCTTGTCCAACCCGCTGCCTATGGACTGCGGACGGCCCAGGATGGCTTTGAATGTGGCCCAACACAAATTTGTAAACTTTCTTAAAACATTATGGGATTTTTTTTTTTGGCTTTTCTTTTTTTTTTTTGCCCAGCTCATAGGCTATCATTAGTGTTAGTGTATTTTACGTGTGGCCCAGGATATTTCTTCTTCTTTTAATGTGGCCCAGGGAAGCCAAAAGATTGGATATCCCACCCTAGGCTATCCCATGGCAGCCCTGGCAGTTACAGTATGGAAACCCAGAAGAGACAAACTAACTCCAAGCAAGGAGAGCCTTTCTGCGCCTTCCCAACAGCTGCAATTTCAAGAAGGTGGGGCTAATTCCCATCACTTGTTTTCTCTCTCTCCCCCTCCTGTTGCTTGGCCCAGGTCGGAGGCAGAATCTTCTGTAGACACTCTTCACCAAATTTAGGGTATTTTCAGCCATGATTCTTTCAAATATTTTTTCAGCCTCACTCTTTTTTCCCTGCCCACTCTGACATTCTAATGATATAACTGTTAGACCTTTTGGGATTGCTCTACAAGTTTGTGATGTTCATTAGTTGTTTTCTTTATGTGGTTTTTCTCGGTTGTACAGATTGAATGGTATCTACTTATCAATTGTCAAGTTTACTGACTCTTTCCTCTGCCATCTCCACTCTCTTATTAATACCACCCTATGAGATTTTTATTTCTCATAGTGTAGTTTTCAATTCTAAAATTTCCATTTGTATCTTCTTTGTCTTCTGTTTGCTGAGATTTTTCTATGTTTTCATTTGTTGGAAGGATGTTTCTGTCATCCTTTTTTATTGGAGAAGTCTTAAAACTGCTTTCAAGTTTCTATGAGATAATTCCAACATCTGTGCCATCTCAGTGGTGACCACTGTTGATTGTCTTTTCCTAAGCAAGTTGATATTTTTCGGGTTTCTATATATGCTAACTAACTTCAAATTATGTGGTGGGTATTTTGAGTCTCTGGGTTTTTTGTTTGTTTGTTTGTTTGTTTTTAGATGAAGTCTTGCTTTGTAGCCCAGGCTGGAGTGCGATGGTGCGATCTTGGCTCACTGCAACCTCCACCTCCCAGGTTCAAGCAATTCTCCTGCCTCAGCCTCCCAAGTAGCTGGGACTACAGGTGTGCATCACCACACCCAGCTAATTTTTGTATGTTTAGTAGAGACGGGGTTTCACCATGTTGGCCAGGATGGAGTCTCTGGATTTTGTTGAAATTCTACAAAGAATGTGGATATTTTTTCTTTAATAGCAAGCAACCTAATTGGGTCAGGTCACAAGTTCTGGCCAGGCTTCTTTGGTCAATTTGGCTTTCAAAGTCTTTGCAGTGTGATTCCAATCTGTCCTCCAAGTCCTGCATGCAGCCAGTCTAGGACTTGAGCAGTGGTCTATCCCCTAGTACAGTTCTCAAAGTCTATGCATTCTATTCAGGTTTACATCCGTGCACACACAGCTCAGGGTTAGTAGTTAGGAGTTCATGTGCAACTAAAAGGAGTTGTTTTCTCAAGCTCTTACCTCTTTGAAATCTTGGTACTTTCTGGTTTCTTGAGGGTCCTTTTTTTAGTCATCTGGCCAGAAATCTAAAGCATCCTGTTTCCGCTCTGCTTCACACTGTACTTGATTGTAGCCATGTCAGAAACAAGTGTGGGCAGTGGGAGCTGGGTAGGGGAAATAACACCATTGCTCTAAGATTATGTGATGTCTGAGGCACCAGAAAACAGAGCAAAGAAAACAAAACAAAGCAAAAAACAAACATGGACTTCCACACTTTCTCTGAGCATTAGGAGGTCCTTTTAGCTTTCCTTGAGCGGGAACCAGAGTGATTTTCCTGAATTTCTGTCTGTGCCAGTGATTCCTTCTGGTCCTCAGGCTATCTTGAGTTCAGGCAATGGAATTCCAGAGAGGAAAAAATTTGGTGAATTCACTGTAGTTTTGATGGTTCTTGACTTCCGGACTTCTGATTCAATCCACCTGCCCCTATTTTCTTTATTCTTTTCTTTTTTTTTTTTTTAACTTTTAAGTTCAGGTGTACAAGTTCAGGTTTGTTACATAGGTAAACTTGTGTGGTGGGGTTTTTTTGTACAGATTATTTTATCACCCAGGTATTAAACCTACTTTTTTTCCTGATCCTCTCCCTCCTCCCATCCTCCACCCTCTGATATGTCCCAGTGTGTGTTGTTCACCTTTATCTGTCCGTTTGTTCTCATCATTTAGCTCCCACTTATAAGTAAGAACATACAGTATTTGGTTTTCTGTTCCTGCATTAGTTTGCTTAGGATAATGACCTCCAGCTCCATCCATGTCCCTGCAAAGGACATGAGCTAATTCTTTGTTATGGCTGCATAATATTCCAAGGTGTATATGTATCGCATTTTCTTTAGCAGTTTCTCTTCAGATCGTATAAATCTTTCACCTGCCCCTATTTTCTTTTCAGAGTCATCTGCTTCATCCACATTCTTTCTAGGTACATTGTTTTATAGCTACATTCAGTGAAAGAGTTGGTTGGAGTGGAGTGTGCTTCATCCATCTTAGCCAGAAATAAATCTTTCTCTCTCTCGTATCTATATCTGCATTTATATTTACCTGTATCTTTCCATTTCTCTCACTCTCTAATTTCTCATATATGTATTATCTACCTATCTATCTCATCTATCTACCCATCCATATATTTGACTGGCTTAGACGCTAGAGTATAAATCTGTGAGTTGTTAATCAACATTTTGTTTTTGCAGTGTTTTTAACTGTTTAGGTTAAAGCTTCTTAATCCAAAAGCTAGCTTCAGAATTAGTAAATATAAGGCATTAAAGGTTTAATGGGGAGGTTTAGGAAATTGAGTTAGTCAAATATAATGCATAAATGTTCAGTTGTATGTTTTTCATCCTGCTGTAGAGACAAAGATTTAGACCTGTGGTAGGGTTCATTATTCTGAATGAATCTGCGTTCAGATTCTGTGTGTCCAGGAACATAACAAATTGAACCATCTATTCACCACATGCTTGAGTCCCCTTGATCTTATCTATGCTAAGTGGCAATCATTCTAGGATGAATTTAGAACCACTGCTTTATAATGCTGTCCAGTCTGACTGCTAGAAAATTCTCCCCTAAATTTGAAGCCAATTCTATTTTTTTCTGCAATTTTAACCCAGTTTCCATTTTTCTTCCTCTTTGGGTCTTAAAGAAGAGGGTTTTTAAAAAATCTATTTACTTTTTTTCCCCCAAACAGGAAAGCCCTTTAAATATTTGAACACAGTTTAGCTTTCTCCTCCTAAACATTCCTGGGTTTTCTGAAAGGTTTTCCTATAACAGTCTATGACCATGTTTCTCTGGGTGGTCTGCAGGCCATCTGTTGCAGAATATTCTGAGGTTCCTATTAAAAAAAGGCCGACCTGTAGGTTTCACCTCAGATGTACTGAATCAGACTGTCAGATTGGAGAGTCATTGCTCTCTGCTGTTGGAGTTGGGCCCCAGCTGGGCTCAGTGTCAACCTGCTCTGTTCTCCTTTTAACTGAGTTTTCTCTGCCCATCAAGTGAATACCAGTGGGGAACTTACCCTTAGAATCTCAAAAGTACTGTACTTTGAAAATGTTTCCAGAAATTGGCAAGGGCATATGCCTTGGGATTCCTGTATTCTCTGATGGATAATATAATTTATAGCAAGCAATGCAGTGAGAGCCAGGATCTCTGAGAGTCTAAGACACTGAAGTTACAAGTTTAAGGGGCCATTTGTGGGTCAAAAAGACTAATTAGGGAGAAAGAGAGCTAGAGACGTGGAGCTTGGTAAAGTGATTTTTATTGTTATTGCTGCTGTTATATTCCACGGGCGCTTACACACTATGTTGGTGGAGTCCATTCCTCCAAAGGAGAGAGTCAGTAAAAGTTTAGTTTAAATTCTTTCTTTGGGTCCTAATGGAAATCCTTTTGTATAAGTGTTGATCCTCAACCACGAAGAAGTGGCAACTCCCTGTGAGAAGAAATTTGCAGCCGACTTTCCTATGAAATTCAGTTGAAAGTTGAAAAACAAAATAGCAATGCCGAGGTTCTATGTTTAGAGATTCTGATTTGGGAGGCCTGCAATAAGGCCCAGACGCCCATTTACTTTAAGCTATCCAGTGATTTGCGTATGCGTCTAGGGCTGAGAACCGCTCTCCTAAATATTTATGTAGACATTCCTTTTGCTATTATCAAAAGTGATGTGGACACTTCCAGCTAATTGATAACAGAATCATAAAAAAAACCTGGTAACTATTTGGGAATAAAACTCCTCTCTTCTAGTCCATTTATTTTGAAAAAAAAAATCCGATTTAAATTTCTAGAGAAGAGAGAGACATATTTGCATTAATTGGGGAGAAAATCTCTTTGCAACAGGGAATAAATAAAAGGAAATAAGTTGAATTCAGGGAGGAAAATTCTTTATTTTGCTTCAGAATCAGTAGTATATAATGAAAATCTGTCACTTTAAAAAATGATAAGTTGGTTTCACTAACCTGTATAACATTCAGCCCCCTCCTCCTACTAGTCAGGCCCATGAGATAAAAAGAAAACTAAAAGCAGTGAGTGTTTTTGGAGCTATAAGCTAAAATGTATTCTAGAGCATCTCGAAGACAAGTAGCTATTATTCATTCTGCCCCTAGAAGCATATATGTAATTGGGACTGTGGGCCCCAATTGCTTTAACTTGAAATACAACTAACATTTTTTTTTCACTCTCTTCATGTTCATACGTAGTGGTTTTTCCCTTTTCCCTCTCCTGAAAACAATACACTTTAGCAAAACCACATTATAACCAGTCTTGACCTTATTTATTCCCACCCTCCTACCTCCCTACCCCCCTACCCCTGCTACAAGATTCAACTTTCACAGCTGTTGTGATCTGTGGGCCAAATCAAAGCTAAGAGAAGCTTTGTAGTTTCTGCAATTTTCCCTTCTTTCCAGAAAGGAACAAGAAGTCTTGGAATGGCTGAGCCACTGCCAGCCAGCAACAGATCTCGCAAACCCAGCCTCCCCTCTCATCTCTCAGGAACTCAGCTGATTGAAGAAAGCCACCTGTTCCTAGGCCACCCGACTTTCTCTGTAATCAAGAAATAATGACCACATTTGAGAGAAGAACCTCTTTGTTGGTTCTGATAAGTGCCCTAGGAATTCATGGGGCAACCAAACTGAGCAAACTTCAGCTGAAATGAATGCCAAGGGCAGAAGAGAGGCATGCTAATGGCCAGCTTTCATTTTTCTGTTTTTAATACCATCTGCATCTCTTTTGATATTTGAGTTACTACTTCATGTTACGTAGCTATATTTTTAAAAAGGATTTTTTCTTCCCCTTTGGAGTTTCAGCTTTTTATTAAGAAAATCTTTTAAGGGAGGATGTTCCAGTAGTATTAGATGGGTGCAAAAGTCATTGTGGTTTTTGCCTCTCCTTTCAATGGCAAAAACCATAATGATTTTTACACCAACTTTAATAACTTGTGGACAGGGTTTGTGTGAGGAGTCAGCAGCAGACTGGACACTAGGACATGACCTAGGTTTGGTCAATTAGATGTTTCAGCCTGGGAATTTTTATCTGGAGCCAGTGATGCAAAGAGAAAGAGAGAGATATTTAAAATGTGTTTATAGCTCTCAAGGTGTCCAGTGAGGGTGCAGCATCAAGCAGCATCAGTGTTCCATGGCTGCAGAAGTGACAGCTCAGCAGGGTATCTCTGCTAAAAAGCAGTTGTTTTCTCGCTTCTTTTGCTACCAAGTTCTCATTCTTTCCATCTATTTCCTAAGTCTGATTGTCTAGCCGGCTGTAGATTCTGTGAGCCCCGTTATCTTTCCAGTAAATATTTTTCTATTTAAATTAGCCAGAATCACTTTCTGCTGCCTGCGACCAAGGATCCTGTCTGATACATGTAAGATGAGAAGGGTGTGGTCATTAGAATGAGAAGCGATCATTTTAATTCCAAGCCTGGGAATATTCCTTAGGAAAATTTCTGCAGTTTTATAGTGTATGTGGAATTATCATCTGGAGCATAAACACAAGATTGGAGATAAATATTAGAAGACTCAACTCTAGGGTACTGTAAAAAGTTGATGGGGTTTTTTAGTTGTAAGAGTAAATATACTTTTCTAGAGCTTCTTAAAATTAAATAAATGGTCATTTTTTTCTAAAGTAAGGTGGATGCAATCCTCCTTTGAAGACAGAGCTCCTGTTTGCAATCTTTCATACATTATGTGTGTTAGAGGCCCTTAACAATAATGCTTAATATGAGAATTACTGCTTTTTTTTTGTCTTAATATTGGATTGAAAGTCTTATCTTCTTCTGATTATTTGAATCTGGGTCAGGTATTCTCCACTATTGTGGGATTGAGGGAAGCAAGTAATAGCCACTCTATCTTTGGAATGTTCTGGCCCCTTTATCAATCACTTAGGCGACCTAGTTACAAAGGATTCCTCTCTGGGACACCTAGACTTTGAGGAACCCCAAAGGAAAGAAAATAAAAGCATCTAAAGCAGGCTTTTTTGTTGTGTGAGGGCTGTAGCAAGTGAATGGGGGGAGTCTTAAGCAGTTGTCTGGTTAGACAGAGCTAGTTAAATAAGAAGAGTTGGTGAAGCCCGTGGGAGTCAAACCCTTCTCTCTATAGTTTTCCTTTGTAAAGGATAAAGATAGGGTTGAGTGAACCCAGAAGCTTTTTCCTGTCAGGAGGGAATTAGAACAAAGATTTTCTTTAAAGACAGTGTGCTTAGTACTGTCTAGTGACAGATGAATCTCAAAAGACTCAGTTGTGATAAAGCCCCAATGTGTAGATTCTCAGTGGAAGCACAGAGTAACTTCCTAAACTTTTCTCTACTTGTCCTTTGTTCCGCTGACACCTAATTTCCTGTTTCTGGCTCTGTTCCCTCATCTTAATCCCATCCGGCCCTTTACCTGGAAGTATTCTTAGGAAAAAAAAAAAAATCCAAGTTGTCCCCCTTCTGAAAATAAATATAAGTGCAAGTTGTCAAACAACCATCATGTCACAATAGAGTGGCACTGTGTTGAAATGCTCAGAAGATTTGGAGTTCTTATTCAGCATTAGATTTTCTGCTTGATTGAAACTTTCTGAGTTCATTTTTCTGAGATACTAATATTTACTTACATTACAGGAATTCTGGGGCAAATAAATAATAGGAGCTAGAAAATCATTTAAAATACCCATTGCTCCAAGAATGGTAAATGTGATGAAAACTTTTCTGTACACTTGCAAGGAACAACTCTCTTCACTTGTCTATAGTTACTCCATTGATTCCAGCTTATCCTCAGCACCAGGCTACCAGGTTCCATGCAGTTCTATTGTTGCCACCTGTTTCCCTATAGATACTGAGTTATTTTGTTGACTTCTTGTTATGACTTGTGTTTGACATGAAATTTTACTCAATGCAAATAAATTTTTATTACCATATTCTAATATACAACTCTGGAGTATTATATATACATGATAAGCTGGATATATCTATATGAGATAATTGCTGAAAAAATGTTTGACTGTGGTGGCCTGATTCCGTAAAACCAGTAAAGTTATATAGTCCCCATTTTCAGCATTTTGATACTGTGTTTCTATCATGATTCACATTTCTCCTTAGGGAATGTCTCTCAAATATGTAGGGAAGCAAACATGAAGAAATGTTTTGCTGGCCGGATGTGGTGGCTCACGCCTGTAATCCCAGAACTTTGGGAGGCTGAGATGGGTGGATCACTTCAGGTCAGGGGTTCGAGACCAGCCTGGCCAACATGGTGAAACCCCATCTCTACTAAAAATAAAAAAAAAAAATAGCCAGGAGTGGTGGTGTGCACCTGTAATCCCAGCTACTAGGGAGGCTGAGGCAGGAGAATGGCTTGAACCCGGGAGGCATAAGTTGCAGTGAGCTGAGATTGTGCCACTGCATTCCAGCCTGGGCAACAGAGCGAGACTCTGTCTTGAAAAAAAAAAAAAAGACAAAAGAAATGTTTTGCCAACACATGCCCCTGCTATCAGTGGTTGTGCAGTTACGCATTGCACAAATTTAAGGGAAACCGTTCTCACGATAGTTGGTCTGTGTGACTGCCAGAATGCATCCCTCTTTCTATATTTTCTCCCCTTCTTTAAGACAGTACTTATTAAATAATACAAATGATTGCAATATCCATTAGATCACTGAGTCAAGTATAAGCAATGCCGACTTTGTCAATTATTCATGATTTTGTTGGAGTTGGCTCCTGTCTATTTCCAGTTTCATTACACAGTGATTTCCTTCCATTCATGTATGCTGCATAGAATAGTCCTCCCTTATCCATGGGGGATATATCTCAAGACCCCCAATGGTTGCCTGAAACCTAGAATAAACCCTAAATACACTATGTTTTTTCCTAAGTCAAAAACTTTCACCTTTTCACTTAAAGGGAACACTTTATGGCTTCTCTTTGGCATATCCCACTTACTAGCATCACTACTCTTGCACATTGCGGGTGATTATTTTTAAAAATTTCAACATTTCAATAGCTTTAGGTGTGCAAGTGGCTTTTGGTTATGTGGATGAATTTTGTACTGTAGAAGTCTGGGTTTTCAGTGCACCCATCACCTAAATACTGTACATTATATCCAATAGGTAATTTTCATCCCTCGCACTCCTCCCACCCTCTCCCTTCTGAGTCTTCTGTTGTGTTCATTTAGAATCAATGCCTCGTCCCACCCCATGGATACCAGTGGTTTGTTTTCTCTCCCTATGTTTTTGCCTTTTCCAGTATGCTATATAAATAGAATCATACATTACCAATGTATTGGGTCTAGCTTCTTTCACTTAGCATACTCTACTTCAGATTCATTCACATTATTTTGTGTATCAATAGTTCATTCATTTTTATTGCTGACTAGTATCCACTGTGAGACTGTATCACAGGTTATCTATTGATGTAATGAGGATATTTGAGTTGTTTTCAGTTTTTGGACATTATGAATAAACTTAGTATAAAAGTTCAGGAAAGATTTTTTTTATGAACATACTTTTTCATTTCACTGGGGAAAATTCCTAGGATTGGGATTGTGTCATTTGTTAAGTACATGTTTAACTTCATGAGAAATTGATAAACTATTTTTTGAAATAAGCTATGCCATTTTGCATTCTCACCAGCAATGTGTGAAAAATCTAGTTGCTCAATAACCTTGCCAGTACTTGGAATTGTAGTTGTTATTTATTTATTTATTATTTTAGCCATCCAGTAGTTATGTAGTGGTGTCTGGTAGGGGTTTTAATGGCTAATAATGTTTTATACATAATTATACATAATTTTATTAGTTAATTTATCTATATTCTTCTCTGATTTTCTTTTTAGATTCTCTCTTCTACATGGATTTTGAAAACAGGGCAAATGTCACCTTCTCTGTAGCAGCTTTTCAGACTGCTAAGAGAAACTCTTCCTCCTTGGTATTAGAGTGGCAGTAGGAACTTGCCTTTGGTGGTTCATTTCTTACTTGACTCTACCTGCCTGCTTCTCTGTAAAAATGTTGAATTCCAGGTAAATAGGGACTCTGTTGTACTCATGTTTGTATCTTGGGTCCCTATTTCAGAGCCTGGTGCTTAGCTTATGTTTAACTAAATTGTAATTAAATATATGAATTTAGATCAACTTAGTTTCCTCGCATGTCCAATAATAGAGTTAGACCCTATATAATTACAGTGGTTCTGTCTGTGCAGGTGCTGTATGATTTTATCATTTCATCTGGCTGCAGGGAATAAGTTCTACTAAATGTGTCAAGAGTAGAGAGGAGGGAAAATACATATATGCATGGCAGCTAATGCTATGATAATTATCTATAATAATAATTACATATATTGAGTACAGAATAGGTGGCAGGAATTGTACCATATCAAATATTTAATACACTATTTAATTTGTTTCTCATAACAATCTTGTAAAGTAGGTATTATTAACTAATATCCTCATTTTATAAATCAGGAAATGGAATATCAAAGAGGTTGAAGTAACCCATCCAAAGCCACCCAGCTGTTAAATTGCAGACCTGGGATATGAACTCGGATCTGCTGCTCTCTAAATCCTTTGCCATTCCCCATTGGGCAGCATAGTTCTACCCTATGCGTGCACTGTCCCAAATTCATTGCGTTCCCCATCTGTTCTAAAAATCATAGTTGAAAGTCCCAGGAAATAAAGGGATTTCCTGCCTTTGAATAAAACAAATAAAAAGTGTTTTATAAATAACCTCTTTAAACAGTTACTGAGGGAAACCCAGAAATAATAGGTGGAATTTAATGAGCCATTTGGATGTCTAAGGTACCTTATCATAGTTGAAAATATCGCACCTTTCTTTGAGAAATCAAAATGCCATACACCAGATAAATGAATCAGGAGGTTGACATTCCTGCTGACCAGAGTTCAGCAGCTGTTAGTATTAGCAGTGTGTGTAAGCTATTTCGGGGATACGGAAGTTCTATTTCTTCCATCACTCCTGTCGCTCAGCCCAAGATCCTATTGCTTCTCTTAATTGCATGTGCTTTATTTGGTAGTACCTGACAGTTTATTAAAGCAAAAAGAAACTGTTGTGGTTTATCATTAAACTCCCACTGTAATTACATTTCCACACATGTAGGCTCTTGTCAGCCTTACAATTCAGCTCAATATTGCATATGTTAATGCTATTAGGATATTAACAACTATTAGATGCTAGGCAGAGCAATCTGTTTTTTCATTAAGCAATAAGTAACATTATTTATTGCTTAATAGGGATAGGCTATTGAGGATACTGACAAGTGAGCAAAGCCCTGAGGTTTGGAAAGAGCCTCCATGTTGAAGCTGAACCCTGTGCTGCCACTCCCCCAAGTTCAGAGACAGGCTGTCAGTCACCCCAGTGTTCTGTATGTGCCTAGTCATGACAGGGCCTTGGAGGTTTAGAGTGGGAGAAAAACAGCTCAATGCATTAAAAAAAACTTGAATAGCCGTATTCTCATATCCTTCATAGGATAAATTCCTGAGGTAAGAGGGATGCTGTTCTAACACATAGTGAGTCCTGCAGGCAATAAGCTTGCTTCCTCTCCTCACTTTTCCCTCTCTGTCAGTCTCAGAGACCCCTCTTTCATTCTTCACTAGACAAGGTAGAACAGCAGTGCCCTTCTCTCCAATATGGTTCCCTTAGCCAATATACAGGGTCTAACCATTTTGAGATGTACTTTGGCCAGATCTGAAATCCTGTCTTAATCAGTGAACTATGTGGTAGCAACGATTTCTTTAAATTCATAAAATGGTGGATGGAAAGAATCAGGCAGCAGGTGGTAGGATAACAAATATCTACATCACTTTCTTCCAAGCAAATGGAACACAATAGTCCCCCCTTATCAACGGGGGTACATTTCAAGACTCCCAGTGGAGGCCTGAAACTGCGGATAGCACCAAATCCCATATACACTATGCTTTTTCCGATACATACATACTATGATAAAGTTTAATTTATAAATTTGGCACAGTAATAGATTAACAACAATACTTGATAATAAAATACAACAATTATCATAATATAGTACAGTAAGAGTTATATGAATGTGATTGCTCTCTCGAAATATCTGTATTGACCTCACCCTTCTCGTGATGATGCACGGTAATATAATGCATACGTGCTGAGATAGGAAGTGAGTTGAATAACGCAGGCGTTATGATAGAGCATTAGGCTACTAATGACATAAATCACAGCACTGTGATAACTTTACAGTTGATGTGTTAGCCAAGGCAGCTACTAAGTGACTAATGAGCAGGGAGCATCTACAGTGTAGATACCCTGGACAAAGGGATGATCCATGTCTTGGGTGGGACAAAGTGGGATGGCATGAGATTTCATCACACTACCCTGCAGCACATGCAACTGAAAACTTATTATTTCTGGGCCGGGCACGGTGGTTCATGCCTGTAATCCCAGCACTTTGGGAGGCCAACGCGGGTGGATCATGAGGTCAGGAGCTTAAGACCATCCTGGCCAACATGGTGAAACCCCGTCTCCACTAAAAATACAAAAAAAAAAAAAAAAATCAGCTGGGCGTGGTGGCGCGTACCTGTAATCCTAGCTACTTGGGAGACTGAGGCAGGAAAATCGCTTGAACCAGGGAGTTGGAGGTTGCAGTGAGCCAAGATCACACCACTGCACTCCAGCCTGGGTGACAGAGGAAGACTCCGTCTCAAAAAAAAAAATTATTTCTGAAATTTCCCATTTCATACTTTTGGACCATGATTGACTGCTGATAACTGAAACCTCAGAAAGCGAAACTGCAGATAAGGAAGGACTACTGAACTCTTGTTAAGTATTCAGAAAGGAGGGGTACTGATGAATTGTTTGATCTTCTGAATGAAAATGTGCTCTTGCTCTTTGAAACTATTTTTATTACTGCTTATATTATGGTTCACAGGCAGCAACAGTTGTACAAAATTGGAAGTACTGTATAAGATAATAGAGAAAGAAATGTAAAAAAATATATCTGGAAAGAAACAAAGCAAAATGAACCCATAAGAAATTGTTTATAAATTATGTGACGTGTCATAATTTCATAGGTTGGCTTTGAAAGCAATTGTGCTAGTTACCATTTGAGCATGGTTCATATATTATAATAATATTCGCATTATTGCCAGGCTTCTTTCAGAATGTATTGATGAACAATGTATTAGATTTTGGATATCCTTACTCATTTCTCCCACATTAGCTGTATCTATTAACTACTTGTAGTAGTTATAAGTAGTTTTCTAAATTTGTTATACTAGACAAAGATTTAACACATATCATGAGAATCACATGCTATTACATGTGGTGGTTTGAAAATCACCCACTTGACTCACTCTCCTCAGCTCACTGTTGTTCCCTTCACCCTCCCAAAGAGGAGTTGCTATTTTAATTGAGTTCAATATATCCGGACTTTTCTTTGGATGGTTTTATAATGTCACCATATCATGGTGAAAAATTTTTTAAACAAGCAAAGGACGGTGGAAACTTGGCATCACTTTCTAAGACGAGGAGGATAACAGAATTTGAGGAAAGTTCTTTCTTCTCTATAGAGCCATCCTTTACCCTCATCACATTGCTTCTGCTTATCCACCACACCTACAAATTGCTACTTTGGCCAGATTTAAAGACACAAATTAGGCCCAATTTATAGTTGGGAGTTAAATCTGTCACAAAGTATTACACATGAATGAAGCTCTATCATTTTTGTTTCTTGCTTCCATGTTGTAAGTTGACATGACAGCCCCACTCTCTGTCTCTTTCAATCCCTTACTTACATTGTAAAAAGAACAAATGGAGTTGGCCTAACTTTTTGCAGCACGATGAGCTATCTTGACTTCACACCATTGCTTTCATACATTGGATTTCTCATTAATTTGGGCTCAGCAGCCTGTTACGGGGGAAATGAGAACTTAAACTTAAGGCCAAAGAAGAGCATTTCCTTTCCTCTAAATTAATCACTTCAATCCAGATTTATTTTAGGGTTTAATTAGGAGTTATGGACAGTTGAATAATTATAATAACATGGTAATTAAACTTCTGATTTGTTGCTCTCTCATGTTTGTTTAGCTCCTTTTGAAATCTCATATCTTAGGAATGACGGGAACTTGTAGGGATGATGGGACCGTAATCAATCACATGCTGTAACTCAATACAATAAAGAACTTCAACTTAATTCCTAATATTTTGATTATTGTCTATTTTTTAGTTTAATTATTCTCTTTCAGACCTCTAGAAAGATGATAGAAATATATAATCCTTTCCCAAATTTGGCCACTGGTAAACTATAAGAAAAGTTGTATTAGCGGATGTTATTTGTGTAATTTGTTTTCTGAAGAATCAATGCATATATTTTCCCCAACTGCATTATAAGCACCTTAAAGAGAAAAATGACATATTATTCAAAATTTTGGACCCTAACACAATGTACAGCACCTAGGGAGTACTCAGTAAGTATTTGCTGAATATAATAGATAACTGTGCTATATTAGTTGTCAAAAGGGCTAATTTTCTACCTATAATTTTGTGTTTCTCTCCATTTTTCATATTTTAGGAAAACAGTATGAGGAGTTATTTATAGATTTTACATTTGACCTTTCCAAATGAATTAAAAATAAGTGTAGATTATTGTGCATTTGATTTAGAAATTATAATTACATTCTCATGTAAGAGAGCCTGGAAATAGCAAAACACTGCTCTTAGAGGCTGTCAGTCAGCTCATCCTGTCTGTCATCCTATCCCATATATTGTTGAATGAATAAATATATAATTCAATTAGTTGCATTAAGAGCTAAATAACAATTTTATTTGGTTTACAGTTTTAGGGAGGTTCAGTTTACTTAGCAATATACGTACAAAAATCCTGTCAGGGTATTTTGTATACAGAACATAGGGAAAGGGATTACTATTATCTTTCTCATTTTTGTACATTTTCTATCTTTTTAGAATTTCTACAGTTCTCCATTGCTGTTGGACAGTAGAAGGCCAGTTATTTTTCTTTTGTGTATTTTTTTTTATTCTGGTGAGCTTAGACATGACCAATAGAAACATATTCATAGAGGGCAGTTATCTCCAATACTAAA
Source organism: Pan troglodytes (assembly GCF_028858775.2). NCBI lineage: Eukaryota > Metazoa > Chordata > Mammalia > Primates > Hominidae > Pan > Pan troglodytes. The sequence goes on from NC_072403.2 coordinate 28,597,031, forward strand.
ATTTTATAAAGAGCTTGCCTCTGTGAAATTTTATATTTGAAAAGCTTGTAGTAAGATAAACAGTTCTGTTTCAGGCTGCTCATGACTCTATTAAATGAGACTGATATAGCAAAAAGATAAAGTAAAATTGAATAATATTTGACTTGGCAAATTGTACATTTAGATTCTTTTCTCTACTAAAACGCCATAGGTGCTGAAAATTGTAGTCTTTGAATATCGAAAATGATGTCTTTTTGTGACTCCATTCAAATGCTAGAACATAACTACTCTGATGGTTAATATTAAGTGTCAACTTGATTTGATTGAAGGATACAAAGTATTGATCCTGGGTATGTCTGTGAGGGTATTGCAAAGGAGATTAACATTTGAGTCAGTGGGCTGGGAAAGGCAGACCCACACTTCATTTGAGTGGGCACCATCTAATCAGCTACTAGCAGGGCTAGAATATAAGCAGGCAGAAAAATGTGAAAAGAGAGACTGGCCAAGCCTCCCAGCCTACACCTTTCTCCCATGCTGGATGCTTCCTGCCCTCGAACATTGGACAAATTCTTTAGTTTTGGAATTTGGACTGGCTCTCCTTGCCCCTCAGCCTCAAGATGGCCTACTGTGGGACCTTGTGATCATGTGAGTTAATACTTAATAGATTCATATATATATATATATTCCATTATTTCTGTCCCTCTAGAGAACCCTGACTAATACAACTACCCACCATCTCACAAGTTCTCCAGAACATTTTTTTTGTTTTGTTTTGAGATGGAGTCTTGCTGTGTTACCCAGGCTGGAGTGCAGTGGCACCATCTCGGCTCACTGCAAGCTCCGCCTCCCGGGTTCACACCATTCTCCTGCCTCAGCCTCCTGAGTAGCTGGGACTGAAGGCGCACGCCACCACGCCCAGCTAATTTTTTGTATTTTTAGTAGAGACGGAGTTTCACCATGTTAGCCAGGATGGTCTCGATCTCCTGACCTTGTGATCCACCCGCCTTGGCCTCCCAAAGTGCTGGGATTACAGGCATGAGCCATGGCACCTGGCCAAGTTCTCCAGAACTTCTTGGTGGCAGAATTTTAGAAAGTAATGAGGCTCTTTGTAGAATGCCATGAAATATACATTGTAGTTTCACTATACTATACACAGTCACAATCACAAAGGCTTATGTGCAGGGCAGTACAGGAGCCCATGAACCATGAGCGGTCTTTTCAGAAGCGTGGCATTCTGAGTAGGAGCTCAAATCTGGATTCAGAGGTGAGTTCAAATTCCAATTTTACTACTTACTAAAGGGGGCTGTTAGGAAAGTAGCTCATTCTCTCTCTGGCAGAAATGGCCAACTGTTCATCAAAATTTGTATCATCACCCATTGTGTGGAGATGTTGCTAAGCACAGGCTTCCCAGTCATGGACTCAATTTCCTAATCATCTTTGCATCTCTAGGGAGCTATGTGACCAGCTCTCACTAATGGAAGGTGAGCAGGAATAAAGTGTGTTATTTCTTGGTTCACATGATTAAGAAGTAAGTGTGCCTCCTTTCCTCTTTCTTCCTCTTCCACAGTGACCTTGGAAGCCAAGTGCTAAAGATAGTGGAGCTATGACAATAAAGAGCTTGAGTCTTGAATCATTACATGGCAGACCATCCACTTAGCACTCTCATCGAACAGTTATGTGTAAGAAAAAGAAATAAATGTATATTTTAGCTGCTAAGATTTCAGGGCTTATCTGTTCTAGCAGCTAGTGTTACTTTAACTACTGTAGTCATTAAACTTCAGTTTTTCTCACTGATATAATGAAGATAAATGTATTTATACTTTCTATATATGTTCAATAATTATGAGTGTTCTAGATGAGCTAATGCATGTAGAGCATGGAAAAGAGAAAGTTCTCAACAAATGTTAGAATTAATATTATGAGGGTTTGCTATTGTTATTTTTATAAGATCTCTGTGAATTTTACTAACACCAATGTTTCCTGGAGGATATGCAGTAACAGATACCAAGGGATTAAAGATAAATATATGTGGAAAATAATTAACACTGAGAATGTAGTCAGTGGTGCCGTTTCTTTCCCTATGGGTCAGGAAAAGGTTTCTATTTATTTGGTTTTGCTGAATTCAGCAAGCTGCAAGCAACATTACCTTGAAATTAGGTTGAGCAACCAGTGTAGCTTTGCTCTATACATAAAAATACAGGATCAGAGCACAGTGCCTCCATCCGTGCCTCATTCCATCTTCACGTCACTTCTCTTGTTTTAAAAGATTCATTTTAGAGAATCTATTGTCTTCAGGTGTTACGTTGGTTGATTTTACCTGCACATCTTTAAAACAGGAGAGATGGCATTCATTGGTAAAACTCCTAGGGACTAGAGGCACATGATCAGTCATGAGCTTCAGCCTCAGGCACTGCAAACCATGGAGCAAGATAGTATAAAGGGAGATGAGTAAACCAGTGACAGAAATGGTACAGCTGGTGCAACCAGTCATGTGGGGATATACAAGAAATGAGGACACCGTTCTCAAATCTGCTCAAAATTGCATGCATTTCAATTTATTCCCAGGACCACGGTCTCACGTCCTCTGAATTTCACTGTTCACACAGTCCTTGGTATATTATTTTGTTAGTAAAGCCTTCCTGACTCTTTGAAGAGAAGGGATAATTGTTTTCTCACAAAGAACAGGCTGACATTCAAGTGGTATTCCTCGCTTCAAAGTTTATTCCGCATAAAATATCTACACTTTAGTTTATCAAGTACATGGATGTGTTACTTCTATGCAGACACTTTCAGGTTTGTGCCTATATTGGCTGTTGTTATTTTAGACTATTTTTAGTTGGTGCAGTATCATATATCTAAGGTTCTTGTACTGGTTCGAACCCCGAGAGCGCGCCAACAGACAACATGAGGCGGTGGAAGCAACATGCTGTTTTAATGAGCGCCTGGGTGCAGGCGGTCTGAGGACTAAAATGGTGTCAGCCCCTAGTGAGGACAGGGCAAAGGTTTTATAGTCTCCTATAAACAGGAAGTGTCTTAGTCTGACGTAACTGCTACGTTGTACCCGGATGGCCTCTTCCTCAATCTTCAGGGGTACGCGTCTTCCGGCCAGGGTAGGTGTGTTCTGTGGGCTCTTTTCTTGCTACTGCTATTTTGCTGGTGCAGGCTGCTGGCGCGGGCTGCTGGCACAAGTTGCGCCTTGGGACTGGGCCTGAGAAGGGAAGAGTTATTCATCTCCTTAAGCTTTCAGGCCCCGGGGAGAATTTACAGTATGATATTAAGGTTGTTATACACTAAGTTGGGATGATGAAATTGATATAAACAAATAGAGTTAAAAGCTACTTTAGAAATATTATTTACACTTTATGTCCCTTCTTTTTTATCCAAGATAGAAACGTTTTTGGAGAAAATAACAGAAGGTAAGATATACATTCTACAGAACAACAAAATATAAACATTCTCATTCTATGTGTCCTCATATAGCCTTATATAGAGAACTAAGTAGTTATTCAATACGATTTTGTTAAATCAAAGTTTGGTGTTGATACATGCAACGAAATCTGACCCCATGTTTATTTTCAGAGTTCAAATAGGTTTACAGTGTGAGAAGATTGGATTCAGGTCATTAAAACTGTAGGTGGATATCTCACTAATGTGCTGTATGTCCATTAGTAGAGAAGCTTCTATTGACTGAGCACTTCTATCATGTAAAAGTGTTTTCTGAGCTGCTCAGTCTCTGTCAGTTAATGTCTGGGTGAAGAACTGAGGGCCTCAGGCAAGACCAAGGGCCCTTGATCCAAACGGCCATTAAATACACCTGACCTGGAGGGTATGAACACTGCAGACATCTCAGGAGCGCCAAAAAAATCTGCGTAATAAAGTTTCCTTATATTTGAAGGTTCAGTTTGTGTTCCTATTTTTCCCTTGTAGAGTTTTATTCTTGTGCTAACATATGACCAATAGAAAACAACACGTGACTTATTCCATTAGGATTTATATATATATATAATATAAATTGTATATAAATCGATAGTTCTATGTAAAAAATACATTACCTATAAATCTACAGTTATATATAAAAATACTTATACACTTACAAACTATCGTATATACACTTATGTATATAAATATATGTAAATTTTATATATGAATATATAAATACTTAGATATATACATACAAACTATTGTCTTAAGTGATCAAAACACCTTTTAAATTTAATATAGGGAAGCAACATCAAAAGGTATAATTTAGCAGAGCTTCTAAATGGAAGCTAAAGTCCCGAATGTTCCTCTTGATTTGGTGATTTACGACTTCTGTTACTCTAAATAAGTTACTTTATTTTCTTGGATATTCAGTTTCTTTACTGGTAAAATGAAAAGCATAATTTTTTCTTATCATGTGTCAGTACAGTTGTGAAAATTTGAGAAAGTATAAAATAGAGGCTTTTGTGTTATTACACAATTTACACTGTTTATACATTAAATCGACTATTATAAGTTCAATAAAAACAAATCTCCATTTTATCAACTAGTAATCTTTTCACAGATATTATTAGCTAATTAAAGTGTATGTCCACCTGGTTATATCTTCCCACATACAATATTCGAAATTTAAGTTACCATCCTGACTTCTTTGAAAATACTCACAAATCTTTTTTCTTGATACATTATATAGATATTATTGCACATGCATATTATTTATATTTATATTATTCATTATTTTACCAGACATTTAATAGAATTTAAATAAACTGCAGTGCTTTGGAAAATTTCTGTTTCTTCAGAAAACTGGAGAAACTTCTGAGAACGCTGCATTCGTAATAAATTACTGATTTTTCCTTCCCCAAGAAGAGAAATGAATACATAAAGGTTTGAGGAACATCCTTTCCATTGGATAATCTTTACCTTTCTACTTGTTCTCTTCCAAGTATTCTAAGTAGTAGGCTCTTAGACACGACCTTGACGTCAGCAAATGATATTATTCCATGTGTGAATATGCTCCAGATTCCTCTCTCTGCTATTACAATGTGATTTTCTCACGTTTTAAGGCAAAGGGACATTTTGAATGTGCTCAGACACATTTGCCCTATTCAGAGGACAGAAATTGTTGAGCTTGAGGGAAATCTTTTTTTTCCTATATAGCCTGCCCAATCCAGAAATGTTCAGCTGCAGATCCTGGCCTCTCCACACTTAATTCACAAGCCCAGAAGTGCAAATGCTTCTTTAACAAGGGAATGCGACCCTGCTGCTAAACTGAAATATGAGAACATTTCTACTCTTCTTATAATTTTCTAGGTTAGTTCATATCTATGCCCTCAGTGTTTTTGTTTATTTGTTTGTTTGTTTTTTGTTTTGTTGGTTTGTTTGTTTTTGAGACGGAGTCTCACTCTTTTTGCCCATGCTGGAGTGCGGTGGCACGACCTCGGCTCACTGCAACTTCTGCCTCCCGGGTTCAAGCGATTCTCCTGCCTCAGCCTCCCGAGTAGAGTAGCTGGGATTATAGGCGCCCGCCACCACACCCGACTAATTTTTGTATTTTTAGTAGAGACGGGGTTTCACCATGTTGGCCCGGCTGGTCTCGATACCTGACCTCAGGTGATCCGGCCCGCCTCAGCCTCCCAAAGTGCCAGGATTACAGGCGTGGGCCACTGTTGCTCAGCCGGCCCTCAGTATTTTTATTTCAGATATTTAATAAGACATTTTGGTTAATTATTCTATAGCTAAATAAATTCTCCTTTAATTTGCCCATCACTGTTAACTTAAACAGTTTTTCTTTTCCCTTCAATAAATGATAGCTTGCTTTCATCTTTGGTCATATTTGGTGTTGAAGCCTGTTTTCCATAATATTGATAAAAGTGAGTAAAATGCAGAGATGCTGCAGGTTTAGTTTAGTTTGGCTTTAAGGATAAGAGTAAGAGGCGGAAGGGGGTTCAAAGCTTTTCATTTTATGGTACTGCTTTGTAAAATGGACCTTGCCTGTCATGCAATGTCATAACGGCATGATTGGCCTGCTTCTATTTTCCTATAGACATGGCAGGAGAAATGATTGAGAGCTTTTCCAGTTTGGCATGGAAACAAAGCAAAGCAATTTCAGTGTGGTAACAAGACTAAGGAGGAGACAGATGCTGTGCGGGCAACAGTACCAGAGCTAAGGGATGAGAAACTTCTCCATAAGATGTCCCTTTATTGCTCCAGCAGCTATTATGGGCTGCGTCTCCCCAAGCATGGCAGCTCACCACTGTGGAACCCTAAATAGAATGACACTCAGTGTTGAATGGCAAGGCCTCTGGTCATAAATAAGATAAGCCGAAAGACATTTGATGGTTATCACAGAAATGGACTTTCCTTACTTGGAATTTTCCTGCCTAAACATCCACAGGGAAAAGCTACATGTTGGGACTTCATAATTCATTTCAAGCATTTTGTTTGCAAATCTCAAAGCTTGATTTTTTTTCTAAGTTTGCAGGTACTTCAATATTTGTATTTCCATTTCAGATTTTTAAAATTCATTGCTTTAAAGAACTACATCTGAAGAGCAATGTTTAGCTCTTTATTTATTATTGTATTTTATTTATCTAAAGACCAATATGTTGCTTCCTACTGATAACATCAGATGAATATTATCATGAAGTTAAATTAACTTCTTCAACAGTGAGCTCTGTGGAATAGATGCACCTTTCCTTCTAGTGTGACCATTTGAGATGGAACAGACCAGAGGATTTTCCATCCCATTACTAGAATATGTTTCTGTGACAAAGTTCTAGCAAGTTTTAGTCCATAATCCATTTCAAGAGAAATTCCCATTTCTGTTTTTTTTTCAATTATGTCTTTTAACTTATATTTTCTGGATCTTATTCCATTTGAGTGAAATGTGAATAGATGAAGAGATGTGGTATCAGAGCTCATTAAACAAAACTTTTCTGGTAACATGTTTCATCCTATTTAGTTATTTGAATTCAGATAAGCTTAAAGGAAAAGAACAAAACAAAGCTATAAAGAAAATTGGAAGTTATTCATTGTCATTCGTCATAAACAAGCTCAGAGGCTGGGATATTTGGCACGATGACAATGAAACTGCAGGAAATTGAGCACACTCCAATGTTGGTGAGGACGGTCCATCCATTCTGCATATGTCTGCGTCTTTGGGACTTAGAGTCTGGCAAGTAGAAGAGGGATTTCATCTTGTTGGAAAATATAAGTTGGAAAATCAACCCACATGAAATTGCAGAAGCCAAGGGGTGAGTGTTCTAGAAACTGTCTAATTCTTTCTTTGCTTTTAGCTAGGCTGCATTACATGATTCTATGTGTTCATTATTTTTGGACACTTTCTAAAGAGTAGCTAGAATTGTAAAGACACTACTAAGGTGATAATTTAAAAACTATGCTGTCATTCATATCAATTAAAAATAAACTCAAATTAGGTAGAAGACTTGGCCCAACTTTCTATTTTCTTGCGGAAATTGATTGTTTAATTTCATTTTTGTTAGTTGAATATGTTTGGGTTTCTCTATGGTGCATCTAATAAGATTTTGTGTCCACATTTTGAGGCTTTATGGCCTTTCTCCTTTCAGTATTTCAGTGTGTTTATGGTTGCTGCTCATGTTTAACCTGCTACTCTTAACTTTTAGCAGTGGGAATTAAGAGTTCAGGCATCTGAATCTATTTAAATATCAAAACTCTGGGAAGCTTCTCTGATAACCAAATCACAGTTATCCATGCACTTGCTCTGAGCAGCAGTTGAAGTTAGGTGATATTTTACTTAGTGATCCTTATATAGCATTTATTACTTATTAAGCTCAGTTTTCAGTTTTTTTTACAAGTGTTAGTTTATTTAATCTGCATAACAAAGTCGTTAGAAGGTATTATTTGTATTCATAATTTTCAGATGAGGTAATTTAGGTGCAGAGAAGTTTAAGCACTTGTTCACATTCACACAAGAGCAAGTGTTAGAGTAAGGATTTAAGCTTAACCAGGATAGTTCTGAGGGGGTACTAGGTTGACCCCTACACCAAAGCCTGCTAACCTTGATTTGCTGACCATCATGATAATTATGAAGTCAAAACAAGGAATAAACTTAGTAATTTAGTCAAATAGACTTTAATGAGGAAGCAGGTTTAAAACAAATGGTCAGTAAACACTTTTTGGGCACGTAATATACACCAAGCAATATGCCTCCTAGCAGAATGGCATTGAATGGCAAAGCTAGGTCCTCAGGAAGAGTGGCTGTCCAGGAATGGACCAGGTGGAATTAATCATATTAAATCCTATATTTAAAATTACTATGTTCACTGTATTTTGTTGATTAACAATCAATACAAGAAATATGGATCTAATCTTTCCAAATTGTAATTTGGGAGAATTTTATAAGAAGTGCCACTCTAATTTTGATTCTGGTAGCACTAGTAACTGAGGCTTTAGAAATAAATTGAGATTCCAATGCTATAAAATAACACTCTCAAATGTTTTGGTCTCAGGGTTTCTTTACATGCTAGGAAATTTTTGAGAATAACCCCCTCACCCCCGCCAAAAAAGAAAGCTTTTGTTAATGTGGGTCATAGCTCTCAATATTTATATTAGAAATTAAAATAGAAAATTTTTAAAGTATTTAATTACTAATTCACTCTAAAGTGACAGTAATAATCCCATTGCATCTTGACACAAATGGCATATTTTAATAAGAAATAAGTTTTTCAAAACAACAAAAAAAGAGTGACATTTGCTATGGTTTGGATAAAATTTGTTTGTCCCCACCAAAACTCATGTTGAAATTTGATCCTCAATGTGCCAGTGTTGGGAAGTGGGGCCTAGTGGGAGGTATTTGGGTTATGAAGGTGGATTCCCCGTGAATGGTTCTGTGCTGTTCTGGTAGTAGTGCGTTCTCACTCCTTTTTTTTTTTTTAAACACAGGGTCTCACTCTCTCATCCAGGCTGGAGCATGGGAGTACAATCATAGCTCACTGCAACCTTGAACTCCTGGGCTCAAAGGATCCTTCCAGTTCATCCCCCCTGAGTAGCTTGGATTACAGGCATACACCACCACGCCTGGCTGAGTTCTCAATCTTAAAATATTGATTTAGTTCTCATGTAAATGAATTAGCTCCTGTGGTAGTGGGTTGTTATAAAGCCAGGATGCCCTTCGGTTTTCTCCTCTTCACACATGTCTACTTTCCCATTGCCATTCTCCACCATGTTGTGATGTGGCATGAAAGTCCTGTCCAGAAGCCAGGGCCATGCCCTCGAATTTCTCAGTCTGTGGAACCATGAGCTAAATAAACTTCCTTTAAAATAAGTTTTTAGGTATTCTGCTATAAGCAATACAAAATGTACTAATACAGCATTGTTTTAAATTTGTATGAATTTCTTTATTGTGTGGCTTAATAGAAAGCTAGATTCTTAGGTTTGCTTCTCTAAACATTCTGTTATAATCTTACACATTAAACTCTGGAAAACTCTGTTGTACACTTGTGAGAGAATGAGAGTGAAACAGAGAAATTAGCATCTTGGTTTATTATAAAAATAGTTTGGATCTTTTGAAACCTTTAAAGAGTCTTAGGAAACCCTGTGGTTCTCTGGCCGTGCTTTGAGAACCACTGGTATAGGGTAAATCCACTGCCAAGTTAATCTTTTGTTATGCTATATGTTTTAGCTTGTTTTCATCTACTACTCTCTGAATTTGAGCTTCAGCATTTCAACGTACTGATTATGATTTTCACTTTTTTTTTTTTTTGAGACAAAGTTTTGCTCTTGTTGCCCAGGCTGGAGTGCAGTGGCGTGATCTCGGCTCACTGCCAACCTCCGCCTCCTGGATTCAAGTGATTCTCCTGCCTCAGCCTCCTAAGTAGCTGGGATTACAGGCACATGCCACCACGCCTGGCTAATTTGTGTATTTTTGGTAGAGACGGGGTATCAGCATGTTGGCCAGATGGTATCGAACTCCTTATTTCAGGTGACCTGCCCACCTCGACCTCCCAAAGTGCTGCCCACCTTGACCTCCCAAAGTGCTGGGATTACAGATGTGAGCCACTGTGCCTGGTTGATTATGATTTTCAAATACTAGGTGACTCCTGCCTAGCATTGGTATATTTTATGTATATTAAATGTCCATGAATTTTAAAAAATTTAAATGAAAGCACATGACAGTCTCAAGTACTCCAACACTTGAGAAGCTACAATATGGTGTACAGTGCACACAAGGTGATTTGAGCATCAGATAAATTGAGACAGACAGATAGAAAGTGTTAGATGTATATGTAACTATAAGCATCTATGTTTGGCTTAATAAAAACACAATGTTTCTTATGTATTGTCCTGTAATGGAAATTAACAGTTTAATACTTTTCTATTAACCAATCTACCTGGACTCATTTTTTTTTTTATTTTTAATAATCTGCAGAGGTGGGTATATTGATTAAATTAGTAATGGCAACACTACTCTTTCACAATTTTGAAAATAGTGTCTAGGTTGGAATAGCCAACAAAATAGTAGATATTTATAATTTTTGCAATGCTTTTAAATGTGTTAATTGTTAATACTTGTTTGACTAGTTGACTTTATTGTGGCTGAAATGCAGGCTCACAAGTAGTAAGAGGCACTTACTGTTTCTAAGTTCTATTATGGGATGTGACGGTCCTTTAGTTTTCCCAAGGTCTGACAGGCATGGGGGCTTTTAATTTCACATGGGATGCTTACAAATTGTCTTCTATTTACACATAGCTTTTGAAGTAATTATTTTCCTTTTTAGTGTCCAAATCTCTCAAGCAAAGAGGCTTTTTAGTAAAAATTGTGATTTAAAGAGAATAATTGTTTCAGAAGAGTAGTGAAAAATGTTCAAATTGACATTTTGAAGGAAAGCACAAACAAAAGAAATTAATTTTATTTCAAGAAAAGAGAAAAAGTTTTTTCCCATAACATAGTACACATTTTGGCAAAGAAAATAGCAAGTATGAGTACATACATGTGTATGTGTGTGTGTGCCCTTTTCAAGAGAAGTTGACACTAAGATGATGCTTCAGATGCCAGAGTGAAGAGGTTTCTAGTTGAAACATTTAATTATTATCCAAATAGGGTAGAGAAACGAAGTCTAATTTCTTTCCTGTATTTGGAAGTGCTTGGTGTGGATAAGAAGTCTGAGTGACAGCTGCAACTGCCAAGCAACCTCATACAATGGGAGTATTCTGCCTCTCAGTTACGGAAGGAGACTCTAAGGCCTTCTCCCACATTTGGAGGCAAGGAGTCCTTTTCTTTGGCATCTTCCATTAGCAGTTTTAAGAGAGTTTGTTAACCATTTTCAAAAGTATGTTCGTAAAGATGGTGAATGCTAAAGAATGACTTAAAATATATATACATTAACATAGAGCAAACTATAACAAAGTAGGGTAAATAAATGCATTTTAAATTAATAACTTTTTCTTTTTTTCTCCTTTTTTTGATCAGGTGCATTTATTCCTTTTGTTGTTGTTGTTGTTACTACTTCTGCTTTTGTTTTTGAGACAGGATCTCATTCTCTCACCCAGGCTGGAGTGCAGTGGCGTGATCGCGGCTCACTGCAGCCTGGACCCCCCGGGCTCAAGTGATCCTCCTACCTCAGGCTCTTGACTAGCTGGGACTACAGATACATGCCACCACACCTGGCTAATTTTTTGTATTTTTGGTAGAGATGAAGTTTCACTATGTTGCCCAGGGTGGTCTCGAACTCCCAAGCTCAAGTGGTCCACCTGCCTCGGCCTCCTAAAGTGCTGGAATTATAGGTATGAGGCACCATGACTGGCTTATTTGCTGTGTTTAGACATGGATCTGAAGTTTGTATAGTCTGAAGTTTTTCTTTAAAATTAGCAGTAGATTTGAGCTTGTAGAAATAAACCCCTTTCCGGCCAATTGCTAAAATGCAATATTTAATAATTAACTCAAATTGTGCTCCAAAGTAGATGTTAACTATACTCTGTTGATGAGTTGGAACACAATGTGAGCTTGAGCCATTCATTCTGGCCAATCAATAACAATCAATTATGGAAGCCAAATCAATCACACAGCAGAACACACCGATGGTTAGGGTTAGGATGGTCAGAATGAAGAAAGAGGCAATGGTGGGGTTGATTTCACATGTATAAACATAGTCCAAAGTAATAAGGAACTCTACCATGCATTGGGACACAATACATATATCTTGATGCGGAGTATAGTTTGTAAAAATAGTATTTCTACTTGAGTTTTGGAGTTAGATTTTTACACAAACATTCTATCCTGACAAGGAATCATATCTGAAAGTTAATATAAAAAGGAGTCCCTGAACTAATGAGACCTGTCAAAGTGAGGCAAATACATACTTTTGCTTATTTTGAAACTTTATTATGAAGTAATGATTTTTTTTTTTTTGAGGCGGAGTTTCACTCTTGTTGCCCAGGCTGGAGTGCAATGGTGCGATCTCAGCTCACCACAACCTCTGCCTCCCAGGTTCAAGTGATTCTCCTGCCTCAGCCTCCCGAGTAGCTGGAATTACAGGCATGTGCCACCACGCCCGGCTAATTTTGTATTTTTAGTAGAGATGGGGTTTCTCCATGTTGGTCAGGCTGGTCTCAAACTCTCGACCTCAGGTGATCTGAGTGCTTTGGCCTCCCAAAGTGCTGCGATTACAGGCATGAGCCACTGCGCCCAGCCAGTAATGATGTTTTGTAATGTAACATCTCAGGTAAGCATACATATAAAATTATAAAATACTTTTATTAATCAAAGAATGCATTTATGTATAAGTGCTTTCCACTCTAACCAAAACTGTAACAATGCCCCAAAAGTCGCCAAAGAGGAGCACAATAGTGATTCTTGTGGAAGTAAAATCAAATCATTTATTATTCAGAAGGGTGGCAGATTTACCAATACAGAAAGTTTCTGTCCCAAAATGTCCATTCTTTTGTAGCACTTGTTCTAATATTTAAATTTTTTTTCTATTGCTCATAGTAAGTTAACTGTTGTCACTTAAGATTTGAATAACTCACCTTCAGATATTTTGGTTTCTCTAAGTAAAATTATGCCATGATACAGAACATTAGGTTTGCTCTTACATTCTTATGATTTTGAATTTATTTTAGGTTTCACTGATGGAAAAATTGAGAAGGAAGATCTGATGAAACAGCAAGTCCTTAAGAGTGGGAGCCAGAAGTTTAAGTTGTAACAGGTTTTGGATAAGATTCAGAACTTAGAGGATAACGAACTGCAGAAAAATTCTTTGGAAGATAATGACTAGAGAAAAATTCTGGGTCAAAGGCAGCTATTGTGGTGCATAGTTATTCAGATTTCAAATTTGAAAAGAAATCATTGTTTCATAGGCCGAAAGGTGAGCCACTGGTATCTGTCATCAGCAAACAGGAAACATGAAGAAGTACGTTTATTCTATAGGTTGCAACACACAGTACAAATATACCATTAGAATACCTAAAATGCAAGATGAATCAGTCCCGTGAATTGAAACTTTGATTTTGTTCTTGAGCTAGTAAAGTTTACAGAGTTCTATGAGGAAGGACATCTGTAAAATATCTTACAATACGTAGTCTCCTATTTTGAGAGAAAGGGAAAGTATCTTTGCACTGTGAATATACCCTTTGTGTTATTAACTGTGAGGACATGACAAGGCTAAACAATTGCTTCTTTCTTGTCAAAGTTTCGTTTGCTTTGGTTAGTGCCATTGTTTGAGAAAATTAAACAAGTTTCCATGTTTTAGGCTTCTTGACGTTTTTTGATGTTCCACTTAACTGCAATGGAATAACTCGATGGAACAATTCAAGGCAGCTGTGCTCTGATCCTCAGTTGCCCTCCAAGGATAAGATGACACATTTGATAAACACATTTCCTTTAACACCAAGTTCTCCAGGTCAGGCAGGCATAGCATATAGATGAAACTGATCTGAGCCTTCATCCTGAGGGAGAAGAGGGTTAGAGATGAAGGTAAACCTGGATCCCGGTTTTAACCCTGCAACATACTAGTCTCCTGAACTTGAGTATTTGTAAGTACTGAATCTGAGATTAGCTTTGCCCATGGCTTTCCACACATTGATATTTGATGGGACCTGACCCTTAAATAATCCCAAGTCATAGAAAAAGAATTTCGTGGAATAGTCGCACAGAGCATTTGCTTACTCAGTTCTGTTGCCCAGGAGCCCAAATGGTAGAGGGAGGAGAATGTGGATTCTGGAATTAGGAAGACTTGAGCTCGATTTCACCTTCTACCATTGAACAACTGCTGAGGTTAGTTTCCTATACTCTTTGAGTCCCAGACCCTTATCTCTAAAATTTAGAATAATAATATCTACCTCACAGGATTGTTAAGAATGCTAACTGAGATTGAATATGTAAAGTACATGGCACAAAACATTCAATAAATATTAGTACTATTTAATTTAGCCTAAGGGTCTTGCTGGGTTTTTAGAGATGCTTTCCTGCCTCTTGTTGGCTCTACTGTTTACATAATTACTCTTTATTTTTCCTTTTCTCTAAAATGTTATTAATGTTTCAGTAAATCTTTTTTATATTGAAAACAATTTCTTATATAAAGTGGAACATATTGGGGGGAACTTTTCAATAGCCATCCCATAGGCTAAAGAAACAAAGAAACAAAAAAGATAGATGTTTTACATGTTTTTATTCTGTTGATGAGCCTCTGAGAAGATTGTTCCAGGTTCTGACACAGTCTCCAGGACCAAGATGGTTTTCTTCACTTTCCAACCCAATGATCTTTTAGTTTTAATATGAGTAAATCTAAGCATTGAAATACAGCATTTCCCACATAATTGTTTTTATACATTTAATATTTTAGCTCATGCAGAAAGGGGAGTTTCTGGAAAACCATGCCTAAAGTGACCATCTATTGTAATCCTTGGAGAGTGTGACAATAAAAATTGTCTTGAACATTTATGTATAGCTTCTGGAAGGAGGCAGGAAAGACATCCTTAACCAACTAATAGAACTTTCACTTTTAAGGATCTGCAGTGCAGGTGATTAATTAGTAAAAATGGGCCCTGATACAAAGTCAACTTAGGGTCCACTGGATACTGCAACAAAGGACTTTTATTGTTTCTTCTTGAGTAGGGAAACAGATTTGCCTAATCAAAGACCAGATTCTTTCTTAGCAGTAAGGGAAAGAAAGTAGGTAATACTTTTTGTTTGTTTTTCCCTTCAGTAATGGATAAAGCTCACAAAAGAAGAGAAGGGACATGCTTCACTCAGGTAGGCAATATTGCTTCTTTAACCCCAGGTGCAGCTATAGAAGCTTCCAAGTATATTAAGGTAAGAAGGCATTTGAGAATGGAGTTTATGCTGCAGGTACCCACGTCTTCCTGCATACTCCGGAGACTAGATTTGGGTTTGAATCGATTCTGTGGCTTTCTTTTACAAATTTCACTCCAGCCTAACATTGTCTCAACATTGTCCTCGCCCACTACCAATAATTTCCACTTTAGTAACAACATTCAACTATTCTCGAGAATAGCTGAGCCTCAAATTGGGTAACACCACCTCATAGTGTCATAGAACTGAGATCCCGTGACCCTACCAACCTATAGGTGTGCAGTGCATCAGCTGCTGCAACTTGTTACCCAACTGCTGCCTCTGGTCAATTAACAAAAATAAACTTCTTTCATAAAGGCAACTTGTTGGCAAAGATTTTCTTACTTAGTAAGTCTTTCCACCTCTGGTATTATAACAGAGAGGCCAAAACAAAATTAAAATTAAGATTGTCATCAGTAAGTTCTCAGGGTTAAGTACGTATACCCCTTTTGAGTTATCTTTAAAACAACTTAAGCCAAATCCGCCCTTAAAAATCATGGTTTGAATTAAATCTCATGTCTCCCAACCTGCAATCCATGATGAACAAGCTGAACTACAGCCTTAAACAACAGAGAAATCCTTGGAACCAACATTTAATTAAAAAGACCATTAGACGGTGCCTCATTGGAAACACAGAACATGCTTAAATGAATTTTTCAATATGTAGATAAATGTTTTACCATTAGGGTTTCTTAAAGGAAGTAAAAATTGGCAACTCATTAAGAGTGTACATAGGTACTATAAACAGACAACAAAGTGCCTCTGGCATGTTTCATGATTTAGACATCAAAAGAAAAAGTCATAAAATCTACTTGCAGTAAAACAAAGTCCATTTTTCCTCAACAAGGCTGGTATCTATTAGCTACCTCATATGTGGAGAAAGAAAAGTTACCAGTCCTTTAATCAGATATATCTGAAATGTTTTGGGAATAAATATGAAATAGCGAAGAGTGTATGTATTTGATGTTTTCTATTTTTTACACTATACAAATGAGAATGACCTTGGTGGTTTAAAACATTCATCCTCTCTGTTTCTAATAATACCTACAATCAGTTGTGTGTATTAAAAGCTTTGTTAATAATCTACAAGTGGTAGGTGACCTCAGCTATTTTGTTCTGTGGTTTAAAGCATGACCAAGATTGTGTTTTTGTTTTCCCCATTTTACAGCTAAAAAGTATGATGTTAAAAATACTGACAAAAACGAGTTGTTGCTATAAATATGTGAATCGAATGGGAATTTTCTGGACTTTGTTATTATGAACACTGCACAGAGAAAAAGCCAATGCATCACACCAGAATGTCAATGGGATGGGGTACTGAGCCAAAGGAAAAGGGCAAAGAGCCCACTTTGGTACACCTGGAGTAGATTACACACATGGGGTTGATCTTTCCCTTGAAGCCAAAAAGCTCTGGTAATGTGCTCTCCACAGTACATGATAGAGCAGGGTAAAGCTGGAAATTAATCACCCAGTGCTACCAAGGCAGTTCATTACATGCAATTGACAGCTTCCTCTCTGTATTTTTAGATGGCTAAGAATCAAGTAGTTGCACATCAAAATGTGGTTTTTTTCTTGCTTCTTGGCACAGGACCCGTATCTGTCATCATTTCATGTCCTCAAAGGCCTGAGAGGAGCTGCCATCCTTGGGCAACAAAGGATGCCATGCAAAGCAGCTCAGAACTTGAGTTGTTTCAACAGATGCTGTTTTATGTTTTGCCAAAGAATGGCCCCTTTTATTTCTGTCATGAATGCAGTCTTTCTTTCAGTTTCTAAATGTTTTCCAGTATTAACCCTAATCCTTATCTGTCATTCTTTTAGGATGATGGGCTGTCCCTTTTCCTTTGGAACCAGCATAACCTTCACCATGTAAATATGGATTGCAAAGAAATGGAAACGTGGTGCTGTTCACCTTACAGCTCCTGATGATTTCTTACAGTGGGGGAGAGGCGGATTGCACTTCAAGGTCAGAGTAGCTGAGCCAAGTTATTCCAGTGTAAGAAAAAATGCTAACATTGAAATGAGCTATTTTCCCCTGTAAAGATTCTCTGCCTAGGGGAATAGAAAGATCAGAAAAGGGAGCTTGTGGAGGAAAGAACTAGAATAAACAAAGCAAGCTCAGAACAATTTATTCCTATGTTTGTTTACTGAAATAGAACCAGGAAGGACCGATGAAGGTCTGAATTAATGTAATTTATAAGAAGAGAGGCTCCCCTCCAAGGCAATGAAATGATCTCTTTCCAAATATGTAACCAGGAGTGGCTCCCCATAAACCCAAGGCATGTCAGGGCAAAGATGGTATCCCAGATCTTTACAGCCTCCCCACTTTTTGCCTCAGAGAGAGTTCCTAATTCACCATTTAGGGATTCAGAATTGTTAATCAAAGTTGCTCTGATGAAATTTTGAGGGTTGTTCTGTTTCTTGTCACAAGTTGAATTGTTCAAAAGCACTGCATCACAGATCTGATTTTCTGCATTGCGCTAGCATTTTCTTACCTTGGGGCAGGCAAAGGGCTAGTCAAACTTTAAAATTGGAACTTCTTCCATTTTTTTCCCTCAGAGCATTTGAAGTTTTTTTGTTTGGTCTGTTTGTTTTGTGTCTGTTACATTTCTCTATTTTGCTTTTCAAGTGCAAAGCTACTGTGCTGGAGATGATAGAGGGGATACATAAAGGGGGAAAATACATGCTCAAGGAAGTTCACAGAGTGGATACTCTATATCCAATAATAACAGTGAGGAAAGAAAGAATGCAGTTGAAGATATGAGGGGCAGAGTAATACAGAGATTTTCACAGATTTAGAAGATTGCTGCCCAAATCCTTCTGTTTCTCTCTTTTTGTTCCTAGTGAGAGTTATTAAAATAGCTAACATCAACATGCCTGTTCTGCACAGAGGAAGGATATATGAAGAAAGCAAGAAACCACTAGCCTATGTGCAGGGTGATATGCCTTACAGCCATGCTCAGTTACTATTTTTGATCGTGGGCCTAGAAATAACCATCTGGGCAATCAGACTTTTGCATTGACATGCAATGTTGGCTAAATCCACAGGCAGCTGGCTGAGTACTATTTAAACTCAGTGCTGAGATGGGAGTAGGCCCTGACAGGCAGTAGTTAGGGGACGCTCATCTATTCTACCCATGTCAACAGTAGTGATACTGTAATTCTTTCCAAAATGTGGTCCTTTTTGCTATGTTTTGACAAGCTGGCTGTTATTCTAACTTTCTGTATTATTGGAAACACATAGACTAGACATTGATACACATATATGCATATGCATGTGTTTATATGGCTGTATATAGTTATGGAAGAATCCATGAGAGTCAATCATCCATATTTATTAAGTATGTACACTATGCAAAGCACTTTATTGTGTGATATAGAAAAATATGGAAAAATTGTAAGCACACTAAGTCCAGGAGAGGTTGATTCACCTATTTTCCAGAACCTCACTTTGTGTTTCTTTTAAGTGACGTATAGGGATCTGGCAGCATCCAATATCATTGCTAGGTCTTTAATTCTATGATTCCATCATTTTGGATGGAAATTAAATATACTGTTAAAGACACATGGACTGGATTCGTGGTTACAAGCATAAGCTTTGGTGTCAGATTCATTTTAAATACAAGTGCGGCTTCTGCCACTTTAAAGTTCTATGACCCTGTGGCATTTATTAAATTGGGCTTTAGTATCCCCAACTATAAAATAGGAAATTATAATTGTGATCTATCTCATAGGGTTGTTTTATAGATTGAATTTGATAAAGCATGTAAAGCATTTTTGAGAAATTGTGGTAAAGGACAATTATTACAAAAATGTTAGCACTTTTATGCTATCATGACGGTAGTTATGGAAGCATTGAAAACTGGGAAAAGTAAGTCAGCAGAACTCAATAAACTTGATTCCTTTGCACTGCCTTTTTTGTTGGAAAACTGTTGACTGGATAGATTTTTCTCCTCTCCTGGGGGAAAAGTGAAGTTGTGAATTTCTTTGTACAGTTCAGAAGTAAATGAGACGATCTCATGTATAAATCACTGAATTCATATTAGTTCTAATCATTCCCACAAATACATCCAGGCTTTATGTGAGGCAAACACATGCATTTATTGAATCAGTTCATTAGCAGTGAAGATATATGTGTATGTATATGTGTATAAACACATAAAATCATTTTGGCATTTGTATGTTCATAGGAAAGGGCCAGGAACTATGGATAGATTAGAAGTCAGAAAATGCAGGTTTAAGCAGAGCTCTGATACTAACTTGCAGTGTCATTGTGGATAAGTTACTTAATCTTTCTAATCTCAGTTTACTTCTTTGTGCAACTAGGGCTTTACCTATTAACTGGTCTCAGCTCTAACACTGCTATGAAGTCTCATGTCTCTTTGTCAACAATAGCTCCATGAATGATAACCTAAGATAACTAGAATGAACTTCATTCTTGTGTAGATCAATGTTTCTCAAATTAGAATGGGAAATCTCAAGAGTCCAGACAATTTCAGCTCAGTCAGCAATCTCAAGACCTCCTGACCAAAAGTTGTCCTGTTCATATGGCCCTGTCTCCTCCACCCCCTGCAGCCAAAAATCCAATAGACATTCACTGGGAGCCAGCTATTGTCAAGCACTGCACTTGACGGTAGAAATTTAAGATATAAAATACATTTTCTAGTGAGGAAGACGTGTCATATTTACATTGTCTTAAATGCTATGCAAGCACACAGAAAAACTACTAAATATTTCTGGTAAGGTCTGATAAATTGACATGCGGGTTTCTTTGCAGATGCGCCTTAAAGGATGTCAAAGAATTGATCTGGTGGATAAAGTAATGAGGAGACAGTGGAAGTTCTCATGCAAAGGAAAAACAATTGTAAAGATACAAAGGTGTGAGAAATCTTGATATAGTCAGAGAACAGAAATTACTGTGGATGTGAAATAAAGAGCATTGGTTAAGAGGCCAGATACCAAAGTCAAATGGTCTAGGTTCGAATACCAGCTCCATCACTTAGGTGCAAATGCTGGGCTAATTATTTGACCTCTCTGCTTCAGTTTCTTCATTTGCAGTATGAGAATGATAAGGTATTGTAAGGATATATTTTTGAAACATACTCAGTCAATATGAGCTATTTTCTTGAGTATCAAGTAGAGGGGGTTAGTGAGACAATAGAGCGAGGAGACACTAAAGAGGTAGATTGTAATCTGATGACAACCAGAGGCTGTCTTATGCCTTGTCAAGAAAGGTCTCCTAGATGTGCCGATGGGGATTTATGCTGGAGAGTCCGGTGGCCATATTAATGGCATTGTGGCAGGAAGGAAAAGGGAAAATTGGAAGAGTCTTTTCATAAAAAAATAAGAGTGGAGGAATAGTCCAATATTTTGCCTTAGGTAACCAGATGAATTGCAACCATTAACATCTGAGGCAACATCTGGAGAGGAAGTGCATTATTGGGAAATATGATAAATTTAATTTCATTGCATTTACAGTGTCTGTGGGACATCAGCTGGAGGTATTCAATGAATGTCTGGATATAGAGCAATGTCTCAGAAGAAAGTCTAGAAATAGTGCTGTCCAATAGAAACCTACTGTGACCCTCAAATGCAAATTATTTAGTACATTAATTACATGTTTTATTTAACACAATATATCTAAAATGTTATTTCATCTCGTAATCAATACAAAGTTATTAAGATGTTTTCTTGCCAGATCTTAAACTTGGTGTGTAATTTTATACTTAGCACATCTCAAGCCATATGTCAGATGCTCGGTAGCCGTATGTGGCTTGGGGACTACCGTATGGGACAGTGCGGTTCCAGAATATGGTAATGGGGAGGATTTATACATTTAGCAGTGGTCAGTTGAAAGACTCCAGACACTGTGCTAGGAGCAAGAATTCAGTGATGTGTAACACAGACACATTTTTCTCCTTCACTAAACTTTCAAGTTATTAGGGAATAGCAGTTCTGCTGGCCTTAATGTTCTTTCTGTGCAAATTAAATAACAGTGAAGTCACTGGGCAGAGTTGTCCCAAACCAAGGATCACAGAGCACACATGAGATTTCTGTGCCTCTTTGTTTGTTTGTTTGTTTGTTTGGAGATGCAGTCTCTCTCTGTTGTCCAGTCTGCAGTAGTGTGATCTCAGCTCACTGCAACCTCCGCCTCCCGGTTCAAGCGGTTCTGCTGCCTCAGCCTCCCAAGTAGCTGGGATTACAGGTGCACACCACCACGCCTGCCTAATTTTTGTATTTTTAGTAGAGATGGGGTTTCACCATGTTGGCCAGGCTGGCCTCAAACTCCTGACCTCGTGATCCACCCTCCTCGGCCTCCCAAAGTGCTGGGATTACAGGCGTGACCCACTGTGCCCAGTTGAGATTTCTATGCCTCTTTACCCTCTCTGCCCTGAAACTTTTTGTAGTACAAATCATACAAAGTCATAAGTGGGGATGTCACAATTTACCCCGTCAGGGAAAGCAGACATTTACAAGTACTTAAAATAAAATGAGAATGTTATAAGGGAAGAAACTCACGTGAGGGGACTTGGTTGCTTAAAGATCAGGAATGTCTCTGAAGTAATGACATCTAAGCTGGGAACTGAAGGATCACCAGGAATTAGACCAATGGGAATGCGGGTGGGTATTCCAGGCAGAAAGTAGGATACATTTGAAAGTACAGAGGCGAGGCCCTCAGGGAAAGTCATGGAGCTAAGAGAGATTTGGACCATGTGTGGAGAGGAAGAGAGGAAGGACATGAAGTTAGAGGGTCTAGGGACTTCTCTGCAGGGTGGATTAAGGGAGCAAGGGACACACAGAGCCAGGGATACTAATGATGTTAGTAGACAGCAAGAGATCTTGGAAGGAACCTGGGAAGGGGCAGTCAGAAATGCAGAATAAAAACCAGAAATGAGTAATGACATACAAGACAACTAGTGAGAGGGAAAATTCACTTTGTGAAAAGGGCCAACAATATGTCAACTACAGCAAGGAAGTCAAGGCTGAAAAGGCTAAAAAGTGGCTGTGGGATCAATTAATGAAGGCAGCGTTGAGGCCTTGGTGAGCACAGTTGTGAGAGAAGAGGTAGAAACCAAATCGTAGCAGTGGAAAAACAAATGAAGCTTGAAGAACAGAAGGTGTTTTAAAGAAAGCTGACTGTTGGGAAGTGAAGGAAGGTGACGTTCCTACAAAAAGAGAAGTACACTATAACGTTGGTGAGAGTTGTTTGCTCTTCTATTTTATTTTTGTTTTTAATCATGGGATACTAGCACATCTCTAAACTTCATATTCCCACTGTTCTCTCTTCAACTCTGTTACAGAAAACGATACATCTGGTGCTTTTTTTTTTTTTTTTTTTTTTTTTTTTTGAGACGGAGTCTCACTCTGTCGCCCAGGCTGGAGTGCAGTGGTGTGATCTCGGCTCACTGCAACCTTCACCTCCCAGGTTCAAGTGATTCTCATGCCTCAGCCTGGTACTATAGGTGTGCGCCAGCACGCCCAGCTGATTTTTTGTATTTTTAGTAGAGACACGGTTTCACCATGTTGGCCAGGCTGGTCTCGAACTCCTGATCTCTGGTGATCTGCCTGCCTTGGCCTCCCAAAGTGCTGGGATTACAGGCGTGAGCCACCATGCCCAGCCCATCTGATACCCTTTAGAAATGGACACACGAGTCAGAAGGTGTTATTGGATTCTCCTTGTTAACTTATTGCACAACTTGGGGCCTTGTGATTGAATGGGTGTTGAATTTGGATACACAGGATTGAGTCATCAAGGGGCCATCAGAGGAAGAGCCTAGTAACCACTTTCTTTTCCCTCTGTCTATCATTGTCCTCCCAGGTATGAGTGAAATCATTCATTTTTCACTGAACGCTTACTTCATGCTGGGACCTAAGCAACAACTGTGGCGACAATGGACTTATTGGTAATTTACTATGTGCAGACACTCTCCTCACCTTTTGACAGGTATTGTCTCACTTAATCTGTCTCAAATCTTTATTGGACATATACTATTATTTCTTTGGCTGAGCAATAAGAAAAATTGAGAGAGATTTAAAATGCCAACTAGAGGTGCATGGCTGCATCCATCAGGCCCACAGACTCTAAAACATGCTCATAACCACCATGCTACCTACACAATAGGAATACATAATAAAACAGCAGATGTACCTTAGTCCATTATCACTTCATGGTGGAACCTTAACCAACACTCTTCCCTTGAAATTGTTCCCAGATTAACTCCAACCATCCCAAGGCTCTGGTTTACCATGCCATTATGCTTCCTTTTGATCATATGTATTGTTTTTGTTGGATGTTGCTATATAGTGTTTTTAGTTTTTCATGTGGATATCCTGCCAAATGTTTATTATCCTTGTTTGCGTACCTGGTGGACGTAAGGCCTCTCTCAAATTTCTCTCTCTTTTTTTTTTTCCTTAACATTCTCAGGTTTTAAAAAATCATTTAAATGGAAGGGTCACATGAAATTAGCTTCTCTACTAATTTGGTCTTGTTTTTCTAATCATGGTTGGGTGGAGCGCCCTGTCTCCTGAATCCTCTTTCCTTTTTCAGAGAACATTGATTAGATGACCAAAAGTGCCCGGCCCTTTGCCAAGTGTGATAGAAAACAGGGAGAAGGTATCATCACTGTTTCACAGATGCCTACATTCCAAAGGATCTCATCAGAGCATAAGAGCTCTTCCAGGTAATTAGTAATTGGTCCTCACAGCACCCCTGGGAAGTACTACGTAGGCAGCAAAGCTACACAGAGCATAAATGAGCCTTTCCAGAGTGCAAGACAATTTCCTCCTCAGTGATGGGGACAATGATAGTGATCCACCTTGCAGGGGTGTCAATTATTCACAATCTAAAAGCCCTGAGAATTACGAACCTCACTAGGAATATGTATACACAGCACACTTGTAATGTACTTAATTGGCATTCTCCTTTCCCCTGCCCTGCTACCTGCAAATCACACCACAATGACACCCTTGGGTTTACCTTTGGTCCTGGTTATTGACATAGAGCCTGTCTCCCTGCATCAAAGATCCGCCTGGATCACGCAACAGGATAGAAGAACAAACCTGCCAGGTGTTGATGAGCTCATGACAAGCAACCTAAATGGAATTCTGACAGACCTTCCCAGCCTTCTACATAAACATAATGAATCAACACAGAATACACACTCAGTAAGCTACAAGTAAAGCAGAAAGCAATGTATGAGGATGAAGGGAAAAACAGCAGATTGATCCAGCTCAATGATAGGAATTGCAAAAATCATTCTGAATGGTGCAGGATGCAAGTGAAATATTCCAAATAAGCTTCTGTTAACAATTTCCACCAATGACCCATTCACCTTTGGATTCTTTTTACTTGAGCCTTTTTTATCTCCTCCCTCTGTCCTATACCCTACCTACCTTATTTTCATCTTTTTATATGTAACTATCCAATCTCTCTGACGAATTGAAATTGTGAGCTTCAGGCAAGGAATATGTCCTGTATGTTATTTTGATTCAATTAAATTAGAAACACAGTCACAAAAACAAAACCGCCATTTCTGCTCCACCACTCTTCACCTGTGGAATTGCTTATGCATTTCATTATTGGCACATTCACCATTCAATTCTTTCCATCTTCTTTGTTTCAGCACTTCTTCTTTATTCAACTCTTCATTTCATGCAACAGCTATTATTGGACATGTTCACACACAGACTAGGAAATTGTTTGCCACAGAGACAGTTGCAGGAGTAGCCTCAATAAAATAAATGGAAATAGCATTTCTGGATAAAAGAACTCTTCTATTAGATATTACTGACTCTATCTAAATATCTGAGTTCCTTAAAGATTTCTGGGACAGGTCTGTGTAGAAGGGAGGCTCAGTATAAAGGAAGAGGAGAGGAAACTGAATGATAATCAGAGGCAGAGCCAGAAGTAAGGTGAGAATTGATAAATGAACTATTCACAGAAATGTCTTTCAAAATGTAATTATAAACCATTCTTTAGAATGTAAGGTTTTTACACAAAAACACCACTACCTAGTACCTTCTCTCCCAAATGTATGCAGTGACATCATCTCAACCTGGAACCCTTTAGAGAGAAGTCATGCTAATACTATTACCTCTATAATTTCCAGATGTGATCTAAAATAGATCATCCCTTACCAAAGAAGAAGAGGCAGAAAGACAGAATCAGGTAAATTAGAGCTGATCGGTCTTGGGACAATTGCACAAGCTCTTCAAACCTAAGTGATTAGAAAGTGTCCATGTTTTTCATTAGTCAAATGCTTGCCACATGATCCTAAACCTGACCTCTGGTTGATTGCCTGCATAAAGGATTCAGCGACCAAGATGGAAGTCGTTATATTTGTCTTAGGAAAATAAGGAGTGAGCTCACACATTTTAATTTTAAATCTGCATTGAATAAAAAACTCTGAAAACACAGAGCAAGTTATAAATTCAGGAAGAAATGATTTCCAGGACTCTCTTTCTAAACAGAATGCATTAAAGTAGCTGGAAAATTGTCCATTGTAGAGCTAAACAAAGCTGCTTCATTTCTCATCCCTTTCCATTAAGTGAGAAAATAGAGCACGCCAACCAAAGAAATCAAAAATAACTCTCCTCAGCAAGCTTAAGGAACATTTTCCACAGCTCAGGTCATTGGTCACTGAGATCAAATGAGAGGAAATTTTGAGCATTCCACCCAGAGCTCATGGTGGGGTCCACAGTGTGTGTGGATATAGACAGCATGCATTTGTGAGAAATCAGCCTCAGAATGTGCTTGTCAAAGCCAATTTAAAAATATTCTATCACACTGTTAGGAAACACCTTATTATGAGAAGGAACTCTGCTTTGGGGTGGTTGGTATAAACAAACACAACGTTTTAACTTTATAGATTAATGCATACCTGATATTTTGTATAATACTTTAAAGACCGGGTATCTTAGGAGATCTGAGAACATAGAAACCAAGAAACATATTAACTCCTGTAATGGAAATGCATAAAACATAAACTTAATAAGCACCAAGCTACAATGTATTTTTGTGCCTGGATTATCCAATTGAGATATTTACATATATTAAAGTTACTGTCAGTTCTCCATATCACTTTTGTGCTTATAAATCTGGTGAAAAAGGGGCCCAGGGCATTAATATATTATTTATTCACTTATTTGCAAGATGTATCTAGCATATAGCCTTTAAATAGCTAACAGCATTGTGTCTGGGTACTCTGCACTTGCAATATTTAACATTAGGCCCTTGGTAACAAGCAAGTAAGTGGGGGATTGTTCCGACTTTTTCGAGTATTGTGGCCATGTGGAGGGATAAAACAATTTGGATTTATTGGAATGAATTCCAATTAGAAAATAAAAGAGTAAACCATGACATGGTTCAAACATTTCTAATTAATATTCAGATGAACGATAATTCTGTGTCCCTAAAGATACTAAATTCATGTTAATATTGGATATAACAGCCCATTGAGACACTATCCTTGGGTGGAATTGACACTGATCACATTTCAAGGTAGGTTTATGGTCAGGTAACAAAATGTTTATGTACTCATACACAGCAATAGCAGAAAAATTCTACTTTCTTTTTTTTTTTTTTCTGATAAGAAGAAACCTCCAAGGACGTATCTGTGGCCCCTTGAGAGCTTCTGGTTGTTTTTCACGTCTGCCTGTATTCACTTCTTCCCTCCATTCCTTCTCTGAATGATCTGTAGGTAAATACCTCAAAATTATTCACAGCATTGTAGTCTCAGCACTGTATTGCTATAGGATGTCATGCTGGGTTGAAGGGTGAGATTTTAGAGGCACAGGGGAATGAAACAAGGTGACCAATATCACATAGGCAGTTAGTGAGCGGAGGAACCCTCTGAGTTCCTTCCTTCTTGTGGTCATTAGGGAGTGAACATGGACTTGGTTTCAATTAAGGCTTGTGCTGACATCCAATGTCTATTGAAGGACTTTGTGCATATTGCACAATGCTCTTCTGGTTGGGATAGCTTCCTCTGGGTTAGGTGACCCGGTATCCTACTGGAGTCTTTCCTCCAAAATGGGTGGGAAGCAGAAGGTTTTTGTTTGTTTGTTTGTTTCAAGTATATAAGGGAAGAAATCCACTGTTCCTAAAGGAGAAGAGAATTCCTATTCCCAAGTATTTCTTGCAGAGAGAAACACATGTCCACTGGGCTGCTGAGCTCAGGTACTCTGTGAAAGGGAGCTGGGAGTTTGGGCCTTATCCTCAAAGAATAATCGAAAATACTTGCACTCTGCACTGGGTGATCTCACAGTCCTCTCTATCGGTATCTCTGTGGATATGGCTTTTCAGAATCTGCCAGCACCTTGGAAAGACTTCAAACCACATCTTTTCGGCAATGACCTGAGTTTACATGGTCTCTCTGTGACAGCAGCCAAGTGATCTGGCCCGGATTTTTGTTCCATGCCTGAACTCATTCTTTGCTGATAAAGTTAAACCTATTCTGATTGCCTATTTTTGCATCTTGTGCATTCCACAGGGAATTCCACAAGTTCAGGATAGCTCTCACTCAGTACTGCTCTATTTGAAAATGCTACATGGAATCCTGGTTACCACCACCAAGGCTTGTACATCTCTGCCTGTTTTCCTGAAAATTGATCTCCCAACTCATTTAGCCAGGTCATCTAGTTTTGTTCTGAGGTTAAATGTACTCAAAGTAAGAAGAGATATTTTCCCTCTGTATTTATTAGATGAAAGTATTGTGGCCGAAGACATGTCCTGGGGACATACTTTCCTGCTACCCCTTCCCTTTCCTGGTGCACGTCTGCTCTGAAGCACACAGCACACTGTAACACTGCAACGTGTCAGAAGGAAGCTGTAATGAGGTGTGATAAGGCCTAGTTCCAATCCTGTATTTAACTTCCCGTTTGCATTTAGGCAAATCTTTAAAATCTCTTTAAACTGCAGGTTCCTCATATCAAGCTCAAGGAGATGTCCAGTGTGCTGTGTGGGCAATATATGTAAGAGTGTTTAAAAACATTTTAAAAGGCAGATTAGTACAAGTATAGAGTAGTTTTTGACATAGAGTGGTATACGGCAGTTATAGAACAGTCATTGCTTTTCATTTTGTCTGTGTTTCCTCCCCTTCTTTTTATTTCTGCTGGCTCATCCCTTTTTTCAACTTGCTTGAATTAGTGACATCCAGCTATACATCAGGTATATGGCAAGTCCTGGGAATTGAAGATTAATAACACAGCTCTCTATTCTTCAATAGCTTATAACCCCATCATAGAGACCCACCAAACCAGTGATTACCCTGTGAACACCCTGACAAGGGCATCTAAATGAGCTGTTAGCATCAGACAAGTCGTCCTGGATGAGTTGATATTTCAAATGAGGTTTGAAGGAAAGGATGCAGGAGATAACAAGTTGAAGAAGAAATTGCTCCATTAAAAGAGAATGGTGCATACAAACGCTCGTGGATAACACAGCATTAAGTATTTGGGAACCTAAATCAGCTGGCATTGCAGCAGCACAATGTATTGGAGAGACAGGGCCGGGAATGAGGCTAGAATGATGGTCAGGGCCCTCACCAGTGATATGAAAAATCTTAGTCTTTATCCAAGGCTTAAACAATGACTTGTTTAAGGAGAGATCAAATCTGTGTCTTGCATGTGTGCATGCCTGTGGGTTGTGGGGACCAATTGCCATATAATATATTTCATTTTGAGATGATCCATTTGTACTCTCTATCCTCAAATATATAAATTAACTGGTTCAGTGATGTCCTTCAAGGTGATTGAAGTTTTAATCCATCATAAAATGAGAGTAATTTGAATTTCTTAAAATTGGTAGGTGTTTCAGTGGCCTGGCTTGAATTAGTGATTTGATTAAAATCCAAATGTGAGGAAATAGAACTTCACACTCCCAAACCACAAGCACAATAGCCATTCAACTGGACTCATTAGGGCAGTTGTAGTCATTATGTCATGGGACAAATAGGTGTGGTGACTAACTTAAATGACCATTCATGGCATTTATTTTAAAAGAACTGAATTTGAAAAACACTTGTAATGGCTCACTCAGTCATGAATAAAGACACATTAATTTTCACTTAACAAAATATTTAATTCCCTTAAATAATTTCAAAATAAAATGCAGCCATCATGATGAAAAATGGCCCTCCAAAAATAATGATGATTATGATTAGATATTAATCATGATAGAGATTATGGACCATCACATTACTTTGCTCAATATATTGACTCTGCTCTGTCAATTTCTAGGCTTTCCATATTTTTTAGCTATTCTAATGGTAAAAATTAATTTATGGAAATTAATTTATATCTAAATGAAAGTAAACCAATTAACAATAGGAAGCTTTTAAGGGAAAGGTTTTTAATTATTGCCAGTGTTATTTTTAAAGGCTTGTGATTTCTATTAAATTTTTCCAACCCCTGTTTCTGTAATTTATTGGTGCTAAAGACAGTATTTTATTAATTCAGCAATGAAGATTCATTGTATGTTCTGTACTCACAAATTATTTGGTTTTCTTTCTCCTTTTCCTTCCCTTCCTCTTTTTCTACCTCTTTCTTCTTTTACTATTCATTACATGTAATCTTTTTTTACCCCCATACAATCTTTGGCACTGATTTTTGTCAAGCTTTTGGAAATCATTTCAAAGCCTCTTCTTGCTTATTTTTGGATACAGAGTTTCACCCCATGGGAATTAATTTCCTGACCTCTCCCGACTTTTAATAACCAACACACCCACTCTAACCGACATCTATCCAGCTACAGTCTATTCATAATCTTGGAAATTAGTTGAGATTACTTAAAAATATTTGTCTATTATTAACGTAGGAATAGCAACTTAGGCACATTTCTGGGTATTTCCTTTTTCAGGTCAAATTGAACAAGTTCTGTGCCTTATGCTCCAAGAGACCCACAATAAATAATTTCATAATTTTTCAAACCAGAGACCCATGTAGAGGTACGTAATGACTCTTCATTTGAAACCAGTACACATGTAGTTATAAGAATCTTTTACTTCTCAGTAAAGCAATTAGTAGCAACATTAAATCCAAGGCCTTTTTATTTTTGTTTTTTAATGACAAGCATTTTTACCATGCATTTCCAACTTTTTGGCTGGAACTACGCTCAGTGCTCTGCAATTTATATTTTAGCCTCTATAATGTTAGATATTAATATATGCATGAAGAGTTGTAGTGAATGTAATTACAGTGGCAAAATGATAAACACATAGCTATTTTGCCTGGTAATATTATGTATTTTAACAGGTTTATTTGTTCAACAGTTCTAACTTTAATTACATTTTGCCATTTGGGATTTTTAGACATACAACAATCATAGCTCTTCTCTGGCTATTAGTCTAAGAAGATTGCATTCATTATAAAAATAATCCGTATTTGTTTCTTTAATTTTTTTTCTTAATGCTATGCAAGTGAACTAAGAAATGATAACTTTCTGTGCTGCTGGTATTATGTGACTCATTTGAATGCTAAACAAATCATTCCCCATTCCTACCTGTGGCAGTGAAAGATGCTCAACAGGGCTTTTGCCCCAGGACTGCTCAGTCTTAGGGACTGTGCTGTATACTCTCACACAGACATGGAGCTAGTCCTCAAAACCTTGGTTCTAGATCACTCTGAAAATACCAAATGCTTTGGGAAGCAAGCTAACAAAAAATAAACAGGGAATGGGTACTGAAGCTAACAAATAGGTGCAGAGGGCCAGTCTCCGTAACAGCCAAGCTCAGTCCTTTTGTGCTCAACCGCAGCAAAATAACCTCTGAAATTATTCCCTGCCATGGAGTGAACAGAAGACCTGGGTAAATCTCAAGAAGGTGAGAGAGTGAGCATGGGGTGAGCTCATGTTACATCAGTGAAGATTCCAGAAAGCATACTGATAGCTCTTTTGCAAAGTGACTGTTATATGATGTGTTCATTATGTTCATGCTTATGCAGAATGCAATTAAGCTTTTAGTTCCAAAAGCCTTTTTCTGCTTTCCATCCCCAGATACTTATTCGGGAATCTACCTCTGCAATACTCTTTCAGCGAAGCCAAATTATTCCTGCAGTGAATTCTTTTGATAAAAGCAGATTTTTTTTCTAGGTTTGGCCAAAAGATACGTTCTATTTGGTTTACACAATGTTATTGTTGGAAGTATGACTTACATGCAGTCAAATGCGCAGATCTGGTGTTTGACTTGATGAATTGTACTTATGTATATACCCATGTAATGACCTCTCAGATCAAGAAGTAGAATATTTCTGACTCCCCAGATGGCTCTCTCATATCTCTCTTCAGCACTCCCCCATTCCACAGGATAACTTCTATAGAATTTAATTTATAAAAGTAGATTTAAGGTTAAAAAGATGGTGATGACTTTTGATAATATTGCAATCAATTTTTAGTATTTTGACATCCAGGTATTTAAGTACAACTCTTTATCCCTGATAAATAGAACTGCAAAACACATTTTAATGAAAGAGACAAAAGTTCTTCCTCATTCATTTGTTAAACATATATTGTAATATATAAAATGTGTTAGAGGCTAGAAATATAAAGATTAAAAACAACAACACACACTGCAGACTCTGGCCTGAAGGGGTTTGCACTTAGGTGCCCTCGGGCTATGATTTTAGCTATGGTTGCAAATATGCATATGTGTATTTGTGCACATGCTACACATACACACACATGCACAGCTTCTATTTATTTTATTCTGCTTTTCCACATATGTAAAACTAAAATGAGATAAGATGATGTGTTCATCATGTTGGATGAACCAGAGTGGCCTTAATAACTTCTTCCCCACCCAGGCTTGAAGTTAAAAGCAGCCTATAAAAGCCACCAGATCAGCAAGCATGTTCTGAATCTGATAGTTGTACTCTAGTTTCTTTAGTTTGCACCCTACTGTCTTGGGATGGAATCTGCCTTTGTGCCTACCTTTTTAGTCTGATGTTCATTTGGACCATCTTCTTGGTTCTTGATAACACCTTTTCTTTGTACATTGTGTTTTTGTTCTCTCTTGGCCCATGCTCTGAAGCCCATGGCCATCCCCTCAGACAACTCTGGCTGCTGGCACCCCATTGTGGATTGCACTCTTAACTGTTACTTAAACAAAAATAGAGTTTTGATGGCAGGCTTGTGTTCTAAGTAACAAGATTCTCTTGGCATAAATACTTGCATTTACAATAATTTTTTTAGTTCTCTTGGTTCTTCCAGAAAATACAACATTTTCTTGGGGAATTATCTTTCCAAGGAACTTTCCTTGGAATTCTCTTAGAGAAGTTCTTTCTGATTTAACAAGTGGGCACGTCTGATTCTCTTTTCTTGGACAGGTTTTCTTCATACCTTTGCATTATGGTGCATTGTAGTGAAATTCCTGTTTGTAATAACATGGGCTTTTAATGTGGCCAACAATTCCCAATTACTAAAACACACACACTCCCACACTCATATACTCATAATATCTTAATGTTTTTTGCAGCTGTTGTTTATCCATGAATTATTATTGCAGTGCTTAACCGGAGATAGAAACTCACCATGAGCTTATCAACTTTTCCTCTTCAGAAGTTTTACTTCAGTTTGAAAGAAAACGCAACTGATGAAACAATTGCTGTGTGTCATAAATTATAGGTATCTGACATTCATTACAAGGAAAGAAACAGTCAAATATCATGGGACTCATATTTATTTATGTCTATATTATCTGTAGATATTATAGATAATATATATGTATACTTTGACAGAGAAGGAAGAACACCACTCTGGAGTGTTTAATCTACCATAGTTTGATATTGTCTTTCTTGTTTGTGCCAATTTGAATTACTTGGTTCTGTTTTTCGGTTATCTGCGATTAGTGTGCTATTTATTTCCAGAATAGAGGAGACTGAAGCTTACTCTATGTACACAAAAGAATACTGTACCCATTCAGTCATGTACAAATAGAAAGAGTTATCTCATGGAAAATTCATTTTTTTTCTTGTTTTGGTACTTTTCTTGAAGTTTTAGAATATGTTCTACTTTTGTCTGTGACACAAATTTTGGATCTTTTGATACTCTGGAGGACACACTGCAGTTGAGCCTGCAAACTGATAACTATCTTTTTGGTGGCACCCTGTCTTGGTCATTACTGACATCAAAGCACATTCTTCCTCCATCCTGATAGGTACATAACATATGGGGTGCAGCTTGCAGTGTGTAAAATATACCATGCAGATATGGACATAAAAATAGACACATTAATCAATGGAACAGGATAGAGAACCTAGAAACAAACCTGTGCATTTATGGTCGATTGATTCTCAACAAAGATGCCAAAAACATACAATAAAAAAGGACAGTTTGTTTGATAAGTGGTGTTGGAAAACTAGATATCCACAAGCAGAAAAATGAAATTGGATTCTTATCTAACACCATATGCAAATATCAACACAAAACAAATTAAACACTTAAATGTAAGACATGAACTGTGAAACTACTAAAAGAAAACAAAGAGGATATACTTTACTACATTCATCTGAGCAAAGATTTCTTAGATAGGATCACAAAACCATAGTCAACAAAGAAAAATAAACAAATCAGATTGCATCAAACTAAACAGCTTCTGCACAGCAAAGGAAACAATAGAGCTAAGAGATAGTTCGTGGAGTGGGAGAAAATATTTGCAAGCCATATAAGTGGCTAATACCCAAAACATATAAGGAACTCAATGCAATAGCAAGAAAACAAATAATCCAATAAAAATTGGGCAAAGGACCTCAATAGACACTTATCAAAAGAAGACATATGTGGCTGCCAGATATATTAAAAAATGTTCATCATCACTATCATCAAGAAAATGCAAATTAATACCACAATGAGATATCACCCCACACCTGTTAGAATGGCTATCATCAAAAAGACAAAAGATAAATGTTGGCGAGGGAGTGCCGACAAGGGAACCCTTATGCAATGTTGGTGGAAATGTCAATTAATACAGCCATTATGGAAAACGGTATGGAGACCCCTCAGAAAACTAAAAATGTATCTACCATATGATCCTTCAATCCCACTGGCAGTATATAGTCAAAGGAATTGAAATCCGTATTCCAAAGATACCTGCACTCTCATGTTCATTGAAGCATTATTCATAATGGGTAAGATATGGAAGCACTCTGTGTCCATCAAGGAATGAATGGATCAGGAAAATGTGGTATATATGCACAATGAAATACTATTCAGCCTTAAAAAAAGGGAAAATCCCTGTGATCCCAGCACCTTGGGAGGCCGAGGAGGCAGATCATGAGGTCAGGAGATCAAGACCACCCTGGCTAACACGGTGAAACCCTGTCTCTACTAAAAATACAAAAAATTAGGCGGGTGTGGTGGTGGGTGCCTGGAGTCCCAGCTACTAGGGAGGCTGAGGGAGGAGAATGGCGTGAACCTGGGAAGGTGGAGCTTGCAGTGAGCAGAGATCGGGCCACTGCACTCCAGGCTGGGGGACAGAGCGAGACTCTGTCTCAAAAAAAAAAAAAAAAAAAAAAAAACACGGAAAATCCTCTCATTTTTAACAACATGGATAAACCTGGAGGACATTATGCTAAGTGAAATAAGCCAGGCACAGAAAGGCAAATACTGCATCATCTCACACATATGAGGAATCTAAAAACGTTGAAATTGTAGAAGTAGAGAGTAGAATGATGTTACTAGAAGCTGGGGAAAGGGAGTGGTTGGAAAAAAGGGGGTTGTTGATCAGAGGGTACAAAGTTTCAGTTAGACAGGAGGAATAAGCTTTAGAGATCTATCACATAGAATTGTGACTATAATAATAATAGAGTTGTTAAAAGCATACATTTTGAATGTTTCAACGCACACAAAAATGACAAGTATGTGAAGTGATGGATTTGTTAACTAGCCTGATTGTAAACATATATCAAAACATCACATTGTACCTCATAAATATATACAGTTAGTATTTGTCCACAAAAATAAAATTCAAAAAAATAACCAAAAAGAAAAAAAATACCAGGCTAGTCATTTGTTCATCTTACCATTAAACTGGTGGGTTTTTTTGAAAATAGGTATTTTCTGAGGAATCAAATCAAATAGAATTTGAAACATTAATGAAATAATTTAAAATAATTCTTTTTTTTTTTTTTTTTTTTTTTTTTTTGGTTAAATGAGTAAGTTCTTCTGTGGTGATTTATTAGATTTTGGTGCACCCATCACCTGAGCAGTATACACTGAACCCAATTTGTAGTCTTTTATCCCTCATCCCAATCCCACCCTTTCCCCAGAGTCCCCAAAGACCACTGTATCATTCTTATGCATTTCCGTCCTCATAGCTTAGCTCCCACTTACGAATGAGAACATATGATATTTGGTTTTCCATTCCTGAATTACTTCACTTAGAATAATAGTCTCCAGTTGTATCCCGTTTGCTGTGAATGCCAATATTTCTTTCTTTTTCTTTTTCTTTCTTTCTTTCTTCCCAGCTCTCGCCCTCTTGCAAAAACATTAATTTGAACAACTATCCATGCATGAAAATACCTCCACAAGAGCTAAGGGAGCACAGAAATAAGAAGCTGCATTGAAGAGGGTAGGAAAGATAGTTTCACATTATCCTCGTCACCCTTCACCTAAGCTCACACAATACAGTGCAAAGATACTGTCTACCTGATCCATTTTTGGGCAAAACCAAACTTTTGTCAGCTTTAGGATGACTTCAGTTTTAGGATGACACAAAACGTGAGAGACAGAGCAAAAGATGAAAATAATACAGGATCCTGAGTGACTTTATTGAGCTACTAAGTCAAACATTTCTTGAAAACTTTATTATTTTAGACTTTCAAGTTTTATAAAACAATATATAATCCCTTTATTGCATAAATCAGCTGGAATAGGATTGTCTGTTACTTGCAATAGAAATATCCAAACTGATATGTTTTTAAAAAAGAGTATTATTACCACATATATCGGTCATACTCTTTAGCTCTTAGGTATAAACATAAGTAAATGACATGATTATTTTAAAAAACTTTGGATAAGCAAATCAAAGTTGTAAGACAGACCACTGACTTAGTAATATTTTATTTGTGAGATAGATACTGAATCACTTGATGTAGAATAGTTTTTAATGTTTTTAATATCTTTTTGAAAGGGATTTGAACATTAAAAAATATAAAAATTTAAAAAAAATAATAATAATAATAATAATTCTTTAGGAAAAATTAAGTTTTTGAGAAAAGCGCATTGTTGCTTAATTTTGTGAAGATGATTCACTGCCTTTGGTTTTGAGTTTTGTATTTTACAGAGCATAACAAGGAAGTCAGTATTCCCTTTGTGTGTTCTTAAAATCTTTTAGAAACTGAATGTTATTGTTTCATAAATGTATTTTGAATCTAGTCATTTCAAATGCTGTGAGGTATAGATAATAAACCCCTGGTTTCTGACATTCTCTTCTATATAATTGAGTTGTTTGAGCAGTTATTTCTCATGTTTGCTTTACACATTTGTGACTTCTTTATCGATTTCATTTTTTTCAACATTTTGGTACACCAGACTTTATTACCGGAGAATAAGTTGAATTTTTCCCATATTTGCTAGAGTGAAATAAGAGTAAATTGCTGCAATATTCCCATTTCAATATGAGTATGTCCTTATGGTTT
Source organism: Pan troglodytes (assembly GCF_028858775.2). Classification (NCBI taxonomy): domain Eukaryota; kingdom Metazoa; phylum Chordata; class Mammalia; order Primates; family Hominidae; genus Pan; species Pan troglodytes. The sequence continues at coordinate 28,633,947 of NC_072403.2, forward strand.
TTTCAGTATGTTTAAATATTTCCTTAAACATTTTAACCAGAGTTCTCTTTGGAGCATCCTTGACATATTGATATGTAAGAATCATTTTTCTTTTCAAGTTACACATAACAGTTTAATGAACATATATATGTAAAATTAACATTTTTCTTCAAAAGCAAAATTAGTAAGAGTGCACATGAGCAGAAATGAGAAGGAAAGGAGAAAGATACAATAATTCCACTTTAAATTATTTTCTGATATTATTGGAACTTTTTAAAAATGTAAAGCTGGCTAATTTGGCCTATTATGTGCTACAGTCTGTGAATTGCTATGAAAGCTGGCATTTAGTCCCTGATTACATACAGGGATAAAGGGCTATGCTACCGTGGTCCTACATAGACTACAAGGACTACCATGGGCCACAGAACATTGAAGGAAAAATAGGTGAAGAGAGGCAGTGAAGAGATAAGTTCCCTACCTTGCACCCTCTAAGAGTTCTCTTTGGACTTGTGGAAGAGAACAGCTCATACACATGCTATGTGTAAATAACAAAAACATAAAACTGAAGAAAGGTCCTTGTAAGAAACCGTTTTTGTGTGTCATCATTTTTCTGCTTTGCACAGGCCAACACTTACAATGAGTATATTTCTGGGTAAAGCAAGCATGAAGAAAGACTACAATACAAATTCCATAAAAGGCTATAGAGTGTATGAAATTCATGACCAATACTGACTACACAAAAATCTTAATTTTGCACCCAGATAATTCTTAGCATTTTAACTAAATACAGCTTAGCTCACACTAAGTGATTCTGCATGTCCTAGTTAAAATTAGGAACAACATGAAAACTAGTTAAGTGGGTTCCTACAAAACAGTGTAAAGAGAAAGTCCTCTCACTGACAAGCAATTAATATATAAGCACAAAACCCATATTTGTACTGTCAAAATTACAAATGATATTCAACAATCATTTTTTGCTGGGTGAAGTTTCAATCACCAGCTAACTTCAAAATTTTAGTTTAAAGAAGGAGAAACAGTTGTTTGGTCTAAAGAGGAGAGAGATTGTTTTATCAAAAGCCCAAGTCACGCCTGTGAATAAAATGAGTAAATAAAATAAAATTTCTTGCTTCATTTGTGTGCTTTATGTAAGTTAATAATGAAAAACTGGCTATACCCAGAATCTAGCAGGTCTTAATAATATAGTTATTAGTAATTAGCTGATAGATATTATATATTTATTCATACCTATTGTCTTAAGCACAAGTATCAGACTTCTTTTCAGATAAAAAAATGAATTCATTGTTTGGATTTTGAAACAGCAACATGGCATAGCCTATAATTAATAAAGATGTTGAAAATTATAAGCAGATTCCAATGTAAGCCATCCCTGTAACAAATGCAAAAACACATACATACTTTATAAATTATTCTGTGTTCTTAAGTTCAAAAAATTAATACAAATTTATATTGTAGAATCAACACACATTTTTATTGTAGAAATTAAAATTTTTTCAATAACGTATTTAAAGTAACATATTCTCAGAAGTTTATACTTTATAAAAAATAGCCACGACTGACTTGTTTTAAATTATTCCGGTGATTACTATACTTAGAAATTTATCCAAATGTTTTTTCATATTACCATTTTCTGCTTAGGCATTGAATTACTGGTGCAATTATATGAAAAAATATACATATATATGTATATATATATGAAAAAATTATATGAAAAAATATACAACTGGACTCTTGAAAGAAGTAACCAAAGAATTTATACAGATAGCTGAAAGTAAAGGTGGCTTACTGGAATCTTCAAATAATCTCAACACTCTCCTGTTTCCTCTGTAGGACTGGGGACACTCAGAGGTCCTCAGGTTAGTGGCTTGTGTTTGTAGTGGGCGTGTCTAGATTCACAAAGCCCTAGTTGTCAGTCTGGGATGTCAGTGTTTAGAACGCAGCAAGTTTATAGAAAGACAAGCAGGAGGTGGGGTGGTCAGGGCATGAGGGTAATCAGAAGTTACACCGCTATCTCCAAACCCCTGGCTTTACGTAGTGAGAGGGATTGGTGATAGCACAACCCTATGGAAAATGTTTCTGAAACAGGACCCTCAACTTGAGCCCCAATCCTTTTATCTCACCCTATTCCTTACAGGTTCTGTAACTTTGGATAAGACTCTTAACCACTCTAAATCTTATTTTACTTACCGTTAAAACAGGAATAATAGTTGTTGCCTTTTAGGGTTGTTGTAAGAATAATATAAAGTTATAAATGTTTAGTTCATTGTCAGTTGTAGAGTAAGGACTCAATAAACGGTAGCTATTACATTATAGCTATTTTATTTCCCTTTGTAGGCTATGTAAAGCATCTATTTACTTATTCAGAGGTATCTATGTCCAAAGTTTGGCTTGACATGAATTTCTGTGATTATCAGATAGCAGCATATTCATTATGGAGGGATTAGCCAATAAATAACACCCAGTTGACATTTGGGAAAATGTTCTGAAAATCACAGAAGGCTGAAATTTAGGGAAACATACTGAACACCACATTAACCATTATATATAAAAACATGTCATTAGGCTTTAAGGAAGAAGGAATGCTGCTGGTGTTGGATTTGAAGTGCCATTTTGATGCCATAAAAACTAGGAACCTCCCTACAGGTGTATGATCAATTGAGTGGCGTAAGATGGGGCTCGAGGAAGACTTTCCTGATGGTTGTTTGATGGTCAGCAGAATCTAGGAGAGTAAGAAATAAGAATCTCCAATTGAGAAGTTTACACAAGTAATAGAGTCTTATTTTCTGACATTATGGACCTAATTTTCCTTTAGACTGGCCAGTGTAGGTCCTTAGAGATATTGACTTACAGAGATAATGGCCCTCTTCTAGATGCCATGTATTAACAATGTGAATACTTTGGGATTCTTCTGCATACCATGTATGGTCTCAGAGAAAGTCATGAACTATCAACAATTTTATAATTTTCTTGTGTATTTCTTTCCTTTTTTATTATACTTTAAGTTCTGGGATACAAGCGCAGAACATGCAGGTTTGTTACATAGGTATACACGTGCCATGGTGGTTTGCTGCACCCATCAACCCATCATCTACATTAGGTATTCCTCCTAATGCTATCCCTCCCCTAGCCCCCCACCCCATGGCAGGCCCCAGTGTGTGATGTTCTTGTGTATTTCTAAAGCACTAAACTTTTTTTTCTTGAGAAACCTGTTAGCTAGAATTTGTAAATTTTGCCAATGAAAGAACCAGGGAACCAAAGTATCCACACAGATTTACAAAGCAAATCTTTGCAAAGCTAAGCCTCACAACTTTTGAGCCACTGCTTTAATTCCCACTCTCATCACTTTGGTCATACAGACCCTTTTGAACAAAATGGGGCATACTCATATTTATAACCCATCACACCAACTTCTTGGAAATCCAAGTAGAATTTGATGTACCTATGTGTTTCCCAGAATTGCTTAGTGAGGCAGTTTCTGGCTATGACCAAAATTGAAAACATATAAGTATTCAAACAGGACCAAATGCTATTTCCACCCAACTTAGAGCAGCAAATGTTGGAAAGAATAGAAGACTCCTTTTGGATGTTTTCCCACTGGCTTCCAAAGACAGTGGATAAGCAATGTATGAATACCCAAACATTTGGGTTTTTATCTTCATTAAATCCTTATACAAACTTTTAAATCCTGTCCACCACTCATTTATCTACACAATGTATTTGGAAACAATAAAGGAAAATCAATGAGGCATTTAGTTGGCAGGAGCATAGAACCTGAATTCAATGGTTGGCTTTGAAAAGCATGACTATAGCTGTGCTGCTGAGACATTCCACTGGGAAAGGAAACCTGATGATATTCCAGGAGAGTGTGTTGCATTTGGTGTCAGTGGAAATGGAAGGACTAAAGTTTGTGAGTGAATCTCCAGCAACACACCATTTCTCATCTTGAACTTAATCAGCTGAGCTGATAAAATGGATGCCACACAAGCAATACAGGATGCTACGATATGAGATTTACTTTGGGTACTCCATAATACATAGGGACCTGCCAACAGTATTTGGGGTAATTAGGAAGCCCAGTCTCTCTAATAACAGCATAGACATGTAAATAAAGTGACAGTGTAAAGCTTGTGGCAGTAATTTATTCAATTCACAAGTATGGTGAGAGAGACAGAGAGAAAGAGAGAGCTCTTGGTGTTGGATGCTAACATAAGAGAACCCAGAAATAGACCCACAAGAAATACACCTGATATTTTTCACACAGGTTCATAAGAAATTCAATGGAGGAAAGACTACTTTTTCAACCAATAGTGCTAAAGCAGGTGGAGTTCAGAAGAAAGAAAAAAAAATACCTCAAATTAAACTCATACCTTATAAAAAATTAATTCAAAATGGATCATAGGCTTAAATTAAAAACGTAAAACTGTAATTTTTTTTAAGACAGGGTCTGGCTCTGTCCCCCAGGTTGCAGTGCAGTGGCGTGATCTCGGCTTACTGTGACCTCCACCTCCCGGGCTCAAGCAATCCTCTTGGCTCGGCCTCCTGAGTAGCTGGGACTACAGGTGCCTGCCACCATGCCCAACTTTTTTTTTTTTTTTTTGTAGAGGTGGAATTTTGCTATGTTGCCCAGGCTGGTCTGGAAATTCTGAGCTCAAGCGATCTTCCCACCTTGGCTTCTCAAAGTGTGTAAAACTTTTAGAGAAAAACAGAAGAAAATCTTTGAGACCTAGAGCTAAGCAATCAGTTTTCAGACTTGACACCAAAAGTGTGATTCATAAGAGAAAATTTCATTAAATTAGAGATCATCGAATTAGAAAAAAAAAACTAAATAACTTTTGGATCGTGAAAGACCTTTTGAAGAGGATGTAGTAAAAGAATGGGTGGAAATATTTGGAAACCACATATACTACAAATGACTGCATATCTAGAATATATAAAGAACTCTCAAATCTAAATAGTAATGAACAAAAAATGTAATTAGAAAACATTTAAAAGGCATGAATAGATTATTTCACCTGAGAGGATGTATAATCTGCAACCAAGCACATGAGAAGATATTCAACATCATTAGCCATTAGAAAAATGCAATCTAAAACCACAATGAAATATAACCATGAGATATCAACATGACGAAAATTTAAAAAAATAGTGAAAATAGTAAATGCTGGTGAGGATGCAGAGAATCTCTCATGCATGGCTAATAGAAATGTCAAATGGTATAGTCACTCTAAAAAGAATATGAAAGTTTCTTACAAAACTACATATGTAACTACCATGTGACCAGGCAGTTGCATGCCTGGGCGTTTCTCCCAGATAAATGAAAACTTATGTTCCACAAAAAACCTTTATGAAAATGTTTGAAGTGGCTTTATTCAAAATAACTCCAAACTGGAAACAACACAATTGTCCTGCCGTGGGTGAATGGTTAAACAAACTGTGGTACTGTACCATGGAAAGGTATCACCTTGCAGTCATGTGATAGGGGGCAGTCCAGCCTACATTGAAAGAGATAGATGAAATCAGCACCATTCTTTTGGAAATCAATCTGGTTACATCATATAAGTTCACAATACACACACCACATAACTGTACTATTCTACTGGTGGGTGTTCTTTCTGTTCAAACTGTAACACATGTTCATAGAAAGTCATACAATAATGCTTATTGCAGTGTTGTGTGTGATAGCAAACAAAAACCAAAACAGATTTTAAAAAGGAAATGAATGAACTAGATCTACGCGTGTTATCATGTAAAAATTTCAAGAACACAAAATTGAATAAGAAAAGTCAATTGCCAAAAGAGATATACAATAAGATGCCAAACGCGTATAATGATCAACACTCAGAATCATGTGGCTAGATAAATAGATGATAGATTGACTGAATAAAAGATAAGAGTCTGAGCACAGAAAAATGGATAGGAATGATACACAGCAACTTCAAAATAGTAGTTTGTCTAGGGAACAAGAGATTAGAAAAATAGGGAGTAAGGCTGTAGCTAATTCTATAATGTTTTATGTCTTTTAAGAAAGATCTAAAGCAAATAATTCAAACCATGTTAACATCTGCTTAATCTCAGTGGTAGGTACATAGATATCTGTTACTTTGTTTTTATGTATTGAAAATATTTAACAATTTTAAAAGAAAGAAAAAGGAGGCAAGCAGGAAAGAAAGAGGCAATTTGCTGGTAGAAATTTTATAAGTAATAAACCTGTACCTTCCCCATGGCAGTTTTATTTTATCCTTCTATCTCCTAAAGCAGTAATCTGGAGAATAAAATGTTTCTCTGTGAGATTTCAATGAAGGAGGGGGAAGGCGACACGTCTTCAAAGTGACAGGTTGGGGTGGGGTAGGGGGAGGTGACATCTCTCAAGCCTCCTTCGTTGTGGCTGCACCCCTAGGTCAGGACAGCTGGGATATTGCTGGCATTTTTAGCAGAAGTCACCTTGGCAGGCTCGTAAGAGCAGTTCCCTCTGGTTGGCAAACATATTCAAGAGTGCTCACACTTGCCTGTTCAGGTCTTTTCCTTATGGGCTTGTGAAGGTCAGCAGGATGGGCGAGTACTCATCTCCTCCCAACCTTGACAGCTTGTAGAAACATGCCAAGTGTGGTCGTCAACGTGTTCTTTAAACCACCGCAAAGTCCTGACACAAATGATAGCTTTTTCTTCTCCTTGGTGATTATTCATCAAAATATTGTATACAAAATAATTAAGTTCTCACATAATTTCCAGACTATTTTGTGAACTTGGGCCCTGGTTGCCTTTTTTTTTTCTTTTTTGCCTTCCAAACTGTTCTTACTGTTCTTGTTTCCATTGCCCACTTCTATTCCCAAACAGCAAACAGAGACTTTAGCTGGGTCGTAGAACATTTCCTTTTGGAATACATGAGATAACATTTCTAAATCTGCCACTAGATCTCTCAGCTAAGGCAGATCCTCAAATTAATAAACGCTTAGTTGTTCCATCTATAGAATTCATTATGAAATAGATATATAAAACAGACTATAAATGCAATTGTTTTCGATGAAGATTAAACAAAGTAAGTTAATACCAAATACAGAAATTATGTACATATCTATATATTTGTCATTAGTTATGAGAGTAATTACAATCCTATCTCTCAGAAACATCATGACCTTAAATAAAAACAACATTGCAAACAAAGGAGTCAGAATGTCTACTGGAGTAAGAGAAATTTTGATTTAAAAAAGCAATTTTACACTGACAAAAACAACACGAACATTCTAGAAAGTATTTTGAAATGCACTTGAGAAGCTTGAATCCAAAGAAAATCAGTAAAATCATGGTTGAAACATAATCTCTGGAACCAGACCCACTGGGCTGGGATGCTCATTCAATATTTATTTGTTACACAATCTTGAGCAATTTACTTCACTATCTTGTGCCTCAGTTTCCTCATAGGGTTGTTGAGAGGCTTAAATACATGAAGTCCTTAGAATAGCACCTGGCACATACACAATGTATTGGTCTTTTTGATATGTCAACTTGACTAAGCTGCAATCTCTAGTTGGTCAATCAAACACTAATCTAGGTGTTGCTGTGAAGGGCCTTTGTAGATGTGATTAAAGTCCATAATAAGTTGATTTTTAAGTAAGGGAGATAGTCCTAGATAACCTGGTGAGTTTGATTTGATCAGTTGAAAGGCTTTAAAAGCAGAACTGAAGATTCTCTGAAACAGAAGAAATTCTACCTGTGGATAGCAACTTCTGCTCATGGCTGAGTTCCAGCCTGCCCTCCCTGATGGCCTGCCCTGTGGATTTTTGAACTTGCCACCATCACATAAGCCAGTATTTTGCAACAAATCTCTCACTCTATATGTCTTCTTTGCTTCTCTGGTTGAATGCTGACTGACACACCCATATAGCACTGTAAAATACAGCACTAAAAAAAATACGATTATTTTAGGTGAGCACTTTACCTGAGTAAGTCTGCTCAGGAATAGGAAGGCACACACAAAAATATCTGAAGGGAAGCTAGTTCCTAGTAACTGAGAGAGCCAATGAGCAGGTTCTTAAATTCTTCTCCCACCATGAGACCAAGGGTTGGGCATCTTTCTCCCTCAGTCAGTCCTGGCCTCACCCCGACCCATCCTTCCCATATGAGAAGAAACTCTGGGGGCAATGAATCATTCCTCACAAGACCTCAAGAGTTATCTTTGTGACTTTAAAAATTGTAGTATAGTTTTCAACAAACTACAAAATGTTTAATTTTTTTTTCTATTTAACTACCTGATTTAATTGTAAAGGCCTTGAATTTTTTTTTAGATGGAGTCTTGCTCTCTTGTCCAGGCTGGAGTGCAGTGGTATGATCTTGGCTCACTACAACCTCCACCTCCCAGGTTCAAGCAATTCTCCTGCCTCAGCCTCCCAAGTAGCTGAGATTACAGGCGCCCACCACCAGGCTGGCTAATTTTTGTATTTTTAGTACACACAGGGTTTCTCCATGCTGGCCAGGCTGGTCTCGACCTCCTGACCTCAGGTGATCCTCCTGCCTCGGCCTCCGGAAGTGTTAGGATTACAGGTGTAAGCCAACCGTGCCCAGCCTTTTGAAATTCTTGAGAAAAAATTCCATCTTATCTCCTCATACAGAGTGGATTTTTTTTTTTTTTTTATGATTGGGGCATGGTCATAAAACCTGGTTGGTGTGGGGCTCTGTCTGCCAGGGTGTGCTTGACTACTTAGAATTTGAAAAGTGGGTAATTCTTGAATCCACCAGGGTGGTTGAAAAATGCACTCTACCATTACGGAAAAGAGGATTCTTCTAATATGGGGTCATTTTCCAAGTTGGTCACAAATGTGACAGTGTGGAACTATGGTTTGACAGCTGGCTTAATTTTGCTCAGCACTCTGTGTGTACGTATGTGTGTGTGTGGTAAGCATATTCTGTTCTGTTGAGAATCATTTCCTTTCTTTCCACTTGGTTTTCTTTGACCTGCTCAGAACATCTTTACATTAATGTATTCTTCCCATTAATAGCAGTTGCTGACAATTGACTCAGTGCAATTCCTCCATAGAGGGCAAGTGGGGAAAGAAGGTGAACTCTTGAGCTTTCACCAAGGCCCACACTTAGATTTGTGCAAATGGATTAATGAAATACATGAATACCTTCTCCTTTGTGCCTATATTTTACTCACATTGTTAAGCTCTATTTTGAATGAAAGAGATTGAACTACAATGACGTATTAAATATAGCAACATTCAGCGCTATAGGTTACACCTAGAAATAAGGTAAATCTGTACTTGTAAATATTATCATTTGCATCAATCTTAGGCCAAATGATAAAATCTGCCTACTCTTGCTGGAATCAATCCTTGGAGGTTCTCCACCCTTCCAATCTTACAAACTTTCTCAACTATAAACACTTTACTCCAGGAAATGATCTGAAATAATCAGTTCCAAGGCATTTATGAAATAGTGTCAATTAATCACTGTTACGAGTTGGGGAGAAGCAATTTTTAAGTCTTCCCTTTGATTGTATAAAGAGTTTCACAACATTAGTTTAAGTGTGTAGTATAAAGAGGACGTCGGAAGAGAAGCCCTTTATTTTTCAGGCAGGGAAGATTATTCCCAGCCCCTTGGGTGCAGCAGCTATATTGACACAGAGAAGCACAAAGCAAAGATGAATAGCCTGGATTCAAGTCATGTATTGACAATAAGTGTATGCCTCTGGGTAAGTCATTTCACTCCCTGAGCTTCAGGTTCAGTTTCATGATCTGCAAAATAGTTGTCATGTACCTACTTTATAGGGTTATGTTGAAATTTTAAAATAATTGCTTACTTTACAATTCTTTGTAAGTTGTAAGCTCTCTGTAAATACAAAGACCTATTTTTCTATCTGTAAACCCATTGACATCTCCTCCCAGGATGCCTCTGCTTCCAGCCAAGAGCTCACTCTCCAAAAGGCTAGAAATCAGAAAAGCTGTGGCTTAACAAGTCCTTACTAAGTGCCAGGTACTGTTCTGAACACTTCAGTTGAATAACTCATTTAATCAGCACAACAACCCTACCAGGTAGGTAATATCTGTATCATCATCTGCATTTTTCAGAGAAGGAAACGGAAGCATGGAAAGATTAAGTAATATACCTAGGTTTACATATCTTGGAAGTTATGGCACTGGAATTTGAATCCAGGTGTGCTGGTTTGAAAGCAGAGCTGTAACAACTCCACTCCACCATGATAAGTATAAATCAAATAATCCTATGATTTAACAATATTCAATTCTGCTGTAGAAAATAAGAAAAGTAAGAAGGATAGATAAAACTAGATAAAGGTGAAAGTAACTTGGGAGATAGGCTGGGCATAAAGTGAGCAGATCCTATGTGTTCAGAAGATGGATAGGATGGAATGGAAGGGCCAAGTGGGCAATGAATATTACTGAGGCTTTACCTGAGCCATTCATGGGTGACACCCATTCTGGCCCATATATCCTGTGTCTGGAAATACAGATAAAATTGTAGCTGCTCATCATGCTAACTGGCAAGCTACAGGTATTGGCCAGATAGACTTACCCTGTGTGCTTCAGAGCGTGCAACTGTGTGTTGACTCCAGGTGTCTTCCATCTGCTGAGACCCCTGGCTCAAATTTCTGCTCTGACCTTTACAACTCCATCACCCACAGGGAATTCTGATATGGTACAGAGATGGGACATATGAACATTGTGTACCCCAGGATTCAGGTAATGTTGTCCTCCCACCCCACTAGGATGTTACCCCTAGATTATTAACACCCTATTTATTCTCCTTACTCTTACTGTATTTTTTAAATTAATTTAATAACCAGTGTGATAATTTGCTCTGTGAGCCTGTCTGTTCTGTGACCTCTGGGATAGCTTAAATATTGGTATACTTGGCAGTTACTTGGAATTTCATTTTCCACAGGATGCCCTAAATTTCACTATAGTCAGTAATTTCAAGTTCTCCTACTACCAAGCTACTAGTAAGTAATAAAAAAATTAATTTTTATAACCTCCATTCCTTTAGCCACTTGGTGACATTGAAAATGAAGCTAGTAATGATTATGATGACCATGAAGTTGATGTGATGTTTTTTCATGTTTTTTGCATATATGATACCCAAGAACATTGCTGGGTTGTTTGCATGCACCATTTCATTTTATCCTTGCAACAATCTCCTTAGCTGCTTATCATTAGTATCCTGATTTCGAAGATGGGGAACATCAACATAGTTGAGTAGTTGGCCCAATGCCATACATGCATTTCATGGCTGAACAGGAAGTCAAACCGGGTCTGACTCCAGAGTTGCCCATTCAGTCATTGGTCAGTGGTATTAATACATCTAAGCTCCCCAAATCAAGTGCACACTTACAGAAAAAGATCAATATGAGAAGGACTTGGAGACCCCACAAGTTGAAACAATAGCCTTTGGTAAACAAGAGTTGACAGTATAATGTACTTATCTGAGCACTTGAAAATACATGTACCTGAGAACTTAGAAAGAAAATAAATTTTAAGTAACTCTTTGAAAGCACCATTTAAAAACGGGTACATTTTGCCTACTAGCTGCTGAAGGCAATGATCTCCAGAAGGGAAAACAGGGGACCATGAAAAAGATCTTTCAATTTTTATTTTCACAATTCTGCATTCTATACAAGGCTATATAATTTGATGTCCTTTTAGAAACAATAAACAGAGGAAAAGAAATATCATTTACATCTCCAAATATGTTGCTGGTGGGCCAGGACAGATTTTCATATATCTGAGGAAGCTTAAGCTTCAGAGACCCTTCCAAGAACTTGTACTTATTATAAATTTGGATTTGTCATTTTGTATAAGCTTCTGGCCCCTCAAAAAAATGTAATTGCCTTATGAAGACGTAGTTGGTAACAGAAAAATACCAAAATATAAACAATTCAGTTAGAGTATCTTGCTTAGTATTGCCATCAAACAGTGCTATGAGACAATGCCAGCACATTTAAAATTCTTTTAAAATAACTTTAAATATAGCTGAAAATAACTTTAAAAATGATTTTCAAACATTTAATTTCTTTTAGTAATTTAAGATAAATATTAAAGGGCAGCATGTTTCCTATTCTTTGTTTTCTTTCTCTGCTCTTTTGATTCCTTTTTCCTCCAAATGCATCTGCTTTTTCATAGAAGGCAGAAAAGATGGCAAGGCAATTTCAGCAGGGAATTTTATGCAGATGCAGTATTTATGATGGTTGTCCTGGGGAGAGTCTGTGATTAATGATCACATATAACCTGGTTCAATATCTATATTTTTAAAGTAGGCTTCCTCATTGGCAGCAATGTACTACAAAGTGGACTAGACATCGAAAGATCTCTTACTCCGAGGACATAGACCAATGGGTCAGTTGGGTACTGTTTATAACCTTTAAGATCAATGGTTTTGAAGGTCATGCGTGGTACACATTTATTTAGCCTGCCAGTAGTAAGTCTGCTTCCTGGATATGTTAACAAAATTGCTAACATTAACAATTTTCTTTACCCGGCATTTGGATGCTACTTATTTTTCCAAACAATGAGTTTTAAGACAGATTCATCATCCCTACCTAGATCGTAGGGACACTCAACCACAGTATTCCTCTGACTTTCAGTTTCTTCACTCTAGAAATTAGCCAGGAACTCATGTAATTGAGAAGATAATTATGCGTAAGAAGCAGCAACAGGAACAACCATAGCAATAGGAGACCCTCCAAAGTGAGGTTATTAGAGAAGTGCATTAGACTCACACCTCCTCGGAATATCTTTTAATTTTATGTTTTGTTTGATTTTTGTTTCAGATTCCTGCCACTTCAGGTTTTTTGCCTGCCTTTGGGAGGCCTCAAGCTAGTGGTTCTATACTCTGGTTGCACTTTAGAAATACCTGGGAGAGCTTTTTAAAAATGCTTTAGCAGGGCCATATGTCTAGAGATTTTGTCCAATTGGTAGAGTCCAAGCATTAGTATTTCTAAACGGCTTTGCAGAGGACTATGATGTGTAGCAGGGTTGAGGTCACTCCTCTGAGCCATGACTAACATTACACTGCTCTTCCAATGTTCTACAGTGTATTTCTCCCCTTGGGTGGCCCTTATCCTCTCCTCTCCCTTCACTCTTCCTTTCAGTAAACCTCTCTTATGCTCTATTTCATCGTCATTCAAGAAACATTTATTACATGCACACATATGTTTATTGCAGCACTGTTCACAATAGCAAAGACTTGGAACGAACCCCAAAGCCCATCAATGATAGACTAGATAAAGAAAATATGGCACAGATACACCATGGAATACTATGCAGCCATAAAAAGGATGAGTTCATGTCCTTTGCAGGGACATGGATGAAGCTGGAAACCATCATTCTCAGCAAACTAACACAAGAACAGAAAACCAAACGCCGCATGTTCTCACTAATAAGTGGTAGCTGAACAGTGAGAACCTGTGGACACAGAGAGGGGAACATCACACACCAGGGCCTGTCGGAGGGTAGGGGGCTAGGGGAGGGGTAGCCTTAGGATAAATACCTAATGTAGATGACGGGTTGATGGGTGCAGCAAACCACCATGACACGTGTATGCCTAGGTAACAAACCTGCATGTTCTGCACATGTATCCCAGAACTTAAAGTATAATTTTAAAAAATTTCCAAAAGTGAAAATAATAATAATAATAATAAAAGGCCTAGAGAACAACAACAACAAAAGAAACATTTATTACGTATTTTAAAACTATCTGACACTGGACTAACATTGGGGATATAAATAAATAAATAAAAATAATGATAATGGAAATACAGGCACTGTCTTTGAAGCGTCAGAGTTAATCAAGTAGATGATTGGAAGCCAACCATCCTGATTTGTCTGGGGCTGGGAGTGCATTTGTGGGGAGTACCTTAGATGTGCAACTTTCAGTGCTAAAACCAGGAAAGCCCTGGGAGCACTGGGCCAAGTTGCTCACCCTAACTAGGAAACAATGAGGAATGGAAGAACTCTGTCTGGAGGGCTGAGGAAAGATTATGAATGTGGCTATACAAACCCAGTTGACCTCCTGTCTTGAAACATGAATAAGTACAGTATTTGCTTTGTACATTAGAGTGGAAGAATGAAAGGCATTAAAAATGCCCATAGTGGCAATGGCAGCATTGAAGATGTTCATATTTTTATAGTTACTTAAATTTTTCCCCATTGAGAAGTCTAACTTTTTAACTCAGTATTTTCGAAACCTCTATGTTGTCATAGAATTTGTTCATCCAAGACTTAAATATCTCCTAGACCCACTATTTTGGGAAATGCTGGAGAAGGGTAGTTCACAGAAATGAGAATGGAGAAAGGGCAGAGATAGGCTGGGGACAGGAGTTAGAAGGACATACTAAGAAGTTTGAAATTTTTCTTATGGGTAATTAGGAGTTTTGAGTTTTTAAATGGGAAAATAGTCTCGAAAGTGTTTAGTTTTAAAAACTAAAACTCCTTCTTCAAAGTTTTTTTTTTTAACTTCCCTTAAGATGCCTGTTCACTGTGGGTCTCATGTAGATGGTTAGCCTTGAGTGGGGTTTATCACAGCTTTGGGTTGGATTCTCAAGCAACCTGAGCCTGGGAAGAAGCAGTTTTGGAAAGGTCCTTCCTATGTCTTTCTGCACAGGGGACTAGAGGAGAAAGAGACTGGGGGGAAAAATGAAGAAGTTAGTAGGTGGTCAGTTTACCTGTGTGAAAAATGATAAGGGATGAACTAAGATACTGGTTGCAATTAGAAAGGAAATAAAGTTTCAGAAATTTATATCAAGGGTACTATTAATAATAAAAGGGAAGTAATAATGTTTGTTTTTAAATCCCCTGGCTTCAAAGTAGAAGGTAGAAGAGAAGATTTGAAATTTTCCCAACACAAAGTTTTAACAAATATTTGAGGTGAGGGATATCCTAATTACCCCGATTTGATTATTACACATTGTATGCATGTAGGAAATATCACATGTACCCCATTAATGTCTACAACAATTATGTATACATTTAAAAATAATAACAAAGAAAAGATTTATAAATAGGCATGTATTAGTAGTCAATTTATTTCTATTGCTGAATAGTATTCCATTATGAGGATTTACTACAATTTGTTTATCCATTCACCAGCTGATGGATATTTGGATATTCCCAGGTTTCAGCAATTATGCATAAGGCTACAATACATATTAAAAAAATAGACGAATAAATTCTCTGTCTTCAAATTCGTAGAGGGTAGGATTCCAAATAAAAACCCAAGAGCCAGTTAAATTTAATTTCAAATGAACAACAAAGTGTTTGAGTATGTAAGTATGTCTTAGGCAATATTTTTTTCTAAATCCTAAAAGAGGATGAATTCACATTTTAAATTTCCATCTCATCTGATGGAGAGATAACGACTCTCCAGAAAGATATGCTTCCTCCCTAAAAAAGGGTTGTATCAACATGAGATACAGTGCAGTCCACTCTCTGAGTAACAGGTGCTTCAAATGGGCTACACAGGCCTCTGTTGGTGGACAGAGATAAAAAGCTGAACTTAGTAGTTGCTATAATCATTTATGAGGTTTTTGCTATGAACAGTCCTGTAGATCCAAACTTTTATTACTTACGTCAAACAGGAGAATCACCTCATCCCAGGCATATTATTCCGATAGTGGTATGCTATAAAATAATACGCTAACATGGAGACCTGGCAATCGCATGTATATTTAGTGAAATCGGGGGGGAAATTCAGAAAACATTACTTTCAGTGAATTTTCAAGTATTGGCTGTTTGTAATTCAAGCTATTTTAAATTAAAACTATGGCCAAGGAATATATGGGTACTCGGTGATTATTTTAGAGTTGGAGTCTACTCCTAGCATGTCTATTTTCCTTTCAATTGATGATTCCTCTCTGATTACATATGCTGGGGCATGCAGTTAGGGGAGGCTGCGTCCCTAGCATGCTGATGGCTAGCCCATGATAGGGACACAATATTCTGACATAGATCTTTGTGGTAGTTTGCTAACAGCCTCTCGTTCTTCTCGTGTCCCTGTGTATTAGACTTTGTTCCCTTACCCATCCAGGAGGGAACCTATTAAGCTACCCTTTGAATATGAAGTACCTGTGACTGGCTTCCACAGATAGACTGTATGGAAAGTGAAACTGCATAAGTTCTAGAGCTTAAGCCTGAAGACCCCATGTGGCTTCTGCCCTTATCCTTCCATACCTGTGGCTGAGTTGTCAAAAATATCGGTTCTGAAAAGGGACAGGCCCATGGCTGGGAACTTTCTGTTTGGAAAACCTATAGTGGGAGGGCTCCAAGGATACAATATGGGAAAATGTGACTGTTAACTCAGAAGTTTAGGCTACAGGGTGAAACACCACTTACATAGAAGGAGACCAGCCTTCTAAGTGGTTTTATTGAATACACTAAAATAATCTTTCTCAAACATAGTATTGAGATGCTATTCCTTTGCTTTAGATATTTCAATAACCGGATCCACCCCTAATATTTGCAATGGTTTAGGCCAAGAGAACAAATGTAAATCCACATAGATATGGATAAAAATAGAAAAGTTATACAACAATTTAACAAACTCTAAATAGAATAAATCATTTTGTAAGAAAGATGCCTTCCTGTTGACAAAATCTAAACATACATTTAAGCTAAGGTTTTTATATGAAGTCAGAGGAATAATAAAAACAGCTGAAGTGTGTTTTCTTCATGCATGTCTGAGTATTCTGATATAGTTCAATGATTTTAGGCTAAGAAAATGAAAACACAAAATGTATAAGCTTGTTAGATATTAATTCTGTAATATTAATCTTAGGAAAATCACTAATTGTGGTAGGTATTCTAATCAAAATGTTCACATATTAATAATTTGTTCAAGTGACAACAATGATATAAATTATAAATACTAAAAATGTACAAAATTAATTTTGAATATATTTTCATTATTTATCTAAAGTAAATGTAAAAAATGAAAATTATTTTTCATATGTCTTTTCAAAGAAGACTTTTCTCCAAAAACATTAAAGTTATCTATTATAATTAAAATGCAAATAAATAAATTCTAATAAGGGAATATCACAATATTAAATAAGATATTTTTAAATAAAGCCTGTACTCTCATCAAACAGTTTTGGAGCTGGGAAGCCACGAGGAAGAGAAGCAAGTCACTGGGCCAAAAGGCCCACTCAACTGTCACACACCCAGAATAAGGTCCAGGTGAGCCCAGCTATGCCCAGGTGGGCCCAGCCCCCAGGGGACCCCCCCCCCCCTCAGCTGAACATAGCCTCCAGAAAGAGCACAGGCAAGATGAGCAAAAGAATCAATTGGCCAATACACAGAACTGAAACAAATACTCCTATATTATTTGGAATCTGAGACAGTATCATTCCCATGTACACATGCAGAAAGGATGCTGAGCATAAATGGGTTGCCCAGCATAATACAATCACTACAGGCAGGCACCATGATTTTAAACAAAATCTCTGTAATTCTTTGCCTTTTCTGCTGTATCTTAGGAAGCTGCAGAGAATCTTCAGAATATTAAGGAAAACTGTAATTGGATTGAGATGAACCCTTTGGCCCAAAGATTTTATCTGTCAGGTAAAGTCAATCCTTATTTTTAGATTCTCTGACTCTTGTAGAAAATTAAATGCAAATTTTTATTTGGCACTGACTGTAGGAATGAATGTGTGTCAAATGAACTAAATCAGATAACATTAAGAAGTATTTAGCAAAAGGCTTAGAACTAGCATAAATATTATTTCACTTTCTAGCTGCACACATATAGACCTGGCCAAAAATTAAAATTCATTACATTCAGTGAAACCATATGTATCTGGTTTATAAAACTTATTATCCAAGGTATAATTAATCAAGCATATTAAATTAACAGACAGATATTTGTTGAGCTCATACTGTGCAAGAGGCTCTGTGTTGGATGCTGTATCACATGTTCCGTCTGAAAAAACAGTGGATAACTTCTTTTCACTGGCTTAGATTTCTGGAACTATGTGGATATTTTACTTAGGTGGTAATAATAATGAATGAGAGCCCTTGATTAAATGTTGTGCTCGAAGGTATGTGAATCATTGGCCATCCATGTATCAAACAAAACATATTCCTGCTTTATATATTTTGCCCAGAAATATATTGATAATACTGTTTATCCATTTCAAATAGAACTTAAGAGGGACCTACATTTTATTTTATACTCTTTAGTTATGTGAATATTTCTTTATTCTGTACATTTATTTATATTAAAAAATAAGTTTAAAAAGTGTATGTTTTCAGAAGCTAACATATTTAAGATCTGTGTATATCTTTTGAAATTATTATTGTATGAGCATTTATTTATATTATATTATATACTTTTATTTTTGTATTGATTTTCTAGGGCTGCCATAAAATGTCACAGACTGGAGAGCTTTTAAACAATAGAGATTTAATTTCTCACAGTTCTGGAGGTTGAGTGTCCAAGATCAAGGTGTTGGCAGGTTTGGTTTCTCCTGAGGCCTCTCTTTTTGGCTTGCGGATAGCTGCCATCTCTCTGTGTCCTCACATGGTGTGTGCACATCCCTGGTGGCTGTTCGTGTGTCCAAATTTCCTCTTCTTATGAGGACATCAATCGGATAGGATTAGCACCAACTCTAACAACCTCACTTAGCCTGACTCACCTCTTTAAAGTCTATCTGTCCACACGCAGTCACATTCTGAGGTTCTGAGGGTTAGGACTTCAACATATAAATTTGGAGGTAACACAAAAACTAGGGAGGGACATAATATAACCCGTAGCAATTTTTATTATCTTATTTACAACAGAATATATATATCCTTTTATATTATTATTAAAGGACACTTTATATATTCCTCTTTACAGTATTCTAACATTTTACACTTATTTGATTGTAACAATAACTAGCAGTTAATATTTAAAGCTTACCATCTGGTGTAACAATAATGATTTTATATTAATTATGGCATTTAAGCCTCATAGTGACCATAAGAGCCAGCTACTGCTATTATTCCTATTGCACTGGTGAGAAAACTGAGATTAAGAGTTGTTTGTTGACTTGTAAAGTTACACGACTGCTTAGTGGAGAGACCAGATTGTAGTCCAGGCCCTTTGCCTGCAAAGCAGCCCTGTGAAATCGGTATTGCAGGTACTATGTAATTTCTTGGGGGTTGCAGGGTATGAATTGTTCCCTTATCATATTTTGAATTCTTATATGGCAGGTCCATTTATTCATCTTTGATGCTAAAATTCTAGCCTGGCAAAGAGTTGGTGTTCAGTACACTATTGACTTGATGCTGATTAGTTTTAACCATTGTTATTTTCTTTAAAGAAATAAAGAGATACTGGATAAGTAACCGCGACGTATTCAACCTAGCATCCCAAAGTAGTTTAGCTACAGGGAGCATATAGCATATCAGTAAACATTTTGTTGAACTTGAAAGCAGGGTGCTTCACAGATGTTTGAATCAAGCCAAATTAAGAGATTGAACTGTTTGCCTAAAGCGACCCAGTTAACTGGTAACCAATTTAACAGCAAAACAAAACAAAAACACTAGGACTTTATTCCATTTCTAGTCCAGTTACTTTACTTTTACATCTAAATGCTCCATTTACGAGTGAAGTCAGCTAGTAAAGTTTGTAGGATAGAGAAACCGATAGTGTGTACTATTTTTTTAAAATGGCTTGTGAGGGTTCCTTCAAAAAGAGAATCACAACTCACAGCTTTTCTTTTCTGGCAATCGGATATTTATTTAATAACTCAGAGCCAGCTTGAGATGAAAGCAATTTAGTGCTGTCTTTAGAATGGCCACAGCAGCATATTCTTTATTTTATAAGAAAAAAATACTTGATTGGGCAAGCAATTAATATTATATATGCCTGCATACTGTAAGATAGCGAATGTGCCTGTGCGTTGAAGGCTGTTTCGCTGTAACACCTACCCATTGTGCTTTCACATTTTGGCCAGTTTCAGCTTTAGCTTTGAATGGAAAGCCCTGGGGTCTCAGTGTGCTTTCCATTAGAATCCAATTCATCTTTGTTTCCCTCCTTCAGCCATCTGGTTACTACTGTGAGTAAATGGGAATTGGGATGCTTTATCAAAGCACAGAATGATGAAATCCCAAGCACCTCAAATGGTTCCTAGCTTTTCCACTTAGAAATCACAAGCAATCCATTCCCTCTTTTTGCCCCTTTCCGCATAGCCGTGCCACATGTTATCTTAACAGGCTTTCTTTGACTTTCTAGCTTGTAAAAATAAGATAGAGGTAATTTCTTAAACACTTCTCATACTCAAATAATCACAGAGATGTTTCACCTAATTCTATGTAGGTAGCTTCAATGCACGTATCTGTGTAAGATGTACACATTTTTTCCTTTTTATTAAGTTTTATGCTGCATGCAATACTAACTGATTCTGCCACTCACCGTGTACATCTTTTTAAATAAAAAATTTTATTTCTTTACCATTTAATGTGCTTATCTGCAATGTGGAGAAGAAGTCTGAATTATTTCAGTGGTAACCTGGGAAAATAATTTAGTTTGGAAAGAATTTTGAGTTTTCCTGCTGAAAGATTTTATAATTAATATTACTTTTATTTTCATCAACAGAATGCTGAAAGTTATAAGAAAAAAAAAATTTAAGTGAACAAGGTCCGAGCCTCATGCTCACCTCTTCAAGCATAATTCTGTTTCATCAGACTTGCCTCACATTCACTTCTGTATGTGATTGGACCACAGAAAGCAGAGACTCCACAAACTCATTACAATCAAATGGGACTTGAATTCTCTTGTCTAATGTCATAATAAGCAATTATGAGCATCTTCTCAGCATTCAAATCGGGTAATGGTGAAGCCCTAGAGAGGCATTAGATGCTGGCAGACTCTGGCTGATGGAATGTGCATATGCTCAATGGTTCCCTAAAGGCAGAATGGGGAGCTAGATGCCAGAGCAGATTGCCCTCAGTATTTAGGGTAGACACTACCTTCAATTATGACTTGTGTTTTATAATCAGGGCAGTTATAATAATATGTGTGTTCATTCTGGAGAACTCATTGTGGCAACAGAACGAACAGCATTTTCTGTCTATTTCCCATTTTCATTGGAGAATAGCAAATGAATTTCTTCTTTCAACTTCACATTTTCCTGATGAAGTCTGGGAAAATATTGGTTGCTACTATATGTTATTATTTCATTTTAAGTTAAATCTCCTTTTGTCGACTCTGGGAAAGGTAGCAGATTTTATATTATCAGTGGAACACTTTGCAGTGATAATTAGATAAATAAACACTTGCCACCCTAAGGAAGTAGTGCCTCTTAATTATTAGAAATTTTCCCTCCAAACAAATTAGTTACTAAATTGTAGTACTCTCTTCTGCTGAGCCTTTGCAGCAAAATGTGATGCCCTCTGTCTTTTTGTCGCAAAACCAGATGACTGTTAAGGGATATTACTACTTGACAATATATGATTCAGTAAAATAATTATCAAGTGACATTTATACATATTGTAAAATCTTTACATTGGAGGTCTTTGGAAGAAAGTACCTTTCATATGTATCAGCCTAGATAGTACAAGAAACATAGGATGTTGGACCAAGTTAAAGAGCTCTGAAAAAATATCAGTTTTTTTTATTTTAACTGTGAAGAAAAACATAGAGAAATAGGGATGTTCTGCAGGAATTATTGACATTATTTTTATATATGCATAATTTTTACCTTTTTCAGTTCCAAAAACTATTTAAAAGCATATAATACACATAGAAAAGTAAACTATTATAGATACACTAAATGTGTAGACCAAGCCCTAAAGCTTCAATACTTAAGATGTTACATCTATTATGTGGTCCATTTTTCCCCTGGCAAAATCAATGTAGTTATTTCATTTGTCTCAACAACCAAATTACCCTGATGCATGGTTGATCTGATCCATGATGGATCAGATTCCAGCATCAATTACTGGAATGGTCCACATTCTGATGTGGCTATCCCATGCAGATGTTGTCAAAGTGGCCTGTGAACCAAACCTCAGTGGCATCTCAAATAGATTGCTTTGATGCATACACATCAGAAATCCTTTCTGACTCATCAGATCATCAAGGTAAGCTATTTTAAGAATGTTTTACCTAGCAATGACTATTTTCTCATTTGGTATCTTACCTTATTCAGATATTATAGTCTCTCTAGGTTTACAAAGACAGTTGCCAATAAAAGGACTAGCAACTGTTTTTGCAACATTTCCTTCCTTTATAAAATCAGATGTAGGAAATTTCATAGCATGTGGACAGAGAAATGAATAAAAATATATAAGCAGTCCCAAACACATTACATTGAAATTATTTTTGAATTACAAAAAAAAAAAGAAGGTTTACTTTAGTCTCAAATTAGCACAGAATTCATGGTAACATTTATTTATTGAATTAGGCTTAAGAATAGGGTGTAAGGATTGCAAATAAACTAATCAACAACAAACAATCAAGTAATGACGGGAGATTGGACACAGTTAAAGAGTTGTCTGGAGTTCAGAAGGCCTGCTTTGCACATCTGCTTTCATAGTTCTGATTCCCTCTGTAATGACTGCGGCCCTCTGTTTCCATCTGATATCGAACGCTAGTAACACTGAGAAAGAAGCAGAAAACAATGCTCCCAAGTGCGAGAAAGAGTGAGTTTTTTCATGCTTTTAGCAATGTGACCTTAGGTATTGATTTATAGCCTGCCGCAGCACCCCAGAGCAAAAGGGAACATTGGTAATTAAGTCAGTATCTGCACTTTCTAAAATAGTGCTGACTTGCCACAAAGAGAGCCCCTTTATTTTTCCTCTCTGTCTCCCAGTGAATGCAGATGCAGGCACTGACCTCTGACCTTTCTCCAAATTCTCTAGCTGCAGCTGTTATTTTTCTTTCTTGGGACCTTCAGCTGCTGATAGACTGGTAAGATTCCTTAAATTGTGTGTGCGACTTTCTTTTAAGCAAACATGAAACAATGTGTACCTCAAGCTTTACTTATAAAATATATCTTTATTGAGCTCAGGATGAAGGTAAATACTTTTACTTGGGCACCTATTAGAGATTTGCCAGATAAGTGCCTATGCCCATTGACCATATTCAGAATGCACAGACATTTTTTGGAAGAATTTTATATTTAAACAGAACTTTCCATTGTAAAACTCCCAAGCTTGTAAAGTGTATTGAGTCAGAAATATCATTGTATTCCATTAGAGTCATTACTGAAATAGGGCCACAAAAGGTAACAGCAATAAAACCAAATACCTTAAGGTATAGATGCAAATTATACGCTAATATATGGTAATATGAGTACCATGTTCAGTGGCCATAAAAAATACTAAATATGGCTAAGTAAAGGTAGGTACTTTGCTGTGTTTTATACTTCACAGCAATGTGAGAGAGGTAGACTATTATGATAATGACAGCATTGCTTGCTTTGGGGATCACATCCAACATTTTAACACTATTTCTTATTCTGGTGTATTTGTCTATTTCACTGAATGGAATCACTTTTTCTGTTCTCCACCCTAGGTCTTAGATTCATGAAGTTAGTGAAAAACTAAGTAACAAATTGAGTCTTTAGCCTCAAGGAAAACAAATACTTTTCTCCCTAGAAACTTCGGAAGCGTGGTACCCACCTAACGCTCCTCTGAAAATAAGTGCCCCCGACTGGGATGATGGGGTTCAGAAGTCAGCCACACTGAAAATCTGGGTTAAAGGAGCCAAGAATTCTCAGCATACTTGGGAAATGCAAATAATATTTCTCCCAGAAATGCACTTCAATATCAAGGATTTTTTCTTACAGTGAACTCAACAGAATATAATTTTCTTTTTAATTCTAAAAAAAAATCCTAAGGGAATGAAAAAAAAGCAACAACATTCATAAAAGGACATAAAGTGAATGTGAAATCTGCCTGCTTGAAAAATATCTGATTTTCCTTATTTAACTAAATAAGTCATGTGTGTATATTCAATATGCTAATAGGACTTTAGCCCCCTAAAATGCTTTTGCCCCATTATACTAAATACATACTTTATCAGTAGATGCTTGCCTGAAAATTACCTGAATTAGGCGAAAAATCCACTTGAAACCAATTTACCAACTTACTCATGAAATTTATGTTATAGTTTCTTTCCCACAGCTGCTGTAACACATTACTACAAACTTAGTAGCTTCAAACAACACACATTTCTTATGTCAGACACCACTCTGGAGGTCAGAAATTCAACACAGGTCTCACTGGCAAAACTCAAGGTGTCGGCAGGGCTTCAGTCCTTTCTAGAGGCCGTAGAGGATAATTCGGGCCCTTGCTTTTTCCACCTTCTAGGATCCACCTGTATTCCTGGGCTTGTGGCCCCTTCCTCTGTCTTCCAAGACAGCAAGAGCCTGTTGAGTTCCTCTGAGGGACTCTGACCTTCTCTTCTGCCTCTCTCTTTCATGTCTAAGGAGCATAGTAATTACATTGTCTCCCCTAGATAATTTGAGATAATCTCCCTATTCTTAAAAATCAGGTGATTAGCAACCTTCATTCTATCTGCAATTCCCATGTGCCATGTGGTGCAACATATTCACTTGTTGTGGGGATTAGGATATGGAAATTTTTGGAGGTAGGGGAATGTGCATTATTCTACCTGCCACCCTGGCACATGTGTATCAGGAGTGGATTCAGATATGATCAAGCTATGTCCTACCTTCCATGATTTCATAGCCTATCCCAGGAAATGGACATGCAAACAAATACCTGTCATACAGTTTAATGAGTAGTAATAATAGAAGCATCTACATGGTCCACTGGTAAAGGAAGAAGTGCCAAATTTAACTTTGCTGAATCATAAACAATTTAAAAGAAAACCAGAGAATTTACTGAAATTTTGAAGAATGATAAAATTTCTGCAAAGATGTCCAGTGGATGGGGATTCAAGGAAAAGATAAAAGTACAGGGTACAGGACAGTAGTATGAGGAGCCTAGAGTTTGGAAGGCTGAGCAGAAGCAAGGATTGATAGTTCATTCATTTTTATATTGTGTTTGATAAGAAACCATGTATAGTTTTTGAACAGTATAGGTATCATATGCAGTATGTGTGTTAGGAAGGTTGTATTATACTGACAATGTAGAGGGGAGTTTATAGAGAGAGAAACTTACCCGGCATTGAGCACCTTACCAAGGAGATGATTGCAATCCTCCAGGAAAAAAGAATGGTACTGACCTAAACTGAGTCAGGGGCAGTGAGGATGGAGGGGGAGAGATGGATTTGAGAGCAATGGAAGGATTTGCTGAGTGATTGGATATAAAGACTCAGAGGGAAAATGAGTCAAAGATCCCTTCTGGTTCCTGCCTGGGGTAACTAGTTAGATGGAAATAGCATTAACCAGGATAAGAGTTACAAGAGGTTAAGTAGTGAAGGAGAAAAAGAAAATTGCTTCATCCTGGATATAACGACTTAAAGTGCTTGTGGGAGGATGTTGAGAATCCATCTTTACAACAATGAAAGTGAAGAGATCTGGGTTATTTTGTTGATTTTAAGCCTAGAGAAAATCCCCCAAATTGTAATCTTAGTCCAGTTGAATGAAGAGGTTCTTTGGGAATGGGATGACATGTACAGAAGGGGTCCATGAACAAGGATGGGAAAGGAGACATGGCACAGAGCATCATGAATAATGTCATGAGGGAGAAAGCCAAGGAATGCACAAAAATGTTAAGGATAACTAAAGCACTTTGTAATGTATATTTAGAACAAAGAGAAGGTAGGTGAAAGGCAGGCTGTATATAATATTTGAAAATGACACTGAGCAAGCGAAGTTTACAGTGGTTTTTCTTCTTTCTTCAAGAGAATGATCCTCAGATTAAAAATGGGTATAACAAACATGGTAAAGAGGAAATTGGATCCAAGGAGATCCAAAGAGAGAGATACTTAAATAACATCTGTTTTTTTTTAATGTGTTCCTGTCTTTAGACTGAGATTAGGGGGTCCAGGATACCAAAATAATTTCCAGATGTTATCACAAGCATCATTACTCATAATCTCTGAGTAGTTATTGTACTAGGCCATTATTGCATTGCTACAAAGAAACACCCGAGACTGGGTAATTTATAAAGAAAAGAGGCTTAATCGGCTCATGGTTCTGCAGGCTGTGCAGGAGGTATAGTGGCATCTGCTTCTGGGGAGGCTTTAGGAAGCTTCCAATCAGGGCAGAAGGCAAAAGGGGAGCAGGCTCTCATGTGGCAAAAGCAGGAGCAAGAGAGAGAGAGAGAGAACGAGGTGCCACACAGTTTTAAACAGCCAGATATCATGAGAAGTCACTCACTATGGCAAAGACAGCACCAAGGGGATGAAGCTTAAACATTCATGAGAAATCCTCCCCTATGATCCAATTACCTACCACCAGGCCCCACCTCCAATACTGGGGATTGCAATTCAACATGAGATTTGGGTGGGGGCACATATTCAAACTATATCAGTTATGAACAGGTGAAGTGCCAGAAGACTAGTGTCTACATGGTAAGGATGCAATCATCAGGAGGTTACGGGTTGGTAATCTTCTGCTTGACTCCTGGCAAATTCTAGAACGGAGTACTCAATTTTTAGTGTTAAGAAGATGGCCACAAGAAGGGGTTAACAAAAACACATTAATAGGAATTCATTTCATTTATATTTTCTTTTTTCAGGGAATAAATGTTTAGGGAAAGCTAACAAATTGGAACAGGAACAAAATGAAATAAATATTTCAGTTTTGAAATAATAGACCCAAATCAACATGTTGAAATGTACAGGGCCAAATGTAAAATGAAATCTTATGCTTAGATTGAAAAGAATCAAATCAACTATGCCAGTTAGAAGATATTGAGGATCCAGCATTATAACAGTTAAAGTTAAAAGTTCTAGGCTATTTGGTTAATTGTACGTTTCAAGAGGATATCTCAAATTGTAACCTAGTATAGACATGTATCACCTCAAACAAGAAAGATAACAGCTGTAGCTCTCCTGGCAAAAGTCCCATTTTGAGTATTGAGTGGTCTTTTATGTACTGTACTTAAAGGGGGCAAAAACTAAAAGAAAGGAAACTCTCAGTATATGGAAATCATGTCAAATGATTAGAAGTTGAAGGAGCTAATTATAATGCTTAGGCCAAAAGAGACATATTATGTCTTTGAATATTTGAAGACATAATATGAGATTGGGTTCCTAATTATCTTTAGCTCTAGAAGCTGAAATTACTACAATGAGGTTGTAGGAGAGAAAAAAATATCTGTTGCTCTACCTATCCTAGGTTCATGGCTAAGATCCCTGTAATAATAATAATTTATATATATAATATATATTGATATATAGATATGATATATATATATCAAGACAGATTAAGAAGAGAAAAGCAGACAGATTTATTTACTATAATATTTACATATCCTGGGAATCTTCATAAGGAAATGAAGGCCCAAAGAAGCAGTTAAACCTGAGTATATATTATGGCAGTTTTGATGGAGAGTAGAGAGTGTTGGAGAAATGTGATAGGGTAAAGTGTATGGTTTAATAGTAACGTATTAGGAGAAGCTTGGAAAGGCCCCTGCATTCAGATTCTTCTGTGTCGTCAGTTCATCTTCAGAGATCAGACATCAGACTATGGTCCTTTTCTCAGGGTATAGGGAGGACACCTCTCACACAAAGGTCTTTTGAACTCCTTCAGGGCAAGAGCAGAAAATCCTCCCTAGGTTTTATGACCCATATCAGGGAAGAAGGATAGGAGGTCAGAGAGTCCATCTGCTTCTGCCGTTTTTCAGTATGTCACGGTACCATATTTTGGCATAGTGTATCCTGAACCCCATTATGGTATAGTTAAACACAACATTAAAATAACTTTAAAAAATAGATCTTCTAATAAAATTAATCAGCTGCCTGATGAGAAATATGGTTCTCAATAACAATCCTCAAATACAAACTAAGTGACACTTTGTTAGGGATATTGAAAAGGAAGTGCCAACATCAGGTAGGAGTTTGAAATACATTGGTTTTTCCTACATTTTAAACATGAATATCCGTTTTAATTAAGAAAAAAAAAAGCCGGGCGTGGTGGCTTACGCCTGTAATCCCAGTACTTTGGGAGTTCGAGACCAGCCTGGCCAAGATGGTGATACCCCCATCTCTACTAAAAATGCAAAAATTAGCTGGGAGTGGTGGCAAGCGTCTGTAATCCCAGCTACTCGGGAGGCTGAGGAAGGAGAATAGCTTGAACCTAGGAGGCGGAGGTTGCAGCCAGCCGAAATTGTGCCATTGCACTCCAGCCTGGGCAACAAAAGTGAGACTCCGTCTAAAAAAAAAAAAAAGCAAAAAAACCCAAGTCTCTGTATACTAATACTTCTAGTATCCATTACATAAGAAAATATATAGAGTAATAGTAAAAAACATTTTATTTGGGTCCAGAACTATTGTCATATAAGTATTATTGAAATGACTCAAATGTATCTTTATACTTTTACAAAAATAGAATTCTCAAGACATATTTATTCCTCAGAAAATATCTGCTGCTTCTTTGAATTCACAACTCTCTGAAATAATTTTGTATTCTCAAATGTTTCCAGGGTCCACATTGAAAACGGAACAAGATAATAAAATTATGATTCACTAGGCCTGCATAGGGCCTGAGAATCTGTATTTGAACAGGCTCCAAGGTGGCTGATGCTGGAGATTTGCATCATATTTTGAGTGTCCATCAAGTATCTTCCAGGTTTAAAGTCTGTTTTATTGTGTCTCATTTGTATCCAAACCTAGAGCTGATACTGTTTCCATTGATAATTTATAGCCTAGTCCCCTGGCCTACTCTGAATCCTCACTATAGCATTTACTCAAGCTCTGTGATGTTGAAAGCATTCCCTAAAATTTCTGGTTGCTTCATGAGATGAATATACAAGAATTAAATGAAATAATGTACATACTGTGCTGAGAGTAGTACCTGACATAAAACATTCATTCAAAAGTTATGGCTATTGATAATTTCAATGGCAACGTATGTAAAGGTGGTGATGAGAAATTAAATGGAATAAGAATACAGACATTTTCTCCCATAAAGCAATGTGTTTCCTGAGAAATTGCACATTAAAAATAATAGAGTTTAGGCAAACAGACCACTCCAATTAACCCTTGTAATCAAAGCACTAAAAAACAAACAAGAAAGATGATTATGATGTTATGATGACGCATACCTGGAGAATTAATTTAGATGGCCCAGGCAGATAGTTCAGCATTATTAAAAGCTGCCTCAGTGGATATTAAAAATCAGCAAAAGTGAATACAGTCAAAATATTGACAGTCCTTTAATTAGAGCAGCATAGGTGGATGTGGAGAGGTCTGCAATAGTAAGGCTTCCCTTAAGATGGGCAAAAGAGTGAGCAAGGTGAGATACCTGGAGTTCCAAGCCCTATAGAACTGGCCTGGGCTCTTATATTCCTTCCAACATAATTGAAGAGACAGCTAAACAGATGCTTTTGTGTTTCCTCCTGAAGATGGTAATTCTACTCTTGCTATTTTGCACCTTTCCTTGCCTGGGGGTGAGGAGGCCAGGAATCAAAATCAAATATAAACCAACCTGACTCCTGCATTTCACCAACATCATTCCCCTTGACATTGCCAAACTAGTTACTAAGTTTAGTTACCAACACTTGCAGTGCAGCAGAACAGAATGTCCTGGGTTTTGTAGTCTACATCTTATCTGGAAGGCACTGAGAAGGAATATTTCCTCTAACCCTCTTGGATTCTTTGATATCCAGATGAATAGAAGATGATCTAGGTTACCGTGGTGGAGAAAACTTTGCAAACTCTTGAGGAATAAAAGCAAAGGGGCAAAACAGCCAGAAGCAGAAGGTATTAGTTAAATATCTCCCTTACATCCTCCATCTTATGGTGCTCTCCTCATAGATGAAGACTGAGCTCAGTTATGAAGCATTTTCTCCTAGTTTAAACCTATTCCTAAGCCACC
This sequence comes from Pan troglodytes, assembly GCF_028858775.2. NCBI lineage: Eukaryota > Metazoa > Chordata > Mammalia > Primates > Hominidae > Pan > Pan troglodytes. The sequence continues at coordinate 28,663,888 of NC_072403.2, forward strand.
TCTCCTCATCCCACGATACAGCTTCTGTGGACGATAGCAACGTGAACTGGGCAAGCAAGCATCTTCAAAGGGAGCTGAGAGGATCAGGTGCAACTGTTTGGTTGGCGACCTCATTCCTTTGGGAAGAAATGGATAAAAAAAATCAAAGAGAGGCTGCAGTTCTTGGCCTGGTATCTGGGCTAACTGCAGCTTTACGGCTCTGCCTTGATGTGTGTTTAAGCAGCAGCAGCCTGCAGTCTGGCACAAGGAGGATTTTTCCTCCACTTGTTTTATTCTAAATAGTTTTCAAAAGCTCCTGTGGAACACAGACTGTGGCTTTGATCTGGCCAACTTCTTCAGTACTGACGTTCCCATGAAAAACCCCAGCTCAGACCAGCTTCAGCCACTTTTAAAATTCTCATTTAAATTCAAATTCCCCCTAATCTTAACAGGCGAGAGGTAGACGAAGAGCAAGAAAGTGAGATGCCTCTCATGTGTCCACACAGCCCTCAGATCAAATAGATGCATCTAGGCAGCAGGGAGGGTGTACAGATCCCAGAAGAAAATAGCAAAATACTTGATGTGGGCCATGTACCTCCTAGACCAGGGCTTCTGACTGACACTCGGCTCACATCAAACTGCAATGTATTTATGAAAGCTCCCTTTAAGATCTCTGAATGTTTTATGCCATATTTTTGGTTAAAATAGAAATAAAAGGCTTGATGTAGTGTGCAGGGTTTACAGAAAGAAGCATCATTTGCTTGGGTTGGTTTCATGGGCATTCCTGAAAGTTTATTGGTAGATTTTACTTTTTCCACCTCTATCCCCACAGCCTCCTCCAAGTTTACAATCAAAGATCGTCCCTTGTTCTTGGTAATTTGAGGAATCTTACCAACCTTAAAGATGCAGGGAGATATTTGGAATTTATATGAACTGACAGAAGATTCACACTTTTTCAAGGATGCCGTGCAGGAAATATACAATCCCTTTTCTGCCTTTCCTCTCTTGCCCCAGGGAAGAGGGCCTGATCTCCCATTTGCCTTCTTTGGTATACAATATGGTTACTTCTGGTTTTACATTGAGCCCTCCACCACCAACCCCAACCCCTAACTCACTCCACTATGAATTTGGTAATTTTTGATCACTCTGTATCTGCAGTAGAAGGCTTCTTAGCTAACCACTTGAGTAGAGTGACCTTGACTTATTCTGTGAACTCAGTTCTGGACTTATTCTGGAATAACTCAGGACTGGACTCAGCTCCAGAATTTCCTCTAGTCTAGGCTCACTGGTCTTTCCACCATGACTGGGGCTGACTTTCATCTACCTTCTAGCTACTTCATGAGTTGCTTTTGGAGAAATAATATGGGATAGACTTTCTTGGCCCAAAATCCAATTTCTCCAGGAGAAAAGTTGACAAAGCACAAACTAACAATAAGTAGATTTTATCACTGATCTTTGAGATACGTTAGGGACACATTATGGTTTTCTAAGTTGCTACTCATTTGATCCAAAATTCACAGCTAAGAAAATATATATCATCCAGTGATCTGGGAAAGTACGATTCTACAACCTATTATTTTCTGAAATTATTCTTTCCTTTCTGCTTCCATTCCCTCTGCCTTAGATAAGGACCTTATTCTTAATTACTAATAACCTCTTAATTAGTCCATTTACTGTCATTAGAAAATGATGTCAAAAATGTCAAAATAGGAGACTGATAAGGCCTCTCTTGCTCCACTGTTTAAAATATTTCACTGCCTATCCAGTACTTACATCAGTATCTCCTAAGGGACAGGAACCAGAGAAAAACTTCAGCAAGTTAATAAATGGCAAAATATGATTTAGAAAACTTGGGCAGTGAAACCTCCTCCTGGAGGCTTCAAAGGCATTGATTTGGAGCAGTGATGGCCTGAATAAACTAGTTCAATCCAGAATTCTCTTAATGTATTTAATCATGGAATTTCTTTTTCAAGTTTTACCTATTCAATATCTGTAGTACTAGTTTCCACAAAGACACATTGGGTAATGCTTTCTAGAATAAAAGCCAAGCTGCTTAACTGATAGCACGGGACACATTGTGACGGGTTATTTTCAGTCTCCTTATTAGCCTGGCTTCCCACCCCTTGATGCCTTTCTCTGTTACCTTCTACCTGAACAAGGCACACACCACAGTGTTGTAGTCCTCTGTGCCTTTGCAGTTGCCCATTCCTCTGCCTAGAGTCATTTTCCTCCCCTTGCTTGCCTGGTAAACTGTTTTCCCCCATCTTTTCAAACTCAGAAGAGATGCCTCTCCCCAAGGAGGATTCTTCACTGACTCTTGTCCAATAAAGGGAATCACTCCCTTCATCATTCTACACTATGCTTTGTTCACCTCATTTGCATTTTGGTTGCACTCATCACACTGGTTTGTAACTGTGTTTGTGGGACTAATGCATTTTAAAATTTATGAGAGATTTCATGGAAGGAATCTGTGTAATGAGTTTTGGGTTATGCGTGGAACAGGGTAGGAGCTTAAATGATGTTTGTAGAACAGGCGAATGGTCACATTTCATTCATATGGTAGTAACATCATCTGGATTCTGAACTTCTGCTGGTGAAGATATCTTAGGTTAGATAACATATATACATCAAAAAAAGGCAAAAATGTTCTCATAGGAAAATGAGATGTATAAGGTATGTGTATGTATATACACATAAATACATATGTACACGTATCTGTATATACATCTATAAATACATAATACACACATGTATAGTTTCAGTGTATAAAAGGACACACACAAATGCACACACACACACACACAAACTTATGCTTATTCCCTCACAAAAATAATTTTCCCCAGCCATGAGACACTGCTATTTAATTAAGGATTATTAGGAAATACAGGAAGAGAAACTTTACCTAGGGCACTGAAACACATAGGTGGTTATAGAAATAAAACCTTGGTATTTTTATTCTTTACACATAACCTTCACTTCTACAGTCTCATCCAAACAACAGACCTGCAGCATCTTACACAGACTTCTATTTATCTACTTGGGCTGAGCTGACCCCACTGGAAATCGAACATTGCTGCAGATATTGATCCGGGCACATGGACACTGGCGAGGCTCCCTTTGTGTGAAATTTACAGAAGGGCCTGCTGGAGAGGGCGTTCTAAGTACAGAAGCATCCACAAGACTGCTGCTTCCCTCATAGGTCTGATAGAAAGAAATCTGCGGCCACTTCTATCTGGGCAAGGGAATAGCACCAGTGGTGCCTCACCGTGTATTGTGCTGAGCATGGCTCGGCTGTCCTGCTCACCCCTCTCATTCCTCTAGCTCCTCCATCTTGCTCTGACTCTTAATGTAATGTGACCAGTTAGTCATGACCTTCACATGCTGCACTGGTGCTCTGTTCTCCCTCTGCTCTGTCTCTCTGGCCTTAAGCTGTAGTGAACTCACTAAGCACGAGACTCCCCTTTAAAACATCTAACTGAAAGGAGTGTTGTTTGCTTTCTGGCCCTCAAACACCAAGGCACTGTTGTGCTCCTTAAAATTGTAAATTATGTCTGTTTAAGAAAATGTCAGTGTTTTTTAAAACAGAATAACAGTGCTGGAAAAGACTTGGCTGTGCAATTTGTTACCAAAGTTTCATGCAAGAAAAATGATGCATTCATCATTATGAGCACAGTCAAGGGTTCTAATGACTTGGGCACAATGCCTCTTCAGTTCTTTTAAGGAAAATGATGAACTTTTTTCTTTCTCTTCAGCAAGTTATCTGAGTAATGTAAAAGCTCATAAACTGAGATTCAGGGAGACACTGTCAATGAGGCACTATACTGAACAATTAAAACGTAAGACACATCTTGTATAATTAAATTGATTTTTTTTTTCTGCCAGAAACAAGACCTTCTCAGGTAATGATTGCTTTGGTTGTCTAAAATTGTATGTATTGGGGCGGCGGAGGAGGAGATCTGTTGTTACATTTATACATCATTTCATGTGTCTCCAAAATCCAATTCCTAAATAGGCCAATAGGATGATTCTTAAGTAGGGAAGGGTAAATAGCTATGGATGATCAGTACAATCGATGTAGAGTCACTGCACTAGGACACATATTATTTAGCTACTTAGAATTTCAGCTCTGCAAGTGGACTCATAGGTTTAGGAAGGCGAGGGTGAAAGTGTTAGCAAATGGGGCCAGGCCTCTGATTTTGATGATTTCTCTGGCCAGCTGGGACCTGGGCAAGGATCTTAACTTACCCGTGCGTTCTCCAGCGTCACACAAGCATGAGGTTGTCACATTTTGTGTGTGTCTGAAATACATTAAGGTCTGTAAATCAAAATGCTTCACTTTTTATATTAAAAATTGCCTTTTAAGGATAAGTATAACACCACACCCTCAAAAAGCACAGTGTCTTTTTGACCCCTGGGTAAATGTATTAAACTGGAATATTTACCTGAATTTTCCTTACTTGGCCTCCATTCATGCTAAGCAGCTGTTGGAATGAATACAAAGGGACTTGCCTGACTTTCTAGTAATAAGCTTCGTTTTTTTTCCTCATGGCTTGAACAGATTATTTAGTGGGTTGAGTTTTACCTTTTCCTGCAGTGGGAGTGGCTGCTTTTCTGTTAAATATTACTGGGTTTTATTAAGAGATATTAAGAGAAACCCTTGCCATATGGCAATTTCAAAGAAAGAAGGAATTAAAAAAGAGAGCTATGTTTGCTTTTATTTTTACCGGATGTTTGAAAAGCTAGAAGTAACCCAGAGGAGAGTAGGCCAGGGGTTTTGTGTCAGTGGGTGGAACGTATTTGCTGTGAAATGTGATGGAATGTTTACTGAGCTATTTTCCTCAAAAATAAAAATGTTCCTGCTCTCATATCCAGTTTACACAGCAGTAGCCTTTTAAAAAATGTTGCCTCCACGATGGGTGGGCAGGCTTCGTGTTACTCTCTTTGGAAGTAATGGCTCAAGGTTGTGCCTGGCTACGCTCACACTGTTGGGCAAAAGCACAGACAGATACGCTCCATTTCCAAGCATGTGGGAGCTGAGTTCCATCTCTTTCAGGTATTTACTAAAGACATATCTAATGGATGGGAGGAAATCTAATCCTAACAATGTTTTCTTGCTGTCTAGGTTAACATATGTGTTTCTATGCCTGACTCTCAACCTTGGACCTGTACCTCTGCAATCACTTGGCCCTGGATGGATGAGGGAGGGTGGCATGTGAATAGAAACTGGACCACGGAGACCACCAAGGAATGATGTGCCCTCGAGCAAGGTCCTCATTCTCTTTGAGCCTCTAGATTCTGTTAGAAGAAAGCAATGATACCATCTAACCTGATTAGGACAGTTATTTATTTGTAATAATTCTATGCATATAGAAAGAGATGGAATTTAATATAATAAAATCATAGTAGTGGTGATGTTAGTGGAGTGGGATTTTAGGAGAATCTGGTCTTCCGTGTCTCTGGATTTTCTGTAATTTTTCCTACACACACACATGCATACTTGCACACACTAGTGACAACAACAACATTAAAAGGCTTTTGGGCAGGTCTTCACAATGAATAATTCATATTATTTACTCTTCATATGCACCAATAGTCTTCAGTCAAAAAAATAAAATACATATAAAATACATACAAAGTATATATACTCTATTATACTCCTTCATGGGTTGTTTTGAAATTAAATGATTGAGCAAAAGTGCTTAATATCTTATAGTTTATTTTATAGGTATTAATTGTTATTTTGGAAATTATATTACCATTACTATATTGCTATCTGAAGTAACTAGTTTGTCACAAACATACATATACACATATATTATATGATTTTTATATTGTTATCATGTATCTCTATCTAACTCTATTATCTATCTATCTATCTATCTATCTATCTAATCTCCAGTAATTTGAACATTATTTGGGGTATTACATTTTTATTCATTTAGTGAGGGAATGTTAGTTAAAACTTTATTTTGGAAATGTGAAGATGAACTGTTTTGGAGGCTAGTTTTAAAAATTAAAAAGTGTGTTTTTTTAAACAACAGCAACAAAAGACCAGATCTTTATGTTGTCTTAGTTACTACCATAGTTTTAAAACTTCCATGTTTTCCAAGTCTGTGATTTTCTCTCTTTGAAATTCACTTTAGATGTCTGAGTGCCTTTTTTTTTTTTTGACAGAGTCTCGCTCTATTGCCCAGGTTGGAGTGCAGTGGCGTGATCTCGGCTCCCTGCAGCCTCCGCCTACCGGCTTCAAGTGATTCTCCTGCCTCAGCCTCCTGACTTTTTCTTTTTCTTTTCTTTCTTTCTTTCTTTTTTTTTTTTACAGTGGATCCTGCATTAGAAAACCACCAACTTATTGTAACTTTTAATTAATTATAAAAAGATAACTTTGTCATTGTTCAATCTTATAAAACAATGAAACCAAGTATAAACTATTTAAGTAAATTGCATTTATGGGATTTCTCTTTTCAGAATTGACTGTGGCTCCATGGTTTGTTGTAATTAATTAAACCATGTTCATTTGGAGTTTTGATCAAATTAGCTAAATATATTTATTTTATTCTATATTTGACCAAAAGTTTGTTAGTATTAGCATCATCTAGATTTTAGAGACAGTAATAAAAACTGGTAAAAATACTAAGTGGGAAAGTGTACTGCTGTAGCTTATCAATGTTAGAGCTTGAAAATACCTAAAAAATTGAACGCAAACAAGTAAACAAACAGAAAGAAAAAGCAAAAGCGCTAAATCGAGACGTATGCATACAAGCAGTATAAATTACCAGAAAAAACACTAGGTCAAGGTAAGGGGGGCATGAATTCCTATTCCAGCTTTGGAATTCCCATGTGGATTTAGGTGAACTGCCCCTAAGCCTCAGTGCCCTTTATTCATAAATAGATTTAATTGGGCCAAAACAATTCTGTAGGAAGTACCAATAGAAGGGAGTGTATGTCCTGTGCACATTTAATTTTGAACTATAGAAGCTCTATTTTTGTATGTTTTATATATTCCTGTCTTGTGTACAGTTCAGTTTGGAGTAAAGTAAGTGTTCTCTGTTTAAGACTATTAATGTATACATATTCCTCTCTAAGTAATCACTGAGACAGGCTGGCCTCCTCTAATACATGATTTAGGATACTCATCGTGTAGAGAAATCCTCGTATCTGGAATAATGTGGAGAATAAGAGTATGAATAGTGAAAATGATTCATTTAGTCAAATATTTATTGGTATCTACTATATGATAGAAAACTGAGGTCATAAAACAGCAAATCTTAAAAGGAAGTTCTGGATTGGAGTTAGGAAACCTAGAATTCAGTTGGGTCTAACCACACTAGCCCTGTCACCTCAACAAGTCCAATTTCTAGAGTTAGCTTATAATCTGATTTTCTGAACATATACCTTGTCAAATGTTGCTTTGGTTTCTAAATATCCACCTACTCATTCCCTCTTATGGCACCCCAAATATACTAAAACTTCCTTCCTTTTTTTTTTTTTTTTCTGAGCCAGAGTCTCGCTCTTTGCCCAGGCTAGAATGCAGTGGCGTGATTATGACTCACTGTCACTTTTGATCCTGGGCTCAAGCGATCCTCCCACCTTGGCCTCCCAAAGTGTTGGATTTTCAGGTGTGTGCCACCAAGCCTGGCCTCAGACTTACTTCTGATAATGTAACTCTGACTATACTAATTCGATTTAATTACTGTATGATTTTAGGTTTTAGTTTTCTAAAAACTCCTTTCCAGCAAATTTTTTACTCCTCACTTGTGTTCGTTGCGTCTATCATTAAGGTATTATTGCTTTACTCCTAACATGAGAAGCTCTCAGCTCCTTTAAAACACAACTTTGGGAGGGAAATGCTTGCATCCACTTGCATCTACTTTTCCATGAATTACTTGAACAAGTATTTGTCCATGGCAGGAGGGATTGAGCATGGTGGGATGGATTTGCAGAGTGTCTATTAATAACAGTGATGAAGGGACGAAAAGCGAAAAAGAGACTGACAAGTAATGATCACAAAAAGAGAAAAGAGAAATTTCCAAGTAGAAATACAACACATGTTTCCTGACCTTCACAGAGGAATTTAAGTTTATGTCATTATAAAGCTCTGAAGATATTTCAATGATTATGTTGGACAAAATGGAGCTCTTAAATAATCATACAGGTATGTAGCAGTTGATACTTAACATTAATATAGTATTATAGAGTATTATAAAAGTTCAAAGCCTGAGGTCATCTTTGCTAGATGATTTCTATGTCAATGAAAACTCAAATGTATAAGCCAAAAAGATTGCATGCACTGAGCTATCATCCTTCTCACATTCTTATATTTATAAAAACTTGTGCTAAAATTTCATTATCACCAATGTTTCTATCCTAATAAAAGAAAAATAACACACACTAGAAAGATACCCATGCCAGTCAGTGGACAGGAATACACTACGCAATTTCAGGTCTCTAAGACCACAGATCAAAATACATTACCCCACTTAAGGCAGACAACGGCAGGAGGACCTGACCTGGCCTGTGGTCCTATCTACTCCCTTTTCTGTAGGTTTTTGTTCATTCTAAATATAAGTGATCAGTTCTTACAAGTTTATATTCAAATAAGGGTTCAGAAGTAAATGCATCTATTCATTCAGTCAAGTAAAGTAATCCAATTTTCCTAGTGTATGCACATGTGTTAGTGGTTTGCTAATATATATATATATATTTTCTTTTTTAGAAATACATGTGCTGTGGCTTCAAGGGTGGAAAATTTTACACACTTGTATAAGTGAGGAGGTTTACTTGTAACCCTTTTGCATATGTTTTGGAGAAAACCTCTTTAAGAAAATAAATATTGCTTTAGCACCTAGAAATACATATAAAATACTGTGTTTAAATATCTCTCTTCCAGACCCTCCAAACAGTAGTATCAGGCCAATTGTTCTTTTGGTGCCTCGTCTTGGCACTGTGTTTATTCTAAAACATATTCTAGAAAACACCAAATAGGTATGCCAGTTATGACCTTCCAAATACATTCCACTTCTCAGCATGCTAGAATATATTTAAAACAGATTATATTTTCCTTCTGTGTTTCAGTTTTCACAGTTAATAAGACAGGCATTTCCATGGCTGACTTGCTGTTTTCATGGATAGCAAATATTCTGATTAGTATTCCAGATGCCAAGTTTACCAAATTTTATTCAGAATAGGAAATGCCATAGAAATTAAAGGTTTTGCCTCTTACTGTTTATAGCTAAAACATCAAAATAATAATATATAGCTAATATTCATGATTGTTCTGGTAGCTGCTGTTTCTAATGAAATATCCCTTGAACCAGTGTGCCTTGAAAAATATTCATGTGATGTAGAAGCTGCTGAGTTTAAAAAATATCTCCTAGCACTAATCTTATATTTAAAACTGTAACATAAAATCTTGCTTTGGATCAGAGAGATGACAAGGAGATTTGGAACAATGACTCTCCTGTCATTTCAGTCCTTATGACCTAAACTTCTTTGCTATTCTATCATACACAACTAACCTTTTAATACCCTGTCCAAGTGGGAAATAGTTGAAGGTAACATTGTGTAGGTTGCTGGTAAGATTTTCCAACTATTCTTGGGAAACTAACATAATGAGTTGTGTTTCAGTACAAGATCTACCATAACTTCCTAACCTCTTTTTTTCACAGGGAAAATGGACCCAGTGTTTCAAAAAAAAAAAAAAGGGGGAAGCTCAGGCATTTTTTCCCCTCATTTTGACTCATCATATGTTTTATGATGTTATGATATTAAACATGGTGTTGTAATAAGTAGGATCAATAAAAGTCAATAAGTGATTGGATGGGAAATGGAGGAAAATGTAGATGTTATGTGGCAGTGATGATGGAAATAGGTATTTCCAAGAGGGATGATAGTGCAACTTGTGGGTCACGTGAATTTGTCATACTTTCCAAAGATCAGTCAAAAACTATAAAAGGGATCCTTTTGAATTTTAAATATTGTATTCTTCATAAAATGTGGGATAATTTCACTGTTACATGGGCTGACAGGTTTATTTATTAAGCCTAGAAGTTTTATTCTTAATTAGTTTAATAATAACATTTTGGGTTGAATGCACTATAAACTTTATTTTGAGAGCACCTGCAACTGGAAGAATAACCTGAAATTACATTGATAATGGGTGTGTAAATTGAGCTGTTTTTCAGATCTGATGAATTTTTCTTTCTCTATTGAGAATTTTCCAGAAAGAAATATATTTCACTCAGTCTGGCATACAATAGCTAGCACCATTTTCCTGTCTCATACTCAAGGTCAGTTTGATAGAGGATGTGAGAATGCATAGCTGATTGGCCAGCTATACTGCCACCCAGTTAATGTTTAACGATGGGTGCTGGCTTTAGCAATCTTCATGGGTATTGTTCTGTCTGGATCCTTATCTCAGGCTGGTTTATAGTTAGAAGAGTCTCTAAAACTTTTTGAGAATTATTTATTCATGATCTCTGGTGGCTATAATTTCAGTTTAAATCCAGAGCAAAGAATCAGCATGATGCTATCTTCTTTCTCTAGAAGTTCAATAAATTGAAGAGAAAGTAAATTGGCATTAGCAAGGAAATTCACATTTAAAAAAAATGCATGTCTGTTAGGATCCAGTGGCCCAATATGCCTTCAAAAAGTAAGAACTCTCTTCTTAAAGGCAGAATCAGGTTCATGACCTAAGAATCTGCCTTCTTATACTACATCAAAGAGAAGAAAGAAAAGAAGGAAGGAAAAAGGAAAGAATTTTATCAGGCCAAGAATTTCCTTCTTCTTTCCTTCCTTCTCTTTAATGTAGTATAAGAAGGCAGATTCTTAGGAAAGACAAAAAGAAAAACTGAAAGAAGGAGGGAAAGAATGAAGAAAAAAGGAAGAAATAAAGGCAGAGAGTAATTAAGAATAAGCTACCTTTTGAAAGTTATCCAAGTAAGTTAATTATAAAAGCAAAATAAATGTCCAGATCTAGTCACATTTACACAAATTAGCATTAAGTTCTTTGTCAGTCATTTGTTAGTTGTCATTCATTCATTCTTCCCAGCTTGTGCTAAGAGCCGGAAGAATGATAGAAAAGACTCTTACCGTATAAGGCAATGGTTTAAAACCATGGGCAAAACCCTGCCTTTGAATACTTGACTGTCAGCAAAGTGACCTCCACAAAGTGCCATCCAATTTCCATTCCCCTTCCAGCTTGTTTGATGTTTCCAGGAACTGATAAAGTATGCCTTCTGCATTTAATATTTATAAATTGGTTAAATGTCTCAGGCTTTGGTCTAAGCCATATAACATAGGGCAAAGAATGAAAGAGGTTAGTCAGATCAGAGAGAAAAGCAAAGAGAGAAAGGGTCTCAACAGAGCTGTAGTTATTTTCTGTAACCAACTGGCCCTCGAAAACAACTGACATCCTTAGTCAGATGCTAAGCATGTGATGTGGAATGGCCATGGCTGGCACCCTTCACAGAGGATCGTGCGTCTCCACTGTGCAGGTGTTTCTGCTCCTGGAGGCCTGCCAGCCAGCAACCTGATTCTCTGAAGGGATCATACACAGTTGCCTCTTAGTTAAAACAGGACACTTATGCAAACACAGGATCCACTGTTGTTAAATTGAGTTGCTCTTGTTACCTTTCATTCTCTGGTTGTAAATGAGAGAAGCAGATGCTGGCAATGCAGGCTTTACAATGCTTGTTTTTCTACTCATTTAAATTGGCACCCACAGCTTCTACATAGAGACTACATAGCTCTGAAACGATGCATGAAATGGAAAAAAATGGGAACAATTTTTGCCCTGAATGCCCAGGTCACAGAAATTACAGATGCAGATTCACACAACAAATGGTGCTAAGTCTCCATTTAGTTTCAGCAAAGATTTAAGCTGACTGTAGTTGGTTGTGCCAATAAGCAGATAATTGAGTCAAAGGAGAATAGGGACTTAGGTGTGTCCCCTTCTTTGACACCATCTCATATGAATCTTTTGAAGTCCTCTCCTGTTTTCCTATACCACCTACCAATTTGTACTCCTCTATCACATTTCTTCCTGATTTTTGCTTTCCTTTTTGCTATGTGCCCTCTCCAAATATTCAAAACTTTATTTTCGTGCACTCTTTTCTTCCCTTCTATTTTATTTTTCCTTGAAAGTCCCTTACAGATAGCGCCTTCTCAGAAAGCATATTAAAGGGAGGCAGAATAAGAATGGGGTCATAGGGTTTAAGTATTTATTAAAAATAGAGACATATTCAAGAAGCAAAGCCACCAAATGACCCCTCTCTATAGGTGCCAGTCCATGTATTCTAAAGAAACAAAAGCTATGCTATGTCACTAAAGTTATGACTATCAACTGATTGTCTGCTGGAAGTACTTAGGATAGGTCACTTTGCTAAGCAATGTACGCTTGTCTGTGAATACCCATAAAACTGGATGGGGTTACTTCCCAGCTTTCTAGCTCTCACTCCAGACCTGTCTCTCTCAGTCAAAGAAGGAGATCAAATACAAGAGTAGAAGTTGTATTGGGAGTATAACAATGAAATTTATTTTAAATAAAGCAAGATCTAAATTCATACTGCATTTTAAAAGTTCTGCTTCTCAGCAATCCTGCTATTCAGATGTATAAATGAGGCTGAGCAGGCTTCCCTTTCTTTGTGGATTGTTACTTGATCTTTGAGAATTTATGGGGTTTCCAGGAAAAGTGTAAGATTTGACATCAGGATACTGGCCTTACTGTTCCAGCTGAGGCATCTACCAGTCGCATGAACTATCTACATTACTTTGCTTCTCTAAGCCTCAGGTTTTATTTCTATTTTTCTTTTTCATAGTGACAAAATTGGAATAAATTCCTTTTGAGAATTGAGTGAGTCAAATGAGATGAAATGTGTTCAAGACCTTTTACAATTAAGCAACTGTGAATAGAGAAGACTATCATCTATTCTATGACAGTAGCCATTACTACAATTTCAGATGTCTAACCTGTAAGAGATTCTTTTAACTTCTTTAGAAATCACCATATTGGCATATACCCATATATTTTCAAAGTGAGAACCGGAGATCAGTATAAAGAGTCTGTTTCGCCTGGTGACTAGAAGCATGAACTTTGTAGCCAGACTGTTTAAATCCCAACTTGGCTAATTTGGTGTTTTTTCCCCCATTGGTGAAATGTGGATAATAATACTGCCCACAACATAGGAATGATATGAGGATTCTGTGATGCATAATGATCCATAACATTTACTGAATTAAGAGAAATAAAGTAAGATAAACTGTGACCTGCTCCAGGATTTTATTTGCACAACTACTGTCATTGATAGTCTAATCAAGTGTCGAAGGCTACAAATACCATTTGATTTTAGAACTTTTACACAGAAATCAGCACTACAAGTTTCTTACGCTGCTGATAATATTTGAATCCTTTCTATTTTTACCTTCTCTTCCCTAACAAACCACTTCCCATGATTCATTTTTATTGGCAATCAAACAAGTGCTGCTCTAATGGCATGTAGAATTTAATCAATTAATGGAGTTCAATAGGCCATTTCCAGTTGCAATATTTTGAGAGGTTAATTTTGCAAACACCTGAATACTTTGGAAGATTATAGAACAGCCTGAAATTACTGAGTAGATGCCTAATCTCCGTGGACTGAAAAGAAAGGGATCAATATATAAGTGAAACCTTTTCTCTACCAAACGTCCTTGGACAAGTTGCTAATTCCCCACTGAAGCAGGATCTTCATCTTAAATATACATTGCCAGGTTGTTTTAAAAAATAATTGTTCTGAAAAATTATTCGTGCCCTGGCTATATTTATCATGTATGCTAGCTTCCTTCTTTACCGTACCTGCATTGTTGATTCCTGGAAATAAACAACTATTCATGACAAAAAAATTATCATTCAAACATAACATAAAATACTATCAAAGTGACCACAAAAACAATAGCAACAATCAAAGAGCAAAAGAAAGAGAAAAAAAGGAGGTGTGTGTGCGTGTGTGTCTGTGTGTGTGGGTGTGTATGTAGATAGATAAGAAAGATAATTGTTAATTGATTCTTAGACATTTCATTTAGGTTTTTGGATTGCTGATTAATTTGACCAATACATTTATTTACTACCTATATTATAAAGAATGGTTTATAGCAATAGTCATAGAACATTGTTAGCAAAATTAACCTTTTTATAACTAATATGTTAAAAGTAAGAGTTAACTAATTCATAATAAGAATTAACTGGTTGGCTATGCTTTAACATTTTCCACATAAGACACAAATTCAATTTAACACATTTCTTTGCCCTTGAATTCTCAAACTTTCGTCTACATTAGAATCACCTGGAAGGCTTGACAAACACAGATTTGTAGGTCTGTCCCCAGAGTTTCTCATTGAGTAGGTATGGGGTACAGGTCAAGGATTCGTATTTGCAAAAAGTTTCACAGTTATGGCCCGGCACAGTGGCTGACGCCTGTATTCCCAGCACTTTGGGAGGCCGAGGCGGGTGGATCATGAGGTCAGGAGATCGAAACCATCCTGGCTAACACGGTGAAACCCCGTCTCTACTAAAAATACAGAAAAAAAAATTAGCCGGACTTGGTGGCGGGCGCCTATAGTCCCAGCTGCTGGGGAGGATGAGAGAGGAAAACGGCGTGAACCCGGGAGGCGGGGCTTGCAGTGAGCCGAGATCGCGCCACGGCAGTCCGGTCCGGCCTGGGCGAAAGAGCGAGACTCCGTCTCAAAAAAAAAAAAAGTTTCACAGTTATGCTGATGCTGCTGGTTTGGGAACCACACTTCAAGAACTGCTGTCCAATAGTTTCTTTTCAAGCAATTCATTGTAAGGTAATTGATTTTTATTGTGCTAGGCTGTTAACTTATTTGGCTTCCTGTGAATCACATCCTCTGGGTACCAATGCCCTTTGCACGAATATGGGATGGGCTGGTGGCTTGTTTTAAACAATAGAATGAGGCAGAAATGATGCTGTCCTAGTTGTGGACCTGAGCTTTGAGATGGTCTGGTAGCTTTTACTTTTGTGCTAGTAGAAAGCAACCAGCACATGAAAAAAATCTAACTACTCTGAGACCCTTATGTTTGAGAAAGTTCAAGATAAGTGCATGGAGAGGCAACATAGCAGAGAATTGAAGAACCAAGCCAGCAGGGAGAACAGGTCCCAGGCAGACAGCCCCTGCCTGATGGCTCCCATCATCCAGACAGCATAAATTTATCTTACGGGTGAGGCCACTGTAAACCAGCTAGCCATCAGTCAGCACTAAGTAAAGCAGAAAAACTGCCAGCTCAACCCATGATCATGAGAAATAATAAACTGTTTTTGTTTAAGCCATTCAGTTTTTGAGGTGACTTTTTAAAGGCAGTGTTAGAAAGTTAAAACAAAATTTGTATCTGCAAGTACAATGCGTCTGTAAATGAATCACGTGAAATTAGTGGGTTTGGGGACTAGGTGGCAGTCCCTGAAGGGCTTCAAAGAAACTTTTACTATACACTGGAACAATATTTGGGAAATTGTTCTTGGTGGCTAGAGGGAATGGGGCTGGTGGAAAAATGAGTGAGGCTTCCATCTGCAGTAAGGCTGATGATAGAAATGATACTTAATGACCTTGTGGCTTGGGTATTGTGATTTCCGGGCAGAACGTTGAAGCTACCTATTTTGACTTTACCTATTTAAGACAAAGACAGGAGGAACAAAATAAATTACATAGGAAATTTTAGTTTTTGAATAAAATTAATAATCAGTGTGAAAAAGCCAGGATTTGCTTCATTCAAATATAAATCTGGTTCTTGGCCAGGGGTGGTGGTTCACACGTTGAATCCCAGCACTTTGAGAGGCCAAGGTAGGAGGATTACTTGAGGCCAGAAGTTTAAGACCAGCCTGGGCAACATAGAGAGACTCCCCTCACTACAGAAAATAAAAAATAAATTAGTGGGGTATGGTGGCATGCCTGTAGTCCCAGCTACTCTGAAGGCCAAGGTAGGAGGATCCCTTGAGCAAAGAGTGAGGCTGCAGTGAACTATGGCCGTACCCTTGCACTTTAACCCAAGTGACAAAATGAGACCCTGTCTCAAAAATATAAATAAATGAAAATTAACCTGTTTCTCATTCTCAGCTATTCCAATTGTCGATAATTCTCACAGTAACAAATGGCCTGAGGACAAAGATGAAATCTGGTTGTGGCATTTGGGGTAAGGTCAGGTTTCAAAACCCTTTGCTAATTTCTTTGAAACACTTTAGGCAATACTTCCTAGATTTTCTCTACTAGACTACAGGTTTCCTAAGATCATAAAGGCATGACTCGTGGAACTCCTCAGCAAGAAAAAAAAGGACTTCTAAGAATCATAAGACATTGTTCTACAGCTGAGATTCAAGAGGGTTTTTTTTTAAATAGATGTATTGTTATGACTTTTGTGTATTTTATTTTAATAGGGTAGACTTTCAAAAGATTTACTGGAAACCTACAAAGCCTTTAAGGTAATTGTATTAGCAGAAGCACTACCAATTTGGATTAAGAGGGACAGACACAGGTTAAAATAAACAGGGGCCTTTGGATGTTAACTTCCTATTGACAGCAAGTACTAAGAAAGCAACCCATCTGCAAATATGGGTCAATTATTATGGAAAAGGAAGGATAGATCAGAGAATAGAACCAAAAACCACTAAAAAAAATTTCCAGACATTAGAATTGAGCCGTAGTTGAGGAACTATTTATTTATACCTGGATAAATTTTAGAATTTTTTGGACCAATGATTACTATGTGCCTCTCATATTTTCTGTTTTTGAATGGGAGCATTTGTTGTAATTTTCCTGTCCCTGGTTTACAATTGCATGTTGTGGATATGAGGGACAGATTAACTTGTCTCACATGCTCACAGATCTTCAGATCAAGAGAAGCTAGGCCTGAAGAATCTCATCTGCACCTGGATATGACCTAGGTGATGAGAATCTGGACTTCAAGCCTAAGACAATGCTCTAATAAGATGAGGTTTTATTGGTCTCAGGAAAGAGTAAATATATTTTCCATATGGAAGGGACTCAAATCATGGAAGGCCAGAGGACAGATAAACTTAACTGCAGGAAAAGGCCATGTGTGGCAGCCCCTGAGCTTCTGGCTGACAACTGGCATTGGACTCGTCAGCCAAGAGAATCAGCCACTGTGGAAGCAGACCCTCCAGCCTGAGTTGAACCACCTTAACTGACACCATTGCAAAGATCATTTCAACCCAAATTGCATAATTATCAACAAAGACATTATTGTTGTTTTAACCCATTTAGCCCAGTAAATTTTAGAGTACTTTCTTATGCAACAAGAGATATTTAAAATGTTTTGTCTCTGGCACAAAGACAGATTAGAGTATTTTCTTAAAACTACCATCTCATCCCTTTTCCATAGCTTGACTCCAGGGATTCCTATTAGGTTTTGCTCATTTATGAGTTTTTCTAGAAAACACAGCCCCAGTTTTCTTTCCACATTCATCTTCTTCCCCCCTCTTCTACTTTGCATTCATCACTTGTTATAGTAACCAGTGGATACATTCACAGTCATTAATTAGTTTTTTTTCTGCTTTCATATACTGTATCTAGCATTCAATTTTAAAATCTTATCCTCACAGAAACCATTGAAATAAATCCTACTGAGTAGTGCTGGAATCTGTTTGGTAGGGATGGGGTTAGGAAATCTTCTCAGCCTCTGAGTTCCCTCTGGTTACTTTCCTAGGCTCAGAGGATGCATAAATGGTGCTCACAGGTGATTGTGCAGTGCCTACAGGGTACAAGCACATCTGGGCTCTATCTGTCCAACCATCTCCAGTCCTGAACAACCAAGAAATTATTTTGCTCAGATTGCTTTATTTTAAAGCCTACCAAACTTCCAGTTTTCCTTTAAAGTCAAGTGGTTAAGTCATTAATATTTTATTTTGGAGGATTAAATTTGATACAGACAGGATTTTATTTTTTGAGAAACTGTAAGATGTTCAAAGGAGTGAGATAAATTCTTCACCTTTGGAAAATGTCAAGGCTAAGTTAATATTCTTCTTGCCTTCCAAATATGGCTCTATTTTATCTTCTAATGATAAATATCAATAAATATTCAATATGTGATATATTGCAGCATTGAATGTTCCTATGGTCTACTTAGTTCTGCTTCTTTCATTTATTCACTTATATATATGTCTATCCACCCATCAATATTTCATGGCCATTTTTTTTCTGAATAGCTCTATATTAAGGATTGAAATAAACACACAAAATAAAAAGTAATGTCATGACTTTCATGGATTGAAAGAAATCCAGTTCACTTTAAGGGATCTTGGAGAAATAGATGGTTCTTGAACTTGATTACTTTATATTTAAGTAGTTACTAAAAGGTTTTAAAAAAAGAAACAGATATTTAAATAGTATTTTGACACATCGTAGAGTTCTCTGCAAATTTGTTGAAACCTCAGTGCATGAATAAATGAGATGAATAAATGAAGTATCATCTGAGTGCTTACCTAAAACCTAGGAAGATCAAAGGATGCCAAGGAAATTCTGTTTTCTAAATTGGGGCATGTTTTGCCAAGTTCAAGTTCTTTTCTCTTTCTCTCAGCCTCACTTAGGAACTTTTAGAATCTGTATATTGTTCTCCTTCACCAGGAAGTCAAAAATAAGAGAAATATGAAAAAGCATCTTTGCTTCGAGAAAGAATAGCCAATGCTTCCAGATAATCATATAAAACCCTTCTTAAAAGAAAAAAAAAGACTTGAAGCCACTAACAGAGGAAGAGTTATTTTCTTGGAATTTATACTAACCTGTCTTTTAGTAAGTCTCAATTTGAAAGACTGAGTAGAGGCCAGAACTGCTAGAGAAAAACAGAGTATCAGGATTGGAGAGGGCCCCATGTATTATTAGTTGTGAAAAATAAATCCTATATGATTCTTTAACATGCAAAGACGGTAAAGGGAATAGAAATATTTTGATTACATGTGGCTGTGTAACAAATTACCCTAAAATTTAAGGGCTTAAAAGAACTACTCTTTCATCATTTCTCATGATGTCATAGGGGAGTGGTATGCTGATGTTACAATGTCCAAATGGCTTTTTCACTCACATGCTTCAGACATGTATGTGGCTCAAAATGGCTCAGCCTGGGTCATGTGTCTGGGACTTAAATTTTCTCTTTTAGTTGGGCTCATTGGCTGTCTTCCAGTAGTCTAAGGGTTTCTGTTTCTCTATAGGTTATCTTCACATGGCCTTAACACACAGTGTCTCTAGCAGGGATGCCACACTTCTTACACAGAAGCTGGGGCTCCCAGGAATGCAAAAACAGAAGCTGCCAGGGCTTCTTAAGCTTTAGGTCTGAAATAGGGCGGCAGTGTTTCCACTGCATTCTATCAATTAAAGCAAGTTTCAGGCCCACCTCATATTCAAGAATAGTGTACTACACGAAGATGTGAATACCAGAAGGAATAGGCCATTGTGGCATTCCAACATAACAGAAAACCAAAATACAGTATTTAGACCGGCTAACTGGAGCCCAAAGTCTAAAACCAAAGTTGCAAAACATGCATTTGACTCCTGCAAAATGTTTAGATGGCAAGAAGAGAAGATCATCATAGAATGACTGATGCTAAGTCTCCCAAGAATGGAATAAGTAGGGAAAAAAATGCGCTGGAGAATGAGAGACTATTTCATTTGTCATCTTGAACATTAATTGTTTTGATCGAAATCATCCTTTTCAATATCAGAGAACAGAATGAATTTTACCATAGTGTTGTAAATTATACTCTAGAAAAATCAGACTCCGTAAAAGTATTCTCTATTTAAGGAATGTGTGTTTTCCCACAAAATTTTTATCCTTGGTGCTTTGTCATAAAAAATTATAAAATAAGAGAAAGTAAGGAGAACACCACTTTAACTGAATCTTATGTATTTTAGCTGTGGGCTGCAGCTTTACAGGGGTAAACAAGTATCCAAAGAAATTTTATACACGGGAACACCACCATTTACATCTTTTGTTCTGTTTTCTTGCATGTTGTACAAGGTCATGCCTAAAAATGAATTAAAGGGCAACTGTCAAGATGATAGCTTAAAAATAATCTTTTCTGCACTGCTTCTGGGATGCTCAACTGTGTAGTTTAAAAAAAGACATATTTAATCATCTCCTTATCTGGTTAATTTACATTACCTCATTGTAAGATATTAAAAGAATGACAGGGCAATTCATACTTATTTTTTGTATATTTCACTATCTGTTGCTCTAGGACTAACTCACTTTTACAAATGAAAGCTGGAATAGGTAGCAAAAACATTGCAGGGGAAAAGAAAATCTAAAACGCGACTTCAAGTTCCTTACAGAATAATTTGTTTTCTTAACTTTAAATTCTATTTTCTATTTTTTTATATTATTTTAACATTTCAAATTTGTGTCTAACCTCACGTGTAGTAATTTACTCTAGGTTCGCTCTAATTATAGTCCCAGTTTCTATTTTCCTGCCATATAGATTCAAAATACATTTTTATGCAGCTCTGCAGCTGTGCATGAGATGAAATATTTGAATCGCAACTGATGTTGTGTGTGCTTTTCACCCCAGGAGATTTCTTTCAAGAAAAAGCAATGGCCAGGATGCCTCAGCATTTCTTTATCAGTATTCACACAGCTTTTATTTGTGGCTTCATTTTAATCCTCGGGCATAAGAATTGGAGCTCTAAATGTGTACTCTCTGTTTACATTACACAAAATGGCCAAGGAAGAGGAAAAGGGGGGAAAAGAATGTAGAAATAAGATTTTAAAATATGATTGCTGCCCCGATGTGAAGAAATTAGGTGTAAAACGATAGCCAAAATTAACATGTGTGCATGTGTGTGTGTGTGTACATTTGTGTGTTGCAACCTCTTTGTTGACTCATAATCAACACCATTTTCAAAAAAGCTTATTAGCAAGAATGGCTATTCTACTTTGATACTTCAATTGTGATTTTTTTCTTAATTTGCAGCCTTGGTGCGTATGGATATATGTACACATGATACACATGATCACTTATCATTAAAAGGAACATATTTGATTATGTTCCTTTACTAATAAGGTGACTTCTTTGTTTGTCTGAAAACCACAAGATAAGTCAAGACCCTTCTCCCTTCTCTTACCACCAGCGTTTTGAACTGCTCTGAATAATCTAAAGCTCTGTTCAGCTTGCAGCCAGATGTGAACAATCACTGCTTGACACGGAGTACAAATAACACCTACTCCAGCCATTACTCTTCAATTGGAGCTCTGCTCTTGATGGAGGCTGAGATTGCTCTGGCTTGTGTAACTTGCACATGGACAGTAGTAGGCACAGAGTGAGAAGGAGGTCAGAGTGTTTAGGCTGCAAGCTAGAGACCGCTCTGCTCTGGACGTCTCCCAAATGAGAGTGGTCTGTTTTAAAGTGAAGTGCGGTCACAGGCCACAGTTCAACCTGAAGGACTGAGTAGACTAATGTATTTGGCAGACTCAGACCCGTTAAAACAAAACAAAATAAAAAATAAAGCGAAGAAGGCTATAAGCCTACTTTGAAACCTAAATGGCCATTCACTTTCATTTATGAAAATCTTCGGAAGTCTTCTAACCATCCTAGGCTAAACTGTTTATGGTTCATGGTGTTACAGAAAATGGAGTCTTGACATTCTGACCTTGCATGAACCTGAGATCTAGAAGAGAATGGAAGAGCCTGGAGAGCAGAAGTGCTATTCCCTTAGCAAGCTGCTATGTTTGATGGTCGTGGTCAGAGCTCACCAAGATCCTGGGATTGTGCTTCAAAAATAAAACTAACAACCCTTAATTCCATGTAGTATTGATTGGCTTTGTTTCTGCTGCGTGAGTCTTTTTTTTAATTTTATTTTTAAAGTGAGGTTGCAATCATTGCTTCCTCCTGGATGTTGAGTACTTGTTGTGAAGAATAACAGCATGTTCCACCCGCAGAGAAGGCCCCTACTGAGTTAATGCTCAAGTCCAAGGGATCTGAGCTATACAAACCAGGAAAACAGGTTGTCTTCCATTGTGCTTTATTCCTTAATTATTTCTGTTTTATTTACTTTTGCATCTTAAATGTTGTTTTTGTCAGAAGTGAGATTGTCTTCTTTTAAATCTTCATATTGAATTAATTCCCTCAGAGAAATATATGAAATGTTTGCACCTAACACGGTGAAAATAAACATGGGCCACGAATTGCGGTTCATACTAGTGAAGTTCGTGGTTCAATGATTAGAAAAGGAAAGCAAAAAGGAGAGCAATGTATCCTTTAAAGGAGGCCTGAGTTGCATAAGAAGATGTAAAATGCATAAAAATTTCCTGCCTTTAAAGATCATTTAGAAGTAAAAACTGGAGGAGGGAAAAAATGCTGTCATATTCCTGAAACAGAAAAGAGAAAACTCTCCGTGTGAACTCTGGCTCCATTGAGTACTTGTTGCTGTGATACTGTCAGACTCTGTTATTGGTGGCCCACAGGAAGCCTGCAACTCACTGACTGCCACTAGTTAAATTAAATTAAATTGTGCCACCTTGGCTCCTAGAGCTATGAATAGACCCACCCTAATTTGTTTCACCTTTGGGGAAAATCACCTGTTATAAGTATGCTCTGTGAAAAGGGTACTAGATTTCCCTTGAAAATAATCTTTATGTATTGAAGCTTTTCAGAAAGGTAGAGCTGCTGAACATAAATAATTTAAGAAATGATCAGATGAGATATAAACATTAAGAATGCTGATCCAAATGTACTTGCATGTTGAAAAAAATCTAAAAATTGAAATTATTTCATTAATTCAGTGATATATTTGAAGGTGCACAGATCTTAAATGAAGATCTTGAATGTTTATGTGTTGTAGAAACATTTTTAACCATGCACAGATCAAGATATAGAACATTTCTTGCCCCTTAGGAGGCTTCCAGCTCACCTTGCATGGCAAATGTGCACCCCAAAGGGAGCCATTTTTCTGTATCACCTGGTTTTGAATGTCACACAAAATAAAAGATATGGAGTTCACGTATTTGTACCTAATGTCTTTTACTCATCATATATCTGTCAAATTCATCCCAGTTGATACAACTGGGAAGTATATGAGTAGTTGATTCTTTTATGGATATATAAATTAAATTATATATCTCTAATTTATTTACCATATCCCCATATTGGAATATATATATATATTCCAGTAGTTCATTCTTTTATATGTATATACATTTATATATATTTATATTTATATATTCCAGTATGGGGCTATGATAAATAAAGCTGCTATGAACACTATTGTATATACCCTTTGGAGGACAAAGCACTCATTTTGGACAGGTACATACCCAACAGTGAAATTACAGGTTATAGAGTATATTGATTTATTAGGTGCTGCCAAAGAGTTTTCTAAAGTCATCATACCAATTGACACTCTCACCAGCAATTCAAGAGTTTTTGTTGCTCCACATTCTACCCAACACTCTGTATTCTTAATTGTAGCCATGCTGCTACTTGTTAGTATATCTTAATTTATATTTTTCTGATGAATAATCATGTTGAGCATCTTTTTATATGTTTATTGCCCCAACTGTTTTTAAAATATAAAATTTGGGAGTTTATGTGATTTGAATCTGTGTCCCTGCCCAAATCTCACGTGAAATTTTAATCCCCAGTGTTGGAGCTGGGGCCAGGTTGGATCATGAGGGTGGATTTCTCATGAATGGTTTGGCACCATCCCCTTGGTGCTGATCTCAGGAGAGTGAGTGAGATCTGGTTGTTTAAAAGTGCATAGCAACTCCCCACTCACTCTCTCTTGTCCCTGCTTTTGCTGTGTGAACCGCTTGCTCCTGCTTTGACTTCCACCATGAGTAAAAGCCACCTGAAGCCTCCCCAGAAGCAGATGCCACCATGCTTCCTGTACAGCCTGTACACCTGCGAGCCAATTAAACCTCTGTTCTTTATGAGTTACCCAGTCTAAGGTATTTCTTTATAGCAGTGCAAGAACGAACTAACGTAGAAGTTCAGCTTAAAAATTTACTCCAAGAGGCTTGGGGATCATATCAGTTTCTTGGCAGTGAAAACAAAGGTGAGAAAACAAAACTAAAGTTTATTTAGTGCCTATCATGTTGTGAGAACTTTAGATATGCCATCTCAATTAATTCTTTTAACGGACATATGTGGTATTTTTAATGGCTATAAAATTCGTAAGTTTATGAATAGAGTTCATTCAGTTATCTAATCTCTCTCCTCCTTCTATACCCTGATATGCCTTGATTCTCCATTATCCTCATATAAGTTGGAGATTAATGTGTTTCCTTATTTATGGAGAATAATGGTTATTGCTATGGCTTCTTGATAATATTTCCTTAACCTATTAGCAATCTAACATCATCAGGTGGGATGGTTTTCTCTATGGTTTTTGGTTTTTGAATTTTCACAATAAATCTCTATTTCCTTTGTAATTGAAAAAAAAACTGTAGAGTTATTTCCATTTTAGGGAAAAAAATCTCTTCCTTCCTCCTGGCTAAATGAGAAACCAGGTTCTTGCCTTCTCAAATTGTATTATGAGAGGGTAATCAATGACCTGTTTGCTTTATTACTTATTTTCAAAGTCATCTCGGCTTCCAGCTTTAAATTAATAAATAGTCTAGTCCTAACTCTGAAGAAATCAAGTATCTTCATTATTCTTTTTAATTTCAGCAATTCTCCCTTATTTCGGGTTTTCCTTTTACAAAAAAAATTCTCATATTTATACTTAGTCTCATGGACATAATTAGCCTATTTAAGAAAAAGATAGTGGGTATAAAATAACTTGAGAGGAATATCAATCATCTTCCTAATCTCACAAAGAAGTTTATGTGGTACCTTAGGAGGGAGTGTTTAAGTTTGTTGATGAGGTCACTGATGTTATTATTGGGTAAGAAATTTCCTACATCTCTATTTTCTCTTCCTCTCTTGCCCCTACAACCCAAAACAAAACAAAACAAAACCCCAAAACAAAAAAGAAGAAAAAACTTTAATAAAAAAAGACATTTAAATATTTTTTTAAAATATTAAAAGACACACTGAATATTAACCAAAGACTTTCCTGTATGGTTCTGAAGAATGATGAGGGTAAACTGGCTAGGTCAAGTCAATATATGGAAGTTTATGCTTTCAACATTTTACACAAAGCTGGGTACGTAACAGATACCCAAACATCCTTGTTTGATTTGTCATATTTTTCCTTGTCCAGATACTTTTAAATATCAGAGTTGTCTCAGTATGCTTGCTTATCTTGCATCTAAACAAAAGCCTGTTCATTTTTGGTATCGATTCTTTTTACTGCAAAACTAAAAACATCTTTCTTAAACCATCATAATAAACCACTTCAACTTCTGAAGTTCCAGAATAAACCACTTCAACTTCTGAAGTACCAGGTCCAGATCACTCTTTAATGTCTTCATTAAGGATGAATACATTATCCCTAAGTGTCACCAGGAGCAAATGCATTAACTTCTGAGCCACCTTGGATAACGTCAAATGACATGGCATAACTCCAGCTTGCCCATATTATGTATTTCAATTTTGGTATATTTTGTATCTGTTTTTCTATGTGGCATAATGTTCAGTGGTTGGAGGTGTTCATCCAATTTTAAACCCACATTTTGCCACACATTTGAGTTGATTATTGCAATTGAGTCAGTTGAGAAAAAGCCTATGGATTTAATATAAATGTGCTATCTTGTATTTGGCAATGGCAATTGTATATTTGGATAGGCAAGAGGGCTGGCTGCCAGCTCTCCATGGAGGTTGCAATTTCTGATGCTTTTCCCCTAGTCTGTTTATTTTGACCTTAAAGTAACTTCATTAAGTTAAAGAGTCAGCAATAAATTTCTGTTGTAGAATTCAAAACACTCACATACTTTTTTGGAGTAACAATGTTTGTCTAGTGGAGGTTGGAATAATTCAGCTCAGTTGCCTACAATCCAATCTTATTTGCAAAGATTGAACTGGATTTTCATTAAGAGTAGGAGCCAGGGGCAGCAGGGGTGGATGGGTGCCAGGGGAAGCAGAACAAAACCAAAAACGAGAGGTCAGGGAGAATATGGGCGAGACAGTGATCAGGTGTTTGCTTGGAGTTGCTGCTCAGTGCATGGAGAATGATATTTCTCAGCTGTTATTTTAGATATATGTGGGTGGCTATTCTGAGATTTATGTAAGGGCTGGACAGGATATGAGTGGGTGTGACAAAGACGTGGCTTCCCAGGAAAAGCAACCAAACAAGAAAAGGGCATGATAGAAAGGCATAACCTTCATTTAGACGACAGTTCTTGTATCCCTGTAGATTTGAAATCTTCAGCTGTGAAGGTGTGCATACAAGGCCAAGGGAAAGGACATATGATTTTAACCAGTATCTCTTGTTCAGCTTTGAAATTCATTATATCAATGAGTGAGATATAATACTTTCCACTGAAGATGCATCTCTCATGGCAGCATACTCACAAATGTGACCACAGGCTGCAGAAACCAGAAGGGAGGAAAACCATAAAGGATTAATCGAAATGAAATACAACTGGAAGGAGAATCACCATGTCTTCCATCTTTTTAGCTTCAACATGAACTAAGGTTGAAAACAAAGTGTGAAGTCTTTGGAATATTTGAGAATCCATCATTGAAAATGAGAGCCAACTACCTAATAAATAATAAATAAATATTTCCCTTCTCCCAAAACCCACAAAGAAGTTCTGATTTTGAATACTAGAATGGCCCTAGAAGCCCATTTGGAAATACTTTCTTGTCCTTATTTATCCATTGATTCAATAGACATTGTTTGGGAACTTGCTACTGCCAATGTCTGTGCTTAGTGTGGAAGTACAGAGATGAGTAAGGTATAGTTTGTTGCGTTTAAGAGTTCACATTCTGCTGGGAGAGATAGATACATGCAATATTAGAGCTGTGCACAGGATATTATGGGAACACTAAAAAGTTTTACTTATAAGATAAAGAGTAGCAAGAAGAGCAATGTGAAAATTTTATGGCTATGCAAGAGTCATGCCAATGAAAGAACAGAGGAGTAAGGGAGAATATTCCAGGAAACAGGGACTCACTGTGGGAAGGCTAAGGAAAAAAATTTTCTTTTTTAAAAAGGTATAGCACAAGCTGTTTTCTTTAATCCTTATAGAAAGTTTCACATTTGTAAATTTGTTGGGCAGGAAGATAGAAATTAAACTGAAAAGACAGGCAATGGTCAGATAATAGGATGCCTACCTTTTCCTGCTAAAGACTTGAGAGCTAGAATATAGGACCTAATGGATGGTATAGGCAAAGGGGAGTCACTGAGGGCTTTAACCAGGGAAACTGATTGAATTTAAGTACTTGATATGATTTGGCTGTGTCCCCACCCAAATCTCATCTTCAGTTGTAATCCCCATAATCCCCACGTGTCATGGGAGGGACCAGGTGGGAGGTAATTGAATAATGGGGGTGGTTTCCCTCATGCTGTTCTCATGATAGTGAGTTCTAATGAGATCCCATGGTTTTATAAGTGCCTGGCATTTCCTCTGCTGGCACTTATTCTCTTTCCTGCCACCCTGTGAAGAGGTGCCTTTCACCATGATTGTAAGTTTCCTGAGGCCTCCCCAGCCATGTGGAACTGTGAGTCAATTAAACCTCTTTCATTTATAAATTACCCAGTCTCAGGTATTTCTTCATAGCAGCTTGAGAGCAGACTAATACAGTACTATAATCAACACTGGCTTTTATTCTGCTTTAAGTGATTAGTTTAAGGCAATGTTTCCCAGACTTATCTGCACATTAGAATCCTCTGGTGGGATATATTGAAAATTCCAAAACCCAGACCACATCCCAAGCCAATTAAGTTATGATCTCTGGGGATATATGTTGGGAACCAATGGCTTAATGAACAAAGTTTAAAAGGGAGTGTTATTTGGAGCAGATGGAATTGACTTGAGAAGGGTGTGCCAGTTATTTATTTTTCTTGCATATGCATTTTTCACAACTCTTAAACTTCCTAGTTTTTAAGTGATGGAGAATGGTTGTTGAAACAGGGTCAAGATCTCTTAACAAGATAAGAATCTACTCAGTTTTGTTCACTGCGTGGGCAGTTTCTGTCCAGCTAGTATAAGTAGGAGATTGGGCAGAAAGGATGACTTTCCAGAGACTACATCTTTGGGTCCATAAATTTTTCTTCATTTTTTTTTCCATAGAATCATGTCCCTTAGCAACATTTTTACTATAGCACGATATATTTGTACAATATTTATACTTAGAGCACAAATATTCATTTTTATCACTATATGTGTCTAAAGAGGCATTACATACCGCATATATCAATTATGGGAAATACACTATTTCTTTGCTACTCAATTCAGATAGGGACCACATGCCATATAAAATGAGCTTTTCTGTTATGTCCTGGGTCACACCTTTTCCCACTACACTGGGTTCAAAACAGAGATTTTTTTTTTGGCCTTTTCTTGGATGTTGAAGAGGCAGGTTTTTAATTTTCCTTTTTAGTTACAAAATTCTATTTAGTTAAAAACAAAATACAACAGTTGCAAACTGTGAACTCTTACTGGTCTAGCTAGTGACAAGTACAGAAGCTCATCTGAGATACAGGATAAAGATAGTGATTCCACGTGCCACATCCAGATTTGGTAAATTTAACATGTTGCTCAGAAGTCTTCGTTTTAAACAAATATCTGTTCATTCTGATTTGGTTTGTTGTCACTTTTTTTTTTTTTTTTTTTTTTTTGAGACAGGGTTTAGCTCTTTCACTCAGGCTGGAGTGCAGAAATGTGGTCATAGCATACTGCAGTCTAGAACTCCCTGGCTCAGGTGATCCTCTCACTTCAGCCTCCCGAGTACCTGGGACTACAGGTGTGCCCCACCACACTTGGCTAATTTTTGTATTTTTCTGTAGAGATGGGATTTCACCATGTTGCCCAGGCTGGTCTTGAACTCCTGGGCTCAAGCAATCCTCCCAACTCAGCCTCCTAAAGTGCTGGAATTACAGGTGTGAGCCAATGCACCTGTCTTGTCACTTTTAGACACACTGACTTTGGCAATAAAGATGTAAAGAGAAATGAGGAAGTAAAACATGCCTTGAATGTGTTTTGAACCAAAACAATTTTTTGTGGCTTCCAAATTTGTTTGTTATAAGACATTGTGCTAAATTTGAGTGGTTTTCTCCCATCAGAAATCCTAAGAAAAATATTTAAGGTGGTTCTTCTTCTACCTTTTAAGCAGGCTCTCCTTACCTTTTTTTCTACCCTTTCATGAAATGTTTGCTTTTCTCTCATACCCATACTGTATTTGTTGGTGCTATAGACTCTCTTCATTCCTTATCTTTGTTCCGTGTCCTTAATCCAATTTTCTAACTTTTCTTTTTTCCTCCTTCCCTTCCTTTCTTCCTTTTCCTTCCGTCTTCTCTTCCTCCCTTCCTCTTTTCCTCTCTTTCTTTTTTTGCTTACTTTCCTGGGGATCAGCCATTAGGGGCTCTACCTGGTTGGCCCAGCCGATGCTGTCACTAGAGCCAGGTGAGACTTTCTGGCTTCTATGTCCATGCGGTAGCACCTCTGTTCCACAGGCTGCAGACTGCAGCGGAAATGAGTGTTGGACTGGAAACCTCGTGATCTAGACTTGCTTTAACATTTAGCAACAGGCTGCTCTTGAACAAACACCGTTTCTAAACTATAGTTTCCTCTACAGAGATTTGGAAAAGGTATTATCTATTCTGCCTACTTAATGAAGTTATAATGTAAAGAAGCGAAACTACTGGATGTCACAATAAGTTGGAAATCTCCAAAGCCTCAAAAATACCCAAGGCAGTGGTTCTCAGTTTTAGCTTGCATCAGACTCACCTGGAGGACTTGTTAAAACGCAGCTTGCTGGACCTCACTCTCAGAATTTCTTCTTCACTGGGTCCCTGGTACCCGGGCATTTTCATGTTAATGCTGCTGATGGCAGTATCAGTGGTTGAGAACATTGGTCTGAAGCATTATTATAAAATGGTCTAATCTCACAGTTTGCATCTGCTCTCTGTGATTCCCTTAGATCTAAAATTCAGAGATGCCATTAGGAACATAAAGGTGCTAAGAGGAATTTGAAATGACCAGGAGCGTAGGTCTCCAGAAAGTGCCTACCAAATAGGAGCTAGAAGCAGCTGAAAACAGATTTCACCTGAGGAAGCGCCACAGATTTCTAAGAAATTATATTTTAGACCTTGTGTTTCCTTGGATGATGAGTTAATTTACTTTTCTGGGCTATGAAAGTAGTCAGTATTATCTTTTAATTGAAGCCTAAGAAGGGACAACTGAGAAGGGGCCTCCTGCAGGCCTCTCTGCTGCCGCATGTTTAATGGCACAGTTCTGGCTTACTCTAATGAAGAGGAACAGAACACTGTCAGCTTCAAAGAAAATTTTCTGTGCTTTAAATGGTAATGCGGAGAGCATATTAGATAATTTTAGCTGGAAAATCAAAATATGCTGTGACACAGCTATAAAACTCTTTGCTACGAAGCCAATATCATTCTAGCTGATGGCTATTAGACCTCACAAAAGGAGGTTAATTAACAAAACAAACCAGTTGTAAAACGGTCTGAGGGGAGTCTGGTGTGTTGCGTCAAGCTTTGAGGTGCCAAATGAGACTACATCCACCTAAAAAGAGGGGAAGCTGGCTGGATGGCAGAGAAACTCAGAACGCCTGTAGATTTGTATCTAAATCTGGCTTCTACGGCATATCTACGTGTAGTATGTGTGCTTGACCAAACATCAGATCAATCAGGCCTTTGAAGAAATGATGGGTCAGTCTAATTGGTCTTTCCCAAACAGTTGCACATACTGTTAAATTAAAAAAGAAAAGATGGGTCAGCTTAAAGCCATTCACATGACTTGGATTAGCTGTCAAGTTCCCGCAAAGGCCAAAGCCAGGAATCCTTGCTCACTGTTTCTTCAGGGTACAAGGAAGGGTTCGACTGGCAGCATAGCTCTTGGTTGCCCTCTGCAGGGACAAACATCCGAAGCTTTTTGTCTGGGGAAAAGACTCAAGAAAATTGCAGGCCTTGGAAAGATGGATGGGCTTGAGGCAGTAAATTTCAAGGCATGTCTGGCTCTTTAAGGGCCTATCCAGTGTGGGTGATTTAACAAGCAGGCAATATTTTCAGGAACTGAGTTTAGTGCTTCAGATGTACAGGGGATTTGCTGACTTGAGGAAATGGAGTAATTCAGGTCTGGGGCAAATAGAATATGAGAATTATTTCTTTCTTCCCCCTTCATTGGAAGGCTACAGCTTGTGTGTGGTGGGGTGGGGGGTGGGGGATGGAGGGTGGTGCTGTTACGATAAAACAAAAAATAATACAAAACAATATACACACACAACTCTTGTTTTTATATATTTAGTACTGATGTCAGTGGAACTAATGAAAAGCAGATTGGTCACAGCAACATAGAAAATCAATTCTCGAGCTTTCTTATTCAGGTTTTTGATAGTAGATTGCTCTCATCTGTTATGTGAGGGTCTCAAAGTGATTTTCAAATGAGTTGTTCTTTAGAGAAGAAATGAAGACACTGAAGACACTTGCTCTGGGTCATACACAATAATAAAAAGTAACCTCTTTCTTCCAATGAATGCTTTCTATGGCCTTCGATTTCAAGGCTGACATGAAAGAACTTTTATAATTCTCTTCCATGAGGCTCTTTCCGGGTAATAGAAGTCATCAGCTGAAAAATGAGATATGCACATTATACGTGCATTCATAAATTAATATTGATCAACTCCTCAGATATTTTATGACTTCATGGTGACCTAATGCTTTGTCATTTCCTCATATATTAGCATGACTTGGAACTAGTAAATGTGGCTACGTAACTACTTGTTCAAAGGTGGATGAAAGACTAAGTCTCTAGCTTATTACTAAAGAATACACATTTCTCCTAGACACATTTGCATTAACATGTCTTGAGGAAGTATATGGAGGGGAAAATTAGGGAATAGGGTATAAATGATCTCTAAACAGAAGCCTACACTTTTGCTATTTCTCTTTGTTAAAGGCAGATGAAAGCATGCTCAGTCATTTTGGCTGAAAACGCAATAAGAAATATCAGTGGGGCAAAGGTAGCATAAATGCTCTATAGATAGCTGTTTTCCCCCCTCCACAAACATGAGAAAGAGTATAACATTTGAAAGGAATAAAAATAAAGGGCCTCAGTTTGGCTCTCAGTTTCCTTGTGTACAGTAATAAAGTTGAGTAATAGCAACATTTCAATGTGTGTTCCACAAGAATGCAAATTCTATCGCATGTAAGTACGCATCCCCCAAAATAATTCCATCATGATATAGGTTTGAGGAAGACATGTTTAGTCAAATTGAACAGTCTTATTTACTGCTAGACTTCTTAGGCTTTCATAAACCAATGCACATCAGGGGTTCCCAAGAGGTGGACATAACATAGTGTTTCCAATCTTTTTGACCACACCACCATTTTCTCACATTACTGTGAAAACATTGATATTGATTATTGTTAGTATCTTGTCCAGATGTCAAATTATATGAGTACCTGTTCAGAAGATGGGCTATAAAAAGAGACAGCATGAAATAGAAAATCGATGGAATTAACCATGTGCTTTGGGCCATAATAGCCTTATTTTACATTTTCACAATATCACAGCAAATAATTTTTTTCCTTGATTTTCCACGTGTTGCTTTTCAAGGATAAAGAAACTTAAGGAGGAGAAAAAAAAGTCGCTAGTAAGAATAGAAATGACTAGATATTTACATGGCGATGAAAGGGATCTTAGAGTCAACTTGGTAGCATCTAAGAGCTGCCATCAGCAACATATCTTTCAAGGCAGCAAAATATCTGACTGGAAAACCCAAGCTCTCCCCTATCTTCATTTTCCACCCTGGCCATTCTCACAATATGACAATGCCAGGCAGGTGCAAGGCACTGAATCTATTTGAACCCTTACAGTGAAGACAGAAAATGTGGAATGTTCAAAAGTGAGCCCTTAAGATTATCAAGGAGTTAAAAAACAAACCCAGTCTGGAAAGGTTAAATGAGACGGGATTTATTTATTTATTTTGTAAAGCATGGAGTAGAGTAAGTAGAGTTAACAGCACGGAGTAGAGTAAGTAGGGTTAACAGTCAATTCTCTTGTGTGCAGTGTTATTCGACAGATAGATGAAGGTGATCAGCTAGTTTCCTTTGCCAGCAAGGAAGGAAGGAAGGACAGAAAGTGTTCTTATGCTGTAGATGCAAGAATTTATTTTAGATATGGGGAATGGTTTTCTTATCCTGATGGTTTTGTTCCATGATTGCAGTTACCATTTAATTAGGTCAAAAAGGTAGTTTCCTAAAAGACACTTTACCAATATGTAACTAATAATATTAACCCCTATTAAATTATTATGATGGGCCACTTACCATACTGGGGACTATTTAGGCATCATGACATTTAATTTTCGTATGTGCTTTCTGAGAAATATAATTTTATCAACAATTTATAGATGTGAAAAATACGGTTTATAGATATTAACTACCATCAGTATTTAGTGGAGTCAGTTTTCAAACTCAGATCTGCCTGACTTCAAAAGCCAAGCACTTGACCACCGTAATGTACAATTTCTCTTGTTGCACTGTTTCAGTGTAGGTCAGTTAGTGTTTATTTGAGTTTGTTCCTCAATAATAATATACAATGCAGATTAACTGTACTATAGAGACCAAAAGAAATTTAAACCAAGAACTGACTTTGCTCTTTCTTCACACAGGGAGGCAAGTGTGATCTTACTGAAGAATGAAGAGTCTAATGTAGTGGTTCCATGTTGTTTTGGGAGTTGCAGTCTGGGTTCTCAGGGATCTTCACTACCGCCCCTCACCTTGCCTTGACTTGTTACACTGATTCTGCTGCTGAGGACAAAAGGTGGAAAGCAGAATATAATATCAAATGCATAGGTCCTGATGGACAGGGTCTGTAATAAAAGGGCCCTGGGGTGCTTTATGAAGGTCTGTAGGAATGGGAAGAAGTTGGCTTAGAAAGATATTATGTACATTAAGTTCCTGAAAGTCAATCTCAGATAGGTGTGGTGGCTCATGCCTGTGATCCCAACACTTTGGGAGGCCAAGGTCGGAGGATTTCTTGTAATCTCAGCACTTTAGGAGGCCAAAGTGGGAGGATAGCTTGAGCCCAGGAGTTTGAGACCAGCCTAGGCAACCAAGCAAGACCTCGACTCTACAGAAAATTTTAAAAATTAAAAAATTATCTGGGCATGGTGGCATGTGCCTGTAGTTCCAGCTACTTGGCAGGCTGAGGTGGGAGGATCAATTGGGCCCAGGGGGTCAAGGCTGCAGTAATCCATAATTGTGCCACTGCCCTACAGCCTGGGTGACAAAGAAAGACCCTGTTCTAAAAAAAAAAAAAAAGAGAGAGAGAGAGAAAGTCAATGCCACCTTCTTATACAAGACCTAAGAGGCTAAATTCAAGTTGCCTATAACTTTGCTTGAAGGTTTACATGGATTTGTATAGATGACTATTTGAGAATTTGATTCATGGTAGGTAATTCTGTGATAAAAAGAGAAATAAATAAGAGAAGCAACATCAGAAATGTTGTCTACAAGTTCACTGTTTCACCATAATTTATGTTAGGTAAGTCCTAACCCCTTGAAGTATATGTGTACACAATGTGGATGACAGCATGAATAATGTTTTGGAATGCATGCACACTAAAATGGCTATTGATAAGTAGCCAGTCGTCGCAGCCATTTACTAATACTCATAGTTTTCTTAGCTCTCTCCTGGGAAGAATCCGGCAGGCCTTTCAGGAGACGCCCCAAGAACCTGGGTTTGGCATCAGCTAGGCCTCACGGTGC
This sequence comes from Pan troglodytes, assembly GCF_028858775.2. NCBI lineage: Eukaryota > Metazoa > Chordata > Mammalia > Primates > Hominidae > Pan > Pan troglodytes. The sequence goes on from NC_072403.2 coordinate 28,698,694, forward strand.
AATGTGCAGGTGTTTACTCCAAACTATAAGTCACGATGCTTTTCCATCCTGACCTCATTCCTTGAATCTGCAGTTGTCCTGTGTGGAATCAGAGCAAATCCTACCATAAATCCAAGTTGAAGAATCAGAGCAAATAATGGAAAGCCTCTGGTCAAATTAAATCCAGGGTGTGAGGTCAAGCAGCCAGAGCCAAGAAATGTTATGTGAGGATATCTGAAAATATATGGATAAAACCGAAAGAAGAGTCTGTAGGAATGACCCAAGAACAAATAAATTCTTCTGAATTCTTGCTGGGCCCATCTCTCCACATCAGGGAGCTTTAGTCGAGTTCCGAAGAGCCTGGAATCTTCACACATCTCATTTCCATTGGCTTGCATGTGATTTTTATAATTTCCCCTGGATCTGCCTCCTGTCTCACTTGAAAGAAAATATACTGAAAAATGGAATCTAGTGTCGTAATGTTTGATTATCCTGCTCACTTGGCAACCAGTCTGCTAGGACCTCAAAAGTTGCTCTTGATTAGGATTCCAAGTGCATAAATTGATCAACCAAATTATTTCCAAGATCATTAGCATCTTAACATTGCTCAGAACAATGTACTTAATAGGCTTCCTTTTTAATTGTCCTCAATCGCTACTGAAAGCTTGCACAACTCTGATAGCCTTGCCCTGGCTACCCTCTCTCACTAGATAACTGTTTGTATCTCATTTGTCCAAAAAAGCAAAATAAAACAGGCTCTCAAGCCTATCCGAAGCCCTTTAACTTTGAGCCTCCAAATTTATATCTCCAAAGGTCTTATCTTTTTTAATCTCCGAAGAGTGACCTGTGTCTTCTCTAAAATTGATCCTTCCGCCTGGGCATCGAATCCATAACTGCCTTTTTCCTCAGAGAACTTGTTCCAGCAAATAACCCCATTCTTTCCTACATCTTCGACTCCTCAATCTCCATTTCTCTTTTCTCCTGGCATATAAGTATGGTGAAGTATCACTCATATGTTTTTTAAAGACCTCCTTCTTCCACTCTTTGTTTTTCTCTTTTAGCCAAGCTTCCAACTTTTTTATTGTTCCCACTATCTTCTCTTTCATTCACCTGATATCAGTTTAACATAATCTGGATTATTTTCTCATTAATCACTGAAACTATTCCTTTATGAGTATCAGTAGATGTCCAATCTAACATCCGCTTTTACGCCTTAATCTGACATGATTCCTCTCTGGTATTTGACACTCCTTTCTTTTAGAAACATGGTTTCCATGGTTCTATTTTCTCATTTGTTTCCAACATTTCTGGCTGTTCCTTATCTCTAATTTCAGGTCCTTTTCCTCCACTTTCCTCTAGATTTTGGAGTTATCTCAAAGTTCTCTCTTTGGTTTCCTTCCTTCTCCTTTCCTTCTTGCAGTGTACTTAATCATCTTTTCCAGTCTTTTGACGTCAGTAACAACATGGTAGCCAATGCCTCTTAAAATTTGATCTGTATTTCTGTTCTCTCTTCTGAGCTCCAGAAAGATGTATCTTATTACCTACTAGACATGACCATTTGGGCATTGTACCCATATTTCAAAACCAATAAACCATGTTCTAAAGTTTGAGGTATTTCTTATATGGGAACAATGAGGTGAGGAACAGTGAAGAATTGTGAGAATATGAACATTCCTAGGCCCAAATTAGAAGTTACAGAACATAGATTTGAATTTGTGATGGCTTGATCTTTGCCTTAAATGCATCAAATATAATCTTATATAAAATAAGAAAAATCAATTACAAACCAATTGAGTGCATATTTGTGCAACACTTATTCATCGATTAAAACAAAATGTCAATGCAAGGTCAAAAAATGACTGGTTTACATGATGTGTGAACACTGTGGGGAATATAAAGGAAGCACTTATTTTCCATTCCTCATATTTCCACAGAAGAAAGAGAAGGTATACTGAACTCTCAGGAGAGGAAAATATGATATAAAGTTTCTTTGTGTCCCTCAACAACAAATCTTCATGTCTGGAAGAAGAACTAATTTGATCACTGAATTATGGAAAAGAACTGAGCATGATGATCTCTAGAGATCTCTCTCTCCTTGTCTTTTTCTCCCTCTCCTTCCCTCTCTTCCTGTCTCCCTTCTTCTCTTCCTCCCTTTTACTTGCATCTGCCTGCCTGCAAAAAGGCAACATCTAATCTAGATTGTTTCTCTGAACTTCTGGGAGATACATTTTATTTAGGAAACTTATTAGGAGGCATTATCATTGGAGGCATTTCCCCAGTTCCAGGTTATAGTGTTAATTAAACTGATATTTTGACTCTATTTTTTATTTATTTATGTCTATCTTTTTTTTTAAGTTTGCCAAGGGAATAGTAATATGTTGGCACTTTGGAAGTGAATAAACAACACCCCTGATCACAGAAATAAAATGTGATAAATATATTCATAAACCTGTGGCTTCAGAAGTTTCTTAAGATGCATTTTCATTTATATCTCTTATTAAAACATAAAGATTGTTTTTAAAATTTTGATTATCTAAAAGGAATAACCATCTAAATTCATTTATATGGTCTCGGTAGAAATTTTATTATGTTTTATGTATTTATTATATACTTACATGCTAATAAAATATAAAAAACCAAAATATCTAACATTGTCCTGTGTAAGAATTAATACTATCAGTTCTTGAAATATTTTGAAAATAAACTTCTTTGATGTAACAAAAATGAAAGTGATGGAAAAAGCATTTTATGTTGATAGATTGAAAGACTTAGTATTTTTAAGAGGACAATACTTGAATCAATCTATAGATTTAATGCAATAACTATCAAAATTTCAATGGGCTTTTCTGCAGGTATAGAAAAGCTGGTCTTAAAATTTTTATGGAATTTTAAGAAACCCCCCCAAAACCAAAATCATCTTGAACAGAGTTGGTGAACTCCCACTTTGCTTTTTCAAAACTTACAACAAAGCCTTTAGCAATCAAAAGTGTGATAATGATATAAGGCTAGACATATAGATCAATGGAATAGAATTGAGAATCTAGAAATCAGCCCATTTATCTTTGGCCAATTCATGTTTAACTTTTGACCAGTGTTCCAAAAGCATTCAATGGCGAAAGAATAGTGTCTTCCACAAATGATGCTGAGACAAGGGGGTATCCATACGCAAAAAAATAAAGTTGAGCCCTTACCTCAAAATGGATATGAGACATAAATATAAAAGCTAAAACTATAAAAGTCTTAGAAAAAACTTAGGGGGAAATATTCATAACCTTGTATTCAGCAATCGTTTCTTAGATATGACACAAAAAGTAGAAGCAACGAAATAAAAAATTAATTGTACTTTATCAAATTAAAACTTTTGTACATCAACTGTACTTTATCAAATTAAAACTTTCATGCATCAAGGGAGTGAAAAGACTTCCTATAGAATGACAGAAAATATTTTCAAATCATATATCCAAAAAATGTCTACTATCCAGATTATATAAAGAACTCTGACAACTCAATAACAAAAAGACAAACAACTGAAGGGAAAAAATGAGCAGAATACTTTAACAGACATTTCTCCAAAGAAGATATACAAATGGCTAACAAGGACATGAAAAGATGTTCAACATAGTCATTAGAGAAATGCAAATCAAAACCACAGGAGAGGCCACTTCACTCTTGCTGGGATGACTAGACTAAAAAAAAAAGAAAAACAATGAGTGTTGGTTAGGATGTGGAGAAACTGAAATCCTCATATATTGTTGGTGGAATATAAAATTGTGCATGTGCTGTGAAAAACAGTTTGGTAGTTCCTCAAAAAGTTAAACAGAATTACCTTATGATTAAACGGTCTCGCTCCTAGGTTATGCCCCAAATCATTAAATACAGGTGTTGAAACAAGTTTTACATAAATGTTCATAGCAGCACTATTTATAATTACCAAAAGTGGAAACAACCCAAAAGTCCATTAGCAATGAATGGATAAACAAAATTCAGCCATAAAAAGAATGAGTTTCTGATATATCTACATTGAAAAACCTCGAAAACAGTATGGTAACTGAAAGAAGCCAGACACAAGAGGCCACATATTATATCATTCCATTTATGTGAAATATCCAGAATAGGCAAATTGATGGAGACAGAAAGATTAGTGGTTGCCAGGGACTGGGGGTAGGAGGCATGGGAGTGACTGCTTCATGGATATGGGGCTTCCTTTCACAATAAAAAAATATGAAACAAATAGGAATGATGGTTTCACAACATTGTAAATTTTTTGATGTCTCTGAATTTATCCTTTAAAATGGTTAAGATGGTAAATTTTATGTTATGTGTGTTTTACCACAATAAAAATTTTAATGTGTATGAAAGGGATTTTATGAGTCATAAGATCAGACAGGCAGGTAACTTTTTTAGCTGGTTAAGGAAATACAATGAAAAGATGCCTCACTCTAATTAGGTAACAATGAACGCTCCTACACTGTGGTTTCTTCTGTGCTATAAGATACTAGTTGCTTTACAAATAGCTCTGGAAACAGAGGGAGGACAAGGAATAGAGAACAATAAAAATGTATTCATGGGTTATATCTTGCAATGACAGAAAAATACATTACTATATAAAAATATGAATTTTCAGACTCTCTTTGAAGTGCTCATTTAGCTAGCTATTGTTTCAATATTTATGCTGTAGTATTAAAATGATGCCTTTTGTCATTTCCTAGGACTGGTATTGTATATGTGTGCTTTGAAGAAGAAGGGGGCAAGAGCTATTGGGCACAATATGTAATCTTTAAAATATAGATTTATAAGCAAAAATACTTTGTATACATGAAAGAAGTCCTCTATGAAAAGAATTTTTAACTCCTTGCAAATGAAAGCTAAAATGCTTTATTCTTTGTAAAACACATTGAGAAAATATTTGTTTCTGACTGACCATTGATTAATACCTTCATAACATACTATTTTTAGGGAAACCACCATTTTTAATGAACACAGATTGAGTTAATGTTAATCAGACTTCATTGGTTTGGCTTAACCTCACATCCAATTCTGCTCTTTTAGATTTCTGTAATGGCAGACTCTCAATCAGTAACTCCATCTTGCAAACTCACACTATGTCACGTCCCAGTGACTGGCATGAATGGAGTTTTTGGGAACCATTCCACTCTTTCAAAAATGTCTTCAGTATTTCCATTTCTACTTAGTAGGCATAAGGCCTTATGTTTTCACATAGAAGTGAGCAATGTTCACCTGTTTAGATACCACTTATGAAACAGGTGGAAGGCAAAGGCTCTTTATGGTATTTGACTGATTTAAGCATCAATAGCTTAATCATAGATCTCAGGTGAACCTAGTGCAGGTATTAATATCTAATAACATGAAACAGATGATAAAATAGAATATGCTCATGTTGTATATGATGTTATGTATATTAAATATTCCATATGTGTTTTATGAAGTAGAAAAAAAAAAGAGCTGGTGCCTCTATTTTTGGGCAAAGGGAAGGATTAGTCCAGTAATGGTCATATCACTTGTTTTAATCAATGAAATTTGAGTGAACATAAATTGCTCTAGCAAATGAAATGCTGTGAATATCTAAATGGAAATATTTGAGAAACAGTGAGGGATTCATCATCAGCCTTCCCACTACCATGGCCATCAGAAAAATTTCAGCCAGTGGAGCCTCCATCATTGTGAGTTCTTAAGTGAGGACAACATGGAACTAAGGCTCCCTGAACCAAAGTAAACACGTTGCATAAGTGTGTTTTCAACGAGTTAGACTCTGGAATTGTTTGTTACAGTAACATAGCCTATCTTATAACAATACAGCATATTATAGACTTAGGCTAAGCAGTATGTTTAATACAATATGTAATATATGTAGCATACATGTATTTATAAATGTACAGGAAATGTCAAACTATGACATAAAATATAAACATATCCCTATCATGTTATTTTGATGATAATTTCCTTCTCTCCAAGAAATTAGTGTAACCCTGTACTGGATTTGAGATGTATTTGCTCCAGTTCTTGTCTGAGTCCTCATTGTATCATCAAGTTCGAGACCATCCATGGCTCTGTTTCTGCATATCAGACTCTTCTGTAGTAGTCAACATTAGACATATCATTTCTTGGTATAAAAGCTGACATATGAATTACAGATTTTTCTCATTTCTTAGAAATTTTAGAAATTTAAATCATACATTACATCTTTAACATTCTTTTTAAATTACCCTAGATATTTTCTGTTTTTAATTACCAATTTTTTAGAAATTGAAAAACCCCGGAAACACGACCTTGCTTGTGTTTGTAAAAGTCTGTCAAAGAATGCTTCAAGTGGCCTTTTTACTGTCTCCTAAGGGTTTTGTCATATTCTTGCAATTTTTGTTGAAAATTTCATCATCACAGAATGTTGCAGTTTTTCTTCATGGAAGCATCATGGTGGTAATTATATATTTATGTGTGCAATCATTTAAAAAATATCTTTTTCAAGTTTTAGGCTGTTAGCTCTATGAGTATCTGTTTAGTTTAATACTTTGTCATCTGAAGCCAGTATCAGGCTTGCCGCATAATAGGTTTTCAGTAAATATTTATTGGTAAATATCTGAAAGACATTTCTGAAGTTGATTTCTTCTTTTCTGGGTTATATTTGTTTGTTTGTTTGTTTCCCTCCTCCCAAGACCACTTCTGTTTACATGAGACTTTGGTGAAAATCTATGGGAGAAACCAAAGCATGGTTAGTTTAAGAGCTATATATTTTTTTCTTCCACTCTACCTGACTTCATCTGGTACATAATAGGAACATAATTAAAGCATGCATGTGATTCTGAACACAAAGCACATAAAACCATGTAAATCACTTGGTTTTTTAACTTTTTATGATTGTGATTTATAGTGGTAATGACGAGATTGGGTGTCAGGAGAGAGTGTTGGATTTGTAATTAGAAAGTGAAACAGATGTTAAAGCCTTCATTTTAAATGATGTTTTCATTATAACAGTCCTCATTGCTCACTGATCACCTTCTATTTCACGTATTGAAATGCTCACTGAAAATATCTGGGTCTCTAGATAACACTCACCATACGAAGGCTTCACTGCAGTAGAGCACTGAGAAATTTTTGATTCATTACTCTTATAAATGGAGATCCCAAAAGACCCCATGTATAAAGTCACAGAAACAGAAACAAATTAAACCGTTCTTTTTTTTTTCTTTTTCTTTTTAGATCCAAAATATTGGGTCTATAATCATGTTTACACACTGAATGTTTTACTCTGTTTTATAGAATTTACCTAGCTTATTATCTTGACCAAAATCCATTTTTTTTTTTCCCTAGCTGATCAAAGGAGGGAAGAAAGGAAACCTGTATCCCAAATCAACCTAACACCGTTCAAAGATAAACACTGCTAGGGTAAACAAGTATATCTCAGCACTCTGGGTTTGGTGGTGAAAAACACCATTTGTGCTCTCCCTATGGTGTCCTTTAATCAGAGGATGGGTCACACAGGTTGCTCTGATGGAGGCTACGAGGTCTTGATGTAAGAGGCCTTTGCTGACACTGACACATGGGCAGTAGAAGGAATGCAACACTGTTGATTTTAGTTCAGTTAGGATTAACAGGAGAATGGTGTCATTAAATAGGAAAGGTTATAAAAATAGTAGGAATATCAGAAATCGCTTTAGGCCTATTGATCTTTTCCTCTGCATCCTTCATGCTGCCCCCATCCCCACCTTGAATGTGGGGCAGTGCACACGTCTGGCTGAAGTCAGAAAAACCTTGAGTTATTGCTAGTATGTCTAAATGGGGAGATCTGAGAACAAATAGATGCCTGTCTTACCATCTAGAATGAATCATGAGGGCAGGGACTATGTCTACTCTGTTTGTCACTACTGCTGCAGTATCTAACACAGTAAATGGTACATGGCAGGGGCTCCAATGTTCATTAATTATTATCACACCATCTAACATTCCAGCAATGTTACTCAATGATAATAATTGTTTGCTGTTGTAATTGTGAGCATCAAGTCAGGTGGACCCAGACTTTAGGCTCATTCAAAACACTTAAAATCTCTAGAACCAGATCTCAGCTGCCTGGTGAATCTGCAGACAAACTTCTTTTGCCTTGAGGAGGAAACCCTTTTCTGCCTGGTTTCACCAATGGAAATGATTGTCCACATCTGAATGAGCCAGTCTGTTCCTTCTGCACATGGAATGCCCCTCTTAGGAAGGAATAAACATCAGCTAGTGAACAAATGGAACCGCATATGAGAGAGGAAAGTCAGGTAATGAATTACAGAGATGCATTGAACAAATCTGCTTTGATGTGACATTGAGGTGCTGGTGTCAATAAGATGTTGGTCAACCCCATTTGATAAAGCACATGGAAAGACAAATTTAACTTTCTAGTTTAAGAGCCTGCATAAACGTGTTGTGCGCACACACAGGCCTCTTTGATCCGTTAATGGACTCCCTACTAAAACACATTTTCATCCCCAAATAGTTGTTAGTCAAGTTTTTCACCTTTTTCTTTACATTCCTTCACAATACCCCTTGACTTCATGAAATCACTCTACATTCTACTTCAAAGAGAGGTGTATGTTTATTAACCCGGTTGTGCATAGAAGAAGAATAAAAAGCTTTTAAATGGAGCATTGCAAATTTACAGAGACTACATATCACTGTATAGAAGACTGATTGTGTACAAGAACAGACCTGTAAAATCCCATTTGTTTAAAGGCAGGTGCTCTCAATTATAGAAATTTCTCCAGTTCTGTATCTCTCCTTAGGGATGAGTGCTCTTGTTCTGGTGAGGAGACACTCCAAGTGACATATCCATTTTTAATTAATCAGCACTTAAGGTTTTTAGACAATGAGGCCTTCATTATATTTCTGTTAATGAACTTGAAGGATAAATCTCTAGTCTATAGGTGACTCAGTGCTATAAACAAAATATTTCATGAAGCCAACCTTGAACTTGAGAACATATCAAGCCTTCTTCAAAGTAGGGTTCCTATCCTGCTCTCCCCAAGCATTGTCACTGCTACTTTGTATTTAGATGTTCTAATTGTAATGTGAAAGCAGAGAATAAGAGTAAAAGACCCAACATATCATGGTGATTGTTAGAGCATGGTAAAGCCCGAAGTCCTGGCTTCTAAAACCCTGCCTTTGGATTGGCAGGATGCAGGTCCAAAGAGGGAAAGAGTGACTTATTATTGGGTTCTGAGGAAAAATGTCAGCTTAAATATATATCACCTAGAAGGAAAAAGTAAAATTAAGAGTTATTTATTATTCATGAATTATTTTTTGCTCCTTTTATTCCTACACTCTCATTTGAATTTTTGAATAATCATGATGATCAGATCTGGACAGGCAGTGTCATTTTTGCATGAGACAATCTGGTGTCTGTCTCGTTCATGTCACCTGGTAGATCAGTGCCTCTTAGTAAATGCCTGTGCTGCTGTGCAAGGTACAAGAGTACGTCAGCTGGGCATCTGCAGATGATGGCTCCAGGTGTTAGCCCATGAAAATTGCTGAAAGTCAATGCAAATGTCAAAGCTCTAGACATTGAGTTGCAAAAGCCATGCAGGCAAGGTCATGTTTTTGGTACTTGTAGCAGGAACCGAAGAGAAATTCTGAAAGCACTGCCCACATTGTCCCAGAGGGAGAGTTGACAAAAGTTTGCTCCACTGCAAAAAAACATTCAACACACATAAAATGTCCACTGTTCCCCGAGGCAAAAAAAAAAAAAAATAGAGTTTAAAGTATGTGTCTGAAGGAAAACAAAAACTGCCTCTTGTATGTCTGCACGTGGCAGGTAAATGAGTCTTTTCTAAGCCAAGGACCCTTTGTCTCTTGGCAACTTAGCATTTATTTCTTCACGCTCAGCAACATGAAATTTCCCCCTTCCAAAATTCAAGCCATCTTGGCTATTAGCAACATAATCAATCCTAGCTAATAAATCACCTCACCCAATGTTCTTGACAACACAAATTCTGTAGTATGTTAAAACATTATAATAAATGACAACATGGTATGATCTATGAGGCCTCTTAGCGCTGTCCACTTCACCCAGCTGGGAAAATTATGGCCTTCAAAATCTTAATTTTGAGCACTTATGTTTGCAGAGCAGACATCTAAAAATGTGTCAGTTTTGTGGGATTTTAAAACCACTTACCCATGGAAGAAGCCCTTGGCTTTTCTTGACAGAAGACATTGTGATCAAAATGTCTTCTTAATGCTTTCTGTGGCCAAGCAATAAAAGAGTTAAGGAAAATCAACAATTTGGATGCTGGTTAATAATGCAAATTGGTTTCTTATAGTACCAAGTGAAATGTAATTTTGGCATGGCTTATTTTACATATAGCTCTATTTCTTGGGGTTATGTTTTTACAAATGAGACACACTATTCTTTGCTGTGAGAATATATAGTGATTTGCAAATATTAAGCCATTAATATCTTCAGTCTCCTCAGGGCCAGCAAGTTGGAAGCATTCTATTTCAAAAACTCAGAGTCAATGTACTAGGACCATGCACAACATGAGGGCACAGTGGCTGCCATGATAAAGTACCTTGTGCAGAATTGTACTCAATGACTCATTATGAATCTTCTTGATTGTTTTTTTCACCAGGTAACATTTCTTGAGAATCCAACTAACTTATATAATAAAAATAATGTGTGGTGATTCCAAACACCAGAAATGATATCCTAAGTACACTTATAAAAAGCCCTCAGGAGACTTGTAGATTAACTCTTATCAGTAATAGAGAGGATATGAAATATTTAGAGGGAGATATAAATAGGTACCTGTAAGCCATCACTAGGCACATAATATTGTAGATGGCCTGAAAATTTGTTTTAGTCCATCTCTGGCTTTTTCCCTGCTGTAGTGACAGTTAGACTGCTAATTGTGCTGTACAGTTTTGCTGCATCAAGAGAACATTATTCACAAAAGGGCTAAAGTCCAAGTAGTGTGAAAGACACTGAAATAATGAACTATTTAGGAAAAGAATTTCAAAAATATAAAGTATAGGCAGGTGGTAGAGCTAACAGGAAGATGTGCTCTTATGCAAGGCTAGCAGGTATTTACATACTGAAATCAAAGTACTTTATATGTCATATATTATTTATTATCTACTATATACACACACTTAGGGTCATCTACAAATAAAGCCATTCTGACAGTCCAGAGCACTAAAATTCAGTGCGCCAACCTAGAGGATTTTTTTCTTGAGCGACACACTGTCTAACTTTTAAAATATCTTCAAAGGATGTTTCTCAAAATAGCCCAGCCTGATTCACTCCATCATCCTTCATCACTTGTCAATCAGTAAGTCATCCAATCAATCAATCAATCAATCCATCAAAACTAGGTATTCTCATAAACAACCATTCTAGAGCTTTTTCATTTCATCAACCAGTGAAGTTTGGGGGGGGGGGGAAATAGGAATTGACATGTTGTTGCAAACATTTTATTTTCCAAATAAGAACTTAAATAACAGAAACTATCAGTACCATATGCTATCACAGTGTTTAAAAAGAGATATTATATTTTAACATCAAAAAGAAATAAAAATATCTTTTAGAACAAGGTATAGCTCTTTTCATAAATAAAGAGCTAGAACCTTCCTGATATATATGTATATCCATACACACAGAGTTACAAACATACATGCATACATATATGTAATTGTCCTTTTATTTTATTAATTTAAACTACAAATTATTCTTTATTTTATCAACATTTGGTAGATTTTGGGCAAAGAGGGAGGCCTTAGCATAACTCCAAACTGGCATAGTCTTTTATATGATCATTGGCAGATAATCTTAGTAATAGGAAGAATTTCCAGTCATAATTTAATTCTAAAACATTAGCTGAAAGAGAATCTTGGATTTTGATGTAGACATCAATTATTAATTTACTGTCTTTCAGCTCCAAACCTGCCCGTCTACCCTTTATGATGCTGATACTGAGTCTCTGAAAACTGCATTTCTGATTTGCCAGTTTGCTTAGTCAATAGAGGATGATAAGGGAAGACTGCAAGGCTACAGAAGAAGAAGAAGAAGAAGAAAAAAAACTAGTGCCTTCTTATTGATTCTTTCATGAGTTTAGAGCCTGTTGGCTGACTGCCTGCCAGAATATCAGCCTAGCAATGCATTTTCACTGGGAAGTGGTAGCACCTTTTAGTGGAATCCAGTGGGAACTTTCTCCATCATTTGTAAAACCAACTTGTTCATACCCTGCAAAGATCTCAGCACTAGCCAACTAGTGCCCTTTCCTCAAAGGTCTAGATCCCAGGCTCATGAAACAATGCTTTCAAGTTTCCAAATTTTATCAATCCAATCTTTTCTTTTTGTTCCCTTGGCCCTAAGGATGGAAGTTGCTTTCTGCAGTTGCTACCTCAATGATAATTTAGAGCAAGGGTTGGCAAATGAGTAATTTTATTTGTTGACTGGGCTAACGGATGCCCAGATAGCTGGTAGAACATTACTTCTGGGTGTATCTAGGAAAGTGCTTCCAGAAGAGATTAGCATTTGGATCAGTGGGCTGAATAAAGAAGATCTGTTCTCACCAAAGTGAATGTCATCCAAACCATTTAGGGCCCAAATAAAGCAAAAAGATAGAGGAAGGGCAAATTCTCCGTCCTTGAACTGGATCATTCAATTTCTCCTGCCCTTGGGAATCTGAGCTCCTGGTTCTTGAATCTTCAGACTGCAGGACTTATACCAGTGTTCCCCCTGGTCCTCAGGCCTTTGGACTCAGATTGAATTACACCTCTGCCTTTCCTGGGTCTCCAGCTTGCAGACAGCAGATCATGAGACTTCTTGGCCTTTATAATCTCATGTTTCAACTCCCACAATAAATTCCAGATCTACATATATCCTATTGGTTCTGTTTATCTGGGGGAATGCTGACTAATACAGCAAACTACAGCTTGTAGGCTGAATCTTCCCTGCTGCCTGTGTTTTTGTAAATAAAGACTTATTGGAACACACTCAGGCCCACTTCTTATGTCTGAGGTCGCTGTTTTCTTGCTTCCACTGTAGAACTGAGTAGCATCATGGCTCACAAAACTAAAAGTATTTCTATCTGGCCCTTTGCAGAAAAAATTTCCTGATCTCTAACTAAGAGTTCTCTTTTTACGCTTTCAGTTACCTAGTTAAAAACTTCATATCTGGTTAATTGTGTTTTAAAATATTAAATTCTCTTTTCAAATAACCAGGTGAAGCTTCTGTTTTCACACTGATATAATGTGAAAGATTCACAAATTAACAAAAAATTGACAAATAAGAGAACTGCAAAACACACACTGCGAAAGCGAAAACAGAGAAAACAATCATAGATGGGAAGGACCTCCCTAAAGAGTCAGCAAATCAGCCAGACCCTGGAATTGCCACATTCCCAAGGCTAAAGAAAACAAAATGAAACAAAAAGTTTTACACCAGGGAAAAATGATAAATGGTCAAGAGGAACTTTTTAATTGCATAAACTAAAATCAGGTCAACCTGCAGCAAGAATATTTATGAACAAATATCATTGCCATAGAGACAGATACCAAGAACAGATCAAAATTATATCTTTGAACCCAAACTGTATCTCAGGGAAAGAAAGAAAACTATAAGTCTATTTGGCATTTTCCTTCACTCCGCTCTAATAATTTTCAATAGATCATGTGACATTTGGAAAGGTGGACTCAAATGACCTCTTCATACAGTTCTACATTCCTTTCTTTACGTGGCACTTGTTTTGGTTATAAAAAAGTATAAAGCTATGTAAGGATGAGAAAAGAAGTATAAGTATCTGCTCATTATTTTTATTCCCTCTTTTGACAGGAACCCGTTAATGATATAACTAGCGGCAATAGAATTGCAGCATGATATTCCATTAGGTAACTTATTTTTGGCTGCTTGTTAAGAAGTGTTGCCTAATGCAATGTTGTAAGGACAAAAATCACAGTTTTCCTACCTGGTACATAAGAAATGCTTTCCTGGCTTTCAAATATAAGTCACTACAGAGAGATCACAGTTTTGACTACCATCTCTGGAGATTTTGTTAGCAACATTTCTTTTCATTGGAAATCACTTTTATAAGACATTAAAACTTTATAATATTTGTGGCCTCTAAATCTTAGAAGAGATGAGCCAGCTAACCTACAGATATTTTCCACCAGAATTGGTAGATGAGTCTTTTATATTTTCTAAGAGGTTATTACTTTACACACACACAAACACACTTAACTGAAAACAATTATTCCTCCTTACTCTGATGTTTCTTAATACATGCTTAATGCAAATTGGCAACTGCTTTGTATTTGAAACTTGCCAGCGCCTTCGATTATGAAAAAATATACATGTATGATAAGAATCTGCAGTAGAAAAAAAAGTAACAATTGAAGGAAGCTTTGAACATGTCCTTGGTATTCAGACAATTGAAAAATATCTAATTTAATGATAGTAAATCTGAGCTTCCTGTGAAATCCCAGAGAAAATATTTTTTATGGTATCCTTTCTGCACCAAGGCTGTCTCTATATGAGGGGTTGGCATACGATGGTTGGTGGACCAAATCTGGCCCTCTGCCTGTAAATAAAGTTTTATTGGAACACAACCAGGCTCATTTGTTTACATACTATCTATGCTGCTGTCACACTACCGTGGCAGATTTCAAATGCTAAAATATTTACTCCTTTACCCTTTGCAGAAAAAGTTTGCAGAACCCTGCTCTATATAAATCAAGTATTTTTAATTATATTATTTGACCTCTAAATTTTATACTCCCTTCTCTCACTAGTCTTCAAAGAACCAAAAATGGGAACATATAAATGTATGTCTTTCCAAGTCTCAACATTTCTGCAATGAATGCATTCCCTTTCATTCCATTTCTGATCCTCCTCTCTTGCCGCCTGTCTGGACATCTAAGCATCCTCATTCCCTCCCTCTCCTTCACCACCCACACTCCTTGATGAACAAGTCTTCTCCATTAAAACTGGCACAACTTCCACTCCTTTTCTAGACGATTGAAATAACCTCCAATACACGCTACTTCCATTCTTTGCTTCTTCAATCCATTTCCCTCATTATAAATAGAGCAATCTTGCCAGAATGCAAATTGAATGTGTCACTCTCTTTATGCAACCACTTTATTGTTTTTCATCATCTCTAAGAGTACATCTTAACCTTGTGATCACAGAACATTGGTATGAGGAGAGCTGCTGTATGACAGTTTTACACACACACACACACACACAATGTGCGCACACACACACACACACACCCCTAACTGAAATAAAAGAACTGGATTTTGAGGTGGTTGTGTTTTGATGAATAAGACGGGATAGGTTATTGTTCTGCATTCTTTTATGGGATGATCAGTCAGGTGTAGCCACAAGAGGAGACACAGGAGAGGCTCAGGAAAACAAAGTTTATTATCCTCATCAGTCCTAAAAACAGGAGACATGACACTCCTCACAGACACATGGGGAGGTCTCACTGTGGTCAGGGGACAGAAAGCAGGAGTTCGAAAGGTCTAGGTGAGAGCCTTTATTGGGGTTTTGGAGAGAAAGAAAAGGCAGGGCAGGGTGAACATCTTAGGACTGGCTAGTTTAAATAATTTTGGTGGGCTCTATGATACGGGCTGGTCCCTGGTTGCCTGGTACCTGGCACTGGGATGACTGAGGCAGAGGAATATTATCTCTTGGAGCATACTGACCAGAGATGTGACTCTGGATTGGTTAGTTTGAATTATCAAACGTAAGCTCCTGGCTGAGCCCTGTGCTGTCTCTAAGGACTGGCTGGCTCAGGGAAAGCAGTCGCTCCCAACCCAGAACAAAATTTAAGTATCAAGACATCATAATATAGAGAAAATGAAAATATAAACATTACAATTATCCTTCTATTTACCTTTTCTCCTTGGGATTCCGACACATTTTTCTAAAGAAGGAGAGAATGGGATAAAGTTGGAGGAAGTTCACCTGGAATTATGCATGAATCTGGATACATCCACGGAAGAGCGGAACATGTGGAAACATAATGTTTTTATGAGAATTGGTGATCTGCAGGAGAAGGCATAGAGTCTGAGACTGTAATGATCTGACACCCATGACAACCTTCTCCATGGAATCTCCCATCAATTCATCGCAGAGTCCTTCTGCCTGTGATGATTTATGGTGGTTCCTTGCTGTCCCTTAGACTTTACCACTCTGTACTTGGCCTGCTGCTTCCTCTGCCTGTGATGCTCTTCCTCAGCTTGATGGACTCCTTTTTATCCTTCAAGATTGGGCTTAGACAACTCGTATTCAAGGGAAGCCTTTTCTGATCTCTCCAGACAGAGTTATACACATCCATCCTTCCCTGTTCTCCCCATATACCCTGTAGACCCCCAGACCCTTCCCTTATAACCTATGTGCACAATATTTGATTACCATATTGTCTTCCACCTAAAGGACCTCAACTGTTTTTTTTTTTTTCCTTCTTCTTTACATTTATAGTGCCTGGGACTCCACCTGTCATCTAGTGGGTGCCAAATAATTACTTGCTGAATGACTGAATCTCTTTTTGCTATTTCAACAAGTCAGAGAAAACATTGATGTTTAACTCCGCTGTATCTTCTCCTCCCAAACAGTAAAACAGGGAAGAAGCTTCACTCACAGCCGAGAGTCACGAGTTGAATTCTATGTCTCTCAAAACATTGAGAGATGAAGAACCTTACTTTAAATAAATAAATTCCCAAATGATGTCATTTGATTCTTCAGTAGGAGAAGTGTTTTGGGGCAGCAGCTTTTCTAGTATTATTTGTATTCAACCATGTCCTATGGCAACTGAGAAGTCTCTGTTCTCTATTCTGTATGGATAGAGTGACAAATTGAGGAAGATTACTGGAGAATCTATAAGGTTACACAGCCTCATTTATATGAACTCTGAAGAAACAGCAGATGTCAGATATAAGCAGAAAGGCTTTTCAAGAATAGTTTGGGAGGCTGTCTAAAATAAAGCACAATGCCTCATTCTTTTTAATCCTGCACCCACTAGGTGCTGAAAATATAGTGTTTAAAAAGCAGATAGACAGTCTCAAGCCAGTATTTTGAACCTATAGGATTTTTAATATTTAACGAGAGGTTTTGTCTCTATGTGTAGTGGTTAAATCAATCAATTAATAGTGAAAATTTCACACAACCAGCTTCCACACATCTGTTTTTTTTTAAAACTGGATCGACTAGCTATGTTATTCTCATGAAATCATAGGGTTTAATGAGAACTTATGACCTAGTAACAGTGAAGTAGCAGATTTTCACCTTGTAGTTACTGTCTAAAAAAAGAAATTGAGGGAGTCCATTATGGGAGCAGTTTAAGAGTTTTGCCATGAGTTTATTGAGTCTGATCATGAATTGTGAGTGAGAAATTGGTTTTTGGGTTTTCAACAATGGAAATAATTAAACTTGATCAGTGACAAGAAACCAGTGAAACTGGCAACTTTAATGGGGCTATTTTGTCCTCAAAAGTTTTCCTGAAAACATAGGGTAATGCCATTAGTGCTGAATTTGCCCACCTGTAACAAAAATTTTTTCCTTAGGGCAGAGTAGACGTGAATGGAAACCACATTGTGATGAAGAAAGAGTCTGAGGTGATTTATGTGTGTGGTTTGGCTTGAAAGTGGGTGGCAAAGGTAAAGAAAAAAAATTAATGACCTTTCCAGGGCTCTTTTTTCCCCCTCTAATTCTATGGAAAGAGCTGTGTTCCATGAAACTGGAGTGATAAAATAAGGGCTAAAGGAAACTATAACAGGGATTATTATTTATATGTTTTCATAGACATGGACAACGAATGTGAGACACAGTGGCACGATTTTCACTGGAATAATATTTATCACTTATATGTGTGTATGTATTGAAAGTTGGATGGAGAAGAATAGGGTAAAGAAAGTCAAATTATAGGAATAATTGCCAAAATCCAATAGTTGGAAAATATACAAATAAGTAAACCTTATTTATTTTATATAGGTCACACTAACAGTCCAGACTTCACCACTACACAAAATATTCATGTGACAAGACTGCCTTTGTACCCTTTAAATTTATACCAAAAAAAGAGAGAAATGTTTGCTTAGTGCTTACTGTATTTCTGACATTGTTCTAACAACTTTATGAATATAAACTCATTTTATTGTCCTAACTACCCTGTGTGGTAGGACTATGGTTAGCCCCCTTTCACTGCAGCCCAAAGAGGTTAAGTAATTTGTATAGAGTCACACAGCTAGTAAGCTGTGAGGCTGGATTCCAACCTCTGTCTCCTCATGCCCTGCTCTTAACCCCATGGATAATGGACTTATCCAGAGTGAAAGTAGTGAGATATCCTGGGAATACACAGCATAAATTGTGCACAGTGTTGATATTAATTAAAGAAGCAGCTGATTAATTTTTTATAGCACTAGAACATTTTCTGCAGCATTCCTGCCTTACTTACCTGCCATGCCATTCACCTTTGATTCTTCTCCAGGGTGAGGAAAATAAAGAAAAAAAAAAGGATAAGAGAAGCACTAGGAAAGTGATCCAGACAATTTGGTGAGTTACTTTTTGATTGAGATATTACTTATGAATTCAGTGGCTCTACTAAAAGAGATGAAAAGGCTAGTGATTTTTCACCAATTTTCTTTTTTAATTTTATTTTAAGTTCCTGGGTACATGTGCAGGATGTGCAAGTTTGTTACGTAGGTAAATGTGTGCCATGGTGATTTGCTGCCTATCAAACCATCACCCAGGTATTAAGCCCAGCATGCATTAGCTATTTTTCCTGATGCTCTCCCTCCCTCCATGCCCCCTGACAGGCCCCAGCGTGTGATGTTCCCCTCTCTGTGTCTATATGTTCACATTGTTTCACTCCCACTTATAAGTGAGAACATGCCGTGTTTGGTTTTCTGTTCCTGTGTTAGTTTGCTGAAGATAATGACTTCCAGCTCCTTCCATGTTTCTGCAAAGGATATGATCACATGCCTTTTTATGGCTGCATTGTATTCCATGGTTTATATGTACCACATTTTCTTTAGCCAGTCTATCAGTGATGGGCATTTGGGTTGGTTCCATGTCTTTGTTATTGTGAATAGGGCTGCAATGAATGTATGAGTGCATGTATCTTTATAATAGAATGATTTATATTCCTTTGGGTATATACCCAGTAATGGGATTGCTGGGTCAAATGGTATTTCTGCTTCTAGATCTTTAAGGAATCACTAAATTGTCTTCCACAATGGTTGAACTAATTTACATTCCCCAAAACAGTGTAAAACTGTTCCCCTTTCTCCGCATCCTTGCCAGCATCTGTTGTTTCTTGAATTTTTAATCATTGCCATTCTAACTGGTGTGAGATGGTATCTCTTTGTTGTTTTGACTTGCATTGCTGTAATGATCAGTCAGGTTGTGCTTTTTAAAGATATGTTTGTTGGACGCATGAAAATGTCTTCTTTTGAGAAGTGTATATCCATGTCCTTTGACCACTTTTTAATGGGGTTGTTTGTTTTTTTCTTATTAAGTTGCTTGTAGACTTCGGATATTAGACCTTTGTCAGATGGATAGATTGCAAAACTTTTCTCCCATTCTGTAGGTTGTCTGTTCACTTGATGATAGTTTCTTTTGCTGTGCAGAAGCTCTTTAGTAAAATTAGATCCTATTTGTCACTTTTTGCTTTTGTTGCAGTTGCTTTTGACATTTTCATCATGAAATCTTTGCCTGTGCCTATGTCCTGAATGGTATTGCCTGGATTTTCTTCTGGAGTTTTTATAGTTTTAGGTTTTACATTTAAGTCTTTAATACATCTTGAGTTAATTTTTGTATAAGGTATAAGGAAGGGGTCCAGTTTCAACTTTCTGCATATAGCCAGCTAGGTTTCCCAGCATCAATTATTAACTAGGGAATCCTTTTCCCATTGCTTGTTTTTGTCAGGTTTGTTGAAGATCAAATGGTTATAGATGTGTGGTCTTATTTCTGAGTTCTCTCTTCTGTTCCATTGGTCTGTGTGTCTGTTTTTATACCAGTACCATGCTGTTTTGGTTACTGTAGCCTTACAGCATAGTTTGAAGTCAGGGACCATGTTGCTTCCAGCTTTGTTCTCTTTGCTTAGAATTTTCTTGGCTATACAGGCTCTTTTTCTGGTTCCATATGAAGTTTAAAATAGCTTTTTTCTAATTCTTTTTATTTCTTTTTGAGACAGAGTCTCGATTTATCACCCACGCTGGAGTGCAGTTCTGCGATCTTGGCTCACTGCAATATCCAACTCTCAGGTTCAAGCAATTCTCATGCCCTAGCCTCCTGAGTAGCTGGGGTTACAGGCATGCACCCCCATGCCTGACCAATTTAGAGACATGGTTTCACCATGTTGGCCAAGTTGGTCTTGAACTCCTGACCTCAAGGGATCCGCCTGCCTCGGCCTCCCAAAGGCTGGGATTATAGGCTCGAGCCACCACACCTGGCCAGTTTTTTCTAATTCTGTGAAGAATGTTAATGGTAGTTTAATGGGAATAGCATTGAAACTATAAATTGCTTTGGGCAGTATGGCCATTTTCACGACATTGATTTTTCCTATCCATGAAAATGGAATGTTTTTCCATTTGTTTGTGTCCTGTTGGATTTCCTTGAGCAGTGGTTTGTGGTTCTTTTTGAAGAGTGCCTTCACTTCCCTTGTTAGCTGTAATTCCTAGGCATTCTATTCTTTTTGTAGCAATTGTGAATGGGAGTTCATTCATGATTTGGCTCTCTGCTTGTCTGTTGTTGGTGTATAGGAATGCTTGAGATTTGTGCACATTAATTTTGTATCCTGAGACTTTGCTGAAGTTGTTTGTCATCTTAAGAAATCTTTGGGCTGAGACAATCGGGTTTTCTAAATATAGGATCATGTCATCTGCAGAGACAATTTGATTCCGTCTCTTCCCATTTCAATGCCCTTTATTTCTTTCTCTTGCCTGATTGCCCTAGCCAGAAATTCAATACTATGTTGAATAGGAGTGGTGAAAGAGGGCATCGTTGTCTTGTGCTAGTTTTCAAGGGGAATGCTTCCAGCTTTTGCCCATTCAGTATGATATTGCCTGTGGGTTTGTCATAAATGGCTCTTATTATTTTGAGGTATGTTCCTTCTTTACGTAGTTTATTGAGAGTTTTTAGCATGAAGGGATGTAGAATTTTATCGAAGGCTTTTTCTGCATCTATTGAGATAATTATGTGGTTTTTGTCTTTAGTTCTGTTTATGTGATGAGTTACATTTATTGATTTTCATATGTTGAACCAGTCTTGCATCCTGGTGATGAAGCCGACTTGATCGGATAAGCTCTTTGATTTGCCGTGGGATCTGGTTTGCCTGTATTTTACTGAGAATTTTGCACTGATGTTCATCAGGGATATTGGCCTGAAGTTTTCTTTCTTTCTTTTTTTTTTTTTAATTTCAAAATCCGGGGCACATGTGCAGGATGTGGTTTTGTTACATAGGTAAAATGTGCCATGGTGATTTCTTGTATCACAAAGAAATGTTTCTTAAACTTTTTTTTGAGAAGCTATCTTAAACCCTAATCTAATTAAAAATCCTGAGAAATGAGAGATGATGTTTATCTTTTATCTGTGTCTGTATATGATTAAAGTATTATGTGAGTATCCTAACTATTTCCAGGACTGCAAATTTTTCTGTTACATAGAGCAAGTGTAACTTCTTTCAAAGCCAATTGGAATTGATTGGACATTTTCTCCATGTGAGGGAGAAATCTATGTGATTTCACCAACATTCTCTCAGCCACTACCCAAATGATTTTACTCTCATCAAGATCAAAATATTATTACAAAAGAAGTTGTCTTTGTCAGCAACATAGACACTTCTTTGTGTCCTGCATCTTTTCTGATGCTTCATACATGAGTTTTATGAAACCAAACTCACTAATTTGACTTATGGTTGACTATACTCCAGGACCTTCTTTGATCTTAAAGGGAGATTGGCTCCTTTGTCTCAGATGGGTTTCCAGCGAGTCACTTTTGGGCCATTCTAGACTATAGAGTCACTTAGCTTTGTACTCAGCCACTTTGAGGGTTGGTGTCATTCTTAGTCTTTGTCCCTGTAGATACTTGAACTCTTAGATTAGCAACCTATTAAATACAGCATATATTCAAAGCCACTAGAATATGTGGCAAAATAGCAAGCTTTGTGCAACACAACTCCTAGCTCCTATTGCAAAGCCAAAATTCTTTCTCAAGCTAAAATGTAAGTACTTGGAAAAGGAAGATGCTTGCCTTGACAGAATTTCAGTAGGCAAAGAGTATCAGTGGAAATCTGTGTGTTCAAGTCTCTATTGAAGTAGATTTCTTCAAAGGTTCAGTAAAAGGACCAAACGTATATTCATCAAATTCATCATTGATCTATAATGCATGTCTTGCTTCCAGATACGTTTTCTGGCCCATAAGTGTAGTAACATGCTGAGTGATAATATTTAAGCTGTTTCCTGGGGTCAGACTAGTGCCCATCTTCCATGCTTTCCTTATTTGTACAGTAAGATATTTAGAAAGCATAAATATAACAAAGGTGGTCACCTACAATTCAGAGAAATTCATGTCTTTAAAAATAGGTAAGATGCCCCAGAAGAGTTGTGCCTTCTATATTACTACTTCTTTGTAGCTTTTAAGGATTTAAGCAAAAGCATCTGAATATAAAGCTTTCAGATCATTAAAGATATAGCTTTAAAACAATAGAAATTTCTAATGTTTCCAAATCACTCTCTCTCCTCCTACCCTCTCTCTGACACTGTGGCTAATCGTTTCCTTGCTGCGTAGTGTAATTGGGAGGGAAAAGTAATCTGTAGAGCTGATGGATCTTAATTTCCATTTCTTCCACTTACTAGCTATATGAAATTAGGTAAACTTCTTAATCAGAAGCTTGGCATTCATATTTGTAAATTTGGTATGAAAATAATTTATTAGGAAGGATATTACAAGAAATAGGTAACACACGTCTGATAATTCTACTATATCATTTAGTGCATAGAAATGCAATAACTATTAATTTATCTTTCCCTTTCAGTTGTAAATGGCAAGTAGAAGCATTACTCTTTTAAAACAGTTGGGATCTGATGTAAATAACTTGCCCACTCTGAGTGGAACACCTGTCCTTAACTAGGACAAATTCAGGAGGTCCAAGGCCAGGAGCCAGCCCACCATCAGCTCTTCCCTCTTACCTTTCTTTCCTTGTCTTTGATCATTGGAGAATTGTGGTATTTCTCTTCAAAGGCAGGAAGTTTGTACATCTGCTACACTGTGTACTTGCTCTTTACTGGATTATGCAGAATTATCTAAATAAACAAGAACATACCAAGCACTTCCTCCCCATTAAGTGCACAGCCAACTGAGTCAGACTACCATTTCTTTGTAGCTTGACACAACTACAGAAAGATCAAATACCAAACCACCTTCCAGCTGCAATTCCCTAAAAAGAACTGACTCTTAGGGTGAGGCCATTTTAGTGGTGTCTGAAAGACTTTGGTTGAGTCAAAACATTATCCAGGCTGGTAAAGGAATTAATGACAAAGAATGATCTGACACTTCACCAGTCCAGTTGTAAATATATGTATTTAGTATATGTATTAATATATATGTACCATATGTGTTAGTATTATATATTTTAGTCTACATAAGTTTACGTATGTAACAATATTACATACATCATTATATATTAATATAGATTTTAAAGTACATATTTTATGTATATCTATGTACACACACACTTTTCTTTTTCAAGTAAAGTATATTCTGGTAAACTGAATAATAATTCTTAAGAATATCTACTGTGGTAGCTGTGATTCATCAGTAAAATATCTGCATAAACAATGCTTCCCTGTTTCAGAACATGTCAGATTTGATTTCTATTTCCCTTAGCCATTCTTCTTTCACTGTATCGTCAAGTTCTCTTGATTTTGTCTCTGAAATGTATGTCATCATGGTCACCATCTTGGTCGAGGTCCTAGTTTCCAACCTAGAATATTGCAAGAGTCCTAGAAAGATTTTGTATTTCCATTTTTGATTCTCCTCAGTCTATTCTCCAATTGTAAAATAATCTTTTCAAAAAACCCATCAGTTCGAGATAAGCAGGTTACAGGTAACTCAACCAGGTTAGGGAATTCTCCATCCCCCACCAGAAGCATAGACCCTCCACAATCTCAACATGTCACATGCCCAAAGCAGAGTTGGGACAAAGTCAGGGACCAACCTGGCCTTTCCTCACCATCCAAGGGTGACCCTGTGGCATTACTGCCACATCCAGGAGAAGGCAGAATTTTCCCTTTGCCTCAGGAGTTCACAGGAGTTGGTCTGTAATTAGGCCTTCTCTCATGTGGGCAGAAAGATTAGACAAACTTTTGGCAAGATATATTGCACTTTAGCCATTAGCTTCCTCATATGTCCTGGCAATGACAATCAGAAAAACAGCAGCAACCATGATGTTAGCACTTAGCAGGTCATTCTCAGTACTTAGATTCTGAGTGCTTAAATTCTTTAAAAGTTTATTTTTATTTTTAATTTTTGTGGGTACATAGTAGGTGTTTTAAAAAAATCATTTCTATTCTCAGTGCTTAGATTCTCAGTTCTTCATTCTGTGTCATGCTTAGAGAAGCCTCTTCTTTTGATATTTTCACTTTTTAAAAATAACTTTATTGAAGTATGTTTTCCACATCACAAAATTCACCCATTTTAGATCTACAATTCAGTGGTATTTAGTATCTCTACTAAGTGGTGCAGCAGTCACCATAGCAAGCTTTAGGGCATTATCATCCCCCCACAAGATCCTCCATGCCCTTTTACAGTTAATTCTTCTTCCCATCCCAGCCATAGACAACCACTAATCTACTTACTGTTCTTTAAATTTGCTTTGTTTGTACATTTCATAAGCATGTGGTCTCCCAGAATTGGCCTCCTTCATGTTGTAGTGTGGGATGAGCGGCAATTCATTCCTTCCATTGCTGAATGGCATTCCAGCGTATGCATATACCACATTTTGTTTACCCATCACCAGTTATATCTCATTTTGTAAGTCTCTTTTTCTTGAAAAGTTTATCCCTTTCTTTGCCACATGCAACCTAAATTTTCATTAATGACAATAAATTGGTGGATGAATTCTGCAACAGATACGAAAAGTAGGGCTTGATGGTTTTCCACTTAAGGAATACATGACATAAAGAACTAAAATGACTAAATGAAAGACATTATGTTTTTGACTTTTCTCTACAAATAGCAAGAAGGATCTCTGCTGCAGACTCTGATAAATGGGTGAACCCCTAGGTTCTTCCTATATGTACCTAGAATGGCTGGGTATATGGCTTTGATCAGGCACATACCTGTTATCCTTATTATGAGAGGAATGACTCACTTAAGGACAGGGAGCAGTGCAACTTATTTAACTCTTGTTTCTGCATTATATTCAGGAAAGCTACAAATTTTGTGAGCCATTGTGAAACCAATACATGAAGCCGTGTAGCAGCCAAAATATCCCTGGCAAATGTCCATAGGAACAGGCAGAGGTGAAGGCTTCTGCTCAGAAATTCTTGCCACTTTTGTGTCGTGGGCTTCATATTAGACTGGGATTCATTGTGGTCGAGGACAATGACAATTTGACAAATTGGGACAGGGCTCTATAAATGGCAGCCTTTTTCAACAAAGTCTAAACTAGTGGAGTTCATTTAAATTAGAGTATATTTCAAACTTCTGGATGAACTACTACTCAGTGGAATTACCCAATGTCAATAATGATTCATGGTCTCACTCATCAGAAAACCTCTGTCCTCTGAAGCTTGAAGAATAATCAAAATAGTGATAGGTCAGTGAATAACTTCAAAGGCAGTGGTTACTCTAGCTTGACCATGTTGAGATAGTTCCCAACATCTAGGTCGATCACTTAACAAACCTGTTTGAAATAGCCAGTATCGTCTCTTAGTCAATATTTTCTGGTGACAAGAAATCCACTCAAAATACCACCACTAGGGGAGGATATTATAATAATACAAAAGACATGGAAAATAATTATATATGGGGAGTCAACATGGGAACTTAATATGAGAAGACACTGAAACAACTACTTTTCTTTCCGAATTTCAGGACTAAATGTTTTGCTGCCTGTCTGTTCATTGGGGTTCTGATGCTTTCTCTCCACTATGCTTCTTTTTTCCTTCTCTCTGAATATACCAGTGGAAAGAGATATTGATCTGTGTGTAGAAAACAAAGCTCAAAGGCAAGAGCCAGGGGAAGCCAATTGAAGTGATAATCTGGGAGCAGTGGACACTGAGAAGAACCCTATGAACAAATGAGAACTGTCAATGGCCTGGTTAAGAGATAGAATGAGCTACAACAGGGGCAGTTCTATAACAAATTACACAAGCATAGAAAATCCATGGGGTTTTCCTTCCACATATAACCTAGCATACTTTACCGAACCCAGAGAAAACTTTTCCAGTCCCATATATAACCTTAGCAATGCAGTCTCACTTTTCAGAGTTGACATTCCTATTTAGGCATAAGAATTTGCTGGTCTTCATAAAATGACTGAGTGCTCCTTCCAAGTAATTGTAGTAGAAACACATGACATTCCCCCTAACTTTTAAAAAAATATCAGACTCTCCTGCAGCATAAAAATAAATTGCTTATGTGGCTGGGCACAGTGGCTCACAGCTGTAATCCCAGCACTTTGGGAGGCTGAGGCAGGTGGATCACTTGAGGTCAGGAGTTTGAGACCAGCCTGCCTAACATGGTTAAACTCCATCTCTACTAAAAATACAAAAATTAGCCAGGCATGGTGGCGCATGCCTGTAGTCCCAGTTACTCGGGAGGCTGAGGGCAGAGGATCACTTGAACCTGGGAGGTGGAGATTGCAGTGAGCCAAGACTGTGCCACTGCACTCCAGCATGGGTGACACAGTAAGACTCTGTTTCAATTAAAAGATACAAATAAAAAAATAAATTGCTTATATAAGCAGGAAATGAGAGAGATTTAACCTAAATGAATAAACACACCATTGTGGTTTTATTCAATGTTAACATTCTATATGAGACAGACTAAATGCTTTCTTCAGAATTAGAGCTCTTCTTGAGGTGGCGAATTCACTCAAGGTATGCATTAATACTCTAGAAACACATTGCCTGTCACTTCTTACTGCTTGCTGCTTAATTAAAAGGGATGTCAGACACTTCTGAAAAGGCTCTGGTAAATTGTCAAATTCAACAAAAGAAAGAAAATTTTAGATAAAGCACCTTATGTAAATTAGGCCTTCCCCCAGCCCAATTTCCTTCCTTCTTCTAACCACTGTTACCATCATTTTAGGTGACTTTTGTCTGGCATTTAAAAATGAAATGCGATTCTCTTATTCACTCCTTGGCAACATTCCCTGAAATATTCTACTAAGTGTTTTCAATTATTCGCCAGTCCCAATAGAATCTCAGTAAGAGGTTTTAAAAAGATATCTTATCCAGCACATAGTATTTTGCAGTTTGAACGCTATCCATATTGCAATATAGATAAATTAAGCAATGCTAATGAATCTTATAACTTTAAATCAATACATTTGTAAATGACTAACCATATATTCCAAAAGGTTTAACATTTTTAAAGGTCATTTTCAATTCTTTGTCTTAGAAAGATCATCAAATTTATAAGCAACAAAATTGCAAAAAACTAAAACTAAAATTATTACTAAAACTGGACCTCTAGTATTATTTGATTGCATAGATTTGATTGTATAGATTTTTATTAAATTTTGTAGAAAATAAGGTACTTATTGGTATTTAACTTATTAAAGTTATAAATAGAAAAAAATGTCTTACGTATGTGGTACCAGAGTTACTGAGCGGAAACCACACGAGAATTTGAAATAGAACTCTTGGGTCCTAGCGCAGGCTTCACAGTGTTTTAAGATGTGTGGCCATTTGCAGAGTATTTAAATTTCATACTTCAATTTCTCTGTCCTTGAAATGGTGATAATAATGTGTGCCTTGCGTATCTTATGGGAATGTCATAATATTTAAATACACAAAGGTATGCCAAGGACTTTGTACATTCTAATGTGCTGGTGCATAAATGAAAGGCATCACTATCAGTTTTTCTTCCAGTTTCGCTAGATCTCATGGCCACTCTTGAACAAATGATGGATTTAAAACAGATCATCATTTTCATCTTCTCTCCAACTCTTTTAGTGATAAGGGTAAACAAAGAAAAACCCTATTTAGAGTCCTGTCTGGTTGGTGGCAACATTTCTAATTTGCGGTCATGTTTTTCTGAAGACTCATGATGTGCTTAGAGATTTAAGACCTGAGACTTCAGGAAGTAAAACAAGCAGGAAAGGGAAGTATAATCCTGTTAATAGATGTCTAAGATTGAATTGTGATAATTAGCAAGAAATGAGTTAGGAAAGTGAGCAATTTTATAGATCGCAGATCTATTTTTTTAATAACCTCTCAGGTGCTACAAGATTGCATATCTATTTTAATGATTCCTGAGATGTTTCTACTCTTAAGGCATGGTTATGGAATTTTTAGTAAAAACAAATGAACGCTATAAATGAATTTTTAGAATATTGAAATAAAGAACTCACAAACTCTTGTTGCAATCTGGAAAAATATAAATTATCCAAGCAAGTCGACCCTTGTCAAATTCCTATTTTGATAGAGTAACAAGGCTGGGAATATTATTGCTGGGAAAACACTCTGCTTGGTTAATTAAAAAAAAAAAGTAAAATCCTTTGTCATTTGCCATCAGGATAAATGCTGTAATAAGTAATTGTTCTCTGAGTAGCAGCTTCTCAAAGGTGTCATTTCATTCCCTTTTTTGCATGTTTCACAAATTTGAATATTCCCGAAAGACAGTAGTATGCCTTCAGTATGAATAAGATGATTATAGGATGACAGAATTTTTCTTGAGAGCCATTTTAAGAGTCATTATGTATACTTTGTCAACTTGCTGTTGGATGCCAGATGCATTAGGTGATGAGGCTACTATTTAAAATAAAACAGAATAAAAATAATTATGGCAATTGACCAGTTGCAAACTGAAAAAAGTCTGCATGTTATAATTTTTAAAAGTGTATTTTTGCATCCAGGGACATGTGATTTAAGCTTAATGGCTGTGCCCATTGACTTTTTTAGTTCTCCTTCATGTCTCTTATTGATTTCCAAGTTATGAAGATTAGGTGGCAGTGATGCAAAGTTCACTTTTGCTCCTGCATAGGTCCTAATAATCAGGCTGCAAACAATCTTCTTTTCCCCACAACTGGTTGTAATCAACACAAATCTAAGTTTTATAATTTGCTGCTGTTTTATAACAATAGAGAAATTTCTGAGGCTGTTTTCGAAAAACCGTGCCTGAGGAAAAGCTGCTCTCGAGGAAGAAAAAGTTACCTAACTGATGTGCCTTTAATTTTCAACAGTTCAAGCTGTCCACAGATATGAACATTTTATAGTTTTGGCCAATAAAATTAGATCATTAGGTGCCAGTGTGTGCATTATTGATTTTTTTGAGAAAGAGAAATGATGGAGAAAGGTATGTTATACTATCCTATAGTCTAATTCCCAAACTTTTTGCTTGAAGGTGCCACAAAGAAGTGAAGAATGTTGTTGATTATTTATTTATGTATTTATTTATCCTCCTCTGAAATTCAAGCTGCCTATTTGGACCACTTAGGTTTGGAACTAGAGATCTGGCAAAGCATGAAGATTCTTTATTTGTTCAACAGATAAATTTAAACAGGCACCTTGGCTCATGCCTGTAATCCCAACACTTTGGGAGGTGAGGGCAGGTGGATCACCTGGGGTCAGGAGTTCAAGACCAGCCTGGCCAACATGGTGAAACACCATCTCTACTAAAAATACAAAAAAAAAAAAAAAAAAAATTAGCTGGGCAAGGTGGCCCGTACCTGTAATCCCAGTTACTCAGGAGGCTAAGGCAGGAGAATTGCTTGAACCTGGGGGGGCAGAGGCTGGGGTGAGCTGAGATTGCAAACTGCACCCTAGCCTAGGCGACAAAGCGAGACTCTGTTTTAAAAAAAAAAAAAGATATTTATTCAGCAAATACTGTGTATCAGGCTCTGTTCTACACACAGGTGATGTGGAGTTTGGGAGACAAGCACAGTTCCCAAAGTCCCTGTTGTAATGGGACTTACATTTACTATGAGACAGTAAAGAAAACTTTCTCTGGGGAGACGACATGGGAACTGAATCCTGGACAATAAGAAGGAAGAATTGCTGGGCAGAGAGATCAACAAGTACAAAGTCCGAGAGGAAGAAATGAGGTTGGCATATTTGAGATACTAAACGAAGGCCAACCTGGCCACAGCCAAAGTATGAGAGTAAGGGGGAGAGTGGCATAAGATGAGGTCAGAGAGAACTGAGCATCAGTCTAGTTGTTTTTGCACTTTAAAAATACATGTGAAAAAAATAGTAAAAATTTAAAACAATGAACAGCTCATGATGTCACAAGTATATTACCAGCATGCTTTGACCAGCTAGTCTGACATTACCCGAAGATGAAAATGAACAAAGGAGTAGCATGGCCCTGCCTGATAGACACTATTTTGCTGGATGATTGATGAAACTTAAGGAGAAGGGTCACCTGATCTGCAGGCCAAAAATATTGCAAACATTCTAACATAAAGGGAAATTAAAAATTTTATGTCCTCTAACACAGCAGAAATAAATGGTATCTAGATTTCGTTCTTAGGGAGAAACTAGATATCTAGATTTAGGTCTTAGGGAGAAACCACTTCATTCATCTAAAAAATTGTCTGTGTCAGAGACTGTGGTATTATTACATATACGGGTTTTCATCCATGGCTAACAGCTCACAATGCCTACAACCCTTGTTATAGTCCTCTGTCATGATGCTGGGGCACTTTAGGCCTCAAGAGCAGGACTCAGGAAACAGAATCTCTCTGACTTTCTCCTCCTCCTCTTACCCGCCCAAGGCAGGAATCTAATCTGATTGTGGGTCAAAAGAACCTCATTCCAGATGGGGTCCTGCCTTGTATTCTGGAGGAAGAAACGCTGCTCAGAGGTGCCAAGAAGAATCTGAATGGACACTCCTTGCTGGGTTTCCCCATTCCGACTATTAGTATGAGATCATACCCTTTTTGTCCAATCACTGTTCTACACAGTTGTCAATCATGCCTACATAACGAGGTCTCCAAAATAGCCAAGAGGACTGACTAGGTTCAGAGTGTTTCCTCATAGCTCACCACGTGGAGGTTACTGGAGGATGGCACGCCCAGGGAGGGCATGGAAACTCCATGCCCCTTTCCCCATACCTCACCCTATGCATTTCTTCATCTGTATCCTTTGCAATGTCCTTTATAAGAAACCCATAAACACAGTTAAGTGTTTCCCTGAGTTCTGTGAACTGCTCCAGCAAGTTAATCAAATGTAAAGAGGGAATTATGGAAACTCCAACTTGAAAATATTTGGCCAGAAGTTCTGGAGGCCTGGACTTGTGACTGGCATTTGAAGGGAGGGGGCCAATCTTGGGATCTGAGCCATCAACCTGTGGGATCTAAAGCTATCTCCCGGTAGACAGTGTTGGAATTGAATCCAAGGACACCCAGCCAGCATCCAGTGCTTCTTGGTGGGAAAAACAAACAAACCTACATTTGGTTATAGAAGTCTTCCATGTTGATTGTTATGGTGTTAAGAGCAGAGGGAAAATGAGGTTTTAGAATTTTCTGAAACAGAAACAGAATGTCAACCATAAGTCTGTTCATCTTATTTCTCCCACCTCTTTCTCTTTAGGTAGAAGGGACATATGATTATGACATCATATTTTTTAAATATTCTAAAAGAGTGAATGTTGCCAAAAAGCTTTTAGAATAAGGATTTTTAAATCTAGGCTTTGAGAGTTAGTGAAACCTTCTGAGATTGCATATACAATTCTGTACATCCCTGTGCATCTGTGAGTGTGAAACACTAGAGTGTAGTGGGCTGTAGATTCCGGTAGATGCTGGAGCCACACTGCCTGGCTCCAAATCCCTGCTCTTCCTCTCCTTAGCATGTGTCCTTTGACAAGTTTCTTATCTGTGCCGGTATCACTTCTTTTGAAAAATGGATATAATAATATTACCTACCTGATAGAATTGTTTTGATGCTTAAATGATTCAGTGCATAGAAAAGGATATAGTACAGTTTCTGGAACATAAAAAGCACACTGTGTAAGTATCACTTGTCATTATGTGAATGTTTCTGGGAAGAAAGTCCGTGCAAAACCCCCTTACCCTTCATTCCAATAAAGAAAGTAAAAAAAAAAAAAAAAAAGAAAAAGAAAAAAAGAAAATAAAAAAAAAGACTGAGTACCACAGGAAGGATTATCTTTTAAAGTGGCAATAGACTAACATGTCGAGGTAATTAACATATCAATCTGCATGTTATTTCCTCTCTGATGATATATTCAGTATTCTGACCTTGTTTTGGAATCACTACTGCTAACTTCTTACTTTCTTTTATTATTAATTTTTTTCAGTGTCATATTAAAGATTTTGTTCCAGTAAAAATAGTAAAAAATGACTTAACCTTGAAATCTACTTCCAACATAGAATTATCTATCATGAAGGAGAAAAAAATTATAGTTAGTTTAAATAGAATTTTTGAAATAATCTTCAGTTAAAGCAATTACGGCTTTTTAAAAAGGTTCTGTCTGTTTAGGGTTTAATAGAATTTTCTACTGAATTCCAACTCTGGTAACCTTCTATGAACTCTAAAATACAGAGCACTTCCCACCAATAATAACCAGACTTGTGCATTTGAGCGTGTCAATGGCTGGTACATGCTGGAAGAGAGCTTTCCAAAATGCTAATGGGAGAAGTATTCCTCTGAGTTGAGTTTTCTTTTTCTCTTTGACACTTCCCTGATGCCCAGAACCATGGTGGGGGCCGTGAGTGTTTCTTAAGCCTATGCACTGTCTCATCTGTGGTTTGAGTTCTGTAGTTGTGATAAAGCTATACAGTGCATGCCTTGGTGCATACAATTTCACAGAAAAAAAAATGAGGTAAGTTGTGGTCAGCTCCCAACAGTCATTTTTCAGTCTATTTAGCACATAATGTCACTGAAATAAAAAAGCATGTGTTTATATGTAGAAACACATGAAAAAAAAAGCCAGAAAACTACTTAAAATCAAATAGGAATGTCCTATTGAAATCATAGCCAGGGTTAAATAAGCATTCGTGTTCTAGTCTAGGAATCTAACCCTTTATTTGTCACATTTTCTATAAGCAAAGGCATTTTGTTGTTCAAATCATCAACTTACCAATAAATGTTTAAAACACAAACTTTCTGAAAGCAGGGCGATCCCTTCACATAAACCTATGTTTCAGCAGATACTCTTCAATGCTTTCTGCCAGTGCACCCCTGCTCCTACCCCCCAATATCCACCTTTCATTTTTACACAGTTTTGATTTCTAGCATATTTTCCCATGAGTATTCTACTTGATCAGTCATTCTGATTAGTCTGATTGACAATGTTTGGGATCAAATCTGTTCAATTTGTCTATACAACATTGAAAGAGGCTACTGTCAACAGGGTCCAAGCAGCAGAATGAAGCCTATTCAACAATGACCTGAACAATGGCCCTTAGTCCTGGTCCTGGACTCAATCATCTGAACAAATCCCAGGGACCATTAAGGTCTACCTTAGAAAGCCAGGTAACTTTCTTTATAAGTTCCTATATTAACTTTTCCTTTAGATCCAAGGCAATAATCTAAGTACAGCATGATATATTAGTGATCGCATAGACTGCCTTTGCCTGCAAGGAAGAAGTCTATGCATTACTTATAAACAGCTTGGCCAGTAAATTGAGGCTGACCTGGATTCCTTCCAGGGCCAATGTAGTATAATTGATCAATTTAACTAAAGTCAAGGAAGGACAGATTTTGTACCACCTTTTGTAACCAGAAGGATAGCATCACAGTTTGGGGGAAGGTAAGGTAGTAAATTAATGCCTCACTCCCACACAAGAGGTACAATTCCAAGCACACACACGGTGACTCTGAAAAGAAAGTATTGTTTACAAATGTTGGGGTCTCCCAAGTGGGACCTACATTATTCAAAGGGCAGAGGTTGGCAGAGCCTCTGAGGTAGCTTCCTGGCTGGTTGGTAGGCTTTGGGATTCCTAGTTCTGTTCAAATAATTGAGTCTAGTCCTTGCATCTTGAAGGCGCTTGGTCCCATCTGTCCTGTTTATCCACACCACCATCCAGGTGGCATTCATCTGTCCCTTGGAATGACTGAGAATGTCTAGGCGGGGGGTGGGGGACATGTGGAGGTCTCTTGCATGGGAGGAGCAGGAACTGAGGCCATCTGCTTTTTCCAATAGACTCTCAGCAAGGTTAAGAAAAAAGGCAATCAAATCATGATCAGAATCCTCTGGTAGGGGATGACAGACTGTACGTGGGTTAAACTTGAGGCACTTGTAGCAGTTTGGGAGCTCCACATGAGGGCATCTTCCTGCAGGAGAAAGGGCCCAGGGATAATTTTGAAAGACAACATATTATTAATGATGCTCTATCTTCTATATGTCCGAAATCTAAAATGCTCCTTGTTGCTGTCTTTCCATTGCCACAGAATGGGAGTGTTCTATTCCAGTATCTATCACATTGCCTTTATTTCTGATTATCCCCAACCCACACACAAACCTTTTGTCTGGAAGGGTTAGTTACAAGAAGAACAAAGGTATTTTTATAAAACTTAACTAGGATTCATTTTGAATCCTCTAGGCTGGCCCTCTTTTGGCCAGACTTCCACTTGGAGAATGTATCAACCAGCCTGAGCTAGGGTTGCTCTTTGGGGAAAGAAAGACACATAATGCTTAGCATGGTCAAGGCAGAATCCTGAATTTTCAAAATATGTCTATGTAATTTCTAACTCCTTTCATCTTGATCATTACCTAAGAAGCAGCTGAGAAAGGGTGATCATTTCATGTGGTCAGTGACCAAATTGTCTTCCTATTTTGTATGGGCCAGAGTGTGATGAGGGAGGCAGAGAGAAATCTTTTCAAGCCAATTTTCAAGGAGGCTGATTTACTACTCAATAATACCAGATGCCTCTAAATGGTAGGGAGCATTGAAAGTCCATTACATACCTTAACTCTCAGCCGACTGTTGAGCTGATCTTGTAATGAAGGGTACCTCACTATCAGATTGCAAATGGCCCACAAAGCCAAAAACAAAACACAGATTCATTTTGACAGCCACAGTGTTGTAGTGGGAGCTAGCTTATTGGACGGGAATGGCAAAACTATAACCTGAAAAAGTTCAACAGTGGTCAGGCACCATCCATAGCTTTCAGAAGGGGCTGGAAGTCAGATGTAGGCATGAACAATGGCCAATGTGATTTAGCCTTACTCACTATAAAAGAGATGGGTCAACTTTAGGCAGGAACCACAAGTTTGTCATTCAGTGCGTGCCTCTGCATCAGAAATGTAGTGTCCTTTACTCCATAGCCAGTCTACGATGGTGGCTATGTACCATATCTGGCACGACAATGGATAAAGACAACCATGGAGGCAACAGGCTTAATCAGCATCTTGATTCCGGTTGGTTTCTTCAAGGAAAGGGCTGTGTGGAGCTTCCAGCTTTTCCTCAGTTGCAGAGTAGAGGAGAAAATTCCCCCCATATGTCACATTGTCACATAAAGCAAAAATGTATCTGTGACAGACCATATATATCCTCGAATACACCATTTTTATTGGACAAATAAAGTTTTATTTGGCCTTTTCCATTTCATTAGTCATGGAGTCTGAGTTAACCAAACCCCAAATGGGAATAACAGACTGCGGAGCCACAAGACCTCCATGGGTCAGACATTTCATTTCAACAAGAGCCCAGCAGCAAAACAAGATCTGCTTTTTAAGCAGTGTAGCTGGTAGCCATGTTGGGAAGGTGACAAGTCCAAAACCCCAAGTGGCCCTCCAGATGGAGGTTGCCTTCCTTTTCCAGGGGCTCTGTTAGAAAAATTCATTAGTCACAGAGACTTGAATCTCAAAGAAATCATTAGGGTTGTGGGACCTCAAAGGTAGAGAGCATACTCCAGCTTGTTGGACAGTTTCCAGTGCAGCCTATTGGTTTGGTTCCCACTCAAAGGATGCTAATTTATGGGTTAGCCAGTATGAGGGACCAAGTAGCATGCACAGGTGAGGAATACACTGCTCTATGATTCCAATAAGCTGGGCCTGCTTCATGGTGCTCGGGCTAGTAGAGGATGCTTTGCTTGCTGAAGAGAATGAGCATTGTGAAGCCAATCACATAGTTCCAAGAATCTTTACTGGGTGAGCAGCTCCCTACATTTGTGACAACACTGTAGTTAAGCCATAGAGGCTGAGGCTTCTGGATTGCCACTCAACAGGACATTATATGTACACAGTGGAAGTTCTGGACATTAGAGAGTAGAGGCAATTGTGCTAAATTCTGAACCAGCTACTGGTGGCAAATGGCAGGGATGTTGACCTTATACTCGCTCCTCTACATGCTTCTCTTCCCCATTAGAAGAACCTCCTATGACCCTTACAGGGCAAGGAAGTACAAGCTTTTAACTCATCAATTCATCTATACATTTATACAGAGAAGCAATTTTAAAGGCATATTGAATGGACACAAAGGACTCACTCATAAGGTCACATTAGCCTCTCAACACTCAACACCTAAACCCCCACAAGGTAATCAGAATAGTTCTTCTCTCAGGGATTAGGGCACATAGCTGATTTTAATTTCAGTGCCTGTATCTGATGGATCCATATAACTTTGATTCTCTGTACTTCTTAGAGTTTCCCTGCATACTCAGACAGATTTTTTTTCAGTCCCCATTGGAGAAGGAAACCTTGGTCCAATCCTGATATGGTTTGGCTGTGTCCCCTCTCAAATCTCATCTTGAATTGTAGGTCCCATAATTCCCGTGTGTTGTGGGAGGGAACTGGAGGGAGATAAATGAATCATGAGGGGCAGTTTCCCCCATACTGTTCTCGTGGTAGTGAATAAGTCTCATGAGAACTGGTGTTTTTATAAGAGGTTTCCGTTATCACTTAGCTCTCATTCTCTCTTGCCTGCTGCCATGTAAGACATGCCTTTCCACCTTCTGCCATGATCATGAGGCCTCCCCAGACATGTGGAACTGTGAGTTTATTACACCTCTTTTGCTTTATAAATTACCCAGTCTCCAGTATGTCTTTATCAGCAGTGTGAAAACAGACTAATACAGTAAATTGGTACCAGAAGTGGGGTGCTGCTGTAAAGATAGCCAAAAATGTGAAAGTGACTTTGCAACTGGGTTACAGGTAGAGTTTGGAACAGTTTGGAAGGCTCAGAAGAAGGTAGGAAAATGTGGGAACGTTTGGAACTTCCTAGAGACTTGGAGGGCTCAGAAGATAGGAAGATGTGGGAAAGTTTGGAACTTCCTAATGACTTGTTGAATGGCTTTGACCAAAATGTTGATGGTGATTTGGACAATAAGATCCAGACTGAGGTGGTCTCAGACAGAGATGAGGAACTTGTTGAGAACTGGAGTAAAGGTCGCTCTTGCTATATAACGAGACTGGTGGCATTTTGCCCCTGTCCTAGATATCTGTGAGATAATTTAGTGTATCTTGTGGAAGAAATTTCTTATTGGCAAAGTTTTCAAGAGGAAGAAGAGCATAAAAGTTTGGAAAATTTGCAGCCTACTGATGCAATATAAGAGAAAAACCCATTTTTTGGGAAGAAATTCAAGCTTGCTGCAGAAATTTGCATAAGTAATGAGGAGCCCAGTGTTAATCACCAAGAAAGTGGGGAAAATGTCTCCCGGGCATGTCAGAGACTTTTGCAGCAGCCCCTCTCACCACAGGCCTGGGGGTCTAGGAGGAAAAATGGTTTTGTGGGCCAGGCCCAGGGCCCCCCTACTGTGTGCAGTCTAGGGACTTGGTGCCCTGCATCCCAGTTCCTCCAGCTGTGGCTAAAAAGGTCAAGGAACAGCTCAGGCTGTGGCTCCAGAGGGTGTAAGCCCCACACCTTGGCAGTTTTCTTGTGGTATTGAGCTTGTGGGTACACAGAAGTCAAGAATTAGGTTTGGGAACCTCCACCTAGATTTCAGAGGATGTATGGAAACACTTGGATGTCCAGGCAGAAATTTGCTGCAGGGTGCCTCTGCTAGGGCAGTGCGAAAGGGAAATGTGGAGTTGAAGCCTCCTTACAGAGTCCCCACTGGGGCACTGCCTAGTGAAATTGTGAGAGGAGGGCTACCATTCTCTACACCCAAGAATGGTAGATTCACTGACAGCTTGCACCATGCACCTAGAAAAGCCACAGACACTCAATGCCAGCCTGTGAAAGCAGCTGAGAGGGGGCCTGTACCCTGGAAAGCCACAGAGGCAGAGTTGCCCAAGGCTGTGGGAGCCTACCTTTTGCATCAGCGTAACCTGGAGGTGAGACATGAAGTCAAAGGAGATCATTGTGGAAGGTCTAATGACTGCCCTGTTGGATTTTGTACTTCCATGGGTCCTGTAGCCCTTTTGTTTTGGACAATTTCTCCCATTTTTAATGGGAGTATTTCCCCAATGCCTGTACCCCATTGTATCTTGGAAGTAACTGACTTGCTTTTGATTTTACAGGATCATAGGCAGGATGGACTTGCCTTGTCTTTGGACTGTGTACTTTTGAGTTAATGCTGAAATGAGTTAAGACTTTAGGGTACTGTTGGGAAGGCGTGATTGGTTTTGAAATCTAATTTCAAATGAAATATGATTTGAAATGAGATTTGGGAGGCGCCGGGGGCAGAATGGTATGGTTTGGCTGTGTCCCCACCCAAATCTTATCTTTCATCTCAAATTGTATCTCCCATAATTCCCACATGTTGTGCAGGAATGTGGTGGGAGAGAACTGAACCATGGGGGTGATTTCCCTCATACTGTTCCCATGGTAGTGAATAAGTCTCACAAGACCTGATGTTTTAATAAGGGGTTTTCCTTTTTGCTTGGCTCTCTAACCTGCTGCCACATAAGATGTGCTTTTCACCTTCTGCCATGATTGTGAGGCCTCCCCAGCCACATAGAACTATGAGTTCATTAAACCTATTCTTCTTTATAAATTACCCAGTTTTGGGTATGTCTTTGTCAGCAGCATGAAAACAGACTAATACAAATCCCTAATCATCTTTTTCCTTAAAAAGCTAAAGTCAGGGGAGAGGGAAGAAGGTGATCAGAGGTACTGAGGGGGAGACCAGATCCAGGCCAGGAAGCAAGGCACAATGGCTGCTTATGGCTCAACCCAAGGAGCTGCCATGTGTTTCGTCCTCCCAAAGCCTGATTTGGGTTTTGAGGATTTCTTGACCCTTCCTCCTTCTGCTTGGAAGAGAGGGGCAACAACTACAGCATCATTCAGTTTTTGTTTTTTCAATTTTTAATCCAACTCTTATTGCTCAAATTTTAACCATTTATCAACAATAGGGTAGCAGGGGATCCTTACTCCTTCAACCCCTTGGCTCACTACTTGGACAAAAGCATTTGCTTCTGGATTCCACAGAGTCTTCTCTTATCTCCCAACCTTACCTACAAAGCACTTTCCCCTTTCCCAAAGGTTATGCATTTGCCACATCCTGTCCGTGTTGCCAGAAACATTCACACACTCTAAAGGGTCTGAAATTTTATCATTTTAAACAATTTAGCCTAGCATAGTTTTATCAATATTAGCAGGAGACATGAGACTCCTAGGTCAGAGAAAACAACTTTATTACTCATGGCACAGCAGGTAGCATAAGCTTCATGTTCACATTGGTGCCTTATGCCCCTGGTGTCCCACGGGAGTGACACAGAGGGGCCCAGGTGATTGCTGTGCATACAGTGGGTTTGTGTCACAGCTGAGGGACCCAGGATTTAGGAAACTCCAATCTCTTATAAGGAGGTGCAAGCGAAACTGTGCAATCATTGCTCAAGAAAGAGACATTATCTTTATTATGCTGGAGTGCAAACTTACTCTCTGTTGCAAAGGGAAACACAACCTCTGTCTTCCAAAATTGTTCATTATACAAATAGCTTTGTTAAAATAGATCATTATAAAAGCACTATCGGTTACTAATATTGTTTGGCTCTGTGTCCCCCCCAAATCTCATCATGTAGCTCCCATAATTCCCATGTGTTGTGGGAGGGACCTGGTGGGAGATGACTGAATCATGGGGGCAGGTCTTTCCCGTGCTATTCTTGAGATAGTGAATGGGTCTCATGAGATCTGATAGTTTCTAAAAACGGGAGTTTCCATGCACAAGCTCTCTCTTTGCCTGACACCATCCACCTAAGATGCGACTTGCTCCTCCTTGCCTTCCGTCTGGATTGTGAGGCTTCCCCAGCCACATGAAACTGGGAGTTATTCATTAAACCTCTTTCCTTTGTAAATTGCCCAGTCTCAGGTATGCGTTTATCAGTGGCATGAAAATGGACAAATACAGTTACTCTGCCCTCAAGATGTGCAGATATGTAAGTGATCCATGGAGAATTGTCTCCTTTATATCTAATTCATAGTGCTATTGGGACGATTAAATGAGATAAGATGATTATGAAACATTTAATTAATTAATATTAGTTATCATTCTAACTGATGTTATTTTTATAGAGGAAGATTTATTTTAAAAAATGGAGTTGATTTAAACATATATTAATTTACTGTTCTATAGTCTTTCATAAAAGAAATATGACTATGCACACATGCAATGTTTTGAAAGCCAAAAGAACTATATATGCCTAAAAATACAAAAATAAGATTCATGTCCTAGTACACAGAAAATTCTAAACATGATCTAAATAAATAAAAAGCAGTTCCTGAAATCTTATACTAAATGGATTTATGCATTTTAATATGGTTAAGTTTTGCCACAGTCATAACAGTTCCAATTGAATGCTTTAAGTTAATAAATGGATAATTAATATAATAATTAAGAAATGTTTTGCTTAAGAGAGCAGATAAATATGCTTTTTGTTTCCAGAGCCTAAGTGGTGTTTTTAATGGCCTTGTATATATTAGTCTTTTGTATATGTTATAAATATGTGGTTTTTCCAAGTTTGGCAATTATTTGTCTAGACCATCTGCTTCCCCCATTTCTAACCCAATTCCATATCTTAGTCATGGGGACTTAATGTTTTTTAAATTTTTGGTGGGGAAAACAGTACCTGTTTTTGTAGGACCACTTTGTAAGTGAACCTTACTATCCATTTTTGAAAATAGTTTTCATTAAGTAAAAATTTAACCATACACACAAGTAGAGCAAATAGTATGATGAAGTTGGTTTTTTCATCACTCAACTTCAATAATTATCAATTCATGGCTCACCTTGTTTCAACCCTGTTCATGCAAACATCCTGCTGCCTCCCTGATTATTTTGCAGCCAAGCCCAGACAGAATATTATTTCATCTGTATATATTTCAGTAAATTTTTCCGAAACTTAAGGATCATTGTTTAAATTCATAGCCACAATATCTTAATCACACTTATAATTTCTTAATATCACCAAATATCGAGTCAAGTTCACATTTGCCTGATTGCCTTATTATTAATTTATTTTAATTTTTATTTTCATTTAGTTCCATTTGACCAATTAATTCATTAACAGACACATGTCAGTTGAGATCCAAGTAAGGTCCCTGTGTGGAGATAGGAACCTATGTCTCTTAAGCCTCTTTTGGATACATTTGGCCCTAATTGCAACTTTTTTGGTTGAAAACTTAGATCATTTGCCCTATGGAGTTTTGCATAGCCCAGATTTTCCTCATTTTATCCCTATGGTGTAATTTGTCATATTCCTCGGTCCCTTGCATCTCTTACATCTAAAGACCTGGGAAGATTCACTTTCAGGTTTGCTTTTTATTCGTTGGTTTGTTTTGACTAGATGACCCTCAAAGGTGCTTTCACTCAAGAGTGTCATTAGGAGGTAATAAATCAACAACTCCAGATCTGTGCCAGACTTCT
This sequence comes from Pan troglodytes, assembly GCF_028858775.2. Lineage (NCBI taxonomy): Eukaryota > Metazoa > Chordata > Mammalia > Primates > Hominidae > Pan > Pan troglodytes. The sequence goes on from NC_072403.2 coordinate 28,740,604, forward strand.
TGTTTCATAAGGGCAACACATTTTAAATTCATTATTTCCGTAATGAGAACTTCCTCTCTTCAACTCTTCAGTTCCCCTGGGGTACCGATTATATAGAAAAGGTGAGAAAATTGTTTTCATCTTTCTTTTTACTTACTAGTTAGTTCTCATAAGGATGAAATGGTTTCTTAGCATCCTCCAAAGGTGATCAATTAGTTTTTTTAAAGTATCATTATAAATGCACAAATTTAAGCATATTTGATCTTTACGCCAAGGTAGATTTTGGCTTTACTGATGGTGAAATTTATTTCATCTTTGGCTTGAGAGAGTTTACCCAGTTTGGCTGCTAAATCTTTTTGTGTGACAAGATATCCATGTTCATTTTGTATGCTTCCTGCCCTAGACCTGGAGTCAGCCATTTTTCGAAGAAGTCATATCTTTTTTATGGGAAGAAGTATTAATAGGCCACAATCATGACATTTTTAAGGAGAGAAACGAAGCACTCTAGATTGGGCAATCCAGGAAGCCAAATGGATTATGTTTGATACTAGACAAGGGAAAACAAAAGGAAAAAAGATGCTGGAAGAATTTCTGCTTTTTCTCTGTATCCACCAAGTCATAATATTAACCCTCTCCAAAAGGCAAAAGAAAGATTTAAATCAAATTACATCCATTGTTTCAGATAGGAGAGTCTAGCAGTTCCTGCTTGATTAAGCACATGCTTTCAACCTGAGGATGTTTATTAAGTGAAAAATTCTTAGTATTGCCATTAAGCACTCCCTTTAAAACTGAATGTGCTTTAAGATGTTTAAGAAATCATTCATGGTTTTCTATGGATGTGACTGGTTTAATAATGTTCCTCTTTAGTTTGTTTATGCAGCCTCGTTCAAAAATGCCTGCTCTAGCCTGTTTTCAGCTTGCTACCGTCATTTGGTCTATTTCTGTGGATCGGAAACTAAGGAAAGTGCTGGAAGGAGCAGAGATGTGCGTTCCCCACTGTGATCCCCAGTGCTGACGCAGCTCTGCATTTGGTGACCTGAAATCACAGAGCCTGTGGATGGGTGGCTCCTGGCTGGGATGTGCATTTTGATGCAGCTCCTATGGCAGATCTAATGGAAGGCTCTGGCTAGCTGATGGATAGCTGGCCCCCTGCCCTCCTTTAACACACAACGCATTCCTCATTCCACATACCACAGCCTATTTATGGATTCTGCTCGGACTAAGTCAGAAAATAAAATATGTTTTTGGCTTGTTTCATAAAACTGGACACACAGGAAATGGAGGGAAAAAAATGGTTCCAACTCTCAGTCACATTTTAACATACAGATGGTAACTATAGGAGGTGTCAGTTGCAAAAAAAAAAAATGGGTTGATCGGGAAGATTTGCTTGAGTGAATTTTGATTTTGTTTCCAGTAGACATCTTCACATGGCATTGTTTATGCAAATAGGCCCTCTTTTCAGAAACCGTCTGGCTTCAGAAAACCCGTCAGTAGAGCATAAAAGCTAAGTTGTACAGCAGCAGTTAGCAGACCTTAACGCCAGCTGAATGGAGCACAGGATGAATCTGCAGGCAGGCAGGAAAACAGAGGAGCTATTCTTCTCTGGGTACCAATGGTATGGAGGGAAGTCAGCAGACCCTGGAGGAAGACAGAAAAGGCCTGGAGAAAAGGGGCCGTCACCCTCCGCTAGAGAGAAAGAAAAACCTCCAGTCACGGAAGCCCAGGATTTTACACACAAGTGTGCTGAAAAGATAAAAACAGATTTTACCCTTGCTCCTGTGTTTTCAGTGGTTCTGATATATGAAAATATATTTGTCTCTCTTCATCTTTCACTCCTCTTAGATGAGATTTAGGGAAAGGAAGTAATAGTGTTATTTACACACAAAAAATAAAATGAGCTTTCGTCTCCATTTTCCTCTTCATTTGTATCCTGATTAGCATTTCTTACAGGAACAGATATTGATGGCAGAGGTACAATGGGAAGTGTGAAGGTTTTTTTTTTTTTTTTTAATTGGTAACCTGTATTTTCCTGGACAGGGTGCTGGGCATGAAAAGCTGGACATCTCCATTTTATTACAGTTTGCTTGTAATTATATGTGTTTAGATAGAGGGGTGGATATACCACCCCCCACCACACACACACACACACAGAGTATATACATCATTCAGGGGGTGTTCTAAAAATATAAACATTGCATTAAGTATAATGATTTTATATATCAACTAGCAAGGAACAAAGAATCATATAAATTCTGAGTAGATTTTGTTTACCTTAAATTATTTTTTTTCTGTTTTACATTTTGTGAGAAGCCTGGATTTTTTTTTCATAGAATTTTCTATGGAAAAGGTAAGAGGCATAAAATCAGAGGTGTTGAAAGCACTTCTTGTCAATAGATTGAACAACAGTTGATTCCATTTTTTCCCTTGCACCATTTATTATAACTTGGTTTAGAAACAGCTCAGATTCTCTTTTTACCTGTGTGAATGACTATTCTTTATTAACCGAACCATCAAAAAATGTAATGATACAAGTTGCATAATGTAATACAATTGTTTAAAAATACAGAAAACATCAAGATTCCAGTAATGAATATATGCTTTTTACTTCAGCATAGGACAGTGTTTATTGCATTTATTCTGGCCATGGCTTTCAGAGTATTATTTGTGTTTTTAACTAGCATAGAAAAACCATTCATTCTGATCAGGGATAAAATTTTTTAAAAAACCACCCTAAGCTGATGCTACATAAGGGAAATGAATAATGTATTTTTAATTTGAATAGATCCGCTTCTTTTGCTTTTGCTACCTTTTAAAGTGAGGAACAAGCCCTGGAAGTCTTTTTTAAGAGCACTGTGTAACGACCAGGACCTTCAAAAAGTTTTGTCTTTGTGGAGTTTGGAAATTGCTGGTCATTTTGACCATATTAGAAGCGCATCTTTTTGGACTACAGAAACTAAAAAAAAAAGAAGAAAAAGAAAAAAGTACAGAAGGAAGAGAAGGGCATCATCTGCATTTCATGGGCCTGGCCTTCTTTGGAAAGGTTATTGCCGTGGCTGTGCTTTATCACTCACAAGAATAACAATAACATTTTAGGTGGAAAGTTGGGGGCTCTCCACAAAGGGTTATTTTCCATCTGTCATCAGTTTGGGTTTTGCATATCAATAAAAAATTAATAAATTAATTTCAGGCATATATGACACAGTTAATGTGGAAGGCCTATTGTTCAGAGAGGAATAGTATATTCTTATCTGTGGATTTAAACAGCTATTCATCATTTCTAAAGGGCAATTATTTGGAATCCATTAAACTGGAATTCATAATACCCCTGCATACTGAATTTTAAATAGAAATCTGTATTTAGATGAAGGAATACATTAGGATAAGTCATTAGAGCACTGAAAATCCATGACTTGTTCATTTTTCACTTTTTTTTTTTTAACAGATAATATTAAGCACCAGGGATCTTGGTCCTTTAATAAAACCAAACAAAAAGAAAACCATACACTCTCTTTTCAGTAGCATTGCTATGGATAATTATGTTTTCTTTTTTATCTTCATGTTCCAGTTTTTCTAATTATTACTCTGAAAATGAATCATCTCAAGGAAAAATTCCCAGTTTGCAACAGAAAACTCCTGACTTAAAAATGGCGGCACTTCTCTGCAGGTGTTGCCTTTCATGGCTACCCGGCCATCGAAATTCTCCAAGTTATTGCTTACAAGAGCACATGAAAGCTAAAGAGAGATGTGTGTGGAAAATCGCACAACTACAAATGGGGTAGAGAGAACCCAGTCTTGATTAATGAAAATTTAAATTTTTATAGAACATTATTTTTAAATAAATTTGGTCCCCATAATTTTAAATATGAGAATAATGGTTATTAGGGCTATTTTAATACATGATTCAGAAACAGTTACAGTTATTATGTTGATGCATGCGAAAGTGCTGCTTTTGTTGCTGCAAAAGCATAGAAGAAAATGTGGTTGCCAGATATCTAACCGAGTCAAGTAATCCCTTTGACGTTAGCAATTTGCTTAACATCTCTTTTCCTCACATAAACTACGCTGAATAAATTATAATCCAACCTATGTTAGAACAAATAACAACTTTGAATTAGTGTGGACTAATAGAGATTTTTCTGTGTATCGTATCTACCATATTCTCCCAGCTTGAACTTCTGTTTACATTTATGTGCTAGTTATTTACATGGACTTCTTTAGTAGATATATTTGGCAAAGGGAAAATTATAAGCCCACGGCTGTGAAAGATAAAGATAACGAGGACCTCACCGATCTGGACTATTCTAAACAAGGCTTTACTGAGCTTTCCCATCGGCCCTCCCACACACACACACCTTTCTCCATTACAGGCACATCTTAATGAGACAACCTAATGGAAAGGCAAATAAAATAACAGGCATATGATCCACATGTGTTGATGTGGGCTGGCAAAAAATCAGATTTCTTAAAAACACAGCATATAGCCCTATGACTTGCAGCCTCATTTGCAAAGGTGTGAACACAGTCTGTTCCAGCATCCACACTGTTAACATTTTTCTTGACAAGAAACTAAGTATAAAACACGTGAATAAGCACGTGCATCTACTTGTATGAGCACGCACATGCAAAGAAGCACATGCTGTATTCACATACCCTGTATTGGACTAAATCGTATGCTAGTAAACATATAAACCGGGTAACAGTGATTTATAGACAACAATTACCAAACTCGAAGGACCGTAAGTCATAGAATTGCTGTTTGAATCCTTTGATAATATACAGTCATAAGAAAAATGAGTAACAATATACGTATGCATGTGAAGGCAGCAGGAAATGTAGCTAAGGACTGGAGTTTATGTGTGTGACTGCTTTGCATTTTTCCAAGATGCAATTTTATGAATGCTTATTTGGTTTTGATTTTTTTTCTAATATGAATAGATAAATTTAACCTCACCTTCTTAATTGACAAAATAAAATTGAGCATCTTTTGCTAAGTAACCTTTAAGGGTGTATTAAACTATATTTATTCTTATATATTAGACATCAAAGTATATGCCATATATAATATTATATCATATACTATACCTATGTATGTGTGTGTCTACAGTGGTGAGCAGATGACCATAAAAGCTGCACTTAATATGGGGCCCCTATTAGTTTTCCAGGGCTGCCATAACAAAATACCACAGACTGAGTAGCTTAAACAACAGACATTTATTGTCTCAAGGTTTTGGAAGCTGTTAATAGAAGTCTGATTATTAATGTGTTAGCTACGTTGGTGCCTTCTTTATGAGGAAGACTCTATTTCAGGCCTCTCCCCTAGCTTCTGGTGATTGAGATATTTTGAGATTCCTTGGCTTGCAGACACATCAGCCTGGTCTCTGCCTTCACGTTCATGTGGTATTCTCCCTGCGTAAATGTCTGTGTCTGAATTTCTCTTTTTATAAGGACAACAGTCATATTGGATTAGGGGCTCATTCTACTCCAGTGTGACCTCATCCTAATTTAACTAATTCATCTGCTATGAACCTATGTCCAAATGAGGCCACACTCTGAAATACTGGAGGTTAGAACCTCCACACATAAGTTTTGTGGGGATGCGAGTAAACCCATAACAGAGCGTATAGCTACAGCTTTTGTGAACCACATTTAGTTAACGGCTTTTGGAGGGGCTGTCTTCACTGAAAGAAGCCTCTCTAGTCCCACTCTCATTCTTAAGACAGAAGTGAATCTGTTCATGTAGATTAGACTGAAGGCTACCTTTACCCAAAGCATGGGTGTGTACCACACTTAAGCAGTAGTTATGCTAAGGATTACCTGAAGCCAAGAAACCATGCAAGTCATAGTCTGGCCACAGTTCAGGAATGGAATGAAACTAGGCTCAGTGATGTAAGTTCTGGCGTGAGTTTTGGAGCTGGAACGATGGAGACGTGCAGGCTCAGAAGCTACTCTGAAGACCTGATGAAGATTTCTCAAATTCCGGTAAATCAGGAAGACTCAGGCTGTCAGAGCTGTGTCTTTCTATGGCTTAATGCCAAGAAGGCCATTTGTATCTATCCAGACTATAATTTTTCCAAATGGAACTATGTTACTATTACATGGTAACTTGTTTTGAAAATTTATATTAATACTCCTACCAGAGATGAAAGTGTATCAGCCAATAACATCTTGTTACAAAATAATTGGAATAGAATGCCTACCTCAACACTAGTTCAGTTCAGTATGGAGGGAATAGAATTTGATGAATTCTAATTCATCAAACTCAGGACTCACAAGACTATATATCTTGCAAGTTTTAAATCCAATCCATCCTATTTTAGTAGAAATATAATGTTTTAATGTCAGATTTCTAATGTTGAAAATACAGAATGCAAAACAGAGTTGCACATGATCTTTACATAATAAGTGAGTAGGGAATGAATTTTGAAACTTTGTCCTGTGTGTATTAGAAAGCAGAAAATGATGGATGGCCCTTTGGAAGAAGTGAACTTAAAAAATACATTGTTATTTGGTAAGAGGTGGACAGCAGTTTGGGTGAAGCTACATGAAAGAAAACCAAGATAAAAATTAGACAAAAAATTAAAACATTATTGAAGTGACTAAAACGGATTTAGTCTGAGATGACCTTTTGCTCGCTGATTATAATAAAGAATATCCTCTTTACCTGAAAGATGAGAAGATTGTACCGATCTACACAACTAGTGAAATATGAAGAACAGAGAACAAATCCTGAATAAAGTCCAAAATGACAGGATTTGAAGAAGCATTTTAAATATTGTAAGAAATAAAATAAGTATGTTCAGTAAATTATATTATATATGGTGCCCTTTTTCTTAGTGTTGGAATTTTACTATTTGCAGCTGTCAGTGTTAGAGTTATTTTATTGAAAATTTATAGAAACAGTTTTACCTTTTTTTTTTCTTCTTTGAGACAGAGTGTTGCTCTGTCTCCCAGGCTGGAGTGCAATGGTGCGATCTCAGCTCACTGCAACCTCCACCTCCTGGATTAAAGCAATTCTCCTGCCTCGGCCTCCTGAGTAGGTGGGACTACAAGTGCTTGCCACCACGCCCAGCTAAATTTTGTAATTTTGGTAGAGACAGGGTTCCTCCATGTTGGCCAGGCTGGTCTCGAACTCCTGACCTCAGGCAATCCACCTGCCTCAGCCTCCCAAAGTGCTGGGATTACAGACAGGAGCCACCATGCCTGACCCATAGTTTTACTTTTAATAATTTGGTTATAATCTCAATCCTATTTAGGAATACCCCAGCTGTTAGATGAAGCACCTGAGTTTGTTAGATCACAAAACACATGAAAAAAAATCATGGACACCACCTCCGGATCGTAGACCATCTGCTGGCTGAGTTTCATACGGCCTCACTAGGAATAGTCACACAATTCCTCAGCATCTATAAACAGAATTAAGCGGCCATTATTCATTTAAAAACATGTTGTTTTATGGATTGAATTATGTCCTCCCAAAGATATATTGAAGTCTTCACCCCGGGTACCTGTGAATTTGAAGTTATTTGGAAATAAGGTCTTTGCTGATGTAATCAAGTTAAGGAAAGGTAATTAGGGTGAGCCCTAGTCTAATATGACTTACATCCTTACAAGAGAAGGAAAATGTCACGTGAAGAAAAAGACACACAGGGAGAGGCTGAGGAGGAAAGTGTCATGTGAAGAAAAAGACACACAGGGAGAGGCTGAGGGATAAGATGTGATAGGAGAGGCAGGGACTGGAGTGAGACAGCTACAAGCCAAGGAACCCTGAGGGTAGACGGCCGCCATCAGAAGCTAGGAAGGGGCAGGAAGGTTTCTACCCAGACTGTCAGATGGATATGGCCCTGCTGATGCCCTGATTTTGGACATCTAGCCTCCAGAACAGTGAAAAAATAAATTTCCATTGTTTTAAGCCACCATTCTTTGTTACAGCAGCCATAAGAAACTAATACATTGAGTTCTGATATTGAGCATTTTGCATTATTTGACAACACTTGTTATTACTGAAACCTGCGGCCTGCACAAATCAAATTGCAAACTCCTTGACAGCCAAAAGTGCTTTCTTTTTCTTTGGCCTTCCCACTTTAAAAGTACATGTTTACTCACATACACATATTTTGATTCTTTGTGTAACAAGTCATTTCTTTGGTGGTTAAGGATATACCATGTATAAGGACAGTGCCTGCTTATGCATGATAACAAATCAATAAATAGGTTAGGCTTATATAGTCCAAGTGACAGTGTGTTCAGGAGTATTTTTTGTGTGTATTTTTAAAGTAGTTGGACACCTAAGCAAACTAGCTAGATAAGCCTCTTTCTTTCTTTCTTTTTCTCTTTCTTTCTTTCTTTCTTTCTTTCTTTCTTTCTTTCTTTCTTTCTTTCTTTCTTTTCTTTCTTTCTTTCTTTCTCTTTCTGTCTCTCTCTTTCTTCTTCTCTCTTTCTTCCTCCCTTTTTTTTTTTTTTTAACAGAGTCTCACACTGTTGCCCGGGCTGGAGTGCAGCAGTGCGATCTTGGCTCACTGCAACCCCTGCCTCTCTGGTTCAAGTGACTCTCCTTCCTCAGCCTCCCGAGTAGCTGGGACTACAGGTGCCTGCCACCACACCCAGCTAATTTTTTGTATTTTTAGTAGAGACGGGGTTTCACTATGTTGGCCAGGCTGGTCTCGAATGCCTGACCTCATGATCCACCTGCCTCGGCCTGCCAAAGTGCTGGGATTACAGGCATGAGCCACTGAGCCCAGTCTAAGCCACACGTTTCTACACTTCAACTTCTCTTTCTGGACTCTCTCTCTAAATTATCACCATCTCTTCTTCCAAATGAACACATCCACCCCCTCATGCTGTTTTTTGGATGTACAAAGCTTCTCATGGTGCCTACCCAAGCCTGGCCTCACATGAAATGCCCTTTTCCACCTTCCCATTAAGGGCATAAGCTTCAGAATGGAAATGCCAATTTCTTCAACGAGGTTATATCAGCTGGGTGGAAGCAATTTGATTAAATCAATTCACTTTAATGAATTAATGGCAACTTATTTAATTTTCCCAAGGATATTTACATTTTGAAAGAGGAAAATTATTAACATAAATTCTTATTAATAGAAATGTAGACAGCATGTGAAACCAAAATCACATGGTGTAGAGATTTTGAAGGAGATGATCTTTCACATTATTCACTATACCCTACCATTAGAAAATAGCCCACACAGCCAGGTGCAGTGGCTCACTTCCATAATCTTAGCACTTTGGAAGGCCGAGGCAGGTGGATCACTTGAGGCCGGGAGTTCAAGACCAGCCTGGCCAATATGGTGAAACCCCATCTCTACGAAACAAAAAAAAAATTAGCCGGGCATGGTGGTGTGAGCCTGTAGTCCCAGCTACTTGGGAAGCTGAGGCAGAGAATCGCTTGAACCTGGGAGGCGGAGGTTGCAGTGAGCTGAAATCAGACCACTGCCTTCCAGCCTGGGCAACAGAGTAAGACTCTGTCTCTGTAAATAAAAAAAGAAAAGAAAAGAAAAGAAAGCCCACTCTAACATCTTCATCAAAGCAATTGTGTTTCCCCATTCTGATCACTTGTGAGCACATAAAGAGAGACAATATTATGAAGATGTTGGGCAATTTTTTTTTTTGAGTGGGGGATTCAGTGGGTATATGTGCAGATTTGTTAATGGGTATGTTACATGATGCTCAGGTTTGGAGTATAGATGGCCCTATTGCCCAGGTACTGAGCGTAGTACCTAATGGGTAGTTTTTCAGCCCATGCCCCCTTCTCTCCCTCTCTCTTCTAGTAGTCCCCAGTATCAATTGTTGCCATCTTTGTAACCATGTGTATTAAATGTTTAGCACTCTTTTATAAGTGAGAACATGAAGTATTTGGTTTTCTGTTTCTGTGTTAATTTGCTTAGGATAATGGTGTCCAACTGCATCCATGTTGCTGCGAAGGACATGAATTAATTATTTTTTATGGCTGCCTAGTATTCCATCGTGTATATGTACCACTTTTTTTTTAACCAATCTACCATTGATGGGCACTTAGGTTGATTCCATATTTTTGTTATTGTGAATAGTGCTGTGATGATCATACAAGTTCATGCGTCTTTTTGGTAAAATGGTTTATTTTCCTTTGGTTATATACTCAGTAATAGAATTTCTGGGTCAAATGATAGTTCTATTTTAAGTTCTTTGAGAAATCTTCAAACTGTTTTCCACAGTGGCTAAACTAATTTGCATCCCCTCCAAGTGTGTATGCATTCCCTTTTCCCTGGAGCTTCACCAGCATCTGTTATTTTTTGACTTCTTAATAATTGCCATTCTGACTGGTGTGAGTGGTATCCTTTAGCAGTTTTGATTTGCATGTCTCTAATGATTAGTGATGTTGAGCATTTTTTTTTCATGTATTTCTTGGCTGCTTGTATGTCTTCTGAGAAGTGTCTGTTCAGGTCTTTTGCCTATTTTTAAATTGGATTATTTGTTTTTTTGCTTGTTGATTTCTTTAAGTTCCTTTTAGACTGTGGATATAAAGTCTTTGTTAGATGCATAGCTTATGAATATTTTTTCCCATTCTGTAGGCTATTTACTCTGTTGACAATTTCTTTTGCTCTACAGAAGCTTGTTAGTTCGGTTAGGTCCCAATTGTCAATTTTTCTTTCTGTTATAATTGTTTTTGGGGACTTACCCATAAATTCTTGGCCAAATCTGATATTGAGAAAGGTATTTCCTAGCTTTTCTTCTAGATTTTTTATAGTTTGAGGTCTTACATTTAAGTATTTTAATCCATCTTAACATTTGTATACAGTGAAACGTAGGGGTCCAGTTTCATTCTTCTGCATATGGCTAACTAGTTATTCCAGCACCACTTAATAAATAGAGAGTTATTTCCCATTGCTTCTTTTGTTGACTTTGTCAAAAATCAGATGGTTGGGCCAGGTGCAGCGGCTCATGCCTGTAATTCCAGTACTTTGGGAGGCCGTGGTGGCTGGATCGCTTGAGGTAAAAAGTTCCAGACCAGCCTGGGAAACATGGTGAAACCTCATCTCTACAAACAAACAAACAATAACAACAACCAAAAAACCCAAAAAATAATTAGCCATAGTGGCATACACCTGTATTCCCAGCTGCTTATGGGGATTGCGGTGGGAAGCAGGAGGATCACTTGAACATGGGAGGTCAAGGCTGCAGTGTTGCCGAGTTCTGAGTTTGCACCACTGCACAGCAGCTTGGGTGACACACTAAGGCCCTGTCTCAAAGAAAAAAAAAAAAAAAAAAAAAACAATCAGATGGTTTTAGCTTTGTGTGGCTTTATGTGGCTTTATTTCTGGGTTCTCTATCCTGTTCCATTGATCTTTGCATCTGGTTTTGTCCAGTACCATGCTGTTTTGGTTAGTGTAGCTTTAGTATATAGTTTAAAGCAGAGTAATGTAATTCCTCTAGCTTTGTTCTTTTTGCTTAGGATTGCTTTGGCTATTTTGGCACCTTTTTGGTTCCATATGAATTTTAGAATAGTTTTTTTTCTACTTCTGTTTAAAATGACACTGATATTTTGATAAGGATAGCACTGAATCTGTAAATTGCTTTTGGCAGCAGGACCATTTTAACAATATATATTCTTCCAATTCATGAGCGTGGAATGTTTTTCATTTTTTTGTGTGTCACGTGTGATTTCTTTCAGTAGTGTTTTGTAGTTTTCCTTATAGAAATCTTTCACCTTCTTGGTTAGATGTACTTCTAGATATTTTATTTATTTTGCAGCAATTATAAATGGGATTGTGTTCTTGATTCAGCTTTCACCTAGAGTGTTATTGGTGTATAGAAATGCTACTGATTTTTGTACCTTGATTTCATAGCCTGAAAGCTTATTGAAGTAGCTTATTGGTTCCAGGAGCCTTTTGGCAAAGTCTTTAGACTTTTCTAGTTGTAGGATCCTATCATCCATGATGAGAGATAGTTTGACTTCTTTTCCTATTTGGAGGCCTTGTCTTTCTTTCTCTTATTTGATGGCTCTGGCTTGCAATTTCAGTACTGTGTTGAAGAGGAGTGGCGAAATTGGGCATCCTTGTCTTGCTCCAGTTCTCAAGGGGAATTGTTTCAGTGTGTTGTTGCCCATTAAGTGTGTTGTTGACCATGGGTTTGTCACATATGGCTCTTTTTATTTTGAGTTATGTTCATTTGATGCCTAGTCCGTTGAGGGTTTTTTTTTTTCTTTTCATGAAGGAATCTTGGACTTTATCAACGACTTTGCCTGTCTCTATTGAGATCATCATATGATTTTTGTTTTTTATTCTGTTTTTATTCTGCTTGTAACAAAATGTGGTGAATCACATTAATTTAATTTATTTATTTATGTTTAACCAAACTTGCATCCCAGGAATAAAGTCTACTTGATCATGATGAATTAACTTTTTGATGTGCTATTGGATTCAGTTTGTTAGTATTTTGTGGAGGATTTTTGTAACTATGTTCATCAGGGATATTGGCCTAAAATTGTGTTGTGTGTGTGGGTGTGTGCCAGATTTTGGTATCAGGATGATGCTGGCTTTGTAGAATGAGTTAGGTAGGAGGCCCTCTTCCTTGATTTTTTTTTTGAATAGTTTCAGTAGAAGTGGTATCAGTTCTTTGTACATCTCATAGAATTTGGCTAAGAATCCATCTGATTTTTGTACACTGATTTCATAGCCTGAAACCTTACTGAAGTAGCTTATCAGTTCCAGGAGCCTTTTGGCAAAGTCTTTAGGGTTTTCTAGTTGTAGGATCCTATCATCTGTGACGAGAGATAATTTGACTTCTTTTCCTATTTGGATGCCTTTTCTTTCTTTCTCTTGCTTGATTGCTCTGGCTAGCAATTTCGGTACTGTGTTGAAGAGGAGTGGCAAGAGTGGGCATCCTTGTCTTGTTCCAGTTCTCAAGGGGAATTGTTTCAGCTTTTGCCCATTAAGTGTGATGTTGGCCATGGGTTTGTCATATGACATTGACATATAATATGTCAATATATATTACATTATATTAAATTACTGAATTAGGTTTTATATATGTTATATGTATTTTATATATAACATATACATATGCATATATATATATATAAAATGATTTACTGATTCAATTTCAGAGCTTATTATAGGTCTGTTCAGGTTTTCACTCTCTTCCTGGCTCAATCTTGGGAAGTTTGTGCAGTTCCAATATTTTCTTAATTTCCTCTAGATTTTCTAGTTTGTGTGTATAAAGGTGTTCATAATAGTCTCAGGATCTTTCATATTTTTGTGAGATCAGTTGTAATGTCATCTTTGTCATTTCTGATTGCCCTTCTTTGGAATTTCTCTTTTTTTTCTTTGTAAATCTAGCTAGCGTCTATCAATCTTGTTTATTTTTTCAAAGAACCAATTCTTAGTTTCTTTGCTCTTTTGTATGGACTTTTTGGCCTCAATTTTGTTGAGTTTTACTTTCAGATTTTAGTTATTTCTCTTCTTCTGCTGGCTTTGGGGTTGATTTGCTCTTTTTTATCTAGTTTCTCTGGGTGCAATGTTAGATAATTAATTTGAAATCTTTCTAACTTCTAGATGAAAGTGTTTAGCACAATCAACTTTCTTAACACTGCTTTAGCTGCATCCCAAAGATTTTGGTAAGTTGTGTCTCCATTTTCATTCATTTCAAATAAATTTTTGATTCTTGCCTTAATTTCATTGTTCAACCAAGAGTTATTCAGGAGCAATTTGTTTAGTTTCCATTTTTCCCCCCTTTTTGTGTAGTTTTGAGAGATCCTGGTATTGATTTCTATTTTTATTGCACTGTGGTAATTTTTTCAAGCTTATTGGGACTTGCTTTATCACCAAATGTCTGGTTAATCTTAGAATATGTTCCGTGTGTGGATGAGACGAATGTATAGTCTGTGGTTCTTGCGTGGAGTATTCTGTAGATGTCTATTAGGTCCAGTGGGTCAGGCATTGAGTTAAAGTGCAGAATTTCTTTGTTAGTTTTCTTCCTCAATACTCTGTCTAACACTGTCAGTGGGGTGTTGAAGTCCCCTACTATTATTGTGTGGCTGTCATTTTGTAGGTCAAGAAGAACTTGTTTTATTAATTTGGGTGCTTCAATGTCGGGTGCATTTATATTTACAATAGTTAAGTCTTCTTATTGAATGAATTATTTATCATTATGTAATGCCCTTATTTGTACTTCCTAATGGTTGTTAGTTTAAAGACTGTTTTATCTGATATGAGAATAGTGACTCCTGCTATTTTTGTTGTTTTGTTTTCTGTTTGCATGGTAGACCTTTGTCCATCCCTTTATTTTGAGCCCGTGGGTTAAATGTTGGACAATTTAAGATGAGTATTTGGATTCATATTTAATGTAAATGGGATTTTTAGGGTAAAAACACTTTTAGGGATTACAAAAAGGTAGACCCAGGCTTAAATTGTGGATTTACCCTATAGGGCATTATTGAGCTAATTACTTAACTTCAGAGCATCCCAATATACTTCATGTAAAAAGAAAATTAAATGACAAGGCACATATTAATTGTCACAGTGCCTGACTTTTCTTCATTCGAGATTATTTATTAAGTGCCTACTACACCCCAAACACATGGTATATGATTAATAAGAGATGCTTTTTTTTTTTCCTTTCCTTATTGGTAAGCACACACACAAAACATGCAATAGCAGCATGGCATTGTAAAGACTCAGAAATAGGCATGATCAATGATGCCCAGCAAGACAGCACGTATTTGCCAATTAGATGGTTATAATTTCTTCTCTACCATACCACTTCCAGCCTTGTATATAGTTTTCCTTAATTAGACATAGGATTTAATAATTTTAATACAGAAAATTTTCACTTTAGTTTAGTGAAGGAAACATATTTTATTAGTTTTATTAAAAAATATATTCTCTATATGGCATATAAACTGAAAAAATCTATTTCTTGAAATCATGAAGCAATAAAATTAATATATTTTTAGAAAGTTTGATCAACTAACTGAGCTATATAAGACATTACTTTTTTTTCATTTTATATGAAGACAGCTTAGGAACTAGAATTGTCTTACTTCTCAAATAAGATGTGAAATATAAAGATAAAGAATGTTTAAGGTCATGGTTTAGATTTACCCTTAAGCTTGTATCAATAATTAAGGTCTGAAAATCTTCCAGGCAACAATTCCTTTTGTTTTCAAAGGTTAATTGTGGGGTTTTCCTATGTAGTTCTAGCCTTTGAGTAAATACCCTGTTAGAAAATTAGTTAGCTAGCTCAATGTATCTGATTATTTGTGTCTGTTTGCTAGCTGTAAAAAAAAATGCTTGGAAGTTCATCTGTAATGTCTAGATACTTATAAGGTGTTCTATGGTGACTTTGTACATGGTTTATACCACACAAAAAAGTTACATGGCTCAACCAATGAGTTCCATATTGTCTTTGTTTTTTTTTTTAGGCTGACCTACTGCTTTGCCATCTTCTCATTTATATGTTAATTTTAAAATAAGATAATCAGTAATGATGATCAGTTGTAGTCATCTCTACAATTTTGTCAACAGTTTTAGGTCTAGGCTAATATTGGTGTGCTATGATTTGGGTTGACCTTGGTCCACTCACTTCATGTGGTTAGACTTTAGATTTCTCATCTGTAAAATAAGAAGTTAAGATGCCAGATCTTTTCCTGATTGAACTTCCAGTGGTTCTATTACTGGAATTTCTGTGCTGGGCAATGTTGCTGCATTCATAGGTGCACTGTAGAGGTAAGTCTTCCCCCAGGGGATGCTTTGCATTTGGGCCCATTTTCAGGTAGTGATGAAATCAGTTACAGGGACTAGTTTGGGAAACTCATTGGTTGTGACATGAGGGATAGCAGAATAGGTGCAAGTTTGTTCTGAAAGTTTGCCTTTGGCAACCTAGAAAACTGTAGAGTGTTTGGGATTATTTATGACCTACTTATGGGTAAGACTTGAGGAGCCAGGGCAAAAAACAGAAACTGTCCCACAGAGGTCTTTTCTAGGACCACACTGGCTTTGAACTACATACTTTAGGTTGCTAGTTAGATATTCAAGCTTAAATGATCTAATTTTGTCTCCATTTGTCAAAGTAGTGAAGGAAATGACTAGATTTTTATTTTGCTACATTCTATATAAACATGTCTGTTTAACTCAAACTGGTACCTCTGTGTGTGTGTGTGTGGTGTGGTGTGTGTGAGTGTGGTGTGGTGTGTGTGTGTGTGTGTCTGTGTGTGTATTTAGTCAACACATTTCTGATGAGAAAATACTGTGTATCAGAAACTACCTTAGGTTGGTCATGGCAGAGAGACTCACACTAAATGGCAGAGAGACTCATTACTATGAGTCTCATTACCATGGCAGAGAGACTCATTACCAAAGGAGAGGTTGGCTCTTTCTTAGAATCTGTATGTCTTATACTATAACAAAGAGAGAGATACCATTTCTGAAAATGTAGCTTTGAGGCCCCAAATGTATTAAATCTATAGAGTGCTGTCTCTGTGTTTCTATTTCTTATTTGTTTTCTTTATGAACAGGGCTGTTTTTAATGTTCAATTTGTAATTTCCTAAGCATTAGTACCCTAGTGTTATCATATTATGCAAAGGTAACCAAATTAGTAGACTGAGCATGTGATAGTGTGTATTGAAGACTCAATCACACTGTTATTATCTTGTTCCCTTAACAATGTAATTAGAAGAAATAAAATGGTATGAAGAGATAATATTGTACAGTTTTAAAATACATGAATGCTGACTAGCCTCCTTTTCTTTAAAACCAAAATGCCCACAGAGCCTAAAGCTTCACACGGAATGATCTGAAACAATGTTTGCCTTAGCAAGTGACAGTTTAATGTATATCATCTCTTAACTCTAGTTTTCTCCCACTTAGAACACACTTGCTTACTTAAATGTTAGCCACTTGTTTATGCCAATAACTACCTCATGGAAACAGCCTCTTCCATGAACTTTTTCCTGCCACCCACAGGCCATGAAATTGCACCTGTTTCCTGGTCATTGTAAACAATTGCTATCATGCTTATTGCTTTTTACTGGCCTTAAGAATTATGGGGATATCTATTGGCAACTCCTAGCAAATATTGTTCTATATACCTATATGTAGGTATATAGAAATATATATTACAAATGCATGTATTTCTAACTTGATAAATGGCATTGGCAATTTTGATCATTAAATCCCTATTGAAGATAAGCCATGGGCAATATAGCTACAGCATACATAATTTGCACAAACATGATAAAAATAATTATATAGATATAATGCATAAAATATAAAAATATATGTATTTAAGATATAGATACTTAAAGTATGCATATATTTAAGATATAAGACACAAGATTTGGACACATGAGATATGAATGTATCCAAATGGTTTTCAGTAAAATAGAAGTTAATTCTTCTATTACTGGGAAGTTAATTTGATGTATGCTAAGTAAAAGCAATTTGAAAACAAATTATAGGACTATTCACAATCTTTCATATGTAATATGTGCCATGGATATTTAAGATGATGATACTAATCTTATTAAAAGGGGTAGGCCATCTCCAGTGAATATCTTGATTGAGGGACTGGAATTTGATAGGATATGTTTCAGGAAACACCAAATATTCAGGAAATACTAAAGGGGTCAATTTCACAGTTTGCAGCTGAAGATACTGTGATAGTATGCCTGTCAATAATGTTCTACTTCCTGGTCTTGAGTAACTGTTTTTACATCTTGATGTAGTCCCAGAAAACATCCAGCGTTAAGCAACTAACTTATTTAACAATTAATCATAATAATTGAAGAAGTTGTACAGTTCATTAAATCAAATATTTATTGACCTCTGAATAAATGTTCATACAAGGAGAAATATAAATGTAACCAATGTTCTCATAGCATTGACTCCAGGGACTCTAAGGCAAAGAGCATTGTTAGAATATTTCTCCTGTTGTAACCTGAAGAAAGCAAATATATTTGAAATTCTAGCCCCTTTCCAAGTATTACCCACCCACCAACCCCCAAATACACACACAATTTTGAGAGTCCAGAGAATTAGTCCATATGTTTTACCCAACAATCTTTCAAACTACCTTATATAAAATATCATCTTCCTCTTTTCTGATTCTGTTTAAATATTTCTGCTTCTCAGACCTCTTAATGTTTTGCAGGCTCTATGAATGTGATTTTCCATGGATTCTGGTAATGAATAGTATTCAATGAGGATGAATGTGGGCTCATTATTACTCAAGTTACCATAGTTACCTGTCTGTCATTGGCACATACTCCCATTGCAACAGAGCCCTGGGAGGTTACCCAACACCATATGGGTTACCAGGTTCCCATGTGTCCACAAGGTCTTGGCAGCAGGAGGTGTTACCATGGTGTGCTTAGTGAAGATGCTCCCATGTCAAAGGCATGTTTTCATACCATTGTGCCAAAATCTCAATGGCCTACAGTCATGCTTTGTTATTCAAATCCTTCAATATTCTAAACTCATGTTCTCCCTCAACTACACTAAATGAATCCTTAAGCAGTATTCCCATGTGCTTCCAGTATCTTATGGGTAAAGTAGTCCTCTTTCAGTTTTCACTCTCAGGAGCTTCTCATTCTAGTTCTCAGGTCATGGGCACCAAGTTAGAGGAAACTTCTTAACAAGTGAGAGTGACAAATACAATGAATGTAACTCACTCCCACTCATCTTCTTTCATATGATTAGAGTCAAACCCCCCACACTCAACTCTTCTTCCAAAATCTTTCTTTTCTTGAAATAATTTACTTTTTAGTAGGTTCCTCAGGCTGTCACACACACTGATCATGAATAGGTATGCTCCACAAGTCTTTAAGAAAAATCCAGACAATCTGTATTCTGACATGATTACAGAATTTACTGAAACATTAAATTACATGATCTCCCAGGACTTTTTTTTTCCAATTGAGTTAAGTAGTGTGACCTATCTAGGGTAGGAATGTAGGGCAAAAGCAGAAGGTTATTGAAGATAGCTTGTTTTTCTGCCATTTGTGAATCTAAGTCAACGAAGAAATTTTACTGAATATGTAGGGAAGGGGGGGCAGATGCATTTGAAGAGAGAAAGGGTGGAAATAGACTGAGAAAGGTTTTTCCAAACAAAAGGAAAAGATGGTGGTTTCTGAGATCTGTGAGGATTTGGGATTCAAGATCTACTTTCTTACAAAACAAAATGGTGACTGGAATCTAGGAAAGAGCTACATTGAACTCTAGTGACTGGAGCTCCTGGTCATAGAAAAGCCTCCTATCCTACACAACATGGGGACTTGTAGATTTCAGAGCTGTGCAGGCATGGATAATGGTTTTCCAGGTGTAACTCGGATGGGTCAAGGACTGGAAGACACAAGTATTTGTCTTCCTTCTAAAATCTCCATCTAAAACCTCTGAATGATTGGATGAACATGAGAGAAGAAGCCTCAATAATTACCACAGTTGAATTTTCCACCAGTCTGGATGGTGGGAGCTTAGAGTTTAATTTATTTAAAGAAAACAAAGATTCTGAGGTTAAGACTTGAGCCTGCAAGAACAACTTAATGAAGTTTAGAATGCAATCCGTAAACATTAAGGCATTTAATTAGAATTTTTGGCTTCATGACACATTTGATGATTTTCAACACTGAGTCTACATCTTTTAACTGTGTAAGACGGTATACCTCAAATGTCAAAATGAGTGCAAACTATAAGCACTTCAAAATTCCAAAGCAGAGCATACATTTGATCATAAGTATGAGAGCAGCCCTCTGCTGCTGTTTATGGCCTCTCTTGGGCCATAAACAAGGGACAGGTATGGATAGCGGAGAAGAAAGGAGACTATTTCCAAGTAGTCAAACAGCATGAGCAAGACTGAAGGCAAAAAGAATCATGTTTTCAGGGAGAGTGTGGAGACCTGCCTAACAGAGGAAAAGCAGAGGATGGGGCAGCAGATTCACTAAGGAAATTGTTAGGACACAACTCTGAACCTTGGAATCTCAAGTTACACCATACCTCCCAAACCTACTTTACAGCAGACACCAATCAGTTCAGCATTTAAGTGAATTAAATGAGTGAGCTGCCAGTTAAAATTCCCTTTTATATGTTGCTTTATAGAAAAAAAAGCTGTAATAAGTAATAAATATCAATGTATTTTCAAAGTAAATACTCTGTGCTAGGATTTGCACTGATGTTTACTTATATTATATCCAATCCTTTTTATAAACAGGCATAGGAGGTATTAGTGTCTTCATTTTACAGATGAGAAAACATGGACAAA
This sequence comes from Pan troglodytes, assembly GCF_028858775.2. NCBI lineage: Eukaryota > Metazoa > Chordata > Mammalia > Primates > Hominidae > Pan > Pan troglodytes. The sequence goes on from NC_072403.2 coordinate 28,760,828, forward strand.
GAAAGATTGAGTGCCTTGTTCAAATCAAATAGATTGAAAGTATTAAAGCTATGAGCTATGAATCCTTGGCAGAACAATCTCTGGCTAAAGCCTGGACATTTTACTTTAACAATACCACATTATCTCCCAGTATTAAAATATTTTCATAACTTACCAACAATACAATAGATGGATTATTGTATTCTGGGAGAACATATAATGAAAATAATTAATTGAATGTAAATAAATAGATGGCTATTTCCTATTTTCTTTCAAATAGAATGTGATATTTGAGGAATTTTAATAATAAAATGAAATTAAGCTTTTGGTTGATTTAGAGCAATTCTATTGTCAGGTGGAAGATGCATAGAATTTACACAAACTACCAAAGCCAAACAAAGTAAGAGGAGAGTAAATATGAAATAAGAAGAGCATAAAATTTCACTGTGCTGAGTTGCAGATTATTTTTTATTTAAATTAAAATTATTTAAAAAGGGCAGAATCAGTTATTTCTACAATGTGGATAACAGGAAAAATAATAGAAAATGAATGCAGTGGGTTGATTGATGGTCCCCCAAAAGATGTGTCCACCCACGAGCTATGAATGATCCTTATTTGGGCACGTGACCTCATTTAGAATAAAGAGTCTTTGCGAAAGTTAAGGATATCGAGATGATTATCCTGGATTAGAGTGAACCCTAAATCCAACAACAAGTGTACAAGAAGAGGAGGGGAGGGATGAGAAGAGGAGGGGAGGGGAGGGGAGGGGAGGTGAGGAGAGAAGAGAAGAGGGAGGGAAAAGGAAGGGAAGGGAAGGGAATGGAAGGGAGGGGAGGGGAGAAGATGGGATTCAGAGGAGAAGGCCCTGTGATGGGGGCAGAGATTGCAGTGATGCTGCCACAAACTAAAGAATTCCTGGAGCCACCAGAAGCTGGAGGAGAAAAGGAAGAGATCCTCTCTCAGAGCCTCCAAAAGAAACCAATCCTGCCAGCACTTTGATTTTGGATTTCTGGCTCCACAACTGTGCGAGAATAAATTTCTGTTGTTTCAAGCCACCCAGTTTGTGGTATTTGTTATGGCAACTTTAACACATTTACAAACAAACAGCCCTAAGAAATAATTTACGATGACAATATGTGGTTTAAACCACAAGTGTATTAGAGTTCAAAAAACTCTCTGTTCTATGTGGAATGACTCCAGTCTTTCGCCAGATAGTTTTCCCATGGACAAAAGAGGAAAACCAAAAAACAAGAAATAAAATATATTTTCTAAAAATGTGAGTGGTATACTGGGATTGAGCCTCAGTCTGCTCCTAGAAAGTTTTCTAACTGAATTTTCTTAACAGCAAGAGTGGACACTTTGAGGAAGTACCAGAATTTTCTGGAATTTACTGTTTTCTGGTCATTAGAGAATTTCATCCATTTCATATGAAGCTTATTTTGAAAAACAAGTCATCATATGCTTGAAAGAACAAATGCATGTATTTATCCACCTACAAACTCAGAATTTAGGCTTCATTGGCTCTTACCTTTTCCTTAACTTCAAACACAAATGCATTTAAGTGACTAGTGCACTCATGCACATGTGAAATGAAAGGCCGATGATTCAGTTATGATCACACACAAATGCCCCACAAATAAAGCATCTACTATACATTTAATTAGTTATATGATTTATTTTCTTTTTATGAGACCAGTACTTTGTTATTTTTAAATCATAGAAACACTTGATTATGTAACCACTATAAAAAAGAATCAGTATTCTCATAAATAATAGTGCCCACATTTAGAAACAGCGAATAATAAACCCAAATAATACAGCATTGTATGGTCATGCGAAACAACTTTTACCTCCTCTTCCATCTACCCTTAGGCTTCAGAGATGCTTTCTGGCCACTGTTTGGATGCTCAAAGCCCACTCCATCTATGAAGCCTTCTGCTGTCATCCTGATCAGAAATCAGTGTTCTCTAAACATATTTTACTGTTATGTTACTTTCAAACAACTTACCACGTGCTGCTATGGGTTGCAGTGATTTACTGATGTTGTACTGCTCCTCTTTTTAGGTATAAGCGTCTTAAGTAGAGGTGGTATGTCACTTTCACTTGACATGTCACCTCCAATGACTGGCAGTCAATACCTGAGGTACCCTGTTGAGAAGGATCTGAAGGTGCTGTTCTGGCTCAGCAGGGGGAAAAAATACCCTGATCCAATAGGCATTTGCAATAGAAGTGAATGGTTTTGCTCTTTCTGTTCTTTAAGGTAGGCCCATAGTGCATTTATCTATTTCCAACAGTGCTTAGCACTGGGGTATATGTTTATTTCCTATAGGCCTCTAATTAGCTTCAACGTAAAAATCCCAAAGTCCACCAGAACTCTACACAAACCAGTCACACATGCCTGAGTTCTTGCTCCTGGAATTCTAGGACTGTTTTCCTTTAGTCTGCTTCAAACTTCCTTATTTTGGCTCCCTTCAGTCCCTGATTTGCTTAGCATTGCATTATGGTTTCTTTTCTTGATTTATAGTCTTTTGGATTAATAACCGGTTTCAGATTATTTATTATGAAAAAAACTACCAAGTAAATTCTTCTGTATTTCTCAAACTATAATTTCAAGTACAGAAGCTGCCCACCCTCCCATCTGAGACATCTGTGACCCGGGGGAGTTTTCCACAGGCTGAGGCTGCAGCCATCACCCATCATCCCCACAGATTCAGGCAGGAGGACGACTTGCACAGAAGAGGCTGTGCATGAATAGTGCGCGACAGATTTTTTAAAATCAGTTGATTTTTAAAAGTGTGTGTGTATTATGGGGACCTGTGTACCATAGATCCTTCTCCCGGCTTTTTGTGAAAAATGTGATACTTTATACTTGAGTTCTTAGATAAAATTAATAAAACATTGAATTATCGATCTGTCTTCACATTTTCAGTGAAATATTTGGTACTGAGGAAAAAAAAAAACAAAACTGAACTGACCCTGAAGTCTGTTTTGAATAACACTTAGGTATGTGGTTTCAAAAAACAATTTGACCTTCACAGGAATAAAAGGCCTTTTTTTTTTCTGCTTTGGTGCTTCATTTGGATGATAGCATTTTTTTTTTGTATAGCATGATGTCTTTTAAATACAATTTAACCAGCAAGTCAAAGAAAAAAAACTCTTGTATACATTCAAGATGTTCATAATTTTAAAAAGGAGAATAGTGTTTTTTGTTTGTTTTATTTTTTACCTTTCCACAGGCCTTCATAAATGATGTTACAGATATATTGTGTTTGCCACCACCAGGACTTGTTGATTGAAAAGAAAATAATCCATTCATAAGCCTTAGGGTATTTTGTAGGGCACCATATGCTCTGGGATTGGGTATTAACACAGCATGGCAGGCTGCTATGTCTGTCAGTTTTTTGGAAGCTGTGGAAGTGAGGAGGATGGGAATAAGAGTACACACACACACACACACACACACGTATTAGAAAGGCAGGGAAATTCAGGTAGGTGTTATAGTTCCAACCAGGTTCATAACAGAAAAAGTTAGTTAAAGCAGGAAGGTATGGGGAGATTTAAAAAAACTTTACAAACTTTAAAGTTGAGGGTACTCACCTTCATCAAATGGAGACAGAGCACTGACAGTTTTATGGTATGTAGATAGACAAGAATTCTTGGCTCCAGTAGGGTAGAGCTAAAGGTCAAGGTGCAGTGGTTCAGAACTCACAAACAATGAAGACACAACTTAGTTTTAGCCTAAGCCAAGAAATTCAGGCAAGAAAAACTCAGCATCCAGATTTTGTAGTTTGCAAAACAATCATGGCAACCAACAAGAGCAGGGAAGGGAATGAAGTTACACAGGAAGTAGGTCTCAGTCTCGCTTTATATGGCTATTGCTCAGCACAAGAATAGCAGCAGAGGCAGTGGAAGAGTCAACAACCCATTGCGGAGGCCATTCAGGGAGTGCTTGTGAGTCACTTTCTCCCTAATTCCCTGACAGCAATGGGTAGGGCACAGGTTTTGGAGTCACACCTGTTGTAAAACTATTCAAGGCAATTAACCCTTTTGAATATCAGTGTCCTAAAATATAAATGGTGGCTAATACCTGGTGTTATTGTGAATACTAATTGACACAATGTATGTAAAGTACTTAGCACATTGCCTGGCATATAATGAACCCCTAGAATAAGAACCCCTAAATATCTAAATGTTATTACTATTATAGACGGGAATTCTGAGGATCAGTGATTTTAGGTAACTTGCCCAAGTCACTGAAATAGTAAACAGCTCAACACAAACCAGTCACACATGACTGGTCTCACAATCAGATTTGTCTAAATCCAAAGCTTCTACTTTTTCAACTAAATCACACTGGATGTAGGTATAATTCAGCCCAAATTCACATCAGATTTGTCTAAATCCAAAGCCTCTACCTTTTCAACTAGATCATACAGGATGTAGGTGTAATTCAGCCCAAATTCAGATGCTGTGGGGAAGAATGAATTCATTCTTGGCAGTATCAGTAACATGGCTACTTTGTAATGATAAGTCAATTTCCCTAAACAAGAACTACTGTGGCTTTATGCCAAGGTGGGTAATAAAATTGTACTGTAATGTTTAAGTTTTGCTTGATTTACATATTTGAGTGACTTTAAATAATCCCAGCAGCATTTGGTGGTATTACAAAAATAATATTATATATGCTTTGGATCCTATGCACAGACTACATACTTTTTTCAGGTTCACACCATGAAATAAAGGTGAAGGGGCTATTTCAAACATCTTAAAGGCGCTTTTGTGGAAGTCAGGTCAAGACCTATCATTGGAGTTTCTTAACATTTTGTGTATGTTAACACATATATATGTTGTATATATTATATATATATAGTGTATATATAAAAAAACTGTCCTGTGAATTTCTCTCCTCACTTACTTAAACTTGCTATTTTTCTGACATAATGTGCCAGTCATACAAGGTGAATATGGAATATGAAGTTATACAGTGATGAGTGGGTGACACATTTCTCAAACTCTGCCCAAGACCCATTGCTATGTGTTTCTCTGGAGTTGGTATGAAATTAACAGTTTCCACCTGGAGCCTAATATATACCTATTTATTCAGGTACACATCACTCTAATAATCACTAAAGGAGTTTTTGGTGTAAAACTCCAGCAAGACAGCAGATCCTGTGACTCTTTGGATGCTAACTTTGATTTATGAAGAGAGAAAAATAAGACAATACAAAAAAATGCTATGCTAGTCAGAAACCAGTGAAGTGAGATCAAGAATAACACTTTGTTCTGATCAGTGGAAGGTCAGAACTAATCCTCTCTCTCACCCTCATTTTGAGACCATCAGAGTGCAGTTTTGCAGGGCAATGATGAATTGGGGGTTGTCTTAGCTTGCTAGGTGCTATAGATCTCATTTATTTTATTTTACAAGTCATTTGGCACAATGGTACTAATGACAATGAAATTGGATTCCTGCTACTTAAAAAGGCCTTCTACTTTGTGCATAAATACCTGAGCCCAGGCATTCAGTTGTCATGGGAAGGCCATTATCCAGTTACCACCTCTAGTTACAGTAACTTTAATTTGGTTTTTTAGTATTATAGTCAGTCCACACATAAGCAGGATGAGGCAAATATCTATACAATACTTGCAACTAGTGCGAAAATTCTCTCTTTCCCCAGAATAGTATGTCCACTTGCATGTAACAGAATCTCAACTTTTGGCCAGGTGCGGTGGTTTACGCCTGTAATCCCAGCACTTTGGGAGACCGAGGCAGGCAGATCATGAGGTCAGGAGTTTGAGACCAGCCTGACCAACATGGTGAAGCCTTGTCTCTACTAAAAATACAAAAATTAGCTGGGCATGGTGGCATGTACCTGTAATCCCAGCCACTCAGGAGGCTGAGGCAGGAGAATTGCTTGAACCCGGGAGGCAGAGGTTGTAGTGAGCTGAGATCACGCCATTTCACTTCAGCCTGGGTGACAGAGCAAGACTCTGTCACAAAAAAAAAAAAAAAAAAAAAAAAAAAAAAAGAAGCCCAACTTTTTCCATTGAAGAACCATTTATTTCTTTTAAAACTCCATGCCTATATATATACATATATTTTAATATGCTGCTGTTTGTTATAAGCCATTTACTTATTCATGTGAACTGTATTACCTCTTCTGGGACAATTAGCAATGACTTTTAAGTAACATGAAAGAAGGTCGTGTGTCTGATGATTCTCTATTCCATACGTGATACCTGGTACACTCTTATGCACATGCACTTAAGAAATGATTTTTGATAAAAATAAGTACTTGATTTCGGTGAACCATGGAAATGCTCAAGTTCCAGGTACTATGGGATGGGAAATTTTGATGGTAGAGGAAGGAAGAATAATAATGGAAAACACAGGCATAAATGAGATATTGTCAAAGATTAGTAGGTAAATAATAAATATATGGATGATATGGATGGGGTGAGTGTGAGTGTTACCAAAGACAAAATCGGGGCATAGGAAGAGAATGTAGGAAATATTTCCAAGACTAAATTCACAGTTACGCCTTAGACTAATCCCAACAGAAAGATACATAAAATCTTGCAAACTGAAGCTTTTCTTAGCAATCAACTCCAAATTGACTGTTTCAAACACACACCTCTCCTCTCTAACCTGATCCCACTGTGGTAATCAATTTGGATTATTTTCAAAAGTATCCCTTCTAAGGTTCCTGATGAAATATGCTGAGCACATTTTGTCCCCTTGAAGTAAATGTGCTTTCCATGGTTCATTAAATCACCATGTCTCCAGTATAATTCAATTCTAGCCTCATATACACCTTAGAACTAAGCCACATATTACCAAACAACACCCCTCCTCTTCACTATCACAGAATTTGATCACTGTATTTTCTTAAAATAAAAGGTAGTTTTATAAATGAGCTTGCTCCATTCAGTTCTGGCTCTTCTAATAACCAGCTTCAAGGGCTTCAATTTATTTAACAATGCTGTCATTTAAAGTATGAATTTTTAATCTGCGCACGTGCACGCGCACACAAACACACACGCACAAGAAAAACAGAATTTAAAATACTTCCACTTGCCACTGATGACTCTGAAGAGTTAATATACTCAGAGTGGCTATTATTAATATTTTGGGCCAGTCAAAATGTGTTTGCCTTGAAGGAGTTTAATCACAGAAGTAGCTGATTAAATGGGACTTCTTAGCTTTCTGCTCAGATAATTCCATGCTTTGGCTTCAAAAAGTGACAGCTTAGAAGCTTAGACACCTAATAATCCCCAGGTGCTCTGAAATCACGAGATGCCACAACACTGAAAAGCTGAGGGTTCAAGTGGAAAGTGTGGAAATAATATGTTTACAAGTGAAAATGTGTATAGTGTCCATAAGCAGTTTGCATCCCTGCAGATATTAGAAATTATTATTATTTCTTTCCAGATAGAGCTCATGATTACACTTCTTACAGTATTCCACATATTTCTTATACCACTATTGACAGATTTTTCATATTATACCTTGTAGTTGAAGTCACATTCCTTGCCTTAGCAACTAGGCTATATCAGAAAAAGGGGACATTTTATTTCAAAGGCCACACACATTTACACATTTCTCCATGCAGCATTGATGTATTTGTGTATCATGTGCCATGCAGTACTCTATATGTTAATGAAAAAGATAGGCAAGGTCTTTGTGCCAAAAGACTTTACACACAAGTGGAGGGAGATAGATATTAAAGAACTGTACCAATAAATGAATGATATAATTTTAGAAACAAGCCAGAGTGCTAGGATAGAGAGACACGGGTGCAGGTGGTCAAGAACAGTGTTGAAGACAAGTTGTCATTTGAGTAGAGGTGTGATGATGGGAAGAAGTCAGTTCTGAGGTCTCAAGTGATAATGCCCAGGGCCATGAAAAGGGAAACATAGAAATGAGCTGTCATGGGGCGGATGCAGTGGCTCACGCCTGTAATCCCAGCACTTCGGGAGGTCGAGGCGGGTGGATCACGAGGTCAGGAGATCGAGACCATCCTGGCTAACACAGTGAAACCCCATCTCTACTAAAAATACAAAAAATTAGCCAGGCCTGGTGGCGGGCGCCTGTAGTCCCAGCTGCTTGGGAGGCTGAGGCAGGAGAATGGCATGAACCTGGGAGGCGGAGCTTGCAGTGAGCCGAGATCACACCACTGCACTCCAGCCTGGGCAACAGAGCAAGACTCTGTCTCAAAAAAAACAAACAAACAACAACAACAACAACAAAAAAAAAACAAAGAAATGAGCTGTCATTATCAGGGAATACAGAAGACCATTGTATTAAGAGTAGGTTGAATTATAAAGAAAGTGGTAAATGAGTTGGAGAGAACAGGGTGGGGTGAGAGGGAAAGACAAAATACAGTCTTGCAAGAATTTGGATTTATTTTAACGATATGATTTGGATTTTTAAAAGCTCACTCTGACTTCTGTTCAGGAGTGGTATTATGGGGCCAAAGATGAAATGAAAGAGGCTGGTTATTTTACACCCTAAATCTTATAAAGATCAAAACTATAAGTTTCGAGTGTTGCTAATTCTCCTTCTTTGATGTATGAATGACTGTGGCTGTGAAAGTGTACAACATCATTGCTCTATTCTACTCAATGTGAAGAAAGGAAGCCCAGCCTACAGTTCTTACTTGTTTTATGTTGGGGTGATAGGGATGAGAGAAGTTTTTTTCAGGTCCATTTCACAGGAGTTTTGTGCATGATTTCAAAACAAGAATAACTGTCACAAAATTTTTGTTGGTAGCGCTTTCTGAGTCAGAGTGGTAATGCAGAAATAACATAAGGCTTGGAATCAGATTTAGAATCCACTCTCAACCACTTATTGGTTATATAATTTTTTTGTAGTTTTTGATTTTTGTGGGTATATGGTAGGTGTATATATTTATTGGATATATAAGATATTTTGGTACAGGCATGCAATGCGTAATAATCACATCATGGAAAATTGGGTATCCATCCACTCAAGCATTTATCCTGTGTTTTGCATTCCAATTATACTCTTTTAGTTATTTTAGAATGTACAATTAAATTATTGTTGGCTATAGTCCCTCTGTTGTGCTATCAAGTATTAGGTTTTATTTATTCTTTCTATCCTCCCCCAAACCCCTAAACCCCGTCCTACCCTTCCCAGCCTCTGGTAACCATCCTCCTGTTCTCTATCTCCATGAGTTCAATTGTTTCGATTTTTAGATTCCACAAATAGGTGAGTACATGCAATGTTTGTTTTTCTGTGCCTGGCTATTTTAACTTAACATGATGATGTCCAATTCCATCTATGTTGTTGCAAATGATAGAATCTCATTCCTTTTATGGCTGAATAGTAAGTATTCCATTGTGTTTAAGTACCACATTTTCTTTATCCATTTATCTGTTGATGGACACTTAGGTTACTTCCACTTCTTGGCTATTGTGAAGAGTGCTGCAACGAATACGGGAATGCAGATATCTCTTTGATACACTGATTTAATTTCTTTAGGGTATATATCTAGTAGTGGGATGGTTGGATCATATGGTAGCTCTATTTTTAGATTTTTTTAGGAACCCCCAAACTGTTCTCCATACTGTTTGTACTAATTACATTCCCACCAACAATACACGGGGGTTCCCTTTTCTCTGCATCCTGGCCAGCATTTGTTATTACCTGACTTTTGGATAAAAGCCATTTTAACTGGGTGAGATGATAGCTCTTTGTAGTTTTGATTTGCATTTCTCTTATGATCAATGACGTTGAACAGCTTTTCATATGCCTGTTTGCCATTTGTATGCCTTCTATTAAGAAATGACTATTCAAATCTTTTGCCCGGGATTTTAAATTAGATTACTAGATATTTTCCTATAGAGTTTTTGAGTTCCTTATATATTCTGGTTATTCATCCCTTGTCAGATGGGTAGTTTGCAAATATTTTCTCCCATTCTGTGGGTTGTCTCTTCTCTTTATTGATTCCTTTGTTGTGCAGAAGCTTTTTAACTTGATGTGATCCAATTTGTTCATTTATGCTTTGGTTGTCTGTGCTTGTGGGTATTACTGAAGAATTTTTTGCCCAGATCAACGTCCTGGAGAGTTTCCCCAATGATTTCTTGTGGTAGTTTTATAGTTTGAGGTCTTAGATTAAGTTTTTAATACATTCTGATTTGATTTTTTATAAGGCAAGAGATAGGGGTCTAGCTTTATTCTTCTGCATATGGATATCCAGTTTTCTCTGGACCATTTATTGAAGAGACTGTCTTTTCCCAAATGTATATTCTTCGCACCTTTGTCAAAAATGAGCTTACTGTAGGTGTGTGGATTCATTTTCAGGTTCTCTATTCTGTTCCATTGGTCTGTGAGTCTGTTTTTATGCCAGTACCATACTGGTTGGTTGTTTTTCCAGAGCTCTGTAGTATAATTTGAGGTCAGGCAATGTGATTCTTCCACTTTTTTTTTTCTTTTTGCTCAGGATAATATTGGCTATTCTGGATCTTTTGTGATTCCATATAAATTTTAGGATTGTTTTTTCTATTTCTGGGAAGAATGTCATTGGTATTTGGATAGGAATTGCACTGAATCTATAGATTGCTTTGGGTAGTATGGACATGTTAATAATAATGATTCTTCCAATTCATGAACATGGAATATCTTTCCATTGTGCGTGTGTGTGTGTGTGTGTGTGTGTGTGTGTGTGTGTTCTGTTCAATTTCTTTCATCAGCACTTCATAGCTTTCATTGTACAGATCTCTCACCTCCTTGGTTAAGTGAATTCCTAGGTATTTGATTTTATTGTGGCTATGGTAAATGAGAGTATTTTTTATTTCTTTTTCAGGTTGTTCACTGTTAGTATATAGAAATACTACTGATTTTTGCATATTGATTTTGTATCCTGCAACTTTACTGAATTTCCTTAACAATTTTAATAGTTTTTGGTGGCATCTTTAGGTTTTTCCAAATATAAGATTATATCATCTGCAAATACAGATAATTTGACTTCTTCATTTCCAATTTGGATGGCCTTTATATCTTTCTCTTGTCTGATTGCTCTAGCTAGGACTTCCACTACTATGTTGAATAACAGTCTTGACAGTGGGCATCCTTGTCATGCTCCAGATCTAAGATAAAAGGTTTTCAGGTTTTCCCCATTCAGTATGATACTAGCTGTGGGTTTGTCATATAAGGCTTTTATTACGTTGAGGTATGCTCATTCTATACCCAGCTTTTTGAGAATGTTTATCATGAAGGGATGCTCAACTTTATCAAACGTTTTTTCAGCATTAATTGAAATGATTATATGGTTTTTGTCCTACATTCTGTTGATATAATGTATCACATTCATTGATGCGTGTTGAACCATCCTTGCATCCCTGGGATAAATCTGATTTGGCCATGATGAATGATCTTTTTAATATATTGTTGAATTTGGTTTGCCAATATTTTGTTGAATTTGGTTTGCCAATATTTTGTTGAGGATTTTTGCAACAATATGTAAATCAGAGATATTGGCCTATAGTTTTCTTTTTATTGATATGTCTTTGTCTGGTTTTTGTATCAAGGTAATACTGGCTTTGTTGAATGAGTTTGGAAGTATTTTCTCCTCCTCTGTTTTTCAGAACAGTTTGAGTAGGACTGGTATTAGTTCTTCTTTAAATGGCAGTGAAGCCATTGGACCCTGCGTTTTTCTGTGCTGGGAGACTTATTATTACAGCTTCAATTTCATTACTTGTTATTGGTCTGTTCAGGTTTTGGATTTCTTCATGGTTCAATCTTGGTAGGTTAAGTGTGTCTAAGAATGTATCCATTTCTTTAGATTTTCTAAATTGTTGGCATATAGGTGCTTATAGTAGCCACTAATAATCCTTTAAATTTCTGTGATATGAGTTGTAATATCTCCTTTTTCATCTCTGATTTTATTTATTTGGGAATTCTCTCTAATTTTCTTAGTCTGGATAAAGCTTGTCTATTTTGTCTAATTTTTCAAAACATCAACTTTCTGTTTCATTCATCTTTTGTATTGTTTTCTTTATTTAAATTCATTTATTTCTGCTCTGATTTGTATTATTTCTTTTCCTCTACTAATTTTTCATTAGGTTTGCTATTGCTTTTCTAGTTCTTTAAGATGAATCATTAGGTAATTTATTTGACGTTTTTCTTTGTTTTTGATGTAAGGACTTATAGCTATAAATTTCCCTTTTAGTATTGCCTTCACTGTATCCCATAGGCTTTGGTATGTTGTGTTTCCATTATCATCTGTTTCAGGAAAATTTTCAATTTTCTTTTTAATTTTTTCATTGACTCATTAGTCATTCAGGAGCATGCTGTTTAATTTCCATGTGTTTCTGTATTTTCTAAAATTACCGTTGTTATTGATTTCTAGTTTTATTCCACTGTGGCCAGAGAAGATGCTTAATATTATTTCAAATTTTGAATGTTTTAATACTTGTTTTGTGACATAACATATGGTCTATCCTTGAGAAAGATCCATGTGCTGATAAGAATGTATATTATACAGCTGGTGGATGAAATGTTCTCTAAATATCTATTAAGCTTTTTGTTCCATAGTGCAGACTAAGTATGATGCTTCTTTGTCTGTTTTCTGTAAGGGAGATCTGTCCAATGCTAAAAGTGGAATGCTGAAGTCTCCAGCTATTGTATCGCATTGAGGTCTATCTCTCTCTTTAGCTCTAATAATTTATTTTATATATCTGCGTGCTCCAAGTGTTCGGTGCATACCTATTTACAATCATTAGATCCTTTTTTGAATTGACCCCTTTATCACTATATACCAATCTTCTTTGTCTCTTCTTAAAGATGTATTTTTGAAAACCATTTTGTCTGAAATAAGTATAGCTACTCCTGCTCTCTTTTTGTTTCCATTGGCATGGAATATTTCTTGCTATCTCTCTGTTATCAGTCTATGTGTATCTTTATAGGTGAAGTGTGCTTCTTGTAGGCCACAGATCACGGGGTCGTGTTTTTTCATCCATTCAGCCACTCTATGTCTTTTAATTTGAGAGTTTAGTCCATTTATATTAAATGTTATTATTGATAAGTTGGGACTTACTCCTGTCATTTTGTTATTTGTTTTCTGGAGTTTTCACAGTCTTCTCTTCAAAAAGAAACTAATAAAAGCTCTATACTAACCTTGTCCTCCTGCTTGAGTTTCTTGGCAAGCCTCACCACTGTGGGATGAAGTGATCTGGGGTCATAGGTAAACGTGAAAGGCAGTCTTGGACACAAGGACTGCAATTCCTAGGCAATTCCTAGTGCTAGGCTGGGTTCAGAGCCAGTGAACTAGGGTGGCATGTGACCTAGTGAGACACAAGCTGGTGCAGCTAAGGGAGTGCTTGTACCATCCTTCCCCCAACCTGAGGCAACACAGCTGGCAGCAACAAACTTGTCTCCTTCTTTCTGCTCAAGAAGAGGAGACCTAAGAGTCTTCTTTGGGTTAAATCTACTTGATGTTCTCTAACTTTCTTGTACTTGGATATTGATATCTTTTTCTTGGTTTGGGAAGTTCTTTGATATTAGCCTTTTGAATAAACTTTCTACCCCTATCACTTTCTCTAACTCTTCTTTAAGACCAGTAACTCTTGGATTTGCCCTTTTGAGACTATTTTCTAGATCCTGTAGGCATATTTCATTGTTTTTTATTCTTTTTTCTTTTGTCTCCTCTGACCATGTATTTTCAAATTGCCAGTCTTCAAGTTCACTAATTCTTTCTTCTGCTTGGTGAATTCTGCTATCAAGAGACTATCAATGCATTCTTCAGCATGTTGGTTGCATTCTTTAACACTAGAATTTTCACTTCTTTTTTTTTTTTAAATCTCTTTGTTAAGTTTATCTGATAGAATTCTGAATTCCTTCTTTGTGTTATCATGAATTTCTTCAAATCAGCTATTTTTAATTTTTGGTCTGAGAGGTCATATATCTCTGTCTCACCAGGATTGGTCCCTGGTGCCCTATTTAGTTCATTTGGTGAGATCGTGTTTTTCTGGATGGTGTTGATGATTGTAGATATCGGTTGGTGTCTGAGTATTGAAGACTTAGGTATTTATTATAGACTTTGCAGTCTGGGTTTGTTTGTGCCCATCCTTCTTGGGAAGGCTTTCTAGGTATTCAAAGGAACTTGGGCCCCAGCCCCTATAATGCCATGGCTTTGGCACACTCATAGAGATACTGCCTTGGTGGTCTTGGATAAGACTGGAAGAATTATCTGGGTTATCAGGCAGAGACTCTTGTTCTTTTCCCTTACTTTCACCCAAACAAATGGAGTCTCTCTCTCTGTTCTGAGCCACCTGGAACTGGAATATGGTGATGCAAGCACCCCTGTGACCACCACCACTGTGACTGCAATGGGTGAGACCTGAAGCCAGCACAGCACTGGGCCTTGCCCAAGGCCCTTCCCTTTAGGGCAGTGAGTTTCTTCAGGCCCTGGGTAAGTCCAGAGATGCTATCTGAGAGCCAAGGATTAGAGTGAAATACCTTTGCAATTTACCTGATATTCTATTCTACTGCAGCTAAGCTCAAACCACAATATAAAGTTCTTCTCACTCTTCCCTCCCCTTTCCATAGGCAGAAGATCCTCTCCCTGTGGTCAACACCACCACTGGTCCATTGGGTGTTCTGCCAGGCCACTTCTGATGTTCACTTAAAGCCCAAGGGCTCATCCATCAGCTTATGGTGAATGCTGACAAGCTTGGGACTCACTCTTCAGGGCAGTGGACTCCTCTCTGGCCCAGGGCAGGTCCAAAAATGCCGTGCAAGAGCCTAGGCCTGGACTTGGGGACCCCAAGAGCCTACTTTTGCTCTACTCAACTGTGGTTGAGCTGGTACCTAGGGTGCAAGACAAAGTCCCATTTACTTTTCCCTCTGCTTGTCTCAAACAGAAGGAATCTTTCACTGTAGCCACCACAGCTGGGAATGTGCTGGGTCACCCCAAAGCCAGCATGTCTCAGAGCCCAAGGCCCATGGTGTACTACCTGGGTATTGCTGCTGTTTAATCAGAGCCCAAGGGCTTTTTATTCAGCAGGTGATGAATCCTGCCAGGACTGGGCCCTTCCCTTCAAGACAGCAGGTTCCCTTTTGGCCCAAGGTGTGTCTAGAAATGTCATCCGGGAGCTAGGGTCTGGACTGGGGGCCTAATGACTTTGCCCAGTGCCCTATCCTACTGTGGCTGGTATCTAAGGTTCAAGACAACATCCTCTTGACTCTTAGGTCTCCTCTTCTTGAGCAGAAAGAAGGGGACACTTTTGTTGCTGCCAGCTGTGTTGCCTCAGGTTCGGGGAGGGATGGTGCAAGCATTCCCTTAGCTGCACCAGCTTGTGTCTTGCTGGGTCACATGCCACCCTAGTTCACTGGCTCTGAACCCAGCCTAGCACTAGGAATTGCCTAGGAATTGCAGTCCTTGTGTCCAAGACTGCCTTTCACGTTTACCTATGACCCCAGAGCACTTCATCCCGCAGTGGTGAGGCTTGCCAAGAAACTCAAGTTCCGACCACTAGGCTGAAGAAGTCACCTCTGGCTAGGGCTGGTTCAAATGCTCCCTCTGTGTGCAGGCGCTGGAGGACACCAGCATGGCTTTATTCTTTGCCATGATGGGACGGCACTGAGTTCAATGTAAAGTCCCCCAGGCATTGCGAGCTTTCTCCCCAAGTGCACAGATCTCTCTCCATGCTGCATGGCTGCTGGCAGGGAATGGGGGAGTAGTGCCATTGGCAATTCAAGACTATCTCTCCTGCCCTCCTCAATGCCTTTCTCCATGATATGAAGTTAAATCCAGGTGCCGTGATTACTCGCCTGATTTTTGGTTCTAGTGATGGTGCTTTTCTCTATGCTGTTAGTGGCTATAATTTGGTCTTCCAGCGGTGGCAGTGAGGGTGCGGGTGGGCAATTAATGGTATAAGCTTCCATCTTGCTCTGCCTTTAGAGTTAAATAATTTTGGGGAAGTCACTTAACGTATCTGAACCTCAGGTTTCATATCTTTCAAGTAAAGGAAATAGTACCAGTATGTAAGCTCAATGAGACAGTGCATGTGACAGCACTTTATAAATTTTAAAGCACTATAGAACTGTTGGGCATTTTGATTAATGAGTATCTAGGCTGACTTCTATATTTCATAAGGTGGAGATAAAAATATATTAAGGTGCACTGTCACTGTCATACACAAAAGTGGGCCTCTAGGGCTGAGCTCCCACCGCTATCCTGGAATACTTCCAAAACTCCAAAGTGAAGGTGAAAGTGGGAATTGAAAAGGGAAGGACGGCCAGGCATGGTGGCTCACGCCTGTAATCCCAGCACTTTGGGAAGCCAAGGGGAATGGATCTCCTGAGGTCAGGAGTTTGACACCAGCCTGGCCAACACGGTGGAACCCGTGTCTACTAAAAAGGCAAAAATTAGCCGGGCAAGGTGGTGGGCATCTGTAATCCCAGCTACTCGGGAGGCTGAGGCAGGAGAATTGCTTAAACCCGGGAGGCGGAGGTTGCAGTGAGCCTGGATCGCACCATTGCACTCCAGCCTGGGCAGCAAGAGTGAGACAAAAAACAAAAAAACGAAAAAAAGAAAGAAAGAAAGAACAAAAGAAAGAAAGAAAGAATGAAAAAGAAAAAGGAAGGAGATAACAATCACCTTAAAAAAAAAGTTGGAAGGGAAATGTAAAGGATCATGTAGTCCATAGGTTGACAAGCTTTTTCTATAAAAGTCCAGAAAGTAAATATTTCAGGCTTTACTGGTCATACAGTCTCTGTTGCAGCTACTCAACACTGCTGTTGTAGCACAAAAGCAGCACCAACAGACCATATATTAAAAAAATGAACATGCTTGTGTTTCAATATAACTTTATTTGTGGACATTGAAATTTGAATTTCGTGTAAGTTGCATGAGTCAAAAAATATTATTTTCCTTTTGATTGTTTTTCAGTCATTTAAAAATGTAAAGTCATTCTTAGCTCACGGGTCATACAAAAATAAGTGGTGGGATGGATTTGACCCAAGTGTTGTAGTTTGCAAAACCCTATGTAATCTATTTCTCTCGGTCCTGGGTTAACTGTGAGGGACAACCTAAATCTACTAACTGCTAATTTAGCTGTTAAGGATACTTGAAAAAATAGGATAATTAAGACTTTGCAGTGAGAGAATATCATTCAAAAATCAAACAATGAAAAAAATCTATACAGCGAATTTTTTAAAGACTTTATTTAGATAAAAGGGATGATTTACACATACTGTGCCAAAGAAAATGAAGACATAACTGGACCTCCACTGATAAGAATGTCCAGCTAGATTGAGAAGTTTGCTAATTGACACGTGTAAGTTTAGAAAAGATAAACAGAGCTTCATTTGTAGGACACATAAGCTGTGTTGTTATGCACAGACAGACCAAGTTCACTGTTGCTAAGAATCCTGTCAGATTAAATCAACCTGCAAATATATAATTGTGACATCTTGTTCTCTTTGGTACAGTGTGTGCCACTGTAGTCATTATCTCAAAGCTCTTTCACTCTGAAGAGCATCAGTGTTTAATTATATTCTTTTATGAGACCTCATTTGTAGACATCATCCTCTTTCAGAGTTGGCTTTGCTGAGGGAAAGTAGGTCATTTTTTCAAGACTGTCCCAGTAGTGCTGAACAGTAAGCCTCTCAACAATGTCCTTTTAAACAGAGCATCTTGTGGAACCAAAACTCCTTGTTCTTGCTTTAAATTCTTTAGCTGTAAGTTGACAGATGAACTCATATCCCAATTCCTACAGGCCCTCACTGTCCACAACAAGGCCCAGGGGAAGATTATGGGCTTGTGGTTTGTTCAGTCTAGCACGTGGGTCAAATTCTTCATAACAAATGGAGAAAAACATATTTTATGTCCATTATTTTGAAAGCTAAAACTATGAGTTATTTGAGAATAATCTCTAAGAAACTCTGTGAGAAAAGGAATAATAGTTAATACGTGATATGAAGGTTGAGAAAGACAAAAGGTTGACAAACTATGGCCCAAGGGCCATATCTGACCCACTGTTGTTTTAATAAATGTGGTTTTATTAGAGCACAGTCCTGTTTGTTTATCTATGTGTTGTCTATGGCTTTCTTGCTACGATAGCACACGTAAGTAGTTGAAACAAAAACCTATGGCCTGCAAAATCTATAACATGTACTGGTCCTTCAGAAAAAAAATATTGCTCACCCCTGCTAAAGACTGTCAAAATCACAAAATTAAAAGTATAAATGAACTTGAGTTAGCTATTCAAGTGTTGAAAAAATTTTCAGAATTACATTATGTTTGTTATGCTATTTTCAACTTAAAATGAGACATAATGCCAAAAGTGCTTTTATTCCCCTTTGTTCATCTAAATTAATTACTATCTGGCTTAGTAGTACTGTGTATTCTACTGGTACTTCAAAAATAAAAAAAAAACAAAGTTCTTTCTGAGTGTGTGTATGTGTGTGTTGTGTGTGTATGTGTCTGATTATGTGTGTTTAACAAAAACACAATTTCTGAGTTTTTTATTTTAAATTGAAATGGGAGATATACATTCATGCTCTCAGCATATCCAACCTTCATGGGCCTGAAAATTCATTAATAAGCATCAAACCTGGGAGGAGATGATGCTTCAGACCTAAGAAATTGCTCAGATGCTTGATTAAGGAGGAACTAGTGCCCTTTACCTGGTATAAGATTTCTTACTTCCCTAGAATTTTTTCTTTAAAGACAAGGTCTTACTCTGTTGCCCAAGCTGGAGTACCATGATGCCATCAGACTTCACTGCAGTCCTGGACCCGTGGGCTCAAGTGATCCTCCCACCTCAGTCTCCCAAGTAGCTTGGGACTTCAGGTGCATCACCACACCTGGCTAATTTTTTAAAAATCTTGTCGTTGGGCCGGGCGCGGTGGCTCACGCCTGTAATCCTAGCACTTTGGGAGGCCGAGGCGGGTGGATCACGAGGTCAAGCGTTCAAAACCAGCCTGACCAACATGATGAATCCTCGTCTCTACTGAAAATACAAAAATTAGCTGGGCGTGGTGGCAGGTGCCTGTAATCCCAGTTACTCAGGAAGCTGAGGCAGGAGAATTGCTTGAACCCGGGAGGCAGAGGTTGCAGTGAGCCAAGATCACGCCACTGCACTCCAGCCTGGGCGACAGAGTGAGACTCTGTCTTGAAGAAAAAAAAAAAAGAAATCTTCTCGTTGCTTTTATAGAGACAGAGTTCTCCCTATGTTGCCCAGGCTGGGATCAAACTCCTGGCCTCAAGTGATCTGCTCGCCTTGGCCTCTCTAAGTGCTAGGATTACAGGTGTGAGCCACAGTGTCTTGCCTCCCCAGGATCACTTTAGAGTAGGAATCATGTTATATACTATCCTTGTCCATATCTCCAAAAGTGGGGAAGGGCTACTCAGGAGAAGGACATTACATGGGTGCTAATCCATGTATCTCATGGATAATTCTACCAGTTAGCCAACTTCCTTATCCTCTCTTGGAGATGGTCAACACACACTACAATGTGCTTAGAGAAAATAATAATCTGGTTCAGTAGAAGGTTGGATTCACCAAAGAAACTACTGATACTTTTTAACAAAATTAAGATACAATTGTTTTCCTTTACTTTCTCCAGGTTATTTTTACATGCATATATCATTAAAAAGTACCACTGACTCTCTCTCTCCCAGTCAGTACGCAGCTGGAAGTGGGATTTCCTTTGGCAGTTATTGAAGAACTTGTTTTAAGACTGAATATATATGAGATTTTTGAGTTCCACAAATGTGGTTGTATTTCTAAAAAGAAACTTTTCCTAACTAGAATCCATTCACCAATGCCAAATTAAATATTTGGTCAAATATAGCACCAGGGAATTAAAGGTATATGTAAGCATCTTTTCTAGAAATTCTTATTTTTATCATATGGTTTTTCTTTTGAAAGTCTAAAAGTAATCCAAATGCCCATCTCCTAACCCACTGAATACTTACCATTAATAATGATTTACTTATAAAGGTCTTCTGTAAAGGGAACAAGGGCTTAGTATGTGGAATGGCAGCTTGATTTTTCTTTTTTTGACATCTGTTAAAAATGAGCTATGATATCATCAATCATATTAACTCTGTGGTATTGTGTTATTCCTTGGGTGTTCTGATTTCATATGACAGCTTTTTCTAGGATTCAAACCATAAACATTTCCTCTAGAGACTGTAATGAGAGGTACAATTATCAACCCAGGGGACTGTACATGATAAAAAATATATATATACCATTTTGCACTCTCTTCCCTAACCCACAAAATTAACCCTTTACCATAATTTTCTACAAATAGAAGAACAAGTAGAACCACTAGAAGCTGAAAAATCTAAAGGTTTAATTGCCAAGAACAATTTGGAACGATAGAAATTTTTTCTAAATGTATATAAAGCATGTAAGAAAATGTGTATTATAGATTTGAGCGGAATATACCAATCCGTAAAGTAGTAACTAAAACTGATAAACATGGAAATTTTATCACTTTATTTAAGAATAATGAAGTATTTTATTGTCAAATTCTAGTAGTATTCTATTTATACAAAAAGGAACGTAGAAAATAATTTTGTTTAAAAAGGTGGCATTGATAGGAAAATAGCAGAGTATTTCCTCATATCCAAATTATATATATTTCTTTTTGGATACTCATACACAACCTAATAGTTTGAAACCCAATTCTCAACTAAATGTCAAAGTGGGGTGTGTGTGTGTATGTGTGTGCATTTTAGGCTACTTAATGCTTATGTGTATTATAGACAACAAAATAGCACCAGAGGCATTTTGTTGTTGTAATTTATACACTGGATTTTAATGTTGCTGAATGATTTTCAAATTAGCTTACATTAAATAAACTTATGCCTTTTTATTGTTACTCATATCAAGAATAAGCACTCTAAGAGACTTTACCAAGAGTTTTGTGAAGGAGACTAGCTGGATTTTCATCACTCTCATTTCCTCTTCCTCTTGAGCAAAGTGCAGCCATGCTAGTAATTATGCCCAGCTGTGGGAATGGCTTCTGCCAGTTGAATATATATAAGTGGAAGTGATTTGTGCCGTTTCTAGGCTTGGCCCATAAAAACTTCCCATTTGCAATTCTCTGTGTTATTTTTTCAGTGACTGTAGAAGCTGTGTGTGGAACGCGGTAGAGCCACAGGATGGAAAGGTATCAGCTCCCTAATCATGGAGAAGAGCCATCTGCCAATCAAGAAAACCGATTTTGGACTTTAAGTGAGCAAGTAATAAGCCACTGATGTTTGAGAATTTATTACAGCAGTTAAAGTTACCTTCATAAATACAAATTTGAATTAATTTAGATGTGATTTGGAATTATTATTTTTTAAGTCTACATGCTAACAAATCTATGGAAATGTTGGAATGAAGTTATTTCTTAAGAATTTTCACAAAGTAACTCGAGTTACTAATAATTCCATTTTCTGATAACCTGCTAAACAGCTTTGATATAGGGAATTTGAAAAATTTAAGAATAAAAATAATGAATAAATAAAACAAAGCTCAGGGGCTTCTTTATACTACCAGCTACATCATATTTCCATGATAAAAATATGTTAGAAGAAATTTCAGGCACTTACAGGCTCTACTTACATATGAACATCAGGATCTCACTGAAACTTACTTATGTGCAGGCCACAGTGAGGAACGGACTATCAAAGGAATGATTTTCAATCCTGTATAATCATTGTATCACACTTAACCCCTAGTATAATTAATCTGCTTTACCTAACTGGGGCTAGTGACCATCGGGGAAGAAGGAAGAAAGAAAAATAAAAAATATTCACATTGACTCAAGTTCCATGTCCCAGTCCACCGTTCTGCTTTTCGTGGAGAAATACACCTTCTTGGACATCTCAAGAAACACTCACAAAATATAGAGATAAATAAAAGCTATAGAAAACAACCTCAGCAAATTTAGGTTTGCATCGTGCAAAAGGTAACAGTGTCATGTTACACTCCCACAATCCTTTTAGGAGCATTCAATATAGAATTATTATAAGTTGTAGATAACTTTTGGAGCAATGCTAAACCCACGGCCTACCTATATGAGAATGTCCTTCCCTTTTGATGGAGGTTTGTTTCCAGGACTTGTATCTGTACCATGTGACTCCACTCCTGACCACAGTGCATTGGATCAGCTGGGCAAATAAGATTCTCCCTCTAGGAATTTTGGCATATAGATATAGCAACCCCAGTAAGTTTAGACTATTACCAGATATGATGAAAATTGTAATATCTTAGTACAAAATGGTGTCATTCTTCAGAGAAAAATTATTCAGACCTAAAGATGAGAGAGCCTGAGCGAGTTAAGGAGAAGGAGGAAGAAAGAAAGAGAGAGACAGAAACAGGGACAGAGACTGAGGATGAATATTATGAGAGAGAGCCTAGATTACTAGTCGCTTTCCATTTCCTGGTTCTAAACCCACTGCTGAAATATGTTTAGCTTCTGGATTCACCCAGAATAAAAGTGCAAATGAATTGCACATTCAAAGCTCCCTCTTATGGACCAGTTCTGGCTAACATTAAATTACATCTTTAATGGGCCTTCCTCTTTCAACCCTACATTCCCAACATTCATAATTTTTTCCTCTGCTTTAGTAATTTTTCAACAAGTCATTTCCTACTTATCTGTAAAGATCTGGATCAAATATCACCTCCTCTGTGAAGTTTTATCAAATTCTGTTAGGCAAAGTTAGTCATTGCTGCACCTGTGTTTTCACAGTACTTTCCACATTCCTGAATTATAACTATTTGCTTATGAAACTCCCATCCATCAAACTAGAAGGACTTGTGGGTTCTTGAATCTCCAGCATCTAGCAGTTTCTGGCACACAGTGGGCTCTCAATAAATGTTTATTAAGTGAATGAATCAATGCAGCAATTACTTCCTCTATGATGTTTTAAAACAACAAGACACTCCCAAAATCCTGTGTCTGTCCTCAATCTTTTGAAGGGAACTTTCCCTTTATAAGCAACTATTAGCTTTCTTGCTCTCCATCCATACTTCTCTTGAGGCAGGCTCATTCTAGAACACTTACTATTCTATAACTCATATATTTTTCATAAGAAGTGACTCAATCCTGCTTATAGCTAGGGTTCATTAGCAAATGAGGCTTTCACACGGCAAATACCACTCCTAGAGTGAGTTTACACTTAGAGAAGACATACAGAAAAATTAATTGAAGAGCTTCAGAAATTACTATAATTTGGATTTATTCACAGGAGGTAGCCTACTTTACTGTTCAACATAGAAAGATATGTTAGTTATACCATGAAACATCAAACTGATTTGAAGAAAAGTATAAATTATAATACAGGATTTTTTAAAGGCCTAAATAAGCCTATAGCATATCAGAGCAGCAAGTGAAACGACTCAGATATCCTAAGTCTCAGCAATGCTCTTTATCACTTTGGAATCCAAATTTCCAGTTTCACTATTGTGATTTCAGAGGGTAGCTACATAACTAAAACTCATATGCAGCACATGTAGCTACAGGGCTTCTGCTGTCTTCTTGTTTCAAAGAGGCATGAGCTGTTGGCTCACCAGATTTTTAAATATCTATTGAGGGAAACAAGAGAGAAACAAAGCAAAGGGATTTTTTTTAACTGCATGTATATGTGTGTCTGTCTGTTTCTCTACTGTGTGGGTGTGTGTATGTATGCAAAATTATATGACATTATTTACAAGTATATATCCACAATAATATATATGTATGTGTATGTATATGTGTATATGTATATAAGTCTGAAAGTGTTTTTTTTATTTTTTCCTCCAACCCTTCATAAGGTGAAGTTTCATCAAATCACATCATGTGACTCTCCAGGAACCTCACTGAACGGGTCTGACTCATCGTCTGGGAATTTTAAATAGGCATGTGCTTCCATGAGAGTTAATACTTAAAAATACACGTACACACAAACTGGCAGTGAAAGAGAGAAAAAAAAAAAAAAAAAAAAACAAGTGAAACTTTTGCTTGGCACAAACGCTCAGGTCAGACACTGGCCACTCAATATTTCACAGTTAATTACCAGGTGGAATTACCTTTAGAGTGAAGGTGGTGGCTCCGTGCTCAGGGGGCAGAGGCAGTAAATCTATAGTTTATATCATTAAGTCAGCCAGGTTGGATTAAGCAGTGAAAGGGACTGCCCCTGAAATCGCTGACCCTGATTCCCCTCTGTGATATAAAATTTTCCTGAGAACCGAGGGCTGTGTCTGCCCACTAGTGGTCAGGTGGCAGAGCTGGTGGGACCCAGACATTCCCTAGAGGATTTTATGCCAAGTTCTATCTGGATCAGTTGGGAATTGGCCCTGGCCACCCAGTCTGCTTTTTAAAAAGCATTTCGAGATCTATCAACTCAGCCCCATGAGATAAGTCAGTAAGAATAACACAGGCTATGTCAATCTTGAGGGAAGGTTTCTGTTTGCGATAGTTACCTTAAACTCTTATTAATGACGAGTAATTGCACTAGGAACTAACATTTCTAATCTATTACCAGAAGATCACCCGAGTCAGTAACACTCAGTAAAGACTAATCACTTTTTTCTTTCTCTTCCCAGACCTTCGTAGAATACCACAACGACGTTTTTCTATTTGAAAACTACGAAATGTTCTTCCATTGTTAAAAGAATTAATTTGGAAAACTTTAAGTTAGAATTAAAAGTCTTTTACTTAATTGGCCCCAAACTATAATTTCCTCTTTATCTTTATTAAGCTCCTAAATGAAATCTGTATTCTAGCTAAACTCAAACACTATTGTTAGCTGACTTTTCAGTTTTTCCTCCATGCTTTACTCATGACTGCCTACTTGAAGCACTCACCATGTTCTAATACCTACCCACCTACCTACTTACCTATACAAATATTACCCTTGATTCAAAGCCAAATCCTACATCATCATCAAACTCTGAAATGCCTGAGATTAGCATGTACTAAGTATATGAAACTTCCTGTAGCCTCCTTTCATTGCCATATTTGTATCTCAAGCAATAACTTAGATATATGTCATCTCTACAGGAATTATGTCATATACTCTTTTAAACCTTCTAATGTCCGGTAAAGTTTTTTTTGTTGTTGTTGTTGTTTTTATTTGTTTTTGTTTTTTACCTTGGAATAGGGTGTCCACAAATATTTGTTGACAGTAAAACACAGAGATAAATCTGTGATTAAATTTATCAGTCAAGACTCAAATCCAACACAGTTTTATTGTGGTCCAACGTAATAGCACCAATAACAAAGCTACCCCTCCATGGGTTTAGTTTTCTCTATAACTCCTAGGAACATTAATCTTGCATTGTGGGTAGAAAAAGGCTGTTGGGTGGAGTATTGACTCCCTGATAAAGTATAAATTTTCTTCAACCTTCACATGAGTGTTAGACTTCATGATATGCAGATTTTCTCAATTTTAGCACATTTTAAAATAAAAATTGTTTGTATGAAATACCATTGGAAAACTTAAATAAGTTTTAAGGAAATTCAAATCCATGAGCTCATCCTTTTCTTTCACCACTTCTTTGTCCAGTGACATTAGGAACAACCAGACCATCTCATTATATTCACTAGTTTTCAAAAAATGTTCAGTAGCATCATACATAAAGTTACTGAGTTCCTTGATTCTTTTAAGTGAGTGATTAAGAAGATCCAAAGCAGATATTTTGTGTATCTCTGTTACCAATTCATGCTATGGACTATCAATTCTCTCCTTACTACTGAAAATAGAGACATGAGCATCTTTAAATGTAAACATATTAGACAGCCAATTCTGGAAACGCTAGAACCAATTCCGAAAATGATTCCTGAAATTCTCTTCCTCTAGAATCACTCTTGGTATTAAAATATCTGTATTTGTTAGGGTTCTCCAGAGAAACAGCCAATAGGAGATATATACGTGTGTGTGTGTGTGTGTGTGTGTGTGTGACAGAGAGAGAGAAAGAGAAAGATTAGAATTAGTTTTCTTGATTATTTAGTCTGAGACGTACCATGATCTGGCATCTGCAAGTTATAGATCTAGGAGAGTCAATGGCATAGTTTTAGTCCAAGGCTGAAGACCTGAATGCCTGAAAACCGAGAGACAGTCCTAATCCAACAGCAGGAGAAGACTGATGTTTCAGCTCAAGCAATTGTGCAGAGAAAGCAAATTCTCCCTTCCTCTCCCTTTTTGTTCTATTCAAGCCCTCAACAAGTTAGATCAGGCCCACCCACACATTGTGCTTTACTCAGTTTAACATATTCGAGTGTTAATCTGATCCAGCAACATTCTCATGGACACACCCAGAAGTAATATTTCACCAAGTATCAGGCATCTAGTGATGCAGTCAGGATGACAAATAAATTAGCCAGCAAAAATACCATATCTGTTATAAATATTTAAAATTCGGTATTTTTTCTTCTAATTTATAACTCTTCAATTCTCTAAACATTTTATACCTCAAATATTGATAGAAAAAATGCTTTAGTTTACTCATATGGTTGTTAAAATTGTTTTAAACTTGTTTTTATATTTATCATGTCTCATTTTTATAATTGTTTGATATAAATAACGCATCAACTTTTTCTGTTCTAATAGTTTTCTTTCCTAGTGTAAAGAAAGTTATAACTCATCAACCACCAAAGAAAAACATTTCAAAAGAATTTTGCCTTTCTCTTCAGATTTTCTCATCAAAATGACTTTATTCTCTCACAAGTATAACAAAAGTTATGCTCAGAAAACTTCTAGTGGAATTTCACTCGTTTTCTTTACTTCCTCCTCCATTTTTTCTTTCCTTCCTTCCTTCTTTTCCTCCCTTCCTCCCTTCCTTCCTTCTTTTCTTCCTTCCTTCCTTCTTTTCCTCCCTTCCTCCCTTACTTCCTTCTTTTCTTCCTTCCTTCCTTCCTCCCTCCCTCCCAACCTCCTTCCTTCCTTCCTTCCACCATCCTTCCCTCCCTCCTTCTTTCCTTTCTTTTCTTGTTTCTTTCTTTTTTTTATTTAATTATCCCACTATGCTCTTCCTTCCTCTTAAAATCAATGTACTCCCGGTCCAGCCATTATGATTTGCCTTAAAAAGTTTCCCAAACAATCCCACCAGATCCAAGATTTCTTGTCAGCTTCTTCAGCAACTATCAATTAACAGAATTTAAAGTCTCAAAATCCGAACTTGGAACAAAAGAATAAAACAATTCTCTAAGTTTAATTATACTGTCCCAAATAAATTCAATAGAAAATATATCAGAAGGGAAAAAGTAATTAAATGATCAAGATAGAAGCTGTCAAAAATAGCCATTATACTTTCTAATCTCTTTTCTCCAAAATATCATCAGAAATCATACTTCAGACATATGAGTGAAGATATTTGACCAGGGATTCTGGTAGAGAACAGTTGACAATGTAATATGGATGCCAATATTATTTTGTTATTTAACTCTTTGAAAAATTCATCGTTTTGTCATTATAAAGGAATGTTATAAAAAATTCTAATTTCTTTCTTTATTCAAAAAACATTTATTAAGCATCTTGCTCATTTCAGGCCACGTGGGAGGCATTGATAGAAATGTAGAATGGATGCTATGGAATATATGTCATCAGTTACAGCTTTGGTTCTTTATAGACTGAGGGATGCTTTATGTAGATCTTTGTTATGGTACCGACTAGACTGATTCAGATAGCCAGCTACTACATAGATTATTTTCCAAATCATTACAGTCTATCTACCTACTCATTAGATCAGTTGTTCATGAAAATATGGTACAGTCATTGAGAAAACCAAAGACACAAATAATTGATATGTAAATTGTCGTTTATCATTGGTTTGTGTGTCATTCATTATGCCCTCTTAGGAGGAAGACAAAGTTACTTAGGAGAAAATAAAAACAATAAGATATAAAACAGAAATAATATTTTTAAAAAGCATAAAGATATTTTATGATGCAAAGCCATTAAAAATCAAATCTTTCTAGCTCATTGATAACTTAGGAAAGTAGGTATAATTTATAGCTACCATCTTTAAGGAATATTTTATGAGGATTATGATTTGCCTTAAAAAGTTTCCCAAACAATCCCACCAGATCCAAGCTTTTTTGTCAGCTTCTTCAGCAACTATTAATTAACAGGATTTATCTCTTATCAGATTGGGATCAAAGGGAATAAACTACCCTGCGCAGAGATTATGCTTTAGGCATTTATTCTCCAATTCATAAATTAAATAGCAATGTGATACAGAAGAAAATAATGACTGACAGATTAGGGCTATTAAAAATGAGTATAATATCTCAAGGCAGGAGGTTAAAATAAAAATAATTTAGCCTTCCTTTTATATGTATGCCAGAGCAACAGGGCCCCATTATCACCCCATATGTATATTTTCCTTCTTAAATAAATTATTATATAAGATTGTTTATTCATGTGTGGACATAACCTAGTGCTATGGCAACTATGGAACAAAACATTATATATTCACATTTCAATTTTTTATAATACTGTTTATTTTGTATTAGTCACATGGAAACAGACTTCCAGAGAAGCTCTAATGAATAGTTTTAAATGTATTCTCCTATTGATTTTGTTATATGACAGTGAGAATTTCTTAAGAACATGAAGGAAACCATAGAATTATAAAGCTAGAAGAGAGGTTGAGGTCAAGATGGCTGACTAGATGCAGGTAGTATGTGCATCCTCCACGGAGAGGAACCAGAATAGTAAGTAGAGATATTTTGAAGAGATCATCTAGGAGAGAACACTAACATTCACCAGAGATAGAAAGCACCAGAAGTAAGTAAGGAGAGGTTTTGAGGCAGCTTGCCTGGCCGGGGACTAAGAGCCAAAAGAGGTTCCTGGAGATGGGGAATCAGTAAGAGAGAAACCCCCAGGGATCCAAGTTCTGAAACAAACTTTTATAATCTTGGCTACAGGAGAAACCTTTGACCTGTTAGAGTAAGTAGCTAGGCAGACATGAGCAGGGGAGGAAAGGCCCCCACCCAGGAATGTCAGGCGATCATCAGGTGATGGCCAGGCAGTTGTTAAACTGTTTCTCTAAAACAGTAATTGGTCACAGCTGGTGCCAGGGAATGGCTCACTCTTGAAGCTAGTGATCAGCAGCTTCCTGATAAGGTCTCAAGAGTTGGGTGAGAAGGCTCAAGCATGTGCACTAAGAGGTAAAATGGTGGAATTTAACTGGTATATGACCTTCCTCTAGGAATGCTCAACTGGTAAGGGAAAAGCACCTCAAATGAGCATGGGCACAACTTCAGTAAACACACCACGCATGTGACCTCTGTGCATGTGGACAGCCTGCCCCGAGGGAAAAATCGAGGGAGGAGAAATGGAAACCCCAGAATCATGCCAATGTATAAAACTGCAAGTCAAGGGTTGGACAGAGGATTTGGGTCTCTCAAGTTGCCTGCTTGTCCCTCTTCCAAGTGTACTTTACTTCCTTTTGTTCCTGCTCTAGAACTTTTTAATAAACATTCACTCCTCCTCTAAAACTTGCCTCAGTCTCTCCTTCTGCCTTATGCCCCTTGGCCACATTGCTTCCTCAAGGAGGCAAGAATTGAGTTTGCCGCAGACATGTATGGATTCAGCGCTGCTAACAGACCCATTATGGTTTCAAGCCTGACATACAACACTGCCTAAAGATTTCACAGAGATGTTACTCCAGAAACAGAACCCATGCAGCATCCCATCGACATCTAAGCCTGGAGCAGCTTCAGCTGAGAACCATTTTGAGAACCTAGATACCAGTGATCTACAGAAATGGCTGTTGCTGCTGCACTGCCTTGAGGAGGGAGAGAGGAGATTGTCATCCCACAAACCCCTGATAGGGTCCCTACTGCCCTGCTTTGGGCTGCTGTTGAGACTGAGATGTGAATGAGCCATACTCCTCACAGCTGCTTGTTCACACTCCTTGCCTGAGAAGGATTTCGCTGTCTCTCGATCCAAGCCCAAGGCACCGTTTTGAGAGTTTAATGCTGGACTTCACCCCCCCTCCACCTTGGACTGAGTTTGGGCTAATGTAGCTGCATCTGTCACCCAGCCAAGAAGGGACAGGCTCTTTTACATATCTAGGACAATAACAACTGACCTGCAGTGGCCTGCTGTGAGACCAAGATGCAAGTGGACTGCACACTCCGTAGTTTCTTGTTCATCCTGCCTACCTAGGAGAGGCCCCTCCCTTGTCTCAGGCCCAAGGTGTCATTTTGAGGGTTTAATCCTGGGTCACATCCCATCGTTGGGCTGAGTTCAAGTTGGCATGACTGCAGCCACCACCTGGCCAAGGAGGAACAAAGAAACTAGGCTCTCCTATCTAGAACAATGCCCACCACACTATCATGGGCTACTGTGAGACTGAGACTTGAGTGAACCATACTGACCACAGCATCTTACCCATGTTGCTCATCTAAGAGGGGCCCTGCCCTTTCTGTTCATAAACCCACAGTTTGCACCAATTTGAGGGTTTAACACTGGGCTGTGCCCCACCCTTGAGTTGAGTTTGAGCAAATGTGATTGCAGCCACACTACCCAGCCAGGGAAGAGATGGGGAGACAAAGATTTCCTAAGCACACTTTGGACAATAGCCACTGCCCTGCTATGGGCAGCTGGGGGACTAGGGACTAGCCCACCCAACACATCACAGTTTTCAGCTACACCAGCATAGACTTCTTGGGTACCAGTGGGTGGCTACACCACTGCTACAACCATCACCCACACCAACTCAGCTGCCCAAGGGTCTAAGAACCAACCCACATGCCTGGTCCACCTCTTCCACTTCTAGTTTCTAAGCAAGCCACCTGAAGATTCAAGAATCACATCTCCAGGACCCTCTAACACTAGAGCCAGTGTAAACTGCTCTAGGGCCTTAAACAGGGCATATTTACCCCACTGCTGCCACCACCAGGGCCCAAAGATTAGCTCAGTTTACATCCAAGTCCTCCCCAAAAATTGCACCACTACTTGAATTAATAACTATACCCTAAGCAACTGAGGAAATCACAGATACCACTGACTCTGTGTATTGCCAAAGAAGTAATGCAAAGATCACACTACCACAGGCACCCAAAGTCAAAGTCAAACTACATTAATCAACAATATACATACAACCTCAGGGAAAATTTCTCCCCTACAAAAGTAATTTCAAAAAATTGGAACAAGCAGCTGCTACATCAGATGCACAGATATCAGTGGAAGACCACAGGAAACATGAAAAAGCAGGGAAATATGACACAACCAAAAGATAAAACAATTGTCTAGCAACATATCCCAATCAAAAAGAACTCCTAGAAATGTCAGATAAAGAATTCAAAGTATTGATTTTAAAGAATCCCAATGAGATGCAAGAGAAATCTAAAAAACAATACAAAGAAACCAAAAAATCAATTCTGGATATGAATGAGAAATTTACCAAGGAGATAAATATCTTTAAAAACACACACAGCAATTCTGGAACTAGAAAATTCATTGAGGGAAATAAAAATACATTTTAAAGCTTCAATCATGGACTAGATAAAGCAGAAAAAAGACTATCAGAACTTGAAGATAGGTATTTTAAATAATCCAGTAAGAAAATAATAAAGTAAAAAATAAGAAAGAATAAACAAAGCCTTCTGGGATTATATAAAGTGACTGCAAGTACAAATTGTCAGTATTATCAAGGGGGAAGAGAGATCAACAGTTTAATAAATCCATTTGAGAAAATAATTGATGGAAACTCGCCAACTCTATTAAGAGCATTAGACATCCAGATATCGGAGGCCTAGCAATCTTAAGAAAAATACATTACAGAAAGGAATTCACAAGAGTATATTATAATCCAAATGTCTAAAGTCAAAGTGAAAGAAAAAATTTTAAAATTAGCAACAGAAAAATGTCTAGTCACTTATAAAGGAAATTCCATCAGACTAACGGCAGACTTTCCAGCAGAAACGTTATAGGTCAGAAGAGGATGGACGGCATTTTCAAAGGGCTGAAAGAAAAAAAAACTGTTAGCTGAGAGTTTTATATCCAGCTTGAATAATCTTCAAAAATGAAAGAAAAATAAAGGCTTTCCCAGACAAGCAAGCACTGAGGGAATTTCTCACCATGAGACTGTCCCTACAGGAAATGCACAAAGGGTTATTAAACATGGAAAGAAAAGGTCAATTTTACTGTCATGAAAACATATAGAAATATAAAATTCACAGCTCTTATGAAACAGTCATACAAAGGAGGAAGAGGCAGGAATCAAATGGCAACATGGCAGAATTCCATCAAACCACAAAGAAAAAAAGACAGAAATGGACATAAACAAAGAATGTATAAAACAACTTGAAAAAAACAATATGACAGGAATAAAGCCTCACATATTAATATTAACCTTAAATGTAAATGGCTTAAATGCTCCACTAAAAAGATACGAAGTAGCAGAATGAATATAAAAAAAAAAGATCCAACTATATGCTGCCTTCAAGAAACTCACCTTACCTATAAAGATACGAAGACTGAAAGTGAATGAATGGAAAAAGGTATTTCATGCAAACAAAAACCAAAAGCAAACAGGAGTAGCTATACTTACATTAGAATAAATAGATTTTAAATCAAAAACAGTAAAAACAAAGATGTAGAAAGTCATTATATAATGATAAAGGGATCAATTCAGCCAACAATCTTAAATATGTATGCACCCAACATTAGAGCACCCAAATTCACCAAACAAATATTACTAAACCTAAAGAAAGAGACAGACAGCAATGCAATAATAGTGGGTGACTTCAACACCTCATTCACAGTACTAGACTGATTGTCAAGACAGAAAATTAAAAAGAAACATTGGACTTAAACTGGACTTTAGACCAAATGGACTTAATAGCCATTTATACAACATTCTATCCAACAGCTGCAGAATACACATTCTGCAGAATATACATCAGCACATCAAATATTCTTCAAGATAGATTACCTCTTAGGCCATTAAACAATTCCTAACAAGTTTTAAAAAATCAAAATCATATAAATTATTTCCTCAGACCACAGTGGAATAAAGCCAGAAATCAACACCAAAAGGAAATTTGTAAACTAAGCAAATGCATGAAAATTAAACAGTATGCTCTTAAACAATCACTGCATAAATGAAGAAATTCAGATGAAAATTTAAAACTTTTATTGAAACAAATGAAAATGAAAACACAGTGTATCAAATCCTGTGGATACAGAAAAAGCACTGCTAAGAGGGAAGTTTATAACATTAAATGCCTACATAAAAAGGTGAAATACTCACAAATGAACAACATATCATTGCACTTCAAGGAACTAGGAAAACAAGAACAAACTGAACCTAAAGTTAAAAGAAGAAAAGAAATAACAAAGATCAGAGCAGAACTAACTAAAATAGAGACCAAAAAATTACAATCGATTAATGAAAGGAAAAGCTGATTCTCTGAAAAGATAAAATTGACAAATCACTAACTGGACTAACCAGGAAAAGAGAGGTAATCCAAATAAACACAATCAAAAATGAAAAAAGACATAAGTGATAGCATAGAAATACAAAAGATTATCAGAGACTATTATCAACAATACATTCATAAACTAGACAACCTAGAGGAAATGGTTAAATTGCTGGAAATACACAGTCTCTCAAAATTGAACTAGGAAGAAATAAAACTCCTGTACAGAATAGTAATGCATAGTGAGATTGAATCAGAAATAAAAAAGTCTCCCAACAACAACAACAACATAAAACCAGGACCAGATGGATTCATAGCCAAATTCTATCAAACATACAAAGAATAACTACCAGTCCTCTTGAAACTATTCAAAAATAATCATGGAGGAGAGAATTCTCCGTAACTCATCCTGTGAGGCCAATGTCACCTTGATATCGAAACCAAACAAGGACCCAAAAATCAACACTACAGACAGATATCCCTGATGAACACAGATCCAAAAATTCTCAACAAAATACTAGCAAATTAAATCCAATATCACGTCAGAAACATAATACACCATAATTAGGTGGGATTTGTTCCAGGGATGCAAGGATGATTCAACATATACAAATTGGTAAATGTGGTACATCACATAAACAGATTAAGGACAAAAACAATATCATTATCTCAACAGACACAGAAAATGCATTCAATAAAATGCAATATCCTTCATGGTAAAAATCCTCAACAAACTAGGCATAGAAGGATCACATCTCACCATAATAAAGGCTATATACAACAAACACACAGCCAACATGATGCTTAATAGGAAAAAGTGGAAAGCATTTCCTCTAAGAACAAGTACAAGACAAGAATCCCCACTTTTGCCACTGTTATTCAACATAGTACTGGAAATCCTTGCCAGAGCAAAAGACAAGGAAAAAAAATAAGACATCCAAATTGGAAAAGAGGAGGTAAAAGTATCCCTATTAGCTGATAATGTAATCTCATATCTAGAAAACCCCAAAAACTCCACTGAAAAACTCTTAAATTTGATAAATGTATTCAGAAAAGTCTCAGGGTACAAAATTATCATACTGAAATTAGTAGTGTTTTTATACACCAATAACAATCTAGCCAAGGACCAAATCATAAAGGCAATTCCATTTATTATAGCATCAAAAAAAAAAAAAAACCTAGGAGTATTTTTAACCAAGAAGGTGAAAGAGCTCTATAAAATAACTGCAAACACGAATTAAAGAAATCATAGGTGGCACAAACAAATGGAAAAACATTCCATGCTCATAAATTGGAAGAAACCAATATTGTTAAAATGGCCATACTACCCAAAGCAATTTGCAGATTCAATGCAATCCCTATCAAATTACCAGTCATTTTTCCAGAATTAGAAAAAAAAATCATAAAATTTATATGCAACCAAAAAAAGACCCCAAATAGCCAAAGCAATCCTGAGAAAAAAGAATACAGCTGGAGGCATCACATTAGCTGACTTCTAATTATACTATGAGGCTACCCAAACAGCATGGTACTGGTATAAAAATAGACACACAGATCAATGAACAGAATAGAGAACCCGGAAATAAAACCCCATACTTACAACTAACCGATCTTAAACAAAGTCAACAAAAATATACACTGGGGAAATGACACTCTATTCAATAAATGGTCCTGGGAAAACTAGTTAGCCAATGCAGAAGAATGAAAAAGTCAAAAATCTATAGATATTGGTAAGAATGCAGAGAAAAGGGAATGCTTATACACTGTTCATGGGAATGCAAATTACTACAACCATTATGGAAAACCATGTGGAGATTTCTCAGAAAACTAAAACTAGAACCACCATTTGATCCAGCAATATCACCACTGGATATATACCCAAAGGGAAATAAAACATTATATTAGAAAGATACCTGCATTTGTATATTTATCATGGCACTATTCCACAAAGCAAAGACATAGAATCAACCTAAGTGTCCATCAATGAAAGACTGGATAAAGAAAATGTGGTGTACATATATGTATACTATGGAATACTACTCAGCCATAAAAAAGAGAATAAAATCATGCCTTCTGCAGCAACACAGAAGGAACTGGAGGCAATTATTTTAAGTGAAACAACTCAGACACAGAAAGGCAGATACTGTATGTTTACACCTATAAGTGGGAGCTAAACAAAGGGTACATGTGAATATACAGAGTGGAATAATAGACATTGGAGACTATAAAAGCTGGGAAAATGGGAGGGGAGCTTTGAGGGCTGAAAAGTTACCTATTGGGTGCAATGTTCACTATTCAAATGATGTGTACATTATAAGCTCAGACTTCACCACTACGCAATATATGTGTATAAGAAATCTGCACTTGTAACCCCTAAATATATAACTATTTAAACAAGTTTAAAGCTGGAAGAGAATGTACTTAACGTTTAATCCAATTCTCGATTTTACACATGGGTAAATTGTGGACCAGTGATTTGTCAAAGTTCATATAACTAGTTATAAAAAAAATCACGGGTACAACAGATTTCTTTTGGGTCACAATCTAATATTCTTTCTATAAAATAACATTGCTGCCCTGATATTTTGGTGGTAGTGATGTCTGATTTAGTATTTGGTGTGAAGGCTTTATGTAATATTTTTTGATAATGCATTGACTACTATATCATAAGATAATATGGTTTTTACATCAAGCCCAATCACAAATTATACAAAATCTTCTTCAGTGGCTGGTAGTTCCTGGAATAAAGGGAGGTTTGTGTCGGTTAAAGAGATGGGGAGGTGCTCCATGCCCTTCTTAGCTTGGACAGCTGTGACAAATTAGCATAGGCTGAGTGTGTTCCACAATAATAAATTATTTCTCACAGTTCAGGAGGCTCAGAAGTCCATGATCAAGGTGTCTGTTGATTCGGTTCTATTGATGGCTCTCTTCCTGATGTGCTGATGGCCATCTTCTCCTTGTATCCTCACAAGGAGGAGAGAGAAATCTCCTATCTCTTCCTCTTTTCCTAAGGGCATGAATCCTATCATGAGGGCTGCATTCTCACGACCTAATCTAACCCCAATTACCTCCCAAAGATCCCACCTCCAAGTACTTTGGGGATTAGGATTTCCTCATATGAATTTTGGTGAGACACAAACATTCAGATCCTAACTTTGCCCATTGAAAAAAATTCCAGCATAGGCCAAATTCAGGGTCATGAGAGAGGAAAACGCTTAATGTACAAAAGGATTGCTAATGGTTACCAAGTTCATTCATTCCTGTAAATGCATTGGCACTCTAACACCACGTACAAATGGCCAGAAATTCATAATGGGTGATATGGTTTGTATTTGTGTCCCCACCCAAATCTCATGTCAAACTGTAATCGTCAGTGTTGGAGAAAGGGCCTTGTCAGAGGTGATTGGATCATGGGGGTGGATTTCCCCTTTGCTGCTCTCATAATAGTGAGAGAGTTCTCAGGAGATCTGGTTCTTTAAAAGTGGGGAGCACCTCCCCTGCTCTCTCTTTGTCCTGCTCCAGCCATGGAGAATGCCCTCCTTCCTCTTTGCCCTCTGCCATGATTGTAAGTTTCCTGAGGCCTCCCCAGCCATGCTTCCTGTACAGTGTGTGGAACTGTGAGTCAATTAAACCTCTTTTCTTTATAAATTATCTAGTCTTGGCCTGGCGCAGTGGCTCACACCTGTAATCCCAGCACTTTGGGAGGCCGAGGCAGGCAGATCACCTGAGACTGGGAGTTTGAGACCAGCCTGACCAACATGGAGAAAACCTGTCTCTACTAAAAATACAAAATTAGCTGGGTGTGGTGGTGCATGCCTGTAATCCTAGCTACTGGGGAGGCTGAGGAAGGAGAATCACTTGAACCTGGGAGGCGGAGGTTGTGGTGAGCTGAGATCGCGCCATTGCAGTCCAGCCTAGGAAACAAGAGTGAAACTCTGTCTAAAAAAAAAAAAATTATCTAGTCTCAGGTAGTTCTTTATAGCAATGCAAGAACGGACTAACACAATAGTCAATGGTCAGGAGAGCCTTCTTTTTTCATTTGTCAAAATGTTTAAGTTCAAACTTTTATAATTATGATTTTCTTTTTTTTTTAGACAGAGTCTTGCTCTGTCACCCAGGCTGGAGTGCAGTGGTGCAATCTCGGCTCACTGCAAGCTCCGCTTCTCAGCTTCACACCACTCTCCTGCCTCAGCCTCCTGAGTAGCTGGGACTACAGGCGCCTGCCACCACGCCCAGATAATTTTTTGTATTTTTAGTAGAGACAGAGTTTCGCCGTGTTGGCCAGGATGGTCTCGATCTCCTGACCTCGTGATCCACCTGCCTTGGCCTCCCAAAGTGCTGGGATTACAGGCATGAGCCACCCCGCCCGGCCGATTTTCTTTTTTTTAAAAAAATTGCTATTTACTCTTTTTTTTCTGAGTATGAAAGTAACATATGCTGTCTGCAAATGTGCTGAGAAACTGAAAATGAGGAAGGAAATACCACCATGAGCAATATAGTGAGACTCCATCTCTAAAAAATAAAATTAGCTGGACATAGTGGTGCATGCCTGTAGTCCCGGCTACTCAGGAGGCTGAAGTAGGAGGATCTCTTGAGCTCAGGCGGTCGAGGTTGCAGTGAGCCATGATTGTGCCACTGAACTCCAGCCTGGGCGTAAGAGAGAGATTTCATCTCTTTAAAGAAAGAAGGAAGGAAGGAAAGAAGGAAGGAAGGAAGGAAGGAAGGACAGAAAGAAAATAAAAATCAGCGGTAATCTCATCACTCAAAGAAAGAAAATAATCCTAAAGTTAAGTATTTCTAATATTTTGGAATATGCATAGCATAAGTACATGTTCTTTTTTCCCCCAAATGACAAAATAATTCTCAGAGAGTTCAAATTAAATAAGTGTTTTATGGTAATTTAATTAACATTTCTTCATGCAATAACTAAAGTTATAGAATATAGAAATGCTCAAAATATAACACTAAGGCTGGGCATGGTGGCTTATGCCTGTAATCCCAGCACTTTGGGATGCCCAGTGTAGGCAGATCTCTTGTGGCCAGGAGTTCAAGATCAGCCTGACCAAGAGGGTGCAACCCCGTCTCTACTAAAAATACAAAAAAGTTAGCGGGCGTGGTGATGTGCACCTGTAATATCAGCTACTCAGGAGGCTGAGACATGAAAATTGCTTGAACCCCAGGAGGCAGAGGTTTCATTGAGCTGAGATTGCACCACTGCACTCCAACCTGGGTGACAGCATGAGAGAGAGAGACCCTGTCTCATATATATACATATTTCATATATATGAGATAAACACAGCATATGAACGTTTCTAGAATTTTATACTTGATTTTGGTGAGAGAAAATAAAAACAAAATATTTTTGTAGCCAACAGTTGGCTTTAGAAAGGAGACTGGAAATGTCAGGCATACTTACAGGACTGCATTTAATATTAAAGTGCTGTTGACCAGTCACTCCCAGATTTAGGTTTAATGGCCACTTTTTCAATGTTTACTGGACAGATTTCTCACTAGTCAAGAGGTTTCCACCATACAAGTTATTAATGAAGTTTGCCAGTAGCAGGGTGCTCATTGTATTTAGATTAGCTGCTCCACTCTGAACATATTCTCAGAGATAGATGCTATCACACATCCTCTCTTAAACAATCCAAATGACTTCCATTGGCTTAGATCCAGTTATTTCACCTCAAATAATCTTTGCACTCCTTAGAATACCTTTTAACAGACAGAATACAGTTTGCTTCAAATGAGATACCTTTTGAAAGAGTACAATCTAATTGAAACTGTCTTGAATGTCTTTATTCTAGGCAGCCTCTATTACAATATCTATTTTTACATACACTTTATTTTTCCCATTTTCAAGCTGATTAAAATTGTGAAGCATTAAGCAAAATTATTACACCTTTTGCTTTTCAATATTCTAGACAATTCAAATGATCAACTTATTTTTCAAAATTCATAACAAGAAGGTGAAAATAAATTAATTTGTGTGTGCATATATTCTCTTCTTAAAAATGATAATACATCAGAATGCAGGACTGATGAAGTTCTGTATATTAAAAAAATGCAGATTTTTTTCAGAATATAAAAATATTCTTTTTCTCCCTTTCAGATATGGCTTCCTTCAGACTTTATTTTTTAAAAATATTAATTTAGGCTTTTCTTTACTGTCTTTACATTTTTAAGGCAGTGCGCTAAAATCACAAGCCATTGGTATTTATTGGATTCATTACTATGAAAGGACAGAATTCAGAATAATATAGTATAAAGTTTGGAATCAGGTTCCATTAGTCAGCTTCAGTCCTTACCCTGTTCTTTTTATAACACTTTCAACTTGACATCATTGATTCTCATCCTTTCTCACTTTCCCTCCAGAGAGTCAACTCCCTCTTCCACGTTTATTTCTCCTTACAGCCCATTCCTTAAAAGGCTTAATCCATATATATATATATATGTATACACACACACACACACACACACACACACACACATATATATACAAACATACATATGTATATTGATTGTTGTGCAATTAACAAACACATGAATAAATTACCACTGTGAAAGATTAAAACCATACAGCACCATGTAGAATAGAATGCCTAAGTCACTCTCTCACTAGCCACAAGTTCGATTTTCTTAGCAGAGATGTGTCCTGTTAATAATCTAGGATGAAGATTTCTATCTTTTTTCTGTTATATACCTATACATGTATCACTTTAAATAAAAATGAAACCATGATGCATTCACTGTTCTGTGACATGTATTTTCATTTAACAGTAAATTTTGGAGCTTGTTTCAGATTCTTACATGAGCCAATCTCTCTTTTTTTAATTGTTATATACCATTCCATGATATTTGACATTTGATATTTTATTTAAATCTCTCCTCTTGATTTACATTTAGTTCTTTTCTGATTTTTTGATAGTTTAAATAATACACAGCTAATACTGTGGCTCACACTTGTAATCCTAGCACTTTGGGAGGCCAGGAGTTCGAGATCAGCCTGGCCAACATGGTGAAACTCCGTCTCTACTAAAAATACAAAAATTAGCTGGGCATGGTGGCGGGCGCCTGTAATCCCAGCTACTCGGGAGGCGATGGCGGGAGAATCACTTGAACATGGGAGGTGGAAGTTGCAGTGAGTGGAGATTACACCACTGCACTCCAGCCTGGGCGACAAGAGCAAAACACCATTTCAAGAAACAAACAAACAAACAAACAAACAAAACTGTAACCAACTGCTCTACTGGAACCAACTGCTCTTTCTAGAATGAAGAATTACGGTTGGAGCAATGTTACAAAATACAACATGAAAAGCAAATCAACCTGAGAATAACAACTAAAATTGAAGGAAGTTCTGCAGAATCTAATTCAAGGATGAAATCAAATGAACTGTATGACACAGGAAGGTGCTGGAGCAGTCTGAGCCCTAAAAAAGTCCCAAAACTAATAAACTAAAGGCTTCTTCTAGTGAAAAGACCAATATGGAGAACTTTGTAGGAATTGAATCAAATTTGAGAAGGACAGGGTTAAAATAGGGGGACAGAAAGATGATCAACGTAAGGGTTGTGCTAACTTTTACTGCAGAGACCAAGAGTAAATATTTCAGGCTGTGCTAGCCGAAGTCTCCATCACAACTACTCAGCTCTGCAATTGCAGCCTAAAAGCTGCTAAAGGCAATAGGTAAACCACTGGCTGTGGCTGCATTTTGATAAAACATTATTTACAAAGCAACTAGTGGGCCAGATTGTCCCATGGGTTAATGTGTTGGAAGGGAACAGACAAGACAGTTCTCAGGAAGTGTAAAGACATATATTGATTATTTTTAAAGTAATAAAAGTGGAAACTCTGAAGCGGTGAAGCTAAAATTTCACTTGACCCAGTATTACCTCCTAAAAATACAAAAAAAAAAAAAAAATTCATCTCATTTTAAAACAAAGGAAAGAGGGGAAAAAATAATAAAAATGGAAGAAAGGATTGTGATCAAATTTTATAAAAAGTTATAAGATAATAAGAATAAAGTACATAATAATATACATCTAGACAATTGTGGAGTCCTACTAAGTAAGCAACAATGAGGAAGGGGCCCAGGGTTGGGGAGAACAATGTCTTGAGAAATGGCTAATACAGACAACCTGCTGGCACAACATCCTGTTCCCAAATACCTGCCTCCACATGTAGCCCCAGCAGCATGACCTCATTCCTCATGTAGCCTCTACAGCATGACCCTGTAAAACTTTCCTCCATCCCCTGCCTCTTGGCAGACAGCCTTCTCTCTGCTGTGCTGCCCACTGCACTCTTGCAACATATCTTTGTACTTTAATAAGCCCCTCCAGCACAACTCTATAAAACTTCCCCCCAGCCCCTGCCTCTTGGCAGACAGCCTTCTCTCTGCTGTGCTGCTGCTCATTGCATTCTTGCAATGTATCATTGTACTTTAATAAATCCGCCTTTCTTTACTCATTACTGTCTTGGTCTTTTTTTTTTTTTTTTTTTTTAAAGACACAGTCTCACTCTGTCACCCAGGCTGGAGTGCAGTAGCTTGATCTTGGCTCACTGCAACCTCTGCCTTCCAGGTTCAAGCAATTCTCATGCCTCAGCCTCCCGAGTAGCTGGGATTACAGGCACATGCCACCACACCCAGCTAATTTTTTTGTATTCTTAGTAGAGACAGGGTTTCACTATGTTGGTCTCAAACTCCTGACCTCAAGCAATCCACCTGCCTTGGCCTCCCAAAGTGCTGGAATTACAGGCTTGAGCCACTGCGCCCGGCTCTTGGCAAATTCTTTTACTGTCCATGATGCTGGCCCCAGCCAGTTGTACCTGTGACAGCAATGAAATCACAGGGAATGATATGTTCAGAAAAATATAACCTGATACTTTAAAATGAGATAAAAGAAATTAGAAAAATATAAAACTTAAAAATCTATAAACACAAACAAGTATCAAAATTAGAAAAATTCCAGAATAAGGCATTTGAAATAGGAAAAATTTGAAGAGATGTGATAGAATCCAAAAAAGAAATCAGAAATCAAAGAAGAAATTTCTTGCAATAAATACTAAATTAAAGGCATATAAGAGAGAATAAACAGAATGGTTGATACCTTAAAAAAAAACACAGAAAATATAAAGAAGAATATTTTTCAGTAAAAAAAAAAAACAATTACAGAAAGTGATCAGGATAGAAAAATGACCAAAAAAGAAAAAGAAAGCCAAGACATATATATATATGTGTGTGTGTGTGTGTGCATGTGTGAGTGTGTGTGTTCTTGAAAAAGAAAACCAAAGCAATAGAACGAAACAAAAACTAAAGAACATGATTCACAAAAATGTTTTCACCATGAAATCAATCTAAAAATACATACGGAAATGTACATTCTGTACCTTGGAAAACTGACCCAAATAACAAAGACCAATATACAGTCCAGGAAATTATTGGACTTTAATGTGTATACATGTGTATACACACACACACACACACACACACATACACATATACAGGCACTTAGACAAAATGAAGTCTAAGTCACTTACAAAAAATAAAAACAAAATTATATTGTCATCATGCTTTATACCATATGTCAAAGGAGTAATAAATTTAATTTACTCAAGAAAATGTGAGCTAGAATTTTATCTAGTCAAAATGACCTTTGATTCTAAAAGCTATCAATGAAACTTTATGAATGTTCAAGAACTCAGGCAATATTGTTCCTTGTGCTTTTCTGTATTAGTCAGGGTTCTCCAAAGAAACAGAACTAATTGAAGAAAGACATAGATAGATAGATTATAA
The DNA here is from genome assembly GCF_028858775.2 of Pan troglodytes. Taxonomy (NCBI): domain Eukaryota; kingdom Metazoa; phylum Chordata; class Mammalia; order Primates; family Hominidae; genus Pan; species Pan troglodytes. The sequence goes on from NC_072403.2 coordinate 28,803,988, forward strand.
ATAGATAGATAGGTAGGTAGATAGATAGATAGATAGATAGATAGACAGATAGATAGATCTTCATCATGAGAAATTGGCTCACAAGATCATGAAGGCTAGGAAGTCTCACAATCTGTGATCGGCAAACCGGAGAACAAGGAAAGCTGGTGGTACAATTCTGTCAGAGTCCAAAGGCCAGAGACCCAGGGCAGCTGATGGTGTAATTTCTAGTTGAGTCTGAAGGCCTGAGAACTGGAGGGAGTTGGGGGAAGATAAGAGAGGATGGGGAGGGTACAAAGAGATGACCTTTGTCTAAGTCTCAGACTCTGAAGACCTGAGAACCAGAAGCTCTGATGTTCCAGGGCAGAAGACAGATGTTTGAGCTCAAGAAGACAGAGAGTTCTCCTTTCAGCCTTTTTGATCCATTTGAACCCTCAAAAGATTGGATGAGGCCTGTCCACATTGGTGAGTGTGGACTTCCTTTACTCAGTCCATCAATTCTCTTCTCAAGACATCCTCAGACACACACCCAGAAATAATACTTTATTAGCTGTTTGGCTATCTCTTAGTTCACTCAAGTTTAAAATTAACCGTCACACCTCCCTACAGAACCTCCTAGAGAACAAGCTTCAGGAACTGAAATGATTGGAGAGGCATTCAGCAAAGGGCTGGGAGGACTTCAAATGTCACATAATTTTGAAGACCAAAGAAAAAGAGAAGTACCTAAAAACAAACATCAAAAAGGCAGATTATTTTCAAATTTGCAATAATTAGACTAACAGCTGAATTTTTATCAGCACCAGTAGATACCAGAGATGATGGAAAAATATATTTAATGAGTTAGAATAAAGGAATTGTAAACCATGAATTCTACCCCTAGGGGAAATAACTTTTTTAAGAATAATTTATAATGAAAGAAAAGACATTTTTAGGCAAACAAAACTTGAGAGTTAGCCACGAAAAGATCCTAACTAAAGGAATTTCTAAAGGCAGAAGAAAATGATTCCAGATGGATGGTCTGAGATTTCAGAAGAAATGAAGACCAAAAAAAGGTGGTAAATGTGTTGGTTTATCTAAACAAACATGGCTGACCCTTGAACAATATGGGTTTGAACTGCCCAGTTTCACTTATGTGTAGGTTTTCTTCCACCTCTTCCACCCCCAAGACAGCAAGACCAGCCCTCCTGTGTTCCTCTTCTACCTCAGCCTACCCAATGGGAAGGCAACGAGGATGAAGACATTTATTATGATCCACTTCTACTTAATAAATAGTAAATCTATTTTCTCTTCCTTATAATTTTCTTAAAAACATTTTCTTTTCTCTTGCTCACTTTATTATAAAAATATAGTATGTAATAATTATATAACACAAAATATGTGTTAATCAATTGTTATATTATCGATAAGGTTTCTGGTCAACAGTAGGCTCTTAGTAGTTACATTTTGGGGGAAATCCAAAGCTATATGTGGATTTTTGACTACATAGGGGGTCAGTACCCCAACCCTCTGCTTTAACAGGGTGCTTATGGGAGTCTGCTGACAGATAGCTATACCAATTTCATTATTAACTTTTTAAGGCTAGTTCACATTTTGTTCAAGGGTCAACTCTGTAATCAAAAATTAATTGTATAATGCAACACTAATACTATCTCGGGTAGAAAAAAAACAGAATTTTAACATCCAAATAATACTAAAACACAGAATGAAAATAGCAACTAAGTCAGCAGAGTTTGGGAATGTAAGGACATGAGCCACTCACTGGGGGATGGAGCAAAGCACTTTAGTATTTAAAGGCAATTGCAACGTACTTGAGTTTTTGTTTTGTCAGGCTGTGCACAGTGTACATATTTTATAAAATTATTATATATATATCTCTCTTCATATTAATACAAACAAATCTTTAAAGGAAAAACCACAAATCTCAATGGTTGATTCAGATCAGTAATGGTATTCTTTAGAAAGGTAACTGAAAGAGATATTTCTTTCTCAATCTACTGTCAAATTTATCAGTTGTGCTATACTAATAAGATAGTATGATTTTTTTTCAAAGGTCCTGATGTTTTTCATGCTGTTCAAGCCAAGTGTAAGAAAAAGACATTAATTTTATCTTTTTTTCCTTTGAAAGTTTCAGTTGGAATGAAACTCAAGTCAAAATGATATAGAGAATTAACTACTTTATTTGATATGGGCTTTTCCCAGCTAATATCTAGCCTCTTTTTTCTATATATTAAGATAATTATAGTCATTAGCAGTACATTGTGGTAGAGATACTATCACTATCATAGTTTCCTATGAACGTTTTCATGGTACCTAAAGTGAGAAAATGCAAAAGTTTGTCCTCAGAGAGCTTTAATGCAATGATATATTAAGTCAGCACTTGGCATGAGAAGGGAGGAGCAGAGACAATGGAAAAAAGAGCTCGGAAGCTTTAAATGTAAATGAACGTTAATCATGAAAAACACTGATTAAAGTGTAATGATATAAAAGTTAATCTAGCTACTATGCAATTAACTCAAAATTACAACCATATATTGTATGTGTAATCACATCCTAAGAAACATATTACATTAAAAAAAATGAAACTGCTTTAACAGGGTGCTTATGGGAGTCTGCTGACAGATAGCTATACCAATTTGATAATTAACTTTTTAAGGCTAGTTCACATTTCGTGTTCCTAATTAATGCCTACTTAATTTTTAATACATTCTATATTAGGTTAAGTGCCAATTAAACACTGCAGTCTCTAAGAGTAAAAAAATTCTCAAAACCTCAAAAACATGTGATTTTATCCTTAGATCGCTGTACAGAAATCTATTCAGTAACTAAGAATATCACTTTCTCACTAACAACCTAATAAATTCATCCTTGAATGAAAGTATTAAAAAATAAAACATGATTGGCTGTGATGACCTCATGAATTCAAGTGATTGAGATGATCACTCTGATGGTAGTTTCTAATTATATAGTCACTTGTAAAAGTTTATTTAAGCAACTTTCACCAAATCCACTAATAATCTCTGCACAGTTTCATCAGATGTACTAAATTATGTCTTCATCTGCAAAGGAAAGTAGCAGAGCCCAGGCTTGTAATCTAATCCAAGAACACCATGGAAGACAGAACGCCGAATGCACACCAGACCGGGAATCAGAAGACATTGAGTGAAACACTTAGCAAGTTTCTGTTTAATCTTAAGCCTCAGTTTCCTTCTTCATGTAATGGGAATGGCAATGTCCACCTGAAAGAGGGGTTGTTAGGATTAAATAAACATGTCTGACACATAGCAGACAACGTGTACAACAAACAATATTCATACTTAACCTTTGCCCCGAAAGTCACCTAAGTTTTTTGAATGTACAAGCATGTCCCTGTGATTCTCATAACAGTGCTGTGATTGATACTTTTCTTCCCATTTTACAGATGAGAAATCTCAGGTACAGAAAGCTTAAGTAACCACCTACCAAATGTCACACAGCTAGTGACTGGTAGAGCTGAGTGACGAACCCAGGTAGTCTGGCTCCAGAACCCAAGCTCTTAACCACTATGCCATACAGTTCAGTAAAGGTTGACTGGATTTGCAAGTAATTTTCCCATCACTGTTCTCTGCAGTGTGGCTTTGCTTCTTAAAATGGTGTGCTCTTAAGTCTGCAGGATATTGAATGTTGTGTACCCTATGCTTTTATCAACTCCTGAATAATGAGGCAAATTTTCCTAAATCTGCAATTAGAAGTACCTTAAAGGAAAAATAATCAGAATTAACACATTGTAAGCAAATTTATTTATATATATATCATGTATATTATATTTTTAAGTACATTTTTATTAAAGTATCACATATATAATAAAATGCACAAATTATTAGTGTAGAGCTAAGCGAATTTTAAAGTAAACACATTCAGGAACCAGCACCCACATCAAAAATAGATCAGAAGTCCACCTTTTCTCACTAAATAAGGTTGATTACTATTCTCTAAGGTTGATGACTATTCTGATTCCTAACATCATATATAATTTTTTGCTTATTTTTGCAATGTATAAATGGAAACATACCTTATGAATTGTCTTGTCTTTTTTTCTGATTTCATTCAGTTAATATTGAATTTGTGATATTTATTCATTTAGTTGTACCTAGTTACATCTCATTTTTTCTCATTGCTCTATAACATTTCATTATATGAAGATGCCACAGTTTATTAATCCATTCTATATCTCAGGTATGTCCATCTTCAGTAAATACTGTCACTGATTTTTACAAAAGAGTTGTACCAGTTTATATTCCCACAAGCAGTTGCTCCATATCCTCAGTAGCACTTACAACAATCTTTCTTCATTTTAGTCATTATGCTTCAATTTGTGGTAACATTTTGCTGTGGTTTTAATGAATAATGGTTTGAAGAATTTACATTTTTACAGGCAACTTTGCTGTCTTCATTGTGAAGTTTTTGTTCAAAACTTTCCATTTTACTTGAGTGTCTAACTTATTATTGAGTAGTTGGTTGTGTTGCAAATAATATTCCTCACTCTGTTATGTTTCCATTGGTTTAACGATGTGGTTTAATGAACAGTAATTACTACTTTTAATGTAATCTACTATCTTTTCCTTACTGAGTAGTGTTTTTGTTACCTGTTTTAGAAATCTTTTCCTACTCCACGATATAAAGTTACTGTCTTTTGCTACTTTCTGAAAGTTTTGCTTTACCTTTCACATTTAGCTCTTCATTCTAGTTGAAACTGATCTTTATGTGAGGTACAGATCAAAATTTGTCTTTTAGAATGTAAATATTCAATATACCCAGCACCCTAAAATCCCAAATCCTCTGAAATATTGTGTAGTAAGTTAAGGGTCGATTTATATCTTTGATTTTTAGGGGCTAATTATTCTGTTTATTTTTTATTTATCATTCGCCAATAGTCACGCTATTTTTCTTAGCATAACATCTTATCTTGTTGAAAATGTTTTTCTACATGATTCTTCTTCAAAAATGTCTCATTCTAGGCATTTTGAATTTTGATACAGATTTTAGAATTATTTGCCAATTTTCACACACACAAAAAAAAACCTGTGGAATTTTTATTAGAGTCACATTAAATCTTTAACTCAATTTGTGAATAAATGACTTTGTTATAACACTGGGCTACTTAATGAGAAGAGTATTATTTCAATTTATTTATATCTTCTTTAATTCCTTACAATGAAATCTTACTTTGGTATCTAGAGCCCATTTTTACATCTTTTCTTAGATTCATTCCTATATATTTGATAGATTTGGTCCTTTCATAAATGGTACTTTTTAAATCAAATTTTTCTATTTGCTTGCTTCTGGTATATGTAAATTAATTGAGTTTTGTATAATGAACTTATATCCAACAACCTAAGCTGTAATTAATAATTAGAATTATTATTATAACTTGCCTGTAGATTATTTGTAAATTTTTATTAATAATATTATATAGCCTCAGAGAACTATAGTTTTATTAACTCTTTTGTCTTTTTAAAACTGAAGAGACAAAGTTGATTTTAAATCAATTTCCTTAAAGTTGATTTTCCCTTCATTTTAATTTCTGTATTTGTTATCTTTTAGATGCATTTTTGGTAAGCACTAAAGAATTATGTTTTACTTGTTATTATCAAGTCTGATTCTTGCTTAGTTTTTAGTACACCACCATTTGGCTACTGTATTGCAACATCAAATTATCTTGGCTAGTGACCTTCAAATCAAACACAGACTCTCAATTCATATATTCCTTGTTTCTGTTTTATCTGATATTTCTGACCACTTGTTATGTCTTAAAGTTCCTTCCTTCCCTCATTTGTTTCAAATATGACACACTCCTCTGGTTCTTTTCTATACTTTGAACAGTTATTTTTCCAGCTATTTTTTTGGCTCTTCTTGTGCCCATGCTTGAAGTAGTAGGATTTTCTATGTCTTGCATCTGTAATCTATTGCTCTTCCCATTCAACTTGCTCTGCTGTGGGGTTTTCATTTGTGCTAACATATTTATTTTCTCCCTGATGCTGGTAACTTCTAAATATATATCTTTACTTCTGATCTGTCCCTACAAATCTTATAAAAAGATTTGTCTGCTAACTATAAAATCTACTTGGACATTGCACAGGCATCTTATACTTAAGATGGTCATAATTATAATAATTATTATATTTTAAGATCTACTCCTTCATCTGAACTTCTGATTTTATTTAAGGCACCCATAAATCTATTAATAAGTAAAACAATGTATACTAACCTTAGGTTCTTTTATAATACACTTGGTCCTGAAACTATGGAGCTCTTTGTATGGGTAAATTCTTGCATGGGAACCCAATTTGTAAGTTAGGGAAAAGCAGAGCTGTACGTTTTCAATGTGTTGAAGTGTGTGTTATTTGGGGAAGTGGCTGCAGAGGTGGAACATGGATTTCCATTTCTTTTGGCTTCCTTTTTACAACTGATCGTAGTAACGACTGTAAAAATGCAGTCATAAAACCACTTACCTAAAAATAATTTACTCTGGCACCATACTCCTTAATTGGGAATACCACTTAATATTTTATGATGTAATTACAGCAAATACTCCTATTTCCCCTCTCTCGCACACAACGAGCTGTTTTTCACGTAAATGTTTCTTGGTTTTTCAGTTTCCTTGGAATGCTTTTCCCCTTTTCTCAATTGGTAACTCTTTTTCACTTTTTAAAAAGTCAACTAAGGTGCAACTTTCTGTAGGAAATCCTAATCCTATGTCACAGTCAAAAGGTATCTCAGTATGTTTTTATAAGAGTCTGCGGAAGCATGAAAATCACGGTTGAAATGATATGAAAATTAGGCTTCAAATTCCTCAAAGACAGGGTGCAGGTCTTTGTTATTTCTTTAGTGTTCAGCAGATTGCAATAATTATGGTGAATGTCAATAAATGTTTATTGAAATGTTGAACTAACCTGCCTTGTAGTGCATAGACTTCAAAAGCCAATATAAGAAAATTGAATACTTAGTAAAATTGACTTATAGATTGCAAAGAATTTTCAACTCAATTAAAAAAATTTGATTTCCACAAGAATTTTACAAAATTGAAATCACAACTATTATCCTAATTTACAGGTGGAAAAAAAAAAAGAAGCCTGGAAATGTGTGAGTTTTCTACCATATATCTAGTTAAAAGCAATACCAAGTAAAGTTCAAAACTATGTTTTTAGAATATGAAACTGAATATTTCTTAAAGTCTATCAAATTTTTATTCATTGTAGGATGATCAAGATTTGTGGGGAGTCTCATGTAGTATTACTTTTGCCTTCCAAACAATTCGTTGCAGGTTTTAATGATGTGTCAGTGTACTGATAATACCCAAGGAAGTAAATTAATCCTATCTTACTATAATGTCATTGTATTAACATACAATTTTATCTTTGTCCATTCTTTAAGATCTCAAAATGCTTAATTTCCCCTTTTCAAATACTCTCACATGTGTACAATAATGAGGCCTATAGCAACTTGACTTTGTTTCTATGGAATTTATTTTCCTTGTTACCTATTTCCAGCCATAAGTACCATATGGAAACTTCTTCCTGAATGTACCCCCTCTGCCTCAGTCCATGTAGCTTTGAGCCCACTTAGAGCCCTTGTTTTCTTAGACCCTTTCTTTAACTTTGGTGACCAATCTTTTTACGCTATACCTTGTCTTGGAGCTCCTCCATGTTCTTCTCTTGAATTATGCCTCTATTCATACAAGTTGCAATTTTCTCTAAAGATCAAGAACCACTTCTCTGATCTCCCCATTGGTGTTGTTTCTATATTTAAATGGGATATTTTACCTTGCTTTATTTTTTTCTTGCTGTTCTTAATCACATTTATCACAAGTGGTCAAGTAATTTATGTGAATAAAAGAAAAATACCTGATTTCAGTTTAAATTTGGGCATAGAATTTTAGATGGCCATAATTGTTGCTGTGGAAAGTTTTGCTCCAGAACGTTTTGAAAAAAATATTTATTGGAACCCAGATTTAGCATCAACTTTCATGGGAATCACAAATTTATTATTGTTCTGAAACATTTGGCCTGCTTTAAAGCCAAAAATCGGTGTACTGTAGACATTTTTATTTATATAAATTATCTACAATTATTGCTTTATGCATATTTTCAAGATAAAACAGGAATTTTAATAATATTGAGCTATAGCATGATAAATATATCAATTTAAAATGCTTAACTTGATTAGAATCTCCTTGATTAGATATCTTCTTGCTACTATTACCTTAAAAAACTTTATTACAAAGTAAAACCTCTATTAATTACTATTCAGTGGTAGGAAAATGTTCTAAGGCATTTATTTTTTTGCCATCAGGCCAAGTCCAATCATTCAGTTGACTAAACTGAACTACACAAAAGCAGAGACTTATCTTAATGACCACAGTACTTCCATTACATAGAACAATTTCTCCCGTGAGATCAGTATTCATAAAGGCTTGCACAATGAATGAATCTCAGCTTTCTAAGGAAAAGACAATATTGGATAGATCTTAAGAAGTCTACTTACTAAAGTTTGTCTTAAAGTTTCCTTTTAATTTTTATTATATCAATTGAACTATGTTGATGAGGGAGATGAAGGAGAAAGGTGATAGTTTAGATCACTTCATATTGTTCATTAACCATCAAATAATTAGACTAATATTACACATATGTTCATACACACATGTATATATATATACACGTATATATATACATATTAGTCAAATAATTAGACTAATATTGCATATCTGTTTATACACATATTGTATATAAAATATATGTCTTGTGTTGAAGAGTCAGGTTATGCTATGTTAAATAAAAACATTATGAGTTTTTTCTTTTGGAGCTAAACTGAGAATTATTACCTGATTGTGTATGTCTTGGGTTGAAGAGTTGGGTTGTGCTATATTTGTTTATTTTTTATTTATTTTTATTTTTATTTTTTAAGATGAAGTCTCACTTGTTACCCAGGCTGGAGTGTAGTGGCGCAATCTCAATTCACTGCAACCTCCACCTCCTGGGTGCACATGATTCTCCTGCCTCAGCCTCCCGAGTAGCTGGAATTACAGGGGCCCGCCACCATGCCCAGCTAATTTTGGTAGTTTTAGTAGAGATGGGGCTTCACCACGTTGGCCAGGCTGGTCTTGAATTCCTGACTTTAAGTGATCCACCCACCTTGGCCTCCCAAAGTGCTGGGATTACAGGCCTGAGCCACCATGCCTGACCAGGTTATGCTATAGTAAATAAAAATATTATGAATTATTTGGAAATTGAATTGAGAATTTTGACCTGATTTGTTGGATGTGTATAGTGGTAGGCTAAAGATAAAGGACAATTAAGCATGTCCTTTCTGAGTAATTATGACTTTTCGGTTCACAAAGAACAATTTATTAATGTCACATTTGGATCAGGTTAATTAAAGAGACAGACTAAATAAGTGCTGTGCCACAGAGCATCTATATAGGCTCTGCAAGGCCCATGGTTTGCATTTGAAGAATAAGATTCAGTGTTATAGTTAATTGCAAATGATAATACTACTTTGAGGGCCATATTAGACACACAGGCTAATGAATTTTTTTTTATCATAGCTTTTGTATCCCCAGAGGATCCTAGTCGCAGTAATAAAAGCAAAATCATAGTCTTTCTTACCTCATAAACGTAGTTTACATCCTTCGTATATGTCTTACTAGTTGAGTGAGTTTAGCCAACTTACATAACCCCTGTAGATCCACTAAAAAAGTGAATAAATAAGACTAACTTCAAAGAGTCTGAGCTGATACAGCAACAACAATGAAGTATGGATTGGCAACTTATCCCATAGGAAAAATGTTCTATAAGTGCTGCACATTTTATTCAATAAATGTTTGTAGTAATTAATACAATTGGGAATTCTCTCACTGAACTTCTCTCCACTGTTCCCATGCATATACATATGCATAGTGCTTTGTCACTATGCATATATATAAGTCCTTTATTTGAACATGACATCAAGGATTGATGTCTGCCTATCATGTGAAGGACATAAATATATAACATTGTACTGGTCTTTTATCTGGTCCTCATTTCATGTAAAACTAACCTTCTATTACTAACCTCTGTCACACATTTTTATCTTTGTTAATGTAAGCCAAAAATGATTGAATTTGCACGTTAATATAATTAGAAATAATGAAGTTACTATCAGATTATTATTCAAGCAAAATTATTCCAAATTAATTGAAAAGAGAAATGGATATAAGCAAAAAGATGAGAACAAGGACTGTAAGAGTCAAAGGGCATCCAGTATGTTTTATCAGTATTCATGCAGAGTTTTCATGATAATGTGTTAGCTTTTTATATAGTTCAAGGTCCTGATTTATTTTCGACACAAATAGTCAAAAAATGTGTATATCCTATTGCATTGCTTTGCAGATAATTCTATAGACTTAGTGGACTGAGTCCAAGGGGGTATGATTTGCAGCAGAAATTCAAGCATAAAAGTCCCTGTTGTTAGCATCCCCAGCAGCTTTAAAACCCGGCTGTAAAATCTCAGCCCTTGTCCCAGAAAGACTATGGGTCACGGTGGAAGGAAGAAATGGTGAGGCGGCTTTATATATCTGTGTGTGGGAGGAAGCTCTTTCCATTAATAAGCAGGCCTTTAATCTCCTGAGCCCATTTCCCCAGCAGTCAATTCACCTAGAAAAATAAAATGTCATTTAATTGGCAGAAAAATTGCTTAAATTCTGTGTGACAAACTCAAAGAAATACATTCTGTACATGGAAAAGCAAAGAGAAAAGGATACAAATTAAATGTTAATTATAAAGGTGATTAAAATGTAATAATATACAAAATTCAGCTAGTTCCTTAGTAACTGACACAAAATTATATAACTTTGGGATATATAATCACAATCAAACTAATATTATAAACTTAAAAAATAAATTGCTTAAAATTGATGCTTAGGCTCCATTGTGTTGACAGCTATCTACTCAATCTGTAGAGAATGCTAATTTGATAGGAATGACTTGCATTGAAAAGTCAGTTCAGATTTTGGGTTAATTGGCATCCACTTAACTTGTGAAGTCTACCTTGTTAAATATAAATGTTTTAAAAAATTAATGCCAATAGATGTGAAAAAACCATTTGACACAAGGCGGCAATTAACTACAGTATATAAAACCAAAATTCAAAAGTCTGGAAGTTGGTAAAGATGCAAACTTCTTTACTTGCCCTTGAATTTACAAATCAATCATACGTCAAAATGAAATGCAAGAAAATAACCTGCCAAATCGTATATGGGAGAAATCAGAAAATCCAGAGGAAATGGAAGTGCAAAGATTGTAACAGAAAAGAATGAAAGAATAATGAAAGAAGTCCAGATACTCTCAAAAAAGTCATGTACCTGTTTTTAGCTTATATTAAATACTTAAATTTATTATTGTTTAACATCTCTGAAGATTCATCTTTTATGCATTATGCTTTTGTTAATATCAAGTCATATTGCATAGGTATATTTTAGTCTAGAAGATTACACTAATGAAAAACTTTAGTACTAATAATTATAATAGCATGTTTCTTCTCTCTTTTCTTTTGGATCTTTCATATTTCAACTCAGCGTATACTAATTCATGGTCTCTTGAATTTGAACCAAGCACTGTAGTGGTTACTGGGCAAGTCTCTCTCCTAAATCAAATATCTACATGGATAGGAATGAAAGGGTTTAACAATTTCTGGAGGACTTATTCTGTTGACAATTTTTCAATAGCCAATGAGGACAAATGCAAGTAAGTTTAAATCAGGAAAGATGATCTGGAGCCAAGTATATAAAGGACCTTGGCAAAGGGTTCTAAGGAAGCACAGAATAGTAAAATATGGACTACAGCTGGAGATAAGGGCCCAAAAGCTTTTATTCATTTTGGTGTTACCTCAGAGCCATGAGGTTGAGAGAGGTTAAAGAATTTGTGAAGTGAACAAATTTGAAATGAATAAGACACAGTTCTGGCCTCTAAAGAATGTTTAATATCCTATTTTTTGATATTGTAATGGTAGATGTGATCACTCATCTTATTTAGTGCACTGTTAAGACTGTAAGTTCAAGCTTTAATTCACCTAGTACAGATCCTAGCTCTGCAGCTTGCTCTGGTTGACTGTGTACATTACTGAAATTGTCTGCTCTCAGTTTCCTCATGTTTAAAATGGGATTAATAATAGTACCTATCTTACGGAATTTTATATGAATAAAATGTGATAATGTGTCTATAGATCTTAGAGTAGTGCCTAGGATATAATGAGAAATCACTATATCATATGTTTACCTCCCAAGCAGATTCTAGGTTCCTTTAGAAAAAGAAACCCACATTCATCATCACCTATATCAAAAACAGAGCATTTATCTACTTTTGCAAGACTTTCTTTCATTCAAGAACTGTTCTTTGTGTTCTCCTTACCCTTCTGTAGTGGTGTTTGAGACTGGAATGCCAGACAGGCATGGCCTCTTCTCTCACTGAAATTATAATCCATTGGAGAAATACAGACAAGTCAGTGAGTAATTTTAAAACAGTGAGTACACGTTATTGTAAGAGAGGTCCACAGTGTTGTGGAAAAAGTTGAGGAGAGATCCAATTTAGATGTCAGTTTTCCGGAGAATCATACTGCAGAAAATGACTTTTGACTTCAAATCTGGTAGAAAGGGCAACAATGGGGAGAAAAACTACGGCCAACAGAGAGGATAGTATGCCCAAAGTGTAGGACTAAAAATGGATATGCTATAAGAATATGCTTGAGAAAAGTGAAGAATTGTAAGTATGAGGTAAACAGGAGAAAAAGAGGAAAAGTGGGGAATGATATTGGAGCGGGAGGCAGGACTCAGATCATTCAGGACTTTGTTAGCCACACTGAGCATCTTTGACATTATCTTAAAGGAAATTAAGAATACATTAAAGGGTCTAAGCATGAGAGCTATGTGATAAGATTTGTATTTTCTTAAGACTATTTTTGCTGCTTATAGAGAATGGAGTGAAGGGAACGTGAATAGAAGCAAAGGTAACCATGAGAAGACTCTTAAGAACCACTGGAAGGACATAATGTGTCCTCACTATAGAATGGGCAGAGGGATTAGGCAAAGTTTGGTTTTGAAAGTTATTTAGGATGTCATATTATTATGCATCTTGGATTAATTTGATATGCACAGTAATAGAACAGAGAAGGACAATCAAAGGGATGATAGTATTCTTGAGCATTTATTTTGCATCCAGTCGCTCTATATGTATCCTTGCATTTCATCTTCAAAAACTCCATGAATGAGAAATAACATTATTATTTTCACTTTACAGATGAAAAAAATGAGGTGCATGCTCCAGTTAGGTAACTTTCCCAGAAACACATAATTTGCAAATGGTGGAGCCAGGATGCAAATCCAGATGGAATAACTTTAGAGCGTATTAATTAACTTGGATAGAAAGAGGCAACTTAAGAGGGGCATTATTTGGGGGCAAAGAAGATGGTCATATTTGAGACCTGACAAATATAAGACGGTTGTAGGTTAAGTAAGTGAAGATAAGGAGGCAGACAGTGTAGCACAGTGATAAAGAACATGGTTGTGAAATCAGACGTGGATTGAGATCTCACTCTGTCAATTATCACCTCTGACCAGAGGCAAATTACTTAATCTCTCTGGGCATTACAGTACCTTATGTATAAAACAGAGATAACAATGGGGATGTTGGGAAGATTAAATGATAGAATTCCTATAAAACACTTGCAAAACAGACTGGTTGCCCTATACTCCATTTTCAATTAATGTTACTACTGTACTTACTACTATTTTGAATAGGTTGTTAAAACATGAGTTTTGAATTCAGGGGAAAGTCCCCCCAAAAGTATTCATTCAGGCTTCTATAACAAAATACCATAGAGTGGGAGGCTTATAAACAACAGAAATTTAACTCTCACAGTTGTAGAGGCTGGGAAGTCAAAGACCAATGTGCCAGCAGATTCATTGTCTAATGAGGGCCCATTTTCTGACTGATAGGTGGCTGTCTCTTTTGCTGTGCTCTCTCATGGCATAATGGATGAGGGACATCTCTGGGATCTGTTTTTAAGAGGACTAATCCCATTCACAAGGGCTTTGCTCTTATGACCCAAACACATTCCAAAGGACCCATCTCTTAATATCATCACTTTGGAGGCTACGATTTCAACATAGAAATTTTGAGGGGATATTAACAATCACTCCATTGCAGGTATCATCAAGGTATAGACAGTATTTGAGAACCTGGGAGCATAGAAAGCTATCTGGGATGATCAAGAAAGAATGAGAACAGACCTCTGAAAATACAAATTTAATTTGAAAGAGCTCACAAAAATTTATGCATTAAATAATAATATCAAAGCATAAAAAGCACAGAGAAAATGATAATACTCAAAATTAACATCTCTAAAATGTTTCCAGATTTAAAAGAAAAAAAAATGCAGCTACAAAGGAATAAGCACAAAGCTAGCAAAAGAAATCTTATCATCAGCATGGCAGGTGGCACAGGAAGTGGAGGATAGGTGAGGGTGGCACCTTAATGCACTGAAGGAAAATTATTTTCAAGTTAAAATTTTATACCCAGCCAAAATATTGGTCAAATGTGATAGTAAAGGCATTTTTGGATATGCAATGACTTCTCACATATCCTTTTATAAAGTATATATTAAGGATCTTTTCTAGAAAAATAAGGAACAAAATAAAAAATAGAAATTCATAAAGAAAGAAATGGAACAGGAAACAAAGCAATTCAATCAATCAAAAATTGTTTGTGGGAGGTGGCGAGAAGGATGAGAAAAGTTCAGGGAAAAGAAAATACAGAATGCAACCTATTTAAAAAGAAAAACGTACAGGTAGGTCAATAAAAGCAGAAAAAATTAATAAAAGTTAATATCCATTTTTGCTTAAAAAAACCCTTTTATCAAACTAAGAAACAATAAATGTTATTTAATCTGATAGACGACATCTGCCAACAACCATAGTAAACATGATGCATTTTTTTTTTTTTGAGACAGGGTCTTGCTCTGACACCTAGGCTGGAGTGCAGTGGAGTGATCATAGCTCACTCCAGCTTCGAACTCCTGGCCTCATACAGTCTTCTCAGCCCAGCCTCCCAAAGCACTAGGATTATAGGAGTGAGTGAGCTACTGCACTTGGCCATGATTCTTAATAATGGGGAGTGGTAGACATTTCCTTTATAGTCATGAAAAATGCTACAAGCCCATGTCACCTCTTTTTTCTGGGTATAGCCAGTGAAAGACAAAGAAAAAAAATTATAAATACCAGAAAGAAAGAAAACAACCTTTAATATCTACTGGTTATTTGACTATTAAAAAGAAAAAGAAAGAATATACAACTAGATTCTTAGAATTAATAAGAATAGTATAGTAGCTAAGGTCATAAAGTAGAAAACAAGAAAGACAAGGAAAAAGAGACAGAAACACAGAGGGAGTCAGACATTGAAATTCTCTTCCTTTAACATATGTCAGATCGAGTAGACAAATATTGATATAGAAGGTTTACATAATGTGAATAATAAAGTTGCTATGATTTACATATTAAATTCTGCACTCTGAAATAGATAATATATATTCAGTTTTCCATGGTATCATTATAAAAATTTATCATACGTCATGCCATATGGAAAACCTTAATACATTTCAAAAAGTACAGAAAACAACTCTGTTAGTCAGCTTAGGCTGCTGTACCACAGGACCATAGGCCGGGAGGTTTAAACAGCAGCCATTTATTTCTTAAGGTTGTGGAGGTTGAGAAGTCCAAGATCAAGACGCCTGCTGATTCAGTTCCTGGTGAGAACTCTCTTTCTAGTTTGCAGATGGCCATCCTCTTGCTGTGTCCTCAAATGGCAGAGTGAGACAGAGAGAGAGAGAGGAAGGAAGAGAGAGAGCACATGCTAACTCTCTGGTAGCTTCTTATAAGGACACTAATCCCATCATGAAGACCCTACATTCCAGACCTCAAATAAACCTAATTATTTTCCAAAGCCTCCACCTCCAAATACTATCATGTTGGAGATTAGAAATTCAACATAGAAAGTTTGGGAGGACACATATTTATAGTCCATAACAACATTTTCTAATCATAATGCAATAAAACTAGAAATTAATAACAAACATCTAAAAATTTAACTGTTCATGGAAAAATGTAAACATTCTCCTTTAAACGACTCTTGGATAAAAGAGGAAATTGGAGCTGGATATGCAGAATACCGAGGAAATACTAATAAAGCAGACAGTACCTATAAGAAGCTATGGCATATAGCCAGAGACCACACTCAAAGGAAAATGTATAGCATTAAATACCTCAACTGAAATTATCAATTAAAAACAACTAAATCAAAAATTCAGAGAAAATACTAAATAATCCAAATGAAACAATAAATGCAACAATAAAAGGAGACAAAAGGAAGAAATAATCAGATAAAGCAGATACAAATAAGTTAGAAATCCAAAAAAATTCATAGGCTTAAAAAGTTAATCATAGTTTTTTTTGAAAAATGTATGTAACATCAACTAATCTAATTAAGGAATAACGAGATAGTGATGAGGTAGGGGGCAGGAGAGAAGTGGAAAACGTGCCAACCAACCCAGTATAAATTTTTATGTAGAAATAACCATGAAATTGCTGGGTGCAGTGACTCACGCCTGTAATCCCAGCACTTTGGGAGGCCGAGGTGGGCGGATCACAAGGTTAGGAGTTCGAGACCAGCCTGGCCAATATGGTGAAACCCCGTCTCTACTAAAAACACAAAAATTAGCCAGGCATGGTGGCGCTTGCCTGTAGTCCCAGCTACTCGGAAGGCTGAGACAGAAGAATCGCTTGAACCCAGGAGGCAGAGGTTGCAGTGAGCCGAGATCGTGCCATTGCCACTCCAGCCTGGGCGACAAAGCGGGACTCCATCTCAAAAAAAAAAAAAAAAAAAAAAGAAATAACCATTAAATCTCAAGATATTTTAGAAAACAATCATCGGTTACTTTTTTTCAATGGTTTACAAATATGTGAACATCTTATTAAAATGGACACAGGTCTTAGGAATTATAAACAGAACATTTCCATAGATTTCTATAGAAGGCCTGGCACGGTGGCTCACCCCTGTAATCTTAGCACTTTGGGAGGCTGAGGCGGGCAGATCACTTGAGGTCAGTAGTTCGACACCATCCTGATCAACATGGTGAAACCCTGTCTCCACTAAAAATACAAATTAGCTGGGCATGGTGGCGGGCACCTGTAATCCCAGCTACGCTGGAGGCTGAGGCCAGAGAATTGCTTGAACCTGGGAGGCGGAGGTTGCAGTGAGCCGAGATTGCACCACTGCACTCCAGCCTGGGTGACAGAGCAAGATACTGTCACAAAGAAACAAACAAACAAACAAACAAACAAAACATAAAGAAGCTAGCTTCTCAAATATCCCAGGCCAGAATGATTTCATTTTGAATTCTACCAAAACTTTTCAGAAGAGATTATTCCAGCACCATTTAAACTGATCCAGGAAGTAAGAAAAAGAAGTAAAGGTTCCAAAACTTTTTTTTAGTATATTAATAAAGCTAAGAAAAAAATTGTGAATATCTCTGTATATGCTAAAACAGAATTTGATAAATTTAAACAATTTTTTATTTCAAAACAATCCATCTTTTTTTAACATGACACATTACACTTTCATTTCAGCATTCAAAGCCACTCTTATGCTTGATGGAAAACTTTAGACACATTCATGTTAGAGTCAGGAACAAGGCTGATGACCAGCATCAGTAATACTCAACATTGTTCTGGTGATACTACTCTCCCAACTATTTGAAACGATCATGAAAACAAAGCTGTAAGTAGGCCAGGTGTGGTGGCTCACGCCTGTAATCCCAGCACTTTGGGAGGCCAAGGTGGGTGGATCACTTGAGGTCAGGAGTTCGAGACCAGCCTGGCCAACATGGTGAAACCCCATCTTGACTAAAAATACAAAAATTAGCTGGGCATGGTGGTGCACGCCTGTAATCCCAGCAACTCAGGAGGCTGAGGCAGGAGAATGGCTTGAACCTGGGAGGTGGAGGTTGCAGTGAGCCGAGATTGTGCCACTGCACTCCAGCCTGAGCAATAGAGAGAGACTCTGTCTCAAAAAAAAAAAAGAAAAAAGAAAAAGAAAAAAAAAAAGAAAAGCTATGTGAATAGAAGTAATAAGTTTGGATACAAAATCAGAATACATCAGTAGTTCACGTATACACAGTTGGCATTTAGGTTAACTGTTGTAATGAAAAAGAAATGCCATCTATAATTACAATAAAAAGATAAGATTTCTTCAATTGAACCTGGGTGGGGAGGTTGCAGAGAGCCAAGATCACTGCATTGCACTCCAGCCCAGGCAATAAGAGTGAAACTCCGTCTCAAAAAAAAAAAAAAAAAAAAAAAGATAAGATTATTAGGAATATACAGAATAAATTCCTAGATGAGAAACACCAAACAGACTTTAAAAACATGTAAAGACACACCTTGTCCTTCCCTTGAGAGATGCAACATTGTAGAGATATATCAGGTCTCCATGAGTTTATTTATAAAATTAATGTGATTCCAGTGAAACAATATTAGGATTTTCTTTTTGGAACTAGAAAACTGATTCAAAGTTTTGGAGATTCAGGGACTCGCAGAAAAAGAAAAGAAATAGTGAAAGGCGGAGGCCAAGCTTATCAGATATTAAAACATAACACAGAGCATTAACAATTAAAGCAGTGTGGTAGTGATGCCTAGATAGACCTATCAATGAAACAGAAAACCCAGAAACAACACCGATGCATCTGGCTCGATACTACATAAAATGCAGAGAAGATTTCAAATCTTCAGGGAAGAGATAGGCTAATAAAATATTAGTGATCCAGATTCATAACTCTTACTTACTAAACTTTGATATGTTTCCAAGGAATCAAATGTTTAAAAGAAAAAATGAAACAATACAATCACTAGAAAAAACAAGGACTAATTTGTTACGAGCTTGGAATGAAAAAGATCTTTCAAACTATGATTCAAAATCCACATAAAGAAATCATAAAGGAAAAAATTGATAAATTTGCATATTTGAATATTAAAATAAAAAACTTCTAGATGAAATTAAACAACTAAAAAATTCATCAGTGACAAACTAGTACTAGACAAACAAATACTAGACAAACTAGTAACAATAATTGCAGCTGACACAGCAGACAAAATTCAATAATTCTTCCTAATGTATGAAAACCTCCTAGAAATTGGAGGGAAAATACCCAATAATCAAATAGAAAACTGGATAAATCAAATAGAAAATTGGATAAATGTGCACAGAGAGTTCATGAAAAAGATGCTAGATGTTTAACCTTATTTACAGTAAAAGAAATGTGAATAAGAGATGCCAATTTTAACAGACAAAATTAGCAAAAGTGCAAAAGTTAAATAACATATTCTGTTGACAAGGCCATGGAATCAGGGATTCCCATATGTTTCTGGTAGGAGTACAAAGTCTTAGAAATCTGCTGGAGGACAATTTGGCAATATCTATCAATGTTAATCATATATATATATAAAAACATACGTTTCATACGTGTGAAATTACATATACCAAACAATGTTTGTAGCACTGTTTCTCATACCAAATATTGGAAATAACTTAATAATAGACAAATGAATTCATCCATAGTGGACAAGTTAAATACTCTATGGTACATTCCATGTAATAGAACACAGCTGAAAATAAAAATAAGAAAGCTCTTCCTATAGACTGACATGGAAATACCTCCTGGGAATATAAAGTGAAGAGGCAAGGGACAGTGGATACAGTATGGTATATTGTGGTGGGTGGCAGGAAAGGAGGAAAAATAAGAGTATATTTGAATTTGCTTATTTGTTCAGAAAGAAATGTTGGAAGGACACAAAAAATAATTACCATGGCTACTTGAGAACAGGAACAGCAAAGTAGGATCTGCTCAGTTGTTAAATAAGGATTAGAAGGAGATGGCCACTTCGATTCCTCACGGATCTAGAACTAGAAATACCATTTGACCCAGCCATCCCATTACTGGGTATATACCCAAAGGACTATAAATCATGCTGCTATAAAGACACATGCACACGTATGTTTATTGCGGCTCTATTCACAATAGCAAAGACTTGGAACCAACCCAAATGTCCATCAATGATAGACTGGATTAAGAAAATGTGGCACATATACACCATGGAATACTATGCAGCCATAAAAAATGATGAGTTCATGTCCTTTGTAGGGACATGGATGAAATTGGAAATCATCATTCTCAGTAAACTATCGCAAGAACAAAAAACCAAACGCCGCATATTCTCACTCATAGGTGGGAATTGAACAATGAGAACACACGGACACAGGAAGGGGAACATCACACTCTGGGGACTGTTGTTGGGTGTGGGGAGGGGGGAGGGATAGCATTGGGAGATATACCTAATGCTAAATGACGAGTTAATGGGTGCAGCACACCAGCATGGCACATGTATACATACGTAACTAACCTGCACATTGTGCACATGTACCCTAAAACTTAAAGTATAATAATAATAAAATAAAAAAAAAAAGAAAATGTGGCACATATACACCATGGAATACTATGTAGCCATAAAAACAGGGTCAAAAACAGATGTCAAAAGACAAAATTACAATAAATTTAAAGATTTTAATTGGATTTTATTTGTGATTCTAGAACTAGTCAATAGCTCATTCCATAAAATAGCATGAATGTTCTGATGACCTTAACAGAGAGGCTTGACTTTATAGTGACAGAAAAGAGCTGAGGAAAGCAGAAACAGAACAAAAGCGGATTGGTCATTTCAAAATTAATTTCCTTGTAAAGGTTAACAGACAGGATACTTCCTTATCATGCCAGCTGGAACAGGCCTGTTTGAGGTTGTATCTATTATCTCTTCTGATTTTTTGGAAGGTCAGATAAACAACTTAGTTTTGCCTTGGTGGCAGGGAACTTCAGCACGAGTAACCCCATTTTGGTTTGGTCTATTTGGCCTAGTGCAAGAGCTTTGCTCAAACCAATGGCCTCCTATCAATTTTACTTAACACAGTCATTCAGGCTGAGGCAAAAACATACATAAACATGACGGCATTGGTGGAAGCTGAAGATTTTCCAGCCTGACACTGCCCATGGATCCTGATGATTAAGTGGCCCTCAGTCTCTCCGTAATGAACCAAGTAGAAAGTCCACCTCACATTAGAAATGTCAGTCTGTGAGTTCATTTCTCATTCTTGTGGGATGAATATCAAAAGTTAGATCTTTATTCATATGCAAGTTATAATATTAGTGTATGAGTGTATCAAATTCTGTCTACAAAATTAACAAAATTAGCCCTTTGTTGCTAACAACCGTGCTGAGTTCTTTTGCCAAGGGTGTGAGAAATTCAAGGCCGAACAATCTTTATTTTCCCTCTGGTTCGCTTTTGTGACGGTTAGCAAATATTTAACAAATGATGGAATCAGTCCCAAATTATGGAATTATCTTTCATCCTTCTTCAAATTACACACATAATGTCTCAACAAATTCCACCCATCTGCTTTCTAAAATTTTTCTATCACTTGCCCTACCTTTGCCCATTTCCACTGTTACTACCTTCTTTCACTACGGCAAAGATCCCATCCAGACCCTTCTCTCCTTTTTCTCATCCAGATTCATCATTTCCTAAGGCATTTCTGTTTCTCAGGTTTCTTCACCTTCATTCTGAGGACACTGTCACAGGAAATTGTAAGGAATATTGGCAAACCTACTAGGCTTAAGAATTTTTCGGAGGCATCCAGTTACTCTTTAAGGCACTTTCTCAATTCTCTTCCAGGACATATTTTTTTTTTCCTGTATTGACTGTCAAACAGTGCCAGTAATTTTAATACAACATAACTTGGAGTCCATTGCTACAAAATATGTCACAATTCAAGTAGGGAATTCAGGTAGAGCTAAAGTTCCCTTTTTACTTCATATACAGAATTTTTTTTTTTTTTTTTTTTTTTTTTTACCAAACAAATCAACAGTATTATCAAGACTGCCTGGGTACTTTGTAGGCTATTTAAGAGAACAAATTGTTTTCAAGCATTGGTAGGCAGTGTAGAAGAATCTATTTACATTCAAATTATTCGCTAATTACAAATCATTATTAGCTATTAACTAAGAAAAGCCACTTAAAGACAACTACTAAGCAACATTTTGTTAGACTGGTTCTATTTCTGGGGACTGGAACATGATAAAACTGAGGTTAAAAATACTTTGGAATCCATTTTTTATTTCCTCAATTCAAATACACCTCTCCTTATTTCTACCAGGCCAAATGCTTGTGGTTTTATTGGACCTGCAAAATATCTGCATACAGAATAATATATACAAGAGAAAGCTGATAAAACTGAATTTGAGAAGTCAGATCCCTCAAGGTTACTCCCCAACTAGACTATTTCTCTGGATTTTTTTGAAAGCCTATAATCAAGGCGGTAGAACAACACAATCCCAGAAGAGACAGCTGCAGAGGAAGCAGGGATAAGCATTTGTTTTTACTTTGAAAACATGAGCTCACTGCCAACAGGTTTTGGGCTCCTGTACAAGTCTTTCCAGAATTACACAATGATTTCAGTACAGAAGAAATGATGGCCAAAATTACCTTTGATTTAGCACATAGTTTTTTCAAGTCTCAACAGACAAAAGTCAAAATAGATGTCCTATCATCTACTGTAGAGATCAACTTAATGGAAGAAGGAAAAGAGCTCTGCCTTAATCCCTATGATTCTGTTCCGGAGCGGTATGAGCCCAACTGATTTCAGTGCAGTGCAGCAGTATCTTTGGTTCCATGTCATGGTAAACACATAGGAACACCAGCAAAATTCTGGTTTTGACACCCTTAATCCCTCCAGTGGCATTCATCATTCTTAGAGAATTGGTGGAAAATTGTGAGAGTGAATTCTTTATGCAAGTGGTTTGCAAACTGTAGTACTCTCTAGATGTCAGGTGAGATTATTACTGCCTGCAAATGGACACTACTAAATATATAAACCCAGAATGATCTTCTCAGGTGGTTGTACAAAGACACGTCAAGATATTTTTTAAAAAGAGAAGGCAATAGTCCAGGCACAGTGGCTCACGCCTGTAATCCCAGCACTTTGTGAGGCTGAGTCGGGTGGATCACGAGGTCAGGAGATTGAGACCGTCCTGGCTAATACGGTGAAACCCCATCTCTACTAAAAATACAAAAAAATTAGCCGGGTATGGTGGCAGGCACCTGGAGTCCCAGCTACTCGGGAGGCTGAGGCAGAAGAATGGCATGAACTCGGTAGGGCGGAGCTTGCAGTGAGCCGAGATCGCGCCACTGCAGAGCGAGACAACATCTCCAAAAAAAAAAAAAAAAAAAGAGAAGGCAATATGTGCTCCATAAACACATATTACATAAAAACTGTGTATGTCACACCAAAGATAGCATTTGTGCTAATGTATGTGTATAAACTTGGGTGGAAGGAGAGAGTAAGATGGGTGAAGAAAGACCACCTAGATAAACATATAAGTAATCTCCAATGTTTCTGTTTCTGTATAGAGTAGTGGATTCATAGGTTTTTAATATGCTTTTAAGGCAAAGAATCAAGGAACCAAATAGTACCATGTATGAGATTAACAAAACCTGCCATAAATGAAGAATGATGATTCATCTAATTCTGTACACCAGATATGTTAGCAAACAGTCCCTCCAAATATGTTAGCAAATTTAAAGAGGGCATTTTTACTCTGATCAGCTAACTTTCAACTGAGCTCAGTAAAGTCATTAGTGTCTGACAGCTGACAATATGCATTTGAATTTCTTGAGTCTTTAACTCTCCTACCAGAGAGCCCATGCTTCACTATGTTCCCCAAGTAGATCAGCAGTTGTAATAAAATACAAGGCCTTCACAGGGGCACTATAAACAGGAACCTACCTAATGAATGTGCGAACTGTTCTGTATCTGAAGGCATTATTAGCTTTCTGTTTGTTCTTCAGTATGATAATAGAAGACCCTGTGAACTCAGTCATGTTGATCAAGAAAAAACTATTTAATGAAGTAATGCATTAAGCCAGTTGTTTGGCATAATTTAGCAAAATAAATATTTGAACAAACAACCATTATTTAAAAAAATATTTCAATGGTTTCTATTGACAGTAGACTTTGTGCTATTTAGCCTACTGGTCATTATTGGCCAAATACTAACACCATGCATCTATGAGCCTCTATTAGGGACATTTTAATTTTTAAAGGATAGTGTAACATCTATCTGCTATGTAACAGAGCTCTTACAACCCCTCCAAATGCATCCTGCTTGGCTGTTTGCTGCCAGGTTTAAACAGCAAAACCAAAACTTGCAGGTGCTTTTATTTCCCCCACTTTGCCTAGATGGCCTGACATTAAAAAAAAGTGACCCTCAAAATAACTGGGAATCTGCCCTATTTAAGAGGTGATAGCCCATTTTCATACTGCTTTGAAGAAATATCTGAGACTGAGTAATTTATAGAGAAAAAGAGGTTTAACAGACTCACAGTTTCACATGGCTGGGGAGGCCTCATAATCATGGCGGAAGGTGAAGGAGGAGCAAAGGCATGTCTTACATAGCAGCAGCAAGAGAGCTTGTGCAGGGGAACTGCCCTTTATAAAACCATCAGATCTGATGAGGCTTATTCACTATTACAAGATGAGAAAAACCTGCCCCCATGATTCAATTACTTCCCATGGCATCCCTCCCATCACACGTGGGAATTATGGGAGGTATAATTCAAGCTAAGATTTGGGTGGGGACACAGCCAAACCATATTAGGTGACATTATTTTTATCTGAGTCATTTATGTCAAATTTCCATGCAAATTCTAAGATATTCCTTTATATTAACTTTCATAATATTACACAATATGTAATGTTAACTCACTTCCATAGGTGGCTGGAATGATAATGGACAATTTTTTGGAGATTGTTCTATTGAAATATTGTGAAATAGGCGTGGGAAGTAAGAAAAAACATGAAACAAGAAACAAACAAATGTACCCTTCTGGTTGTTACGAGGTCTCAAGAAGCAATGCCCCAAAATGAGGGTCTCAGATGCAGTTTTGTCTGACCTTCTCCTGCCCTCATAATTCTGGCCCTTTCTGCTCCCCTGAGGTTAGCCATAGAAACCAGAATCCCTTTTCCATAAGGTAGGTCACAGACACCAGAACCTCTTTTTTCCAAAGCCAGCCATAGAATGTAAAAATGTCATTCTAACCTAAAAATATGACCAAAACCTACAAATGTTACTCTAATCTTTGATCCCCCGCCTTTCTATGTAAAAATTGGCCATAAAGAAATTATCTGACCTACCTTGTTTGATTTTAGGTCATAAGACCCCCATTCCAGAAAGGGTCTTGCCCCACCCCAGAGGTAAGGAATGCTGCACAGAAAGGCCAAGAAGGATGTAGACAGACATGCCTCGCTGGGTTCCCCCAGTCTATTGGCATTAGATTCTACCCTTTTGCCCAATCATATTTCTATAGGGCTGTCCATACTTTGTTGAACCTAAGCATGGACAGTTTTCCCTGTATCTTTAGGTTTTCATTCTGCAAGTTCCCCTGTCATGTGAAAGTATAATTAAATAAATTTGTATGCCCTTTCTCCTATTAATCTGCCTTTTTAAGTGATCTTCAGCGAACTTTCAGAGGGTGAAAGGGAAGTTTTCCCCTGGCCCCTACATTGTCTGTACCATCATCAGGCAGCAGAAGAAGACACAACCCTATGGCTCTTGGCTCACCCCTGAGCAGAGATTGCAAGTTGGTTCTGGAGTACCCAGCTGAGCCGTCAAGCCCACTGCCTGGCTGGCCCAGGACTTTAAAATGTCCTGCCAAAGGTTTTCTGAAGGAAGAAAAAAAGAATGCTTTTGGGATTTCTTTTTTGGAGCTCTGTAATGCATAAGCTCATGAAAGACTCTCAGAAATCCTACATAAAGAAACATTAAATTTTGTTTAACCCAGAATGTTTCTAAACGCATTTGAAATGGAATTCTAATTTTGAGAATATCCATTGAATTTCCATAAAACTACTCTTTGTTGGGATGTGTTTTAGAAAATGTAGTTTATATAGAGATAATTTATGTTCTTTAGTAATGATAATAAGAAGGTGTGAGAAGAAACACTCAATATGGGCAAACAGAGAGGGGTAAAAAGGAGTGTATCGACAGCATCAGTTCCATTGGTGAGAAAACCAATTAGCAAATTAGGACTGATGAACAAATAGTGTTTTGATATGTATGTGAAAATTGGCATATGTGTAAATGTATATAACAATTTTAAGAAATAACAGGAAATGCAAGATTTTATAAATGGAGCAGGTTTTTTGAAAATATAAAATTCTATTCTCTATTTTCCCAGAAAGTTTATCTAAGAATGGATTTGGAAAGTGATTCAGGGAGAAAGTCTCGTCTCTTCCTTAAAACTCATCAGTACAGGCCAGGCACAGTGACTCATCAAGCCTGTAATCTCAGCACTTTCGGAGGCCGAAGCAGGTGGATTGCTTGAGGCCAGGAGTTTGAGACCAGCTTGGCCAACATGGTGAAACCCCATCTCTACTAAAAATATAAAAATTAGCCAGCCATGGTCGCACATGCCTGTAGTCCCAGCTACTCCAGAGGCTGAGGCAGGAGAATCGCTTGAACTCGGGAGGCAGAGGCTGCAGTGAGCCAAACTTGCACCACAGCACTCCAGCTGGGGCGACAGAGTGAGTGAGACTCCATCTCAAAAAAAAAAAAAAAGTAAAACTCATCAATACACAGTCTGCATAAGTAGAAACATTTCTATTTTATGCCACATCTCAACCATGTTTTGTACCAAGGATTGCATATGACCCGTTTCTCTTATCTTACTAATATTATCCTCTCTGGGCTGCATTAGTCCATGGTAACGGAGGAGTCTGGAGCAAGTGTGGTTTAGCAGCGTAGGTCTGTTCCCAAAAGGAATGCTGGAAGCACCAAAGAGAATGTCAAGCACTTCATTTTACATTTTCTCTGTAGATCTTGCATATTTATGTGAGCCACTGAATAGAATGCAAACAAGGGGGTAGATGGTTAGCATATTTTTGGAGTAGTTGTTTTTCTCCAAAGCAGAGGCTTAATGTCAAGGCTCCTTTTGGAATTCAGGGAGAAAAAAGAAAAACCTCAAAAAACTAATGAGAAAATGTGTCCTGTTGTGTAAATGCTATAAATATTTAACATTACAAATGTGTCTGTGAGTCACAAAACAATATGCTCGATAACAATTGCTTATTTAATCTTTTGTCAAAGATTTATTTTCTTAAAGTATGGCATGAAGAAGAGAGAGAAAGAGAGCACATTTACTACCTCTTTATTACCTTACAATAATCACTTTCCATGAAAAAAGCACTCAAATTCGCACTCAGAGAGGGAACAACTGAGAAGACTGCCCTTCCTGGAAGCAAAGCTTTGATATGTTTAATAACAAAGGGTCTGTGTCTGCCATGGAACTGAAAATGATCTGAATGTCTATTGCAAGGAATAACTTCTCCACAAGCTTCAGACATCGAAAGTTCTCTATCATGAATCTCTCTCTCTCTCTCATAAAAATCTGTCACATATATGAATAATACTATATGCTTTCATAAAATAATAATAAAATAAAATGTAATAAAATAATAGCTATTACTAACATTAAAATGACTTAGTATAGGCAACATTGACAGATGTTAAATACATACTAGGTGAAAATTAGCTGATGATACATAACATCATACTTATAAATGAATGCACAGACTTCCCCTCAATTCCTGTGGTCTTGATCATTTTGCTGTAACTATCTCTTCAAAGCAAGCATTCAACATATCACGGTCCAATTTCCTTTTCTTTCCGGCTCTTTTACTTGCATACCTGTTTGAGTGTGTTATTTGAAAATTGCATTGGAAAGCTCTGTTCCCTGAAACAGGTTGATTTCATGAATAATAAGAATGACTTGGCTACATTGCCTTAGGATTTAAACTTCCCATAAGGGAATCTGTTCTACATTTTTCCCTATCCACTGGAGTTCAGAGATGGCAGCAACAATATCTGGGGTCTTTTAAGACTCTGGGTATTTCTTCAAAAATGATGATGCTTTATTGGTATAACTGGAAAGTCAAAAGTTATGCATAGTGTAGGTTTGAGCAAGCAATTCTAGGAGTATCTAGTCACACCGTGTCTTTTCTGAGATATCTGGGCTATTTTAGCTTGAAGATGAACTCATACACAGTTGTAGGTCCAGGTCGGGGTCCTCTACGTATTCTTCATCCACACAATATCTGGGAATGGCCTTCTCAAAACATAGACCTGAAACGAAAATTGTTGCTAAATGCTCTTCCAGGTTTGCTTATACCTTTCTCTGTCACCTCAACAGGAATTTTCTTGCCCAAATATGAAGCTCTTCGTACTAAGTAGGTATCTCTTGTTAGTGGTTAAGAGCATACCCCTTTCCAGAATACTGGAGTTAAAGGCATGATTGCTTTACATAATTCATATTTGAGCTTGGGAAAGTTATTTTTCTTCTCTGAATCTGCTTCTCCGTGTGTAAAACATGAATAAAATATTACCCACTCTATGGGGACTAATGAAAATAAAATGCATTCGACGTAGTGAGCACATGCTGGCACGCAGAAAAGTAAAAATTATTAGCTATAATTGTGACTTGAACTGGATTTAGAGAAAATGTGATAATAATTTCACTGGCAGAAGTGGATTGGTACTATGTCCTCACATTGGGTTGGGTCCTGTTGCGTATAAAATGGGCCGGGCGCGGTGGCTCATGCCTGTAATCCCAGCAGTTTGGGAGGCCGAGGCAGGAGGATCACCAGGTCAGGAAATCGAAACCATCCTGGCTAACATGGTGAAACCCCGTCTCTACTAAAAATACAAAAATTAGCCGGGCATGGTGGCGGGCGCCTTGTAGTCCCAGCTACTCGGGAGGCTGAGGCAGGAGAATGGCGTGAACCTGGGAGGCGGAGCTTGCAGTGAGCCAAGATCGCGCCACTGCACTCCAGCCTGGGCGACAGAGTGAGACTCCGTCTCAAAAAAAAAAAAAAAAAGATTCTATGAAATGAAGAGGCTAACAAGAAATTTGAAATTCCTCTTTTTCCAAGGATCAGAACTACTCCACCTTTATTATTTACATATAGTAATAAGGATGTGATTGATTTACTGGGGATTGTTGACTATTTATTAATTTTATGTATAAATCAGGTGTAATATAATTTTCACATTTTTGGCAGTTGAAATGTCATAAGTGCTATTTTTTTCCCTAACTTTTTCACTGTTTCTGACATAAGTGAAATGAAAATTAGGAACTTTAAAGACCAGGATTTACCAAATGGCATCACAAGACCATACGCACTAGCCTGAGAAGTAACGTCATTCCTTTCATGGTTCTTTGATGCCATGTGGACACACACAAGAATCATTATGACATATTAGTTATATATACTATTTTTTAATTATAATTTCTTCCATTAAAAGTTTCCATAATATGCTATGCAATGCTTAATCGGACATTTTAAAGAAATAATTATTTCAGGTTTAATTAATCTTAGCCCTTGTTGGCATATGTTGCATAACTTTTAACTGGAAACTGCTAGTTTTATGACAGTAGAAACAAGCTAACAAAGGAAAAATTAAAACTACCACAAAAACTTAATACCCGCCCCTAATTTTATAAACATATCAAAATAAATGCCTTGGTTTCCTTTTTGATTACTCAGTAACTGAGTTATGCGTGTACAGTAGGCCTATCTCCCAGAAGATATCACTGGCTCTGAAGGGAAGCTTCAGACTCTCCTCTCAGAAAGCCAGAATGTTGTTTCATAGAATTTAATCTAGTCCTAGAAATCAAACCCTACATAATAGTTTTGACTACCATGGCATTCTCTGATTTCTTAACTGTGCTCTCTCTGTTTTCCCTTTGAAAGCTTGTAGAATATTGTATAATTAAAGGAACGAGCAACCTGAAAAGACCTTTTTTTTCAGCTTGATATTCCATACATGTATGTATAATCTCTGCGTCTGACTCACTGCCTACTTTCTGTGATACTGAGCAGAGAGAATGCCAGGACTGTAGGGAATGTACCAAAACCACTGAGGTCACTTTATAAACAGAGTGTGTTTAAAGGAGGTTTAAAGAGATCCTAGGAAATGTGAGACCCATTGAAGTTCTGCCCAGGGAATAGATCCCCCCACCCCCTCACTTACTAATTCTCTCTTGCTCAATCCATGGAAAAAGATTCAATCAGACAAGTTTCTGAGTTTAAGGTCAATTTGAAATTCTTTTCCTACCTCTTTTCATTTTTTCCAAGCCAAACATTTTACTGGCTCTGATGCAAAAGCATAGAAGTTTATCCTTACTTGCCCTAGACACCCTGTTATTTTCATTTTAAATAACCAGTTTCTATGCTTGGAGCTTTTAACCCACTGAGCGAGATTTCCCTGGATTTTCTCTCCTCCAATTTGTCTCAATTTGTACTACTTTATAAAAACACAGGCCAGTGTGTCCGATTTTGCTTACCTACACGCAACCAGCATCATACTCCACCTGTAAGGGTTTCTTTCCAGCGATTGCCCTAATTTTCACCTCGTCTTTGTAGTAGAAGTCCTATAAACATTGTCTATAAAGACAGTCTCAATACTTTTATCTCCTATTTTCTCTTTGATCTATTTTGACTAGGTCTTTGTTCCCACAAATTAATTGATACTCAAAAAAGTCACCGATGACTTCTATCTTACAAAATCCCATGGTCATAGGTATAAAATCTAAAACTATAAAATTTCTAGAAGAACATTAGGAAAAATTTTTAAACGTGTGTTAGTTAAGCAAAGATTTCTTAATTGTGACAGCAGAAGCAGAATTTATGAAAGAAAAAATGATATTTTGGGCTTAATCAAACTTAGAAACTTCTGCTCTTTGAAGAACATTAGTAAGAGAATACAAAGAAAAGCCACAGACTCTGAGAAAATATTTGCAAAGTAGATCTCTGATAAGAGTCTGGTGGACAGAATACATACAGAATATTCATATCTCACTAGTAAGGGAACAATAAATTCGATGAAAAAAAAATGGATAAATGATGTGAATGGATAATTCACCAAAGAAGATAATAGAGTTGGAAGATAAGTACATAAAAAGATGGTCAGTATCATTAGTCATTAGGGAAATGGAAATTAAAATGACAATGATATGCCATCTTTTAGGATGGCTAAAACTAAAAGAAAAAAAACCTATATAGCAACTAGAATTCACTTATATTGCTGGTAGGAATAAAAAATGGTTTAACAACTTTGAAAAGCAGTTTTAACATTGAGGTTTTTTTTTTTTTTTTCATAAAATTAGACATACAATTATCATATGACCCAGGAGCTAAGTATTTACTCAAGTGAAATGGAAACCTATGTTCAAACAAAAATTTCTATGTGAATATTTATTGTGAATTCATTTGTCACTTTCAAAACTGAAAGAATCATCAGTAGCGGAATGAAGAAACAAATTGTGGTCCATCTATACACTGCAATGCTACTCATCAGTAAATACAAAGGAATTACTGATATATGTAATAAGAAGATGAGTCTCAAAGGCTTTATACTAAGTAAAAACAGTCAGATTCAAATGGCCACATGCTGAATGATTCCATTTATAGGACATATTGTGAAACTACAGAGGCAGAAAACAGATCTGTGGCTAGCTATGGGGAAGGTGTTGGCTACAAAAAGCCACAGGAAATTTGAGTCCTGATAAAAGTTCTATGTGATGATTATGGTGGTGATAACACAACTGTGTATGTTTCTGAAAACTTGCAGAACTTTAAGCCAGAAAGAGTATTTTACTTTACGTAAATTTTACCTTAGTGAAAAAAAAGGCTGTGGACATTTACCCCATAAACAGCTATGATAACTGATTATCATTCAAAAATAATCTAGGGGTTAATTCTAAGTCTGCACCTTATCTGATCTTTCAGCAGCATTTGGCAAAGTTGACCACTTCCCTCCTTTCATGAATTACCTTTTAATTTTTTTAATTTTTTGTTTCATGCATAACACACTTTTCATGTTGGCATTCGACCTTTACTGACTGCTCCTCACAATCTCATTTCCTGACCCTTCCTCCTATTCTTTACCTCTAAATGCCGGAATGCCTTGGCTCTTTTAGGCAGGGTGGCCAGACCAGGCTTCTTTCAGGAGGGGAAAGTTGAACAGAAATCTAAACAAAGAGGAAACACAACGTTTCCTCTTAGGACTGGTGAGATAATTTGTGGGGTCTAGCGCAAAATGAAAATATAGGGCCCCCAGTTCAAAAATTATGAATAATTCCAAGATGGCAACAGGACAGCGTTAATCCAGGGGGCCCCTCTGAGTGCAGGACCCTGTGGGACTGTGCAGGTCACACATCGGATGCCATTGAAGCTGGTCCTGTTGCTGCTTCTCAGCACGTCCACTCCTAAGGCCCACGTCAAAGCTGAGCTGTCTCTCACAGGACAATCTCAGTGACTTTGTAGCTGGACTTCTTGCTTCTGTTCTTTTTCCCTTTTAGGAAATTATCCACGTAGAAGCCAGAGTAATCTTTTTAAAATATCATTGTGCTCCTCTGCTCAAAACTTTTCAGTGACTTTCCATCACTTTCCTACAAAATCCCAAGGCTGGCTAAGGCTACCACCCCACCAGATCTGGCCCCACCTGATTTTATGACCTTGTCTATTACCACCCTCCCTTTCCATCACTTGCTCCAGCCACTCTGGCCACCGTGTTCCTCTTTAAGTCAGTCCAGTGCCTTTCCACCTCATGGCCTTTACACTTGCTAGCCCATTACTGTAGAACACGGCTTTCTCAGTTCTTTGTGAGATGTATTCTCTTTGTTTTCAAATTTCTGTTCAACTCTCATGTCCTGAAGGAGGTCTTCTGTGTCCACCCTGTCTAAAAGAGTTGTCCCTCTCCTACCTGCAACACCTCCTGCCAAGTCTCTTTATGTTCTCTTTCCCTGAATAACATGTTTTTCATAGAACTCATCTGGAATTCTCTCGTACACTACTTTATTATCCATTTTCCCTGCAGACCTGTAACCCCCATGAGAACAGAGGCTTAATCTGGTTTCTTGCTGTATATCTGGTGCATAAGATGTGCCTAACACATATTAGACTCTCAGTACACACACACACACACACACACACACACACTCTTCTCCTCTTTGCTTTGGTACTTGCATTTCTCCTCTTTTCTTTGCTACTTGCTATAAAATTATCCCTGCTCCTTCACTCTTCCATAAGTAAATCAATAGCAGGCTGAACCATATGAAATGGTGACATTGTGAATACGTGATCATTTTGGAACTACAAAATGGCAGTTTCATATGGTTCAAATTAATAATATTGTATAAAAACAAAAACACATGAATGTGGCAATGACACACTGATTAAGATAACAAAGGTATTTGATAGGAAAGGTCAAACATCATGATCAGAATATTATTACATATAAATAAAACCTGGAGCCGCCACTGTGATGCCTCTACCTTCCTGTGAAAGTTACGAAGCCGGTAGAGAGTGACAGGATGTCTGCTTCCTGAATGATAAGAAGAAACGAATGGATTTCACACTGACAGCTTGTTAATCCACTACTTGGCAACCACAACATTGGAGACCAATCCTCAGTTTCAAAAATCCGCATTCTCTCTTGAAGTCTTATTTAAGTAATATCTGTGCAATCGATGAATGAAGCCAAACCAGAGACATGTATAAAAATCATAATGGTATTCACTGACAGATATTAGCTCTTTCTTTGCTAATCCAGAGAAAGGATTTTTTTTCATTTTTCTTTCCAGCACACCAGCTATTATTAAATTTAAGAAGTGCCAAAAACTAATCCTTTTTTTTTCTATTTCTAACAACTGAAATATATAATCCCATGGTATTTGCACATTATACTTAATTGCAAATGGTTATCGACAGCATAAATCTCACATTAGTATGCTAGCTTCAGTGAGATGTTTGTACTTCCCACCTTTAATACTACGGATGGTTTAATACTGAATAATCTTTATATTTCAATACTTTCAGCTGCTTTTTACCTTTTTAGGTTTTCTTATCCAAAGTTTTCCCTGCAGCTTTGTAAGCATAATAAAGCTATCGGCCTCCAAAGCCCACCTGACTTGAGACGTGATGGAGTTGGTAGGTTCACCAATTGAGTATAAGACTAAAGATTTCTTTCCTTATTCCTTTTCCAACTTTCTCCCATTGACTAATGTAATTTATATGCATGTGTATTCTTTGAGCATATTCAAACCTGAAATTTATGCTTTTGAAAAAATATAGCAATGATCAGGTTTACCTCTCTGATAACTAAATGTATACTCATAATCATCAAACACTGCTAGCTCAATCTGTGCTACGCATATTCCTCCTATTAGGAAGACGTGCAGATGCTTTTGGTTATTAATCAGATACTAGATAAACAAAAAATTATTAGGAGATAGAAAATCAATTAAGTGAAAAGGAGAGTGACATCTATGCCTATGAAAGCAAGTCAGAGTTTCCTTATAAGAACATAATAAATACCTAAAATTTTATCTCAACAGCTCTTTTTACCAGTTTTGAAAAAAATCCCAGCAAAATAAGTATATTGCTTAAAAATTTCATTATAAAGACACTGATAAAGGCTTACAAAAATTAAGTATACAGCATATTTTCAAATTAATCTTAACATATTAATCTGTTTATGTTTATAGAGCATTTTTCTAAGATAGTATGTGTATTAGAGAGAGAGAGAGAGTGTGTGTGTGTGTGTGTGTGTGTGTGTAGTATGTGCTTCAGTAAGAAAAGACAGATGCAAATGTTAGTAGTGTGGTCCAAAACAACAATGTCCAATAATAAGGGATAATTAAGATGACTATTTTTGTTGGGGAAAAAATAATGCAGACATGGTCATCTTACTTGTTATTTATTATTAGATACTGAAGAATGTTTGACTAAACTTGCAAATGCGGGTACTTTGATGGAGTAGACATTTCGACTCACATTCTTTTTTTTTTTTTTTTTTGAGACGGAGTCTCGCTCTGTCGCCCAGGCTGGAGTGCAGTGGCGCGATCTCAGCTCACTGCAAGCTCTGCCTCCCTGGTTCACGCCATTCTCCTGCCTCAGCCTCCCGAGTAGCTGGGACTACAGGCGCCTGCCACCACACCCAGCTAATTTTTTTTTGTATTTTTAGTAGAGACAGGGTTTCACCATGTTAGCCAGTATGGTCTCGATCTCCTGACCTCATGAGCCTCCTGTCTCAGCCTCCCAAAGTGCTCGGATTACAGGCATGAGCCACCGTGCCCAGCCTCAACTCACATTTTTAAAAATCTTTTCAAACTACATTGCTTTTGTTGAATAAAGATGTTCAAAAAATGTAGGATGGCTTAGTAAAATAGATGTTAATAGAAATGGTCATAAAAGAAAGGTATAAAAAATACACTGCTTTTTTAGCAAACAAATAGATCTTTAGCAGATATTTAATTCGTATTTTGGGATAATCTTTACATGAAACAATGATACTCTTTCACAATCTCCACGTCTAATTAGAGTACACCTTAGATTTTGAATTTGGCAAATATTTCACATTTTGTTGTAAAGCATGCCTTCCTCGATTCTTCTATTTGCTAAGGTTTGCTTCTACTTTTAACAGTAGTTCCCAAGGCTGACTGCATATTAACATCACTGGAAAAGCGTTTACACAAAACGAATGTTTGCACTCCTACACAGAGCTATTGATTCAGAATATCTGAGGGGTGAAACATGGGAATTAGCATTTGAATTAATAATACACACTTTAATTGAAGTAGAATATGCATACAGAAGAACGCAGCCATCTTACATGTACAGTTTAAGGAATTGTCACAAAGTGAACACACCTGTGTAGTCACCACTCAGATTAATAGTATATCACCAGCATCCTAGGAATCCCATTCATTTCCTTTTGCAAGTAGCCATTAGTACATTTTAAAAGTCCCTCAGGGGTTTCTAACATATAGTTAACAATGAGAACCACCGTATTACATGCTAATTGTCTTGTATACCAATTTCTCTATTTTGATGGAGTTGTGAAGAAGAGGAAATAAATCAAACACATACTCTGTGTTGGTGGTTCCACAAGCATTATCTTATTTTATCTTTAAAACAACCATTTAGAATAGTTAGCATTACATCCTTTCATATAAATGAGGAAGCAGAGGCTGAAAGAAATGACTAATTTGTGAAAGTGGTACCATTGAAATGAGAACACTGGAATGCAAATCCAGGCCAGCTTAGTGGTTAAAAGATCAAAGTGGATCAGGCTGACTTAGGTTTGAATACCAGCTCCACCACTTCCTAAATGTGGGACTTCGCATCGATGAATTCAGTTTTATTATTAATGAAATGGAGATCATAATGCATTCTAACTCATCTAATTGCTATAAGGATTACATGTAAAGGACTTCAGTGCCTCATAACTATTATTATGGCTAGCATTAGTCTTTTATCTTATATCTGATTCCAGACTTAACTTTTCCCACTGCCTCAAATGGCTTCTTGTAAAAAGCCAAAGTGAAGAAGCCCCGTTTGCAACTTCTTGCCATATCTCTTGGTAATTGGTTGACTTAATTTCTTTGAGGACCATCAGAAGATTGAGTCATATGGAATGGGAGCCAGAGAAAAAGATGATCACAATGTATACACTAATAAAACTAATGTGTCTCCAAATTGCAAAAACACAGGAAAAATGGAATACCTATTATGCTCTTGTCAGATTAACAATTAGGTCCATTGATTTAAATTTAGAAGGACATCATTTGAAGAGATGTCCAGGTATTAAAGAAAAGCATGTTAAAATATTAATTATAAATGAAACTTATCATGCTGCTTTATAAGTTTACATTCTCTCCTTTAATGGAATGTAGATAGAAATATAAAAATATATGTGAGTGTATATGTATATGTATATACACATATCTTCATAAATAGGTAAACTTATAAATAGGTAAGGGAACCAGGTTGATTAAAATAAATCAAGGGGATTGCCTCTCCTTGTCCCTTGAGACTGAGCTAACCAGTCTACAGGAGCTTTAAAAAGTCAAGTGATACTTAGGTGAGGAAAATAACATTATGTCACTGTTGTCCTTTCAGGTTAGCAAACAAAAGCTGGATACCGCAAATTACGTAAGTTTCAGCCAGATATCTTTGCCTGACTAAATTACAATGTTAGGGAATTTCCACTACAGTCCTGGGATGTGCCCTGCCAATACCCTGCTTCCTAATTAGACCTGTTACCTCACTTGACCTACTCTTCCTGCTACTCATGTAATTCTATTTAAAAAAAAAAGAAGAAAAAGAAAAGAAATAAATGAGAGTGATTAATGATCTCGTTGGACATGTATTTACCCTTCTACTTTGCAATGTGGGGAGGCAAAGATTAACAGCCTCCT
The DNA here is from genome assembly GCF_028858775.2 of Pan troglodytes. Classification (NCBI taxonomy): domain Eukaryota; kingdom Metazoa; phylum Chordata; class Mammalia; order Primates; family Hominidae; genus Pan; species Pan troglodytes. The sequence goes on from NC_072403.2 coordinate 28,841,447, forward strand.
TTAAGATTTCTCCAGCTAGATCAGTCTTGTGCTCTAGGAATTTCATAATTAAAACAATATATTTGTGGAAAGAGCTGTGACTAAGAATCAGCAGAGCTTTTTCACACCTGACTCTGACATTTAAGTCTGTCAGGTCCTCTGGGTTTCGGCTGCCTCATGTGTAACAATGTTTCTGTTACCTCAGTTTCTCTGTGTGATTTGACTTTGGAAGGTTGAGCACAATATCTAAGAGATGCCACAGGGTTTTGTTCTGTTTATTTGCGGTGGTGTTTGCTTGTCTGTCTTTAAAGCTTTAGGTTTATGTCTATGTTAAAACTGGAATTTCCCAAACAAGCAAGGCAGAGAATGGCCAAATAATCACAAACTCATTGTAATCTTACGGTATCAGTACATCTTAAGGATATCCACTCACATACAGCTATTAGCAAGTTTCAATTCTGATTAAATTCCTCTTAAAAGTTGAATGTAGTCAACTTTTTGTCTCAATTTTTTTATTATTTTAATCTAATAGATTAAATCCTAGAAAACTTTGTTTTAAAATCAAGTATTTACTCTTAAATAATATATGTTTTAAATAATATTTATTAAATATAAAGTCTCACACATAGCAATTGACTTTATTGAACAGACGTTTATAAGACTAATGGAAACTTTCTATTTTAATTATTCTATGAGATTTGCAGAATAGAATCAAATTGTACTAAACATTAAAATATTCTTCTTTCAAAACCTATGTAATTTTATCTTATCAGTCTATGCCTCAAGGATGTGATGAAGATATAGGAAATCAGAATGGAGGTATGAAAGTTGTGTGGAAAGGATACAGTGGTTTTCAAAATGTAAGGTATTAGTATGTAGTTGCTGCTATTTGAGAAGGATAATTTGACTGATTTCATATAAAATGTACGATAGTAGATGAATGAAGGTTTTAGTGTAATAATAAAGGTTTTAAACCTTTTTAATAAATATACTTTATTATAGTAACCCTGTTAGGCATATTTTGGACATATTTTAGGATTTAGCCTTGCTTTGCTATGGTACACTTCAAATACTAAGGTGTCTATCCTCATGTTGAATAAAGGCCAAGTGAATGGTGAGCCATTGGAAAAGCAGATGATTACACTATTCTTTAGAATTAGGAAATCTGGCATCAGCTGTCTAAATCGGTGTTTCGCAGAGTTAATTTCATATCACATTAATTCAAACAGGTTTTCTCAACTGTGGCACTCTTGATATTTTTGGCTGGGTAATTCTTGGTTGTATAGGGCCTGTCCTGTGCATTGTAGGATGTTTAGCATCCTGCTACTAGAGGTCAATAACACCTACCCATTTGTGGCAAGAAACAAAGGCATCCAGACATTGTCAAGTGTCCCCTGGAGAAAAAATTACCTTAAGAATCACTTTTCTAATGTTTTATCCCCACTAAATGATTTTATGATGAAATTTATATGACAAATTCAGCAATAATATGACTCTCTCTTAAAGATTCACATTTTATATTGTCATGTTAAAGATTCTGAGAATCTTATTGCAAGGACAATTTACTCTTGTCTAATTTAACATTTCCCAAATATTTTGATGACAGGATTATCTATATCTTAGTAATAGCTGTTATAGATTTCTATACCATGTTACAAAACACACTGGAAAATTCTGGTAAAATTGAATATCTACACAAGCATTTGATTTACTTATAAGAAATGAGAGTTCTTATTAAATGTCTGACTTATTTCTGTTTTTTTTTTTTTTCTTTAGAAGCAGTTTCACTCTTGTCGCCCAGGCTGGAGTGCAATGCTGCAGTCTCAGCTCACTGCAACCTCTGCCTCCTGGGTTCAAGCGATTCTCCTGCCTCAGCCTCCCAAGTAGCTGGGATTACAGGTGCCCGTCACCCCACCCAGCTAATTTTCTATTTTTAGTAAAGATGGGATTTCACCATGTTGGTCAGGCTGGTCTTGAACTCCTGACCTCAGGTGATTCACCCACCTCAGCCTCCCAAAGTGCTGGGATTACAGGTGTGAGCCACCATGCCCGGACTATCTTTAAGTTCTAAAAAATAATTTAACTAATAATAGACACAACATCAACCATAGTAAACTAATGAAATTGCCTTTTAGCTCATAACATAGTAGTTTACCAAATTACATGGCAGACATTCATCATTTCCTTTTTGAGAGAAAACTATTAGTAGTATTCTCACTTTTATGAGTCAAAGAAATAGAGTAGAAAGCAGAAATCCAAATCATATTCTCAGGAGTCCACACTTTTGGTTGCCTGCTCACTCGTCATAGTATATCTTCTGGAAGTAGCCATCTCAGCATATTGTCACAGGTACCAGCCATGCAATTAGGATGGGATCACATTCCCCTGCTGCATCTCCAGGGGCAATTGGCCTCATCCACTCAGCTCAAACCAATTCCATATTCACAATGACTGGCTCAGTGACAAACACTTAACCCAGGCCTAAACTGCTCAGTGCTTGGCATTTGGATAACTCTTTCCAGACTGCCCACTTGACCTAAGTTGGTCTGGTCAGATAGAGGCCTAGGACTTCAGTGCCATAGTTGGGGAAAGAAAAGCCCCTTGGTCAGGTCAAGCAAGCGGTCGGATGAGCAGATAGTTAGGTTAGCAGATAAGAGGCCTGTGACTGCTGCAACCTTTTGCAGCCACATGGAAAAGTCACCTTCATGGGAAGCCAAAACATGGAAGAGGATGGAACCAGAGGATTCCAGAGTGAGAGATGTAGCATCCCAGTCGAAATGCCTAAAGCCAGATCATTTTCAGTCGTCCAATAGCTCCTGTATTGTTTTGCCCATTTTGTGTTTAGGTTTCTGTCAATTACAGTGGAAACCATTGTTATCAATACACCCGAAAAGGAAATAGTAATAAATGCCATGTCATTTCAGAAGTTAGTTATCACAATAGAAAACAAAATACTTGATTTAAAATTATTTTGCAAATTTCAAACCACATTATATAATTATTATTATGCCTAACTTACATCTTCCTAAGCTAGGTCACTGTTAATCACAAACTTCAAAATAGAAGAAAAAAATCAGGTAATATGGTTAGACACAACTAGTAAGGTAACTCCAAAGGAACGCCACAGACAACTAGCTGTCTACTTGTCTAGCCATAGGTACTAGCTAGAAGTAAAAAAAACAAATATCTGGAGAGAATGGCCTGGGTGTAGCTTCCTAAGGAGAGAATAGTCAGGGTGAAAAAAGAACTTAGTATGTAACATGATAAAATGCTAACAAAAATAAGCTCTCAGTTGCCTTATTTTTGATAAATAAATGAATGATTCTGTTTAATTATTTAATTTATTGTGGAGAAGTTGGAATGAAGGAAATGATTAAAATCAGTCCAAATATTTGTCTAGTTTTTCCACAGATTCTTGCAAGCTTGTTTCTCCTTTTGATTCCATATCTAAGTTCTAGTTCTTGCAAGAGACACCTTTCTATACTATTCCTGCAGCTAATTATTATAATGCAACTCACTTTCGTCTTCTGAAGTCCAGACACATTGAAAGTATTGGATAACAAAAGATACTTCTTTAAAGACTGTCACGTGATGGTGCCATTCTAAGAGGTGCCCAAGTTGTCACTGACTAAATCCAAAGGTGAGTTACTAACCCGTGCCTTGGAGGAGCTATGAAATAATAGTTACTAGAAGCTACAAAAGACAAGAAAAGTGAGTTCGGAATAATTCTGAACACATCTTTAATGTCTTAGGAAGAAGCTTTTGTTTACAAGGGGAAAAAACCCCAAGTAAACAGGATCTAGTGACATGGCCACCTTCGATTAGAGTCTCTAAGAGAAAGGCCTTCCTAGACTCATAATACTCCTAGAGACCTCAACAGCAATACTTTGGGGGTCTTTATTGTACAGTCGGCTGTGTATGATGTGATTCAAATATTCCCCCAGGCCTGCTTTTAATGTCCAACGATAAAAATAGTTCCCTTACTTTGTACTTAATTTTTTTTTTTCTACCTAATGGCTCTGCTTACTCATAGTTTCTGTTACCTCATAACTTTGGCAAAGCCCATCATCATGTTTCCAGGCTAATTTCTACAACATTTAACTTTGGTTCCTGCTGCTAAATGACTCAGGCTCTTAGAATTTCCTAGTTCTGATTTGCAAGAGAATCTCACTTGCTGAGCTCATCTTTTGCAAGCCGGGCCATATCACAGTTTTCTCATCAGCTTTTGGATTGGCTGCCTTTGAGTCCAGTGTCTCATTCTTGGCCTAGGTGGGAATCACTAAGGAGGTGAAAACCTGTGCACTAAAATTATTATGAAGCAGTTTTTCCTGGTAAGGAACGTAGCCATGGTGAACAAGGTATGAAACATATCTAATAGAGCTTAACTCTTGCTAATTAGTAAAGCAAACTCCCTACATCCCATTCATCCAATTCAAAAGTGGTCCCCATCTGACACATTCCATCTATCACATGCATTGTAAGTACACTGATACCTTAAGAATAGGATGCTTTTGTGTCAACTCCATCTAGTGCCTCCAGAAGAAATGACAAAAGGCCACATCAAAGACTATTTAATGATATTGGAATCCATTGGGCAATGGTCAAGACTATTGGTCTGGCCGGGCGCGGTGGCTCACACCTGTAATCCCAGCACTTTGGGAGGCCGACGCGGGCAGATCACGAGGTCAGGAGATCAAGACCATCCTGGCTAACACGGTGAAACCCCGTCTCTACTAAAAAAAAAAAAAATACAAAAAAATTAGCCAGGTGTAGTGGCGGGCGCCTGTAGTCCCAACTACTCGGGAGACTGAGGCAGAAGAATGGCGTGAACCTGGGAGGCGGAGCTTGCAGTGAGCTGAGATCGCGCCACTGCACTCCAGCCTGGGCGACAGAGCGAGGCTCCGTCTCAAAACAAAAAAAAAAAAAAAAGAAAAAGAAAAAGACTATTGGTCTGAAGCTAGGCTGTCTGGCTATGAAAGTTGGCTCCAATATATAATATCAGGGAAATTACCTTAACTTCTTTATTCCTCGGTCTCCTAGTCTGTAAAATGGGTATGTTCCTCAACTACCTTTTTAGATTTTTGAGAGGATTAAGTGAATCTATGTATCTAAAGTGCTTAGAAGAATATTTGTCACATAGAAAACTAGCTGTTATTTTAAATAGTACCATTAAAGTATATTGGGTTTTTATTTATCTCCTCTTTGCAATCTGTAAAGTAAACGAACATTGCTAAACAATTGATATACAATAGTGGGAAATAACTAGAACTGTTATCACAACCAACTTCTGCAAAAGGGAAAAATGGGACACAAACCTTTATTTCTGTACCTGATGCCATGTACCATTCACTTGCTCTTGTCCTAAACATATGTTTCATTTTCTGGAATAGTTCATTACCTTGTAACATATGGTTCTCATGGCTGGTACTAAAATGTCATTTATTTTGAGATGGTAGGATATTTAAGGGGATCAGTAACTTTAAGAGGATTAACTTGCTGCCTAACATTTTTTTTTTACAGTGAAGAAAGTCATGATGCTCCCCTTCTCCAGAAAGCATAGAATATAACTTTATTAGCTGCAACATATAGCATGAAATATCAGAATTTCATTCCAGAAGCAAAGCCATTATAATGGCCTAAGTAATTCCAATTACCCCACCATTTCCACTAGCTTAAGCCCAATTCCTGGTACAAATTTGTTTTACTTGAAGTCTTTTTGTTTGCTTAAATGTTTACCCAAAGTCTTTTTATAATTAAAAAGATTCCAACTCAAGTGGCCTTAATAAAAAGAGAGCTTCTCTTAAGAATATATGTGATCCAAATCTGGAATAAGAGTGTTGATGGGAATCAAAGAAGGTCTAGGAGCCAGTTCTTATCCATATCTCTCAGAGTAAATGAGACTCTGTATCTTAATGTCTTTTTTCCCTGAGATTCTATATATTTTAGCTTTAGTTTGCCATATTCTCCACCTTAAAGCCCCTACACGACTTCATAGCTTCTCTCTCTGTGCCTCTTTTGACCTTCAGCAATGACTACTAATGGCTTGATTTTCTCTGTACTTCTCAATTAAAATCCCGGAGAAAGTGAGTGGTACCGGCCTAGCTTATTTTATTATAATTTCTTTACAGCTAGTACATGGACTACTGTTGGTCAATATCCATTTCTGCCTAATTTTTTGTATTTATTATTTTGTGCAAGCTATGTCTTCAGGGGTGGTGAGTAGGGATATTTCACTTAGAAGCTTATGCATGGGCAGAAAGTGTTTTTTGTTGTTATTGTTGTTGTTTTTTGAGACGGACTCTTCCTCTCGCTGCCCAGGCTGGAGTGCAATGGTGTGATCTGGGCTCACTGCAACCTCTGCCTCCCGGGTTCAAACGATTCTCCTGCCTCGGCCTCCCAAGTAGCTGGAACTACAGGCACCTGCCACCATGCCTGGCTAATTTTTTGTATTTTTAGTAGAGATGGGGTTTCACCATGTTGGCCAGGCTGCTCTTGAACTCCTGACCTCAGGTGATCCACCCACCTCAGCCTCCCAAAGTGTTAGGATTACAGGCTTGAGCCACCACGCCCAGTCAAAAGTGTTTTGAATAATAGGCTAATATAATAGCCTAAGAGAAAAGCACATTTTATTCCTCAGGGCATGATACTGACCAACAGATTTGGAGGACCATAAAGAAAACTTCATTTTCAGTGATGTCAATTTGGTAGCTTGAAATTACCCCAGTGGAAATATTTTCTCCTTGGGAAACCAGCAAACTCAACAAATCGGGGCTTCCCCACTCTGTGCCCCACCCTCACTCTTTCACTCTATAGCTGGTTCATCCACACACTACTGCCTCGTATGTTTCAATGACCTTGGCCATGCACCAATACCTGAGTCTATTGCTGTGATGGGAGGGTGGATTAAACAGGTTGCCCAGGCCTGAGTAGCTCATTCATTATAGCTTTCCAATACAGCTTTTTCCATACATTTATTACATATGAGACAAATAAGAATGTACAAGCTTTTTAAATTCTTCTCTAGACTGTTAATTCTTACAAAATAAGAATGGCACTCTGAATTTTATTACCGTTATTGAATATAATTCAGCGTTAATAATAAATAGAGCACTCAATCTTAAAATTATTTACAAATTTCCCCAAATGCTCCAAAATTAGGTTGTGTGTTTGTGTCTGTGTGCATATTTAACTAAAAAACAAATATGATAGCATTCAGCAGTTGTAGCTTATTCATATCTGTACAATAAGGCCCTGTTGGTTTGCCCCAAATCATGTGAGCTCCTTTAAAAACACTCTTGTTAAAGTGAGCATAATATGGAGAGACTCAGCAACACTCGCTTATACATCTCTTACAGATACCTGTGTAATCATCAGAAGGTCAGCCTGACCATAGAAATCATTCCTCCTTAGTAGAATAAAACCTAAATTTAAATGATACAAAACCTTGACATTTTTTATTTGTCCTAGCTGATGCTAAATGTTGACAAGATTCACAGAAGTTCCAAGGCTTCATATGTGATACAATCATTTGATTTGTCCTACTTTATGTTTTAATGAAGCATTTAAATTACATAAAGAAAACAGTTGGCTTTGTCTTAGATTTGCCCCTCATCCAGGGGATTTTTATTTCTAATATATTCCACATCTTTGGACTCTCCTTCACCAGAAATAAGAATTTGTCCTTTTGAGGTATGGTAGCATCAGAGACAGATGGAAATAAAGATGCAGAAAAAAAACTTGGTTTTGTTCTACACACCTGACCCTCAACTGTACCCAAACAAGACTTGGATTTCCCTACTCCATTTTTGTATCGTATGTCTCAATAAAAGTGGTAAATATGAAAACAAAGATAGCCCCGGTGAATTAAAGACATTACCTAATCATCCAATGCCAATCCTTCCTCTTTGACTACGTATCAAGACTACTTTATAGGAAAAGTGATGAAGATATCCAGCATAATTATTAATAAAAATACATCCACACTAAATAGATTGAAGATCAGAAAATTAAAGGTGCACCCACTCAGGCTGTATTGAGAACAGCTGGCATGGGAATACAGTCACAGTGACCTTGTCACTCTCTCTGCTGAATTGACTTCGGTATCATTCTTTTCATCCCCATATAGGAAGGAGAAAGCCACCTCCTGCGGATGTGCAGACTTACATGAGGTCTCCCTCCCTTGCTCAAAAGAAAGGTCACGAAAGCTGCATACTGATCACATTCTAAACCTTTTTGCCCAGGCCCCAGTGGAAGCCTGGATTAATGAGACTGATAAACTCTGATTTACCCTTTAGGATAGCTCGAGAAAAAGACCCCATGGTGATCATTCAAGGTCAATAGGACAGGCCATCACCAAGTAGCAGCTCTCTTAACTCGCTATTGTTCCAAATGCCTTTGAATCACAATAGGCAATGGCAAATGTGCAAACCTTTCTTTCTTTCCCTTTCCTTGGGTGAGAAGGAGACACAGTCAAAGGTCAAAATTTCCAGGATGAAGTGATATGTCAAAGGTTACTAGAATGTTATATTTATCAAAATTGTTATTGATAAAATATTTTTTGTTCATAATCTTATTGTGATGATTTTACATTCAGATGACTCATTTATGTTGCACTGGCATCTCTAATATTTCCTTTTAGTTTTTCAACTTAGGGTGAAAATGGCAATTGGCTATAAAATATTTAAAGCATTTGCGAAAAAAATCCCATTTTGACAGAAATGCAAGCAGTAGACAGATGTACATTGTTTAATATATGACATCTAAATACTCATTGGATTAAGGAATATAAAAATGAGTTATAAATAGTTTAGTTATATTTCTGAATCATCCAGATGGCATAAAAGGATGTTGCTTGAGCTTTGATGAACCTGCAAGCATTTGATCCCCATATAGGAAGGAGAAAATCACCTGTGGAGGTGGAGACTTACATGAGGTCTCCCTCCCTTGCTAAAATCCTTGCTCAAAAGAAAGATCATAAAAACTACATACTGATCACACTCTAAACCTTTTTGCCCAGGCCTCAGTGGAAGCATTTCTACCCTCAAGCATTTTATTTCAATTCCAGCATAATTTTCTACATATGTTTCTACCTTGTAGGACCTTAGTCACCTGCAATACAGCCAGTCGGTGGTAGGCCAGATAATGACCCCTAAAGATGTCCATGTGCTAATCCCCAGAATCTGTGACTCTGTTGCCTTACATGGCAAAGGGGATGCTTTTCCATGGAAGGCAAAGCATCACATGCTGTGATTAAGTTATGGATCTTAAAATGGACAGGGGGTGATCCTGGATTATCAAAATTGGTGGGGGGGGGGGTGCTTGGATTGGGCCCCTGGTGGGCCCAATATAATCAAAAAGGTATTATAAATCTAAAAAGGAAGCAGAAGAGTCAGAGGAGGAAGGGCAGATGTGACAATAGAAGAAAAGTTAGGAGCGATGCCAATGCTGGTTTTCAAGATGGCGCCAAAGAATATGGGCAGCCCCTAGAAGCTGGGAAAGTCAAGACAAGGAATTTCCCTCTGGAGCCTCCAGAAGGAATGCGGCCTTGTCCACACCTTGATTGGAGCCCTGTGAGACCCATTTAGGACTTCTAACCCCCAGAACTGTAAGTTAAAGTATTTGCATTCTTTGAATTCACTGAACTTGTAATAATCTGGTACAATGACAATAGGAAACAAATACATGAACTAATAACTTTATTATATAATTATAAAGAATCTTTGGGGCAATATATATATACTATATATATACACTTATATATACATATATATACACACATATATATACACACACGTAACCTAATTTAATATCCATTACTAAAATGATTATCAACACATTTCAGTTGATTCAACCTTCCTTTACTTTTCAAAGACTTAGATCACTGTTGGATTCAGTGAAGAACCATGACTAAAATATCAAATTATTTATCTCTTAGTCAACTCAACATAATCCATGTTACCTGCCTTAAAAGTACTTGCAACTGTATTAACCCTTTACAATTACTGATCTAAAATTAAGCTTACTTTATTTAATGTTACTTAGTTTATTGTTGACAATTCAGAAAACAGTATTCTTTTTTTTTTTTTTAATTTTTTATTATACTTTAAGTTTTAGGGTACATGTGAGTATTCTAAATAAGAGATGATGTTGAAATTTTGTTTTATTTTGAGATTAGCTATAAATGCCTTCTACATCTTGGGGATTCTGGGAACTAAAACTAAATAACCCATTCAACTTTGAGGAACTCATACAGTCACCTAACTCTTTAAATGCAATTTACTAAATTATGCAATGGGGTAATGAAAATGATCTAACAAATACACTTGTGTTTTTGTTTTAGGAGAATCTAGTAAGAATGAAATGTTTTATTCTTGAATCAAGTTTAGGAAATTTAAAATATTACCTTTATTTATTTTATTTATTTGTTTATTTATTTATTTTGAGATGGAGTCTAGCTCTGTTGCCCAAGCTGGAGTGCAGTGGCACGATCTCTGCTCACTGCAACCTCCACCTCCCAGGTTCAATCGATTCTCCTTGCTTGAGCCTCTCGAGTAGCTGGGATTACAGATGAGGGCCACCACGCCCGGCTAATTTTTGTATTTTTAGTAGAGATGGGGTTTAACCATTGTGGCCAGGTTGGTCTTGAACTGCGGACCTCAAATGATCCACCTGCTTCTGCCTCCCAAAGTGTTGGGATTACAGGCGTGAGCCATAGCACTCAGCCAAATATTACTTTTAAACATATGATATAGGCACTCAGAAATGTTATCACTCTTAATTATCACTTGCTCACATAAAAAAGAAACTTTGATTTTTATCAGAAGAAATAATACCTTTAATTCTCTTGCATATGTTTAAGAAAATTTTTAACTTCAAACTATATCTGTGCATTGAGAGGTTAACAATAACCTTCCCTGTATCATCAAGGCCAGAAGCAATGATGGAAAGTTCAAGATGAATACTGAATCTGTAAGTGTAAACATTTTTATAGAGATGGGGTGGAAATAAAGCATGCTTTTTCCTGTAGTTTAAGATTTTTCACTGTGAAGTAAGCAAATAATTGCTAAAACTTGGAATCATTACTTGGAAAAATTTAGTATGAGAAACTTCAAGAAGGAAAACAACTGGGTCGCAACCACAGAGTATTTGGCTTCACCCCATTTGTTCCCTGAAGGTGCCCTGATGGATGCCAAACTTTCACAATTGTGCAATCTTTACCTTTAGGACTGAAAGTGAGGTCTTAACTGCCTGTATAATCTAGGCAAAATCTGGGCCTAAGTACTAAATACATTTTGATTGTCAAGTTCTCTGAAGTAGCCATTGTAGATCATGCTCAAAAAAATTTGTAATATCTGTTTGTGAGTTTTATTATTGGCAAAGCCTGCCATATCACATTGTTCGTGTGGACATAAGTGAGGAGCTCTGATACTGACCAGGGGTTTAGCTTAATATAAGGTGACTGGTTGTTCAATCCTATCGTGCAGCCAATAATAAGTGCCTTCTATCTCAACAAATTTTGTTTCATAAAGTAAATAAGTGTGAAGTTAATAAACTATAAAACAGTTACATCTACTACTAAGTGTACACATAATATTTGAAATTCAAACCCTTAGAATAAACAGATATGGAATAAAAAAGAGAGGCAATAAATGTATAAGTTAGAGGATTTTTTGGCTTGACATTTTGATATATATTAAAATTAATTTAACATATATTAAGGAACAGTATAGTTTTAAGTGTTCAAGGAGCAAGGTTTTTTTTGTTTCTTTTTGTTGTTGTTGTTGTTGTTTTGTTTTGTTTTCCAATAGGAATAAGTTAAATACTGGCTGAGTGTGGGGACTCATGCCTATAATCCCAACATTTTGGGAGGCTGAGACAGGAGGATTCCTTGAAGCCAGGAATTCAAGACCAGTATGGGCAACAAAGTGAGGCCCATTTCTTAAAATAAAAAAAAAAAAGAAAATAGCCGGGTGTGATGGCACAAAACTGTAGTACTAGCTACTCAGGAGGCTGAGGTGGGAGGATGCAGTGAGCTGTGATCATGCCACTACACTTCATCCTGGGTGATACAGCAAGACCCTGTGTACTCCAGCCTGGGTGATAGAGCAAGACGCTGTCTCAAGGAAAAAAAAAAAAGAAAAGCATGAATATATTAAATATTGTACTAAGATTTTCTATACTCAAAGTGCATAATTATCTCAAAGGATCTTTTTACTTCAGGCTACCTGAAGGCAAAATTATAAAGTAAGGAAAGTTTGCATTTAGTATTTCTTTTCCTACTATTTTTCACTTTTAAGAATAAATTTGTGACCCTAGGCCCCAAGCTAACCTGGGTGCTCATACAGAGCCTTTTCTTCTTACTCTCAAAATGTTTTTTCTGTGTAAACTGTAGGATTCAGTGCTCTACTCTCTTGATAGTCCTGATTTAAGGGTAAGTGATTGCTTTTCCCTCCTGAGTTCTAGTCACTGTCCTGTTTGTAATGGGCTTATTCACATATTGAGTGATTTCCCCTCACTACCAGCCATGCAAAATGCGTGACTCAAAAGTCTCTACCACTTCCATACTTCACAGAGGATCAAAAATGGCCTGAAATAAATTATGCAGTCTCAGCTATGTAGACCAGGTTTGAATGTAAAAATGAAAAATGTTCTTTGGGTGGTTATATCTAAATAGCCCTAATGGGTTTCCATACAAGTGAAGTGGGGACTATAACCAAAATTTCATGGGAAATGACACTACTATAAGTAATTCAACTGATGTTACTTTATCCTATAAAACTGAGCTCCAACTGCCCAAGACATTGCAGGTACAAAATTAATTTTCCTCCAGTTCCCCACCATTCTTGCCTTTACAACTTTTTCTACTGCAGCTAAGGCAGAGCCGTCTCAGGGGATCAAGGCATCATTCTGTCCTTGTTGAATTACATCTTTGAATGTTTTTGAGTTTTCCATTTTTGTGTGTGTGGTTTTGTAAGTTTATTTTTAGAGTTAGTGAGGTTTAGAGACAAGAAAAATATAAGGGTATCTGAGGCTATTTTTAAAGAACTAACACAATTGTATAAAATTATTTTTAAAAGCGGAAATAGAAATGAGAGGAAGAATGATACAAGTTCTATATAAGTTATGTTTTATACAGTGAGCTTTGTAGCTAGCTGAAATGCTGAGAACTTACGCAGTATTTGTTTTGTAGCCTTATTAGTCTATACTCCCCTCTAAATTTTCTGTTTGGTTTATCTTCTAAATTCATTTTTACTAATGGAAAATTGATATAGGTTATCTTCTAAATTCATTTTTATTAATGGAAAATTGATAAGAGACCTACATAGAAAAAAAATGACATAGTTCCCAAATTTATGACTGTGGCTTAAGGTGTCCCCATGGAAATCTTGAAGTCATGTTATAAGGGAACAAAAGAGCATTGAACATGAGGTAAGAGACTGGATCTAGAACAATTCCCCTCAGTCATGTAAATTTTGGCAGTGTTAGCTCATAAGATGCAGACAAATAAATGAACAACCCCCAAATAACCACCTGAAGTAAATGCACCCCAACTGCCTAAAAAATACTCAATGATATATTGCTGCTAATAATACAAAAAGTACAGTTCCCCTCTGTTGAAGATTATTATGCTCTTTGTCACTATCTGAAGGTATAGATTACCACATCCTTGGCTCCCAATATGCATTAGTGAAGGTGAAGATGTTGACATAAAGGAACGATGATGGATTTGCCCAATGTCACCTAGTAAATTAATCAGTGGAGAAAGGAGAGCAAAATACTGCTCTATTTTCAAACTCCATGGCAGAACTCAAACAAACTATACATCCCAACAGATGGAATATGCTTATGGATTCTTAAAACCTAAAATACATGTTTAAAAATAAAGTCCATTCTCTTACTTGTGTGCCTTTTTTTAACATTTTACTCTAAAGTGATTATAGGCATACATATTTTTGCTATTTTTTTTTAAAGAAATCTACAGAATCCAAGTATTTCAAACCTGCCAGGATTCCTTCCTCATTCATGTTGTTTGAGTGAACGATATTTTCCAAAATCCTGTCTGGTGATAAAATCTTATTAGAGAGAATAATAATAAATATACATTACAAATGAAATGTCCTCCGAACCCACACATATAAATATTTCCTTATCAATTTCCTCATAATTAAAGAGTTAAGTTTCTGTATTCTATAAGTCATTGTGCTTGGAACTAAAGGTTTATTATTAATTTGTTTTTTTTTTTGAGATGAAGTTTCACTCTTGTTCCCTGAGCTGGAGTGTGATGGCTGATCTCGGCTTACCGCAACCTCCGCCGCCTGGGTTCAAGAGATTCTCTTGCCTCAGCCTCCCGAGTAGCCAGGAATACAGGCACCCACCACCACACCAGGCTAATTTTTTATATTTTAAGTAGAGACAGGGTTTCACCATGTTGGCCAGGCTGGTCTCGAACTCCTGACCTTCTGGTGATCCACCCGCCTCAGCCTCCCAAAGTGCTGGGATTATAGGTGTGAGCCACCGTGCTCAGCCGGAACTAAAGTTATAACAAAATAATAGACATGTATTTGTCCCCAAAGTTCTTATAGTTTACTCGGTGAAATGGTATTTATTTATATCTTTAAAATTTTCCTTGCCGAAACACATGGTAACTTCTGGCACTCTCAGTTTCTTATATCGTCCAAATTCTTACTTGTAGAACAAGATACAACTGGCCAGCACAAGTTAAATGCCAAGTAAACAATATAGGAAATAAAGGCAAAACTGTACATTAAAAATAAAGTCACTTCTATAAAATTTCTTTTTTCTTTTTTTTTTGAGAGGGAGTATCGCTCTGTCGCCCAGGCTGGAGTGCAGTGGCGCGATCTCGGCTCACTGCAAACTCTGCCTCCTGGGTTCACGCCATTCTCCTGCCTCAGCCTCCCGAGTAGCTGGGACTACAGGTGCATGCCACCACGCCCGGCTAATTTTTGGGTTTTTAGTAGAGACGGGGTTTCACCATGTTGGCCAGAATGGTCTCAATCTCCTGACCTTGTGATCTGCCTGCCTCGGCCTCCCAAAGTGCTAGGATTACAGGTGTGAGCCACCACGCCCAGCCTGATCTCTCTCTCTTTCTTAGTGGGTTTTATGATTTTGCATTTACTTTCTTTTGTGAAATTTAGTTTAGTCATATTTCAAGACATTTTCATTCATTTTGGGATTGAGCTGCATCCTTTTAAATGGAAAGAGGGCTGGGTGGAATATGTAAAAGTGGGTGACCTTTATCCAGTGACGAAATTGAGAGAGAGATTTATGATCTCGAAACATATGTGTCTACATAGATGGCAAATCTCAGCATTTCCAGCCTCTGCCACTGCCTAATTTCCTTCTGCCACATTGCTTTGCGGCAGTGTTCAGTCATTGTCTTCCTCAGTATGTTTCAATTGACGGGAACATTTACAAATGAAATCCTTACTAAAGGTGAAGTAAAACGATTTTCTCCTTCAAGATCTGAATTTAGGAACTGTCTTTCCCCATAACAGCTGATGACAACTCTGGTATCTAGGAACAGAAGGGAGAATCCATCTGTTGGCAGGAAGAGAAAAAAAGAATGTACACAAGGTAATGCACATTTGCAATTTATTCTAAACACCAGAGACAGGAAGTGTTGAGTTGAAGTCTCAACGCTAAATGTCTAGGTGCAGTCTTTATTATTATATGCAATAGTCACATTTAGAGTGAACTTAAGATATGATGCTTTGAATAGTCACGTTTCTTCCCCTCAAATCATTTTTTAAAGTATAATCTATAATCTTAAAGATAGTGCCATGTTAGAAAAATTAAACTAGATATACAATGCACTTTAAAATGATCACTGCCATTTAGTTTGTTTCCACTATCATTTTAGATTATCTGATGCAGAGAGAAATCCATATTGAGATATGCCCTTTAACTTGGAGTCTCAGGATATTTTTCTTTATAATTTTGGTGCTTTAAAAATTATTGATTTTGTCTTAGGAGAAAACTATGTGCATACCAGGCCCACAAAAATTGACTGAATCAGCAGAATAACCTGTCTGGCTTCTGTGTATTGCAAGTTCATCATTACCTAAAAAATGGGCTCTTGTGAGCTGCCTGGGTTGGATCATTTTAATGATGTGTTACAAAATATATCTGAGTGGCTATAAACAATCTCCCTTTTGTTTAAGAGAAAGAAAAAGAGCACAAGAGCAAGTAAAACGCTTCCTGTTGCAAAGTGGTGATCACTCTTAAAAACAATTCACATACTTTTTACAACGCTCCTCTTTGACTAACCACCCGCAGCCACACGAGCTCACAGCAGGGTGTGTATACGTGCATGCACATGTGTCTATTTCCTGAAAATTTTTTGAATTTGTCGTATTTCACTATAGGTCTAAAAAATTAGGATTCTTTAAAATGGGTTTAACTTACATTTTAATGCTGAAAATACACAAATGACCTGAAAAGACTTTAAGGAATGGAAATCTTTGCCTTGTCAGGTTTGATGTAGTGAAAAAGGCCCTGAATTCCCAGTTCTTTAGTTTATGAGCTATCTATGGGAAAATCGTTTAATAGGTAACAATAGAACATCCCATATATGTGGTGGGGTTCATGTAAAGTGTGTCTGGCATATCACAGGTATTCTACAAGAGTGGTTGGTTGAATCTGACCGACATCTATTTTCACTAAGAGAATCGACATAACAGTTCAGAGGGTTTCTCATCATTTGGGGCTCAAACCAAACAAATCATTAAAACATACAGACGCACACACATAGACACACAGATGACCTTAAGAAGAAAACTAAAGCAAAGGGCTCAATTTTAATTTGAGGAAAAAAGACATTCAAGACATGATTCAAGTGAATCATTAGGACCTTTGAATATAGGTCTTATTTTATAAGATGTTCTAGCAGCATGGCACGATAGTCTGTACTCAGACTTAGTTTCTCTTGCTCAAAGCTCTCCTTGGAGTAAAGTAAACCAAGAGACTGAGGCTTAAGCTTTATCTTTCTCGTCCTACTCTCCAACATAGCACGACAGTGAGGTGGGTGGCAGGGGGGTTTAGTTAGCAGAAAAAAGCACACTTTTATTTGCCTTTATTTGAACTTCAACTCTGCTGGGAGTGAGCACAGCGTCCACATTTATAGAGAAGAGCCAGAGTAGAGTTTTATTGCTAACAGTTTTGCATTCCACCTGCTTTAATATAAATGGGAGAAGAAGGCACATGCTAACTTTCTTTTTCACATTTGTTGAAGTTTCTGTTGGATCCCACACTTTCTGAATAAGGATTATTTTGACATGAGGTCCAACCCGAAATTTCACAAAAAGTCATTAACTGTTTCTCCCTTTTATGAATGAGGCAGTCAAAATATCAGGATATGAAGGAGATTCTATTTATTTATTTGATGGAGATTCTATTTTTTGATGCCAAGAACTTTAGAGGATCCCTTTTCTGGAAGCAACCTCAGCTAATTCTGGTGTCAAGACTTTGCCAGGATAAGACTTACTCAAGTACTTTCAATAAAGAAACTACATTTGAATAAAGTGAAACTTTATGAAACTACAGTTTCTTTATTTCCAGTCTGTGAATTAACTGAAAAGATTGTTGAAGATCATTCATGAAATCCTTTTTTCTAACACTCAGTGAGTCTATGGAAGTAGATGCCCTGAGGCAAAAATTGAAAAGAAAGGGCCCAATCTACACAGAAGAAACTCTGTGGAAACAGACCCTACCACTCTACCACCGTGCTGTACTTGATACACACCAAGAGTCTTACTGAGGTCACACCCTTCACCAGGAATTTGAAAAGCAGTTCAAATTCCAAAGAAAATTCATTCTAGAGCTCCCTCCAGAGGTCATGATAATCTCCACTGCTGCAGGAATTCTGGGGAAGAGGCGGGAAAACAACACACACACACACACACACCCCACACATACATACCACACACAAATACTCCACACACACTACCCACACCCACACATCACACACACACACACACACACACCCCACACACACAAACCACACACACACACCACACACACCATGGAGACACACACACTAGACACACCTCTGTGCTCTACCATCTCTTTCTTCATTCCATTGCCTCCCTCTACTACTCATAAAAATGGCAAAACCTCTCACACAACTGGACACAGGGTCCCAGCTGGGCAACTATGCCCATAGGACAGCTTGTTCCCCTTGGCTCTCAGAAGCCTGTTGCTGTCAAAGGCAGCTGAGTACCTAATGTGTATTATTCAAACAAACAAACAAACAAACAAAAAGTGAAGCTCCTAGCAATTGTGGCTTTCAGAACAGAACTCCTCAAACTCTAATGCACTCAGGAATTACCAGGGGATCTTGTTAGAAAGCAGATTCTGATGCATTAAGTTTGGGGTGAAGTCTGAGATTCTACATTTCAATAAGCTCCCAGGTGAGACAGACACCAATGATACTCAGACCACAGTTTATCATGGTTCTGAGTATGAAGATCTCAGCACCACCTCTGGTAGACCTTTTAGAGCCGGGTTCTTGGCGGAGCTATCTAATATCAATACTGTACCCAACAGATCTTCCTAAGATGTTTTCACCAGGAGTTACTAGCTTTACTATGGGAAGCAAGTCTATGCAACAGCAAATGGATTTCTACTTTGAGATTTTTTTTTTTTAACACAAGATTGCTGTGCCTTGAGGAACAGAGAGCACTGGTCCCCTGAGTCTTTGCTGGCTAAGTCCTCATGTTATCCAAGGGTACTTTGCTGATGTTGGAGCATTAAGTCCTTTGAGCAGTCCTGGCAATGTTTAAAGTTAGACAATTTGCTGATGCAGCCATTACCTGACTTACCTGTCTCTTTTTCAGAGAGTAAGTTCACAGAGGATACCAGGGCAGGTGATTCCCAGGAAGACACTAATTCCATCCTCACTCCTTACACACATTTTTCACCCAGCAGGCTTTTTATATGGTGACTGTTTTCCTCAAGAACCACAGCATACAGTATCCATAACCAAAGTCAGTGGACTTGAAGCTCCAGTATCTTCTAGACCAAATGTCGACACAATCTCAGTGGAGGATAAGCAGCATCTTCCACTGATGTTAGCTCCTCTACCCTTAGTCATTGTCAACTGCTGACTCCCAGGTCTCTCTTCCACATTCACTGCAGACTTGACTCCTGTTTTGTGGCTTTTATCTTCCATCTGTATTGATACCACCCCTCACACACTTCTCCACTCATACCACATCTTTGGTTCTTGCTGCTGTTTTCCATAACATTTTTTCAAATAGTCATCACTCTCTTGGAGTCCCGTAGGGCTAGGATTTTGTTAAAATTAATCTTAACAAAAATTCTAGTCTCTTATTTCACTGAGAATAGCATGCTTCCCAATCATTCTTCCAAATTAATATATCTGCATCATTTTGCACCTGTTTCTCTTGTCCTTACATCTTAGGATGAGTTCCTCCTCCCTGCAAGGCTAATAGCTACACTTGAACCCTGATGCCATCAACGTCTTCCACTGAGGCTCACCAGTTATCTGTTCTTTTACCTGAAACAATAATTCTCTCCTTTGCTCTCTCATCTGGCTTATTTCCTTCAGCATATAAATATACTTGAAACCTCTTACAATTTTGCCATGATTTTTCCTTTCAATGATTATACATTTCCCTCCTTCCTTGAATAACAAAGTTACTAGAAAGAGTAGTCAGAACTTGAGGCTTCCAAGTCTTTAATTCTCATTCCATTTCTCATCAAATGCAAGGTGGTTTCAGTATCCATTATCCTACAGAGCCTGATCTTGTCAAGATCCTCAAAGATCCTAGCTGCTGAGTACAATGAGTGCTTTTAAGGTAATACTTTGATCTTTCTGAAATGTTAACAGTATAAGTTCTTTCTATATGTTTGAATCTCTTCACTGTCTTCTAGTTTATCACTTTTTCCTGAATTTTCTGTTCTGTCCCTGACCACCTCATTATTGTTTAATTTTATCTAATTGAGAGCTTTATAACAGGCATCCCAGGCACTGTGGTGTGGTACAAATGGATCATAGTTGTGGTGGAGACTGTGTTGCTACAGAATTGACTATGGGTGGAGGGCAGCAGGAGTCCTCAGAGAGTTGACTCTGGTCTCACGTGTCATGCAAACTAATGTTCATTATCTGTGTGTGTCATAATTTTGTAAGTATTAGGAATCAATTTTTATTACATTGAGAGTTTGTTGGTTTTAGGGTCTGGGCTTAAGGTCTCTTTAATGTCTTCTTTTTTCCTCTCTTCTCAGGGAATCTCCCCTCCCAATTCTTTTTTTTTTTTTTTTTTTTTTTTTTGACAGGGTATTGCTTTGTTATCCAGGCTGGAGTTCTGTGGTATGATCTTGGCTCACTGCAACCTCGGCCTCCCAGGCTCAAACGATCCTCCCACCTCAGCCTCCCAAGTAGCTGGGACCACAGTTGTGTACCAGCACACTCAACTAATTTTTGTATTTTTTGTGGAGACGAGGTTTTGCCATATTGCCAGGGCTGGTCTCAAACTCCTGGGCTTAAGAATCCTCCTGCCTCAGCCTCCCAAAGTGCTAGGATTACAGGCATGAGCCACCACACCTGGCCTCCCCACTCTGACATGTGAATGATTTCCATATCTAGTTCTGAGCCACATTCCAGACTTGCAGATCCAACTGCTTCTTTCCCCAAAACAACCTGTTGATTTCTGAGGCATCTTGGATTCTTCAAAATGTTTTGAACTGAGTTCATTATCTTTTCTACCCTAAATGGAACTTTTGACTAAGTTTGGCATATTGAGGAATGACCTAGTCTTCGAATCAGTTATCCAAACTGGAGACTGATGATCATCTTTTCTGATGTTTTATTTTTCCTCCCCATCTCATCTATTGGTCATTATATCCTGTTCTTTCCATCTCCTAATTACCTGTTGTATCTAACCCCATGCAAATCTTGATAGGTCAGTGTCTAACTTAAACATTCATTAACAATTCCCTACTGTCATTAGGAGCAAATTGAAAAACCTATTGATAACACACAAGGACTTTTTCAGTTTTGACCCCCATCATGTCAGCTTTATTTCTTGTCATGTTCTTTCCCCCTATATCCACGTCCATTCCTTAAGCTCCAGCCATGTTCAACTTCTTGCAAGTTTCCTGATGTATTATGTTGTATAATTCTCACTTTTATTCTTCACAGGTTCTTTTTCACTTGACAAATTCATCTTTATTTTTCATGACTGATCTAAGCTGTTCTTCAACTTGGCTTTCTTGGCAAATCTTCTACAGCCTCCTTAGAATTTCACTTTACCAAAGTAATTGACACTCTATATTGCAATTGTCCATTTATTCATGACTAAATGCAACTGTGAGAACTTTGGTGGCAGGTACCATGTCCAGTTCATCTATGTATCTCCTGCCTTTACCATGAAACCAAGGGTTACAGGCTGAACTGCATGTCCCGCAAAAGGCACGTTGAGTCCTAACCCCCTGTGACTCAAAATGTGAACTTATTTGGAAATAGGGTCTTTGCATATTTAAATGAGTTAAGATTGGCCGGGCACGGTGGCTCACGCCTGTAATCCCAGCACTTTGGGAGGCCGAGGTGGGCGGATCACGAGGTCAGGAGATCGAGACCATCCTGGCTAACACAGTGAAACCCAGTCTCTACTAAAAATACAAGAAATTAGCCGGGCATGGTGGCGAGTGCCTGTAGTCCCAGCTACTCCGGAGGCTGAGGCAGGAGAATGGCATGAACCCAGGAGGCGGAGCTTGCAGTGAGCAGAGATCGAGCCACTGTACTCCAGCCTGGGCAACAGAGTGAGACTCCATCTCAAAAAATAAACAAACAAACAAATAAATAAATGAGTTAAGATGTGGTCATTAAGCAGGGGACTCTAATCCAATATATCCAATATGACTGGATTATATTCCCCTTATACAAAGGGGAAATTTGGACACAGACATGCAGAGGGAAAACCTTTTGAAGACACATAGAGAAACTTTCACGTGATATGAAGACAAAGATTGGGAGTACGTGTCTGCAAACCAAATAATGCCAAAGGCCCCAGACAAACCACAGGAACTAGAAGAGGCAAGGAAGGATTCCCCTACAGGTGTCAGAGAGAGCATGGCCCCACTAACACCTGGATTTCAGACTTTCAGCCTGCAGAACTACGAGACAATACATTTCTGCTGTTTTTAACCACTCAGTTTGTGGTACCTTGTCATAGCAACCCTAGCAAACTAGTACATGGAACAATACCATGTGATGCATGGAACAATCTTAAATAAATGAATGGGTAGGTCCCCCACACACAGAATAAGTACCAAAAGTACGGAATGTCTCACTTCTATAATGTGGTCAGAAGAAGAAATGACAGTCTTTGTCTGTAAAATGCAAGTGATGATCATAATAATTGTACTTTCCTGAGGAAGCTGTTGCAATTAAATGAGTAAATATACATGAAACACTTATAAACAGAATATTAAATGGCCAAAAATGTTTATTACTATTATTATTATCACTCTGTATGGAACATGGGAGGGCACATTTACACCAGAATATCGAGGTCTAGGACATGGGTCCTACAAGATCCCAGCCCTTGCACCCAACATGTGCTTTCTCCATAACTGACCGACTGTGAGACTTTCATTGCCTGTCAGAGGCCAGATACATGCTTGCAACCATGAGTGTGCTTGGCATTGGGCTACAGTATTTTCCCTTCAAAATGAGTGTCTGAAATTGTCGTGTAAGTAATGAAAACAGAATAAAACAAAACACATGATTCATTTTAGATCAATATTTGTTTTATAAATAACTACTAAGGGGTTTTTTAATTAAGTAAACTTGTCAAGAAAAATCCAAGTTTCAGAAAGTAAATAAGATGATTATTCACATGACATAAGAATATTTATTTTCCAGAACTTTGTTAAGCAAGATACAGAATTTATTCAAAGCTAAATAAAAATATAAATTGTGTTTAAACCTTTTTGTTCAAAATTCTAACTCATAGAGACAGTGTGAACATTTTGACCATGAATGAAATTTGGATGACCTTACAGATTACTCTTTTTGCTTTCTCTACTCAGAAGTGCTGCCTCCTTTAAGGACCTTCCTTAAGAACCCTGTAACCTAATAATCTTCTAAGAGTTCCCTAAGCCCTCATTAAATCCTGCTAACAAAATTGAATCTAATGATATAAAAATCTTATGTTATAAATGACAAACATATTTAAAATGTTTGCCATCCCCAGGAATGTTTAAGATCATCAAATGGACTTCAGGTCTCTTCATTGCTCTGAGTACATGAAAAAGGGATTTTAAGGGGCTACACTTGGGAGGCTTCCCAGTGAACCCAGTAGCACACCAGGTAGGAGACAACTCATTCCACACACTTCAAGGGTGACCATGGCATTGAGTTCAATGAGTGAAATCTTTATGTGGCAAGTGGCACCTTATTGTCTTTGAGGATTTTATGATAATCTCAGTTCTCCAAGCCCTTTTCAGACATAGGGGAGTATCCAGTTCAGTGAATTTCACATACTTTAGGTGTTTATGAGGGTTAGGAGAGGGATTTTCTTCAGTACTCAATTTCTTCATCTTGTCATTCATTCAATAAAGCCAGGGAACATACAGGAATAATATAATTCATAAATGTGTTACTTGCTTTATAAACATACTTTGGGAAGCAATCATAAAGTAAAACAAGTGAACACCAAAGTTGAAAGGAAAGCAAGAAAGACAATTCTCACTGAAAAATAGATGAGAAGACTGGTTGTCAGTTGCTGAAGATGTTCTGTGGCCTGGAATAGCCAGGCCCCTGAACTCTTCATGGAGTGATGTAACATATTTTACACAGAACAAATATAGTTTTGTTGAGAAAAAAGTGAGGATAAAAAGAAGAAAGAAAAGTAAGAGACAAAACACCTTCTAGTTGACTGGTTGGTCTTACTGGCAGCATGCAAAGGATGAATTGGTGGTTTATGCAACCGAGAAAGAATGTGAAAGAAAAGAGAGACTAAGTAAGCAACCAACAATTTTAGGTTGATCTCACATGTCTCACTTTCCTTATATTCACATTAGCACTATTCAGTTTCCTTCGCTGTATGAACTTCAGAGTGACTCTGAAGCATGGGGGAGGGGAACAAGCTCACAAGTGCACAGTGAAATGCTATTTGCTTTGAGGTTGGTGGGTGCATTATTGTAAAGAAAATTGAACTGAAATGAACTATTTCTAAATATTATTATATGTCATGACTATTTTTGCACAAAAATAAGAAATGAAGACAGTGACTTGCCAGCTATGCTGCATATAAGCAAGACACTTATCTTGTGGAAGGGACAGTCTTTCAAGAAAAATAGGATCTTTTTAAAAAGGGAGCATTTAATTCCCAGAAGACTATCCCAGCAATGAGAATATAGTAGTACTAGTAATACTTGTGATAATGTTAATAGATTCCTGACTTTATTTGATTTGTAAAGGAAGAAATACCATAATTTTTTTGTTTTTCTTTACACACTCAGGTTAAACCACACTAACATAAAATCACAGATATGTGATACTTGTTATCTCAATATTAATGAGAATAAAATTAAAGATGCCCTTTTCTTCATGTTTATGTAAAATAAACATTCAGAAAATGGTGGTGACCAGTGATTCTCACTGGAGTGGCGGTGGAGGTACTGTTGACAGGTTGAGCTAGGATGTCTGGTATATTACAATGAAATCAGCATCCTTTCTCCTACTCATTAAATACCAGGAGCACTCTTACCCTCAATTATTGGGAAAACCAAGAACATATAGCTTCTTTCCCCCACCTACTCCTTGACACATACATTTGCAAACATTGTCTGGGTGACTGGTGCTATCCCTGATTGAGAGACACAGATCTAGAATTAAAAAGTATATTTTTCTTAAAATGGGAAATACAATTTCAAGGAACATATTTATTTTTTCTCTTTTAATTTCCTCTCCCTTCTCCCACCTCAAACAGGCTATGAATCCAAGAACAAATTTCTAGTTTTTAGACATAATCCACTACTTCAGAGTGAGAAAATATGTTCAGTATCTGGCACAGAGTAGGTGTTGATGAACTCTGAGTTTCTCTCCGGACTCATCCTTGTTTTGCCAAGAGTAGAAAATAAAGTAAGGAAACATGTCATGTTGAAATATTTTGGTTATGGCTTTATTGCTCATTTGGAAGTGGTAAGTCATTTTCTTACCCACTGGCTTATCAAAATCAGGCCATCCACTCTTGTTCTGTCACCTGAATGGACAAGGCATAATTTGCTTTCTATTGGAACACAGAACCCAGTCTTTTCTAGCCAAGTTGCAGGCGAATTTCAGCTGTAGGAATTATCAACCATTAAAGGAGGCCATGTACAACAAGGCATAAGCACTTTGCTGACTGATAGAGACTGCTATTTTATTTCTGGAAAGTAGCCTAAAGCTATTATTGCTGTGGGTTTTTGACAGGCATCATATATTGCTATTTCAGAAGAAAATTTAGCTTTAAAAATCAAGTAGCCTGAGGGTTTGGAAGCATACTTAAATTTTTAATAAGTTGTCAAAAAATACTTTGCAGTATTCATTTGTAACTGAACTAAATTCTGCAGATTAATATGTCAACTGCCCAATCCCATTAACAGTTTGTTGTTCAAAAACAGTTAAAGGGCCAGTTATCAAGTTTATGCAAAGAGAAACAGGAGGTGCTACCGGATTCCTGTCATTTCTCTTTGTGCTAAACAGAGATGTACTATCCTGAATTTATTTTTGTCTAGAACTAAACTGAAACCTTATTTTAGTTGGTTTTAATTTGAAACCTTATTTTAGTTGGTTTGAATTTGTGCATGCAAGTAAACTTCTCAGAATAGACTATGCAATAAAACTTATAATTATCCATAGGTCACTGAGAAATCCATTTAGCATCCAGAAAGGGAAAGAGAAAGATAGAGAGCAAGGAGAGAGGAGAATAAGAAGGAAAGAGGGAGGGAGAGAGAGAGAACAAGAGTATCTTTTGGTTGATGCTGAGGTGATGATATCAATTGATGACTTAGTCATCTGCAAAGCAGCCTTCAGAACTGATTATCTGATGACTGTCAACTGATCAAACTTGTGTACAAATGTAAAATGTTGATTATTTGGTTGACTCAAACATTGTTTTTGGTGCGGCAAGCAGGTGGGTCTGGGATAGAATGATAGGACCACGAGTGGTTTGGATTAGGTCTAAGAGAATGTAGAATGTCCTCATGGAATCTTCGCAGTCTCATGATGAAACAAGCAGGACATTCTAATCAGACAGAGGCTGTTTTGAAGTCTACATCTTTCTCTTCTAAGTTTTGGAACTTTATCCAAGATTTTTATTCTGTCTGAGTGTCAGTCTCTCTAAGTAAAAAATTTCATTAACAATGAAAATAATAATAACAAAAGTAATACTTGCTTTATTGTGTTGTTATGGGTTTCCTAAGAAAAAACTTCTGCAATTGTTTCTGCATTGAATAACCAGTATTTCCTTTTCTGTTTACTAATGGTTGGGACCCAGGGCCAAAAGAGTGGCTCTAGTAAACTTCTAGAACTTATTTAGGCTATTCAGGATGACAAACATGTGGGTCAAATACCCAGGGAGTGGTATGTGACTACTGTATACTAGAGTTAGCCTGTATACAGTCTTATAGGGCACAGAAATAGGACACAGAATCAGCTGCTTTCTGACTAGTAGGAATAAATCCTTAGAATACAGTTTCCAAGATGTTTAAAACTGTATCTAAAATGTAGAAATAATCTGGTACAGTCTGTAGGATCTCCTTTAAATAATGCAATACAAAATCAAAATGTAGTGAGAAATAATAAGATAAAATTGGCAAAATGATGATACTTTTTTGAAATTGGGTGCTAGCTACATGGGAGTTTCTTCTACTATTTTCTCTACTTTATGTGTGTTTGAAATTTTCCATATTTTTTCATGTGTTTTTTGGCTGCATAAATGTCTTATTTTGAGAAGTGTCTGTTCATATCCTTTGCCCACTTTTTGATGGGGTTGTTTTTTTCTTGTAAATTTGTTTGAGTTCATTGTAGATTCTGGATATTAGCCCTTTGTCAGATGAGTAGGTTGTGAAAATTTTCTCCCATTTTGTAGGTTGCCTGTTCACTCTGAGGGTAGTTTCTTTTGCTGTGCAGAAGCTCTTTAGTTTAATCAGATCCCGTTTGTTAATTTTGGCTTTTGTTGCCATTGCTTTTGGTGTTTTAGACATGAAGTCCTTGCCCATGCGAGAAATGCAAATCAAAACCACAATGAGATACCATCTCACACCAGTTAGAATGGTGATCATTAAAAAGTCAGGAAACAACAGGTGCTGGAGAGGATGTGGAGAAATAGGAACACTTTTACACTGTTGGTGGGACTGTAAACTAGTTCAACCATTGTGGAAGTCAGTGTGGCGATTCCTCAGGGATCTAGAACTAGAAATACCATTTGACCCAGCCATCCCATTACTGGGTATATACCCAAAGGACTATAAATCATGCTGCTATAAAGACACATGCACACGTATGTTTATTGTGGCACTATTCACAATACCAAAGACTTGGAACCAACCCAAATGTCCAACAATGATAGACTGGATTAAGAAAATGTGGCACATATACACCATGGAATACTATGCAGCCATAAAAAATGATGAGTTCATGTCCTTTGTAGGGACATGGATGAAATTGGAAATCATCATTCTTAGTAAACTATCACAAGGACAAAAAACCAAACACCACATGTTCTCACTCATAGATGGGAATTGAACAATGAGAACACATGGACACAGGAAGGGGAACATCACACTCTGGGGACTGTTGTGGGGTGGGGGGAGGGGGGAGGGATAGCATTAGGAGATATACCTAATGCTAAATGACGAGTTAATGGGTGCAGCACACCAGCATGGCACATGTATACATATGTAACTAACCTACACGTTGTGCACAGGTACCCTAAAACTTAAAGTATAATAATAATAATAAAAAAAGAAAAAAAAAAAGAAATTTTCCATAATAAAAATATAACATTGGCATTCCTGAAATTTTTTTTGCGTCTTGGGCCACTTTGAATAGCTAATGAGGGAAACTGATACTCTGTCCAGAAATACATACACATTCAAAATTATGTGGCTATGTTTGCAATTGGTTCACAGTGAAGTGGTATCATTCATCTGGGGTAATACCTGAGGCTTATTGTCTCACACCAAGGAAATCAAGGATGTGGACACACAAAGAATAAGTTTAAGAGCAGATTTTAAAAGACAAAAGAGAAAAGCTCCCTTGTGCAGAGAGAGGGGGTTCTGAGCAGATCTCCCTGGTTTGCGACGAGATGTGGTTGGTTTTATAGATGAGGTTGAGGAGGTGGTGTTTGATTTACATAGGGCACAAAGGATTGGTTGGACCAGTTGTGCCATTTACATAGCACGTGATGAAGCTGGCCACCCCACCCTAATATTTTATTATGCAGATGGTTTCTCTACCTGGCCGGCACTATGTTGCCTGCTTCTTTACTGCACATGTAGCAACAAGGAAGAAAGAAGATGGGCCCTCTATGTTGAACATACCTGGTTTCCAGGTATCCCTTTTCTATTGGCACAGCTGCTGGCATTTACATGTGCAAGCTTCCAGCTTGCTTATTTATGTTTGCAGCTTGATTTTTCAGGCTGCTTTTTGTTAGAAAAGAAATGATTTGGAGCCTGCTTTTTATTAAAAGGAAATTCCTCTGAGGGCTCTCTTACCCTCACTATCTGTCTAAATAATTTCTTTTTAGCTTTTGTATTATTGGCTCTCTCTTTTTCCCTTTCCTCAACCCAAAGTCCATCCATGTGTCTCCTGCATTCAACAGACTCCTTGTTTGTACACAGGAAATATCTCCAAATCAAGACTCTTGGAGACTTTAGACTGGGTCTTTGGGCCATCAAATGCAATTCATGGTTCTCATTTCTCAAAGCTTGGCTTTAGTTCAGATCACTTTTACTTTCTACTTTTCCCAAGCACCTTCTGCTCTATGTCACACAGAACTTTCTCAAGGGTGACAGTGCTTCTCTCATCTGTGCTCTGTTTAAACAAAGGCAGGGAGCCAAGGTCAAGTCAAAGAAAATAAGTGGCTTGTGATACTGTGCCACATAGCCACAGAATTGTTTATGACAGCAGAGGCATTTTCTAAACTCTAATCAAAGGAATTTAGGAGATTACTCAGCAGATGATTAGTATTATACACGTCCAAACTGATTATCGTTTCATGAAATGGAAGCTAAGTCAGTATAAACCAGGAAAGTCAGCCAAACACTTTATTGGTTAAAAACCTGGATTTTGGTTACAAAGACCAAAATTCAAAACTCAGTTTCATAAGTCTATTATTTTTGAGACCTCAAGCAAATCCCTTCCTTCCATGAGCTTCAGTTTTTTTTTTTCTTCTGTAAACTGTGTGACATCTAATTCTGACTTGTTGAAAAGATTAAAATAAGATACGAGTAAGATCCCTCCAACCAATGGTGGCTATGACCAGGTTTTTGGGTAGTACTCAAAACCTCGTTATTTTACCTAATAGAGTCTTCAAGTATATCAACAATATGTCATCAGGCATCTTGGATGTGCTTTTATAACATCATCTTTTTCTCAGAACTTACATCTCCTTAGGCTCACACTTTTCTTTACTGATTTTCCTGATTTTTCAGCCTCTCTGAACATATACCCTGATAATCCTCCAGTTCATCTCCCATCTTCTTATTCTATGAATGAATCCTTAGGATTTTATCTAACCTCAGGGTTTTAATTATTATTAATTTCCTAATGAGTTCCAGGCATTTTAAAAGATCTTCAATCCTTCCTTACCCCTGAGCTCCAGACTTTGAAGTAAGAATGACAGAAAGTCAACATTTCCGGAGCTGAGTTTCTAGTCCCTGTCTGTCCTCCTCTCTACCATTGTTACCACTCTTGAGTTTTTCCATCTCAGTTTCACTAATCAACTTATGTAGATCCTCTTTCCCTCAGCACACAAATTCAAATAACTCCTATTGAATCATCTTCCTAATAATTATTATCATGTTCTTTCCTTTCCTCTCTCTCTCCTGCTTCCACTTCCTCAATTCATCATCACCTCTCCCTTGAATTGCTAAAATAAACTCATGACTGGTTTCCCCAACTTTGTTTTTCTCCTTTTCCAATACCAACAGCTCTCAAAATGTGGCTTGTGTGAAACGTGAAGTTGGTCTTGAACTCTTCTACTTCAAAGTCAGTCGACCTACTGACTTGTGGCCACCACAATTGTCTTGACTTCCATTACCTGCTCCTTCTTGACTCATATTTTATGTTTTCGCAAAAACAAAACCCATGTGGGTTTCTCTCATTCAGTGACATTTTATATCTCCTTGCCTTTGATCTTAATATTCTGAGTGTGTGAAATATTCCCTTCCATTTTTTTATTGTCATGTAGTAACTCATCCTCATTCCATGAGATTCTTTCTTCCTTAACTCTTTGCAAAAATTTCCTTCATTGGCTGGAATAGCTGCAAAACCCTGCGCTTCCATTCCACACCATGGCTCTATCGTAGCTTCTGAGTTATTTCCAACTTTCCAGTTAGACATAAGCTCCTCAAGAGCAGGGATTTTACCTTATCAGCATTAGGAATTCTTGTAATATGGCACATATTAAGAACCTAGCAAATGTTTACCGTACAAAATTAAAAATGTTCCCTATAATCATAGAATATTTTTCAAATGCAATAGCAGGTCAAAACTTTAGGAAAATATAAAGTAGTAAGATTTTTCTAAATCTAGTATATATGATTGTCAGAAATACTCACCACATTTCTTGTAAAGTCAATGATTTCTCCTGGAGTGATTTTATTCCTTCATTGGCTGAAGCCAGAGCACTAAGAATGGCAGGAGATAGGCTTCAAAGACCTTCTGATCGCAAATATTTTCCTTGTGTTACCTCAAATTCAACAGTATGCATGCTTTTCAAGTTCTATCAACTAAAGGTTACTTTTGGCTAATAGAAAGGTGTTAATCATTAATTCATCCGTGTCTACTGGAAACGAGAATATTTCCCTCTGAGATAATATTGGTTAAGGAGTGAATTTTTTGTATGGATAACAGAGAAAATGAGGGAGAGGATTTTTCTTCAAATATGGGGAGTTGGAGGAGATGGATTTGAGCAGCCTGGTTGTACTTTGGGGGTTCTCCTTGCAGTGTTGTTGCAATGGTTGGGCACTACATCACTCCAGCTTGCATTACATTGGCATTACATTGTAGAGAATTCACATTACAGTCTATGCAAATTGTGTAATCTGTGTAGATATAGTTGGCAGCTCTCTGACTGTCCCTTGATGAAAGATAGTCAGAGAGGAGAGTTACATGGTACTAATGCAATGTAGAACTAGAGTGAATGGGCATAAAAAACAGTTATTGTGCTCATATCCACTGTAGCAACCAAGGCATGAGAATATAAGAGCAAAATCAATTTTTAAAGGAATAAAATCTATTCAATTCAACATCTAGGCACAAGGACTATCAAAAAATAATCTGTCAGAAAATCTCCACTGAGGTCAGGCGCAGTGGCTCACTCCTGTAATCCTAGCACTTTGGGAGGCCGAAGCAGGTGGATCACCTGAGGTCAGGGGTTTGAGACCAGCCTGGCCAACATGGTGAAACCCCGTCTCTACTAAAAA
Organism: Pan troglodytes; assembly: GCF_028858775.2. Lineage (NCBI taxonomy): Eukaryota > Metazoa > Chordata > Mammalia > Primates > Hominidae > Pan > Pan troglodytes. The sequence continues at coordinate 28,873,106 of NC_072403.2, forward strand.
TACAAAAATTAGCCAGATGTGGTTGCACATGCCTGTAATCCCAGCTACCTGGGAGGCTGAGACAGGAGAATGGGTTGAACCTGGGAGGCAGAGGTTGCAGTGAATCAAGATCATGCCATTGCACTCCAGCCTGGGTGACAGAGAGAGACTCTGTCTCAAAAAAAAAAAAAAAGAAAAGAAAAAAAGAAAAAAGAAAAAAGAAATCCCCATTTAATTAGCGCTGGGAATATAAGCATTTTTTTTCCCCCTGGCAGACAGAAACATCCGAGAATACAGATTTCTCCATCTTGTGAGATTTCTAATTGTTTAACATGTAATATGAAGAAAATTTTGCTGGCCATTTGCTGAGAGGGTTGAGTATTAAAAGGAAAATAAACATTTATCTTGAATATATTCTGACTATGGTGGTAAATTTCCCAAAATTAAAAAAAATACACTTTGGGTATGGCAAAGGACCTTATTTTTCTGATTTGTAGAATTATTTATAAGTATAGAAAACAAGACCAGGTCTTTGAAACTGGAATCATCATATAAAACCTGAAATATATTGTTGTCTGTATTTTTATGCAGAAAAATTCTCTTAGCCTAGGCTATAAAAATGTTTGATATCTTATTGGTCCTGTTAATATAATATAGTCCATCTTTAGAGAGTTAAATGATTCCTTAACCTGAAGGATATGTGATAAAGTATAGAAACTAGTGTCAGTAATTAAATAAGAAGTACATGATGATATTGTGTTCTAGTGATCTTTAGCTCTTGGGTACAGATGAACTTATGAATTTATGCTCAGAAAGATACCTCCCAAAACAATGAATGGCTTCAATCTAGCCTTTCAGTGTAAAGTTACTCTTATCACTTTTTTCTATATTCTGAGAGCCAAAAATATGTTTGATTGGGAATTGGGAATAGATGAAATCCCTGCCCATGGCAGAGAGAGTCTATAGATGTTTCCAAAAAATTTATCACAGCAATGGCATTCACAAAAGCAAAAAGAAATCTATCTTCACTGTTGAAATAATGTTGAAATGAAGTGTTCTGGAATCTTATGCTTCTTCCTCTGGAGCTGCCCTCAGTAGTTCAGTCAGGGAATATGATAATAGGAAATAATTGGGACTCAGCAAAATTTAGGAGTAAGAAAAATAGACCTTTTATTTGTTATTTGCCTTAAAATTAAAATGCTCTAAAATTAGGAAAAATGTTTCAATAATAAGAAACAAGAGAGGACATAATCAGAAGAAAAGAAATCAGAAGACTACTCATATTGCCACTGTTTTTGTGAGAAGAGGTGAACATTTTAAGAAGAAAACACACACACACACACACACACACACATTCTGCCTTTCTTTAAGGCTAACTAGGGTTCTTAAGAAATTATTTCACCAACACGTTAGTTTCTAACCAACCCCGTCCTTCTGAAGGGCGTTACTCGTCAAAACATTTCATCAGCAGCTAATCAAGACAGCTAATGGCCTATATATGTATATACTTCATTACCTGCAGTAACTTAAATGAATCTTATATGACTGGCAGCTGTCAACTCTTACTCAGCTCATGAGTAAAGAACAAAAATGAGAAACTGAAGGTTAAACACAGCAGCTCAGTATAGCAGTTTGTTTCCCAGGATATTTTAAATATTGCCTTTTCAAGAATTTGGAAGGGAATATTTAACTATAATATCTACTATAACTATAATTGTTCAGTTCCACATTTTCAACAATTTTAGTAGACTGTCGCTGTAGAATTAATTCCAGTGGACAGTGGTCTAAGTATATCTTTTAACTGGATACAAAAGTTGACAGACCTATGTATTAGAGACAAGGTCAAATTTGAAAGACAATTGTTGCTAAGGAAACAAAGTCTTCAGGATACAAAGCTACAAGGCCTGGGTTTTAGCCCCTGGTCTGTCTGTGAGTACTGTGAGCTTAGAAAAGCCATTTAAGCCCTCAGTCTGTTCTCTTATTCAATTTAGTTCAATTTAATAAAAATGTATTAAGTTCAATAATCTTTACAATGTATAAGTTGGACTAAATAAGTTTTAAGGCCCATTCAAGCTTGGTGATTCTTCAACCAGCTATTAAATAAAGCCCATTAAATCTGAGCAAATGATTTACATTTAAAGAGATCTGCATCCTTTACCCAAGGTTCAGGACCCAATTTGCATTTGTCAGAGTATACTTCCTGTTTGAGGCAAACAATCCGATATACATGGGTATTTTTCTCATTTTCCATTGAGAAGATACCAGGATATGTTTAGCATAACACATTAAAACTTAGCTTTAAAACACAGTTTTTCACATAGGATACTATAAATGTTAATATATGCTATCAGATTAATGAATAAGAATAGGGAAAATATACATGCAGTAATAACTCATTTGAATCTTTAATGTTATTAATTTATTCATCCAACAGATATTATTGAGTTTTCAAAGTATTCTCAGACTGTATTAGATTTAAGACCGAAAAATCAGTCCCCACATTTAAATTCTGAAATCCATTTTTTAAATGTTTTGCTTGTATGGACAAAGAGAAAGACACATTTAACTTCCTATAATTTTCCCAAAAAAGCATTGGGTCAAAAAACTATTTAAGTGTTGTCATGGTAAATACTTCACCTTAGGATTTGTTGTAACTTTTAGATGTCAATTTTTAACAGGCATGATGAAAATATTTTAGGCGAATCAAACTGACAATCTACTACTCATAGAAGTAAGGAAAGGCAATGTTGTTTTATTTACATAGTCTCAATTGCCTTTCTTCTTTGTGCTTCTCAGCCATAATACAGTCAAAACGACATTGAACTGACATGGTGTTTGGAGTATAATCCTAAAGCTATTTTGGTTTTGCTACTTGTTACCTTTTAATTTTATTCAAGAGCCTAGATTTTAGATTTTTCCTACATGAACATTTGCAGAGGTTCTAAAACCCTACTGGATGCTTTCAGCCACAAAATAACACTGCAGGAATAAAATATCCCATCCATTGTAACAGTGAGAACTGCAAACTCAATCACCAGATGACGGTATTTCTGCTGCCCCCAGCTCAGGCCTCCACAGATGGGAAGACTGCCACCAGAGAAAAACTTGTGGGTGACTTCCTTCTTGCCCCAGCCCCAGAGGTTTCTCTCCTCCAGCTGGTGTCTGCAATTTTGACCCCTTTGGGTTGGGACGCAGGGAAGAAGATGGCAGGAAAGGCATTACCTTAACAAAACCTCCCCTGCGCTGGTGTCACTGCTCACCATTGGGGTTGGCAGGTGTTTAAACATATTTGGTCCCTGAGATTTGTGAAATCTTTGGAGACTTCTGTGTGTTCACTCCTTACCTCGCTTCCACCCATCTGAGGGGTTTTCAAATCTAGTACCCTTGAAGATGTAAATGTCCTAGGAATCCAGTGACACTCCTAGCACTCTTAGCATCCCTCTGCCTGGTGGTCCTCTTTGACCCTTGGATTCTTATGGGGAAAAACATATGACCTTTGCTTCAGCAGTCTCTGAGAGTATAGTTACTTCACAAGCCTCTGCCTTCTCTCTACCCACCCTTTATATATCTCTAGTAGGACTCAGTTACCAGTCCTCCATACATTCCTTTGGCTGGGAGGCACTGCAGAGGATCAGAGGATACAGGGGACACATTGGTGATTTCCTTAAAGCCCCTTTCTCCTAAATAAGAGATAAAGGGCAGATATTCTCTTTTGTTCACTTTGGGTTGGAAGAAATTTAAAATACTTCTCTCTCTTAAGAAAATGTCCCCCAAAATACTCAATTCATCAGCTCCAAATTCTTTTATCCCCTCCATGTGCATGAGGAGTCTCAGAACATCCAAGTCATTCATGTCAGTATTCAAAAACAATTTTTTTTCAGTCTTGAGCTAGCACTGCCTTTAAAATATGCTTCACCTGAAACTTTCTATCAAGCATCTTCTTATGTAAATAACACTGAGGGATTTTACTCCCTACAGAAACTTGTTGACACAGAAATAAGTGTGTTTATTGACTGGTGTTTGAGAACTCATAAATATAACTCTTTGAAACATTATCATATTTGCCAATATCTTATTATAACACTGCACATGGTTTATACTTTTGAAAAACTAAAATAGTTGGAGTATAATATCTCTGCAGAAGGCCTTTGAAACTTTGCGTCAAAATGCCCTAAATTAGACTTTTCATGTCACTATCAAAAACTATTAAATACTCTTATCATCACAGTATGAAGAGAGATTTGCATGTTTTGCATTTAACAAAATAAAGGATCAGAAATATTGTTGGTTATTTTAATACACACCAAGAAATCCAAGACCAGGAAATACATCTTAAGGTATTCTGAACCTCTATTATCCACTATGATAGTCACTACCCAATTGAAGCTATACAAATTCAGATTTAAATTAATTAACTTATGTAGAATTAAATATTCCAGTTCTTAAGTGCATTAGCCATGGTTCAAGTGCCCAATAGTCATAACAGGTTAGAGACTACCATATAGAAGAGTGCAAATATTTTTAAATTGCATCATTATAAAAATTTCTTTTGGACAACACTGCTCTAGAGAAAGATACCACAGTTAAACCCATATGCATGGAATCAGAGGAAGTAGGGGAATGTTTGAGAATTGCTTGGGATGAGACTTCTAAAGTAGCATTAACAGTTTGTCCAGGTAAATGACTAAATGCCTCTTCTGGTACAGCACAGCGTCCCATTTTGGCGATGTGGCTTAGGAAGGCTTCAAATCGGGCAGTTAGTACACAGCTGCTAAAATACAAATTTTCTGCTAAAATACAAATAAATTATCTAGATATAACTAGATCTAGACCTAACTGCCTCAGAGAAGCTGAAAGAGAATCTAAAAAGGGGCAAAGTGAAGACTTGACATGGTGCAAATTAAGCTTACAGTTAAATATGTTTATCTTTGAAAGACAGTCACTTGATTTACAAGCATGAGGTTTTTCCATTTTCTTTTCCTATGTCCTTAAAATAGTTATGATTTGCATCCACAATCATTTATTAGGATGACGAGATCTGTTGTTACCGTGTGTAAGATGTCATTGGAACATTTCTAGAGAAAATTGTAATGCAATTCTCTTTTTAAGCTTTATTTGTGATTTGCTTTTTAAAATTGACTTCTTTTGTTTCAAAAGAGCAGGAAAGGTGAGATAAAACCTGGAGATAATAAAAAAATATATATCCTGTTTGTCTGTTTTCTGTACAAAACAAAAGGTTAGAGCTATTATTTTTTCTTCAAAATAAAGCAAATAACTCTTTGGTCATCTATAACAGGGCAGCACTATTTTGAACAGTTTGATGTCATTTCTACATCCCTCAAGGAAACAAAGGGGAAAGTCAGAGGAAAGGGAAAAGGCAGCTTTGATAAGTTATGCCAGTCACTGGTCCCTGAGAGTGAAGCATCCTGTTTTTGTCATGTGGCTGAAAACCAGAGAGAAAAAAAATTTACTGTGATCAGTGGTATCCATTCTTTTGTTATTTCACAGCTACCTGACACAATTCTCTAAATAATCAAACTAAATGAGGACCTTTTTAGCGACAACTGTGAAACAATGGGTCAGACTGGGTAAAGGTCAGTGGAAAATAACAGTTTGAGGTGGAGAAAGAATAGTGACAAGCCAGAGAAATCTCGTGGTATGAATAACATCCAGAGTCAGGAGTGACTGTTGTCACTAGATTTTATGACTGTCCTATCAATGCCATCAATTAATACTTCCAATTATTGTTAAAGTCAGTGGGCTATACTACACATAAAAAGTAATAGAAAATGTGATGCTCATAAAAGTGAAGAAGTCTTTCTAAACAAAAAATGCCTTTTAAATTAACTTTTTGTCGTTCCTAGGATTGCCATATCCATTAATCATTCAATCATTTAAAAGGGCTTCTAGCAAAATGACCTCAGGGATTGCTACCATTTGGAATTCATATCCATTCAGTCGTCTTATCTCTGGGTGTCCAGGTGCATTCCTATAGCATTTATCAACGTAGCATCTATGGGATGTCACCTCAGCACAAGTACATGTGCAGCAATTATAGAAGAAACACCTCTTCACCCTTCTTTATATCAGACTGTCTTTCTAGTACAGCCTCCATGCTGGGGCAGAAAGAGACCTCTGTCTCTAGGCCTTGGTATCTTTAGCAAAAATATTTGAGGAAAAATCTTAACTTCTTTTTGTAACAAATATAACGCTTTAGTTAATATAAGATTACTCAATATGAAACTATCTAGTAACTAGCTTGCTTGCATTCCTAGTATCTTTGTAAGGACTTGGAAAAAATATTAAAATGAAAATTCAGCCAATCACCTGGATGTTTGTTTTACTTGCTGCCAAACATCTGGATATTTACATATATCATGATGATAATATCCTTCAGTGATTTTTACATGAATTGTGTAGATACAGCCTTAGATTGGGGGCAAGATCAGTGGAAATGATTTGACAGAGCTATTTATACAATTAAGCCTTTACTAAAAGGGAATGTGAGTTAAGCTTCTGCCATTTAGAGCGTTATTATGATTTATATGGAATTGGCTTAATATTTTAGAATTTCTGCATATTTTCCCCTCCATGATAGCTTGAAGCCTCCTAGTGAATTAAAAATATTCAAGCACTTAGAGTCCCAATGGATTGCCACTGGGAGTGAACAGAAGGTTTCTCTCCCTCCCCCGCCTTTTCCTGTTTTCAAGTTGCAGGGCCAGATATATGGTTGTGAGACAACACAGAAGCAGTGTCAAGAAAACCATTTTGCTCAAGGGACCTGGCAGCTGAACTCTCCCCAAATGCTTTTAGAAAGAAAAAATATATATATTAAATGCCAATTTAAAACAAATCCAAAGATTTGTGGAGCCCTTGTTCACCTTATGATGCTGCTGTAGATATGAATGTACACCAAATGAGGTAACAGATTAAGAAAAGTCAATGCTTAAATTCTCTGGAGTTTTCTAACAAGAGATCTGGGCAGTATAAAAGCATATCAGGTTTCTCAGAGATTATTAACTCTGGACTGCATTTCAAAGTATATCAAGTGCTGTCTGCTTTATACCAAACGGAAGGGAATTCACTACCAGACTCAGCAGACAGAATTAATAAGAACTGTAATAAATCAAATTAAGAAATATTTATTGAACATCTCTGTGTCTCCAGCATTAAACTGTTAGGTATGGGATGTATATGAAATATAAATGAAAAGATCTGTGGTCTCAGGAAAGCTTAAATGAATTTGAGGAGATAAGACAACTGCATAGAAAAGAAATAATAATGCAGAATTCAAACAGCAATTCAGAAGGAATATCTCAAGAAAATACCATAAATGATAAAAACAGCTCTAACAGGAACATAAAAGACCACATCACTTAAAATTTTAAGTTAAAAAGATAGCTTCATGAAAATTTTGCTGTAGAGAATAATGTTGGGCCTCAAAATATAGATATTTATACTTCTCCAGAGACACCAGGCTTTGACTGAGTCCTGTATTTGTTCCCAATTAAATGTCATGTTTATAAACAGAGTAAATAACCAAAATGCTCACAGCCAATGATGTGCATGAAATGAAGTTATAAGGAAATGATTATATAAAAATATATAATAGTGAAGTCATTGAATCATGATGTAGGATAAAATGGCTCCTTGCCCTTAAAAACATCATATGACACAGTAACTAAACGTTGTTTATTATTGTTATTACTATTGTTATATTTTTGTAGAGACAGGGTCTCACTATGTTGCCCAGGCTGGTCTTGAACTCCTGGGCTCAAACGATCCTCCCTCCTCGGCCTCTCACAGTGGTGGGATTACAGGCTTGAGCCACCGAGCCTGGTCTAAAGGTTCTATTTAAGTTGCTGGACTAACCCCAATTATCTACCAAATCTGGTCACCCCACAATAAGTCTAATCTCTGAAAGGGTTCCTTGCATAGCGCTTTCCTCTCATTTCCTTCTTTTTGCACTGCTAACTATGCTCATTAAGAAAAACAAAATCCAAACTTGTTTTTTGATCTAAGATAAATTACGTGTGTCCCCATTCTCTTTGACCTGAAGGCGCCTGAACAAGCCCTGATGTAAATGACCTAGCTATGGGATGCATTCAGATATTGCTGTTACATCATCACGATGTAACAGAGAGTTGCAACATGATGTGACAAACAGTTTAGAGAAAGAACAATAATAAATAACCATGACACTCAATATAAAATGGGCAAATGAAATATTTTTAATATTGTAGTGTTTTAAATATTAACCACTTATTTTAAATGAAGAATCTTAGATTAAATTAACTAAAACAGAGAAAGAGATAAGAAGGCCAAACCGCTTATTTGAACGAAAAGGGGATATATAATTATTTTGTTACAGGTTTTGGTACTTTGATATAATTCGAAGAACGGTGGGAAATCTTTAAGTGCTAATCTCAAGTAGAACTAAAAAGAGCATGTCTCTGCTAAAAACAGAACTGAAAGAGATCCAAAAGCAAAATAGAAGAAAATGTAAAAAGTGAAGAAATGAAAATGAATGCATATAACAAGATGACAAAATTAAAATCAAACAGTATATCCATAAGGGACTGGCAAGAGACAGGTGAAATTGGGTAATTCAACAAAAGCGCTACTTAAAATGTATGTGCAGTTTTATGGACATCACTAAGGTACATTCAGTATCCTGAAGCTAGGATTAGAAAACTTTCTTAGCTATAAACCTGAAGGGCAAAAGGAGGAAACAGTTATCAGGACTGGGAGAGTGTGCCTGGAGAGACAGTCTTTGGCCTGGCTGTGGCATTTGGGAAAGAGACAGGGCAATCACAGAGACCCAGCAGGAAGGAATGAGGATAATAACCCCTTGGCCTCATTCTCTTCCTTTTCTGCCATCTCCTGCCAGAGCCTACCATTGACCAACTAAACAGAAGGCAAGGGAGTCACTGATGCAGTCCCTGTAATTCAGCCTAGTAGAGCACAGAGTGGTAGAAATGGAGAGGGGATTTCTAGAAGAGCAAGAAAGAAGACATCCAATACACACAACGATGACATAAACAGTCATAATCGAGCATAATGTTCTTTAAAAAAAAAGTGATCTCCAACTGAGTTTTTAAAAATAGCTCGATTGAGATATAATTCACGTATCCATAAAATTCACACTGTTAAAGCATACAATTCCATGCTTCACTGTACATTCAGTTTTATAATCGCCACCGTCTAACATTAAACATTTTCATCACCCCAACACGGAATCCTGTGCCTGTTAGCTGTCACTGCCCACTTCCTCCTTCCCCCAGCCTGGCAAACACTAATCTACTTTCTTCCTCTATGTACTTGCCTGCCTGTTCTGGGCATATTGTTCACATGACATCATACAACATGTGATACTTTTGTGTCTGGCTTCTTCACTTGGCATAATATTTTCAAGCTTCATCCCTGTTTTACTTCCTTCATTCTTTTTTATGGCTGAGTAACATCATTTCATTGAAGAGTATACCACATTTTGTTTTCCTATTCTTCAGTGGATGGAAATTTAGCTGTTTCTCCTTTTTTGGCTATTATGAATAATGCTGCTATGGACATTCATGTACAAGTTTTCTGTGTGTATTCAATGCTCTTTTATAAATAACCTGGAGTGGAGCTGCTGGCTCACGTAGCATCATAATATTTAACATTTTGAGGAACGACCAGTTTTCCAAGGAGCTATATGGTTTTACAGTCCCACTAGCAATGCATAAGCGTTCCAATTTCTCCATATCCTTGCCAACACTTATTTAATATTTTTATCTGTCATTTTTTTTTTACTTTAGTCTTCTTAGTGAGTTTGAAGAGATTATCTCATGTGGTCTTGATGTGTTTTTTTCTAATGAATGTAACTGTTGTGTATCCTTTCATGTGTTTATTGACTATATGTGCATATTTGTACATATATACTTGGATCATGTCTGTCCAAATTCTTTGCTCTTTTAAAAATTAGGTTTTTTTACTGTGTTGTAAGAGTTTACATATATATATATCCCGAATATAAGTTTCTTGTAAGATACATGATATATATATGTGTGTGTGTGTATACATATATACAGGTATATATATACATATATGTATATACATATATATACATATATACACACGTGTATATATGTATATACATATATATACATATATACACGTGTATATATGTATATACATATATATACATATATACACGTGTATATATATGTATATACATATATATACATATATACATGTGTATATATATGTATCCTGGATATAAGTTTCTTATAAGATACATGATTTTTAAATATTTCCTCCCATTCTTGCTTTCTTAATAGTGTCCTTTGATGTGTAAACATTTTTAATCTGGATAAAATTTAATTTACCTAACTCTTTCTTTTGTAGCGTGTGCTTTAGATGGCCTATTTAAGTCTAGTAATGCCTATTCAATAATGTATTCCTATATTTTCTTCAAAGAACTGCATATTTTTATGTCTTTAATTTTGGTTTATGATCCAATTTGAGTTAATTTATATATACAGTGCGGAACATGAGTCCAACTTCTATTTTTTTTTTTTTTGGAGACACGGTCTCATTTTGTCACCGAGGCTGGTGTGCAGTGGCACAATCATAGCTCACGGCAGCCTCCACTTCCTGAACTTAGGTGATTTTCCTACCTCAGCCTCCCGAGTAGCTGGGACTGCAGGTGTGTGCCACCATGCCTGGCTAATTTTTGTATTTTTCTGTAGAGACAGAGTTTCCCCATGTTGCCTAGGCTGGTCTCAAACTCCTGGACTCAAGCAATCCACCAGGCTCAGCCTCCCAAAGTGCTGGGAGTACAGCTGTGAGCCACCACGCCCAGCCTCAACTTCTGTATTTTTACATGTGGATATCCAGGTATTTCAGCATCATTTGTTCAGAAGACTATTCTTTCTCACTTGGATTCTTCTGGATTCTTCTGTCATTCTTGTAAAAAATAAATAATTTCTGACCTTTCCATTTTATTCCATTGATCTGTATATCTAACCATATGTCAGTACCACATTTTATTGATTACTGTAGCTATGCAGTAAGTTCTGAAATCAAGAAGTGTGACTCTTCCAACTATTTTTTTTTAAAAAGGATAGTTTAGCTATTTTGGGGTTTCTTGTCTTTCCATGTACATTTTAGCATCAGTTTGTCAGTTTATTTAAAAAATAAAAATAAAAAAAAGCCCAGCTGGGATTTTGGTAGAGATTGCAATGAGCCTGTAGATAAGTTTGGGGAGTCTGTCATTTTAGAAATAATAAGTCTGCCAGTCTATGAGCATGGGATGTGTTTCCATTTCTTTCTTTCTTTTAATTTTTTTAATGCTGTTTACTGGCTGTCATTATATAAGCCTTACACTTCTTCAGTAAGCTTTATTTCTTAAGTATTTCACTATTTTTTGTGCTCTTGGAAACACAATTATTTTTAAAATTTTAATTTTGGATTGTTCATTGTTATCTGTAGAAATCTAATTAATTTTTGTATATTGATCTCATATCCTGAATATTTGCTGAATTCATTTATTAGTTCAATAGTTTTTTTTAGTAAATTCCTTAGGATTTCTACATACAGTATCATGCCATCTGCAAATTAAGATAGTTTTACTTATTTTTTTTTCAATCTGAATGGTTATTTTTTTCTTGTCAAATTTTTCTGGCAATTTGCTATGGCAGCAATACAAACTTATAGAGTTGTATCTCATAAGTTTGATACGTCATGTTTTCACTTTCATTTGTTTCAAATATTTTCTAATGTCTTGTGATTTCTTCTTAGTTCCTTGATTTTTTTGGAATGTGTTAATTTCCACAAATATTTGAAATCCCCAAATTTTTCTCCGGTTTATTTTCTTCTATTTATTTGTAATTTTATTTCGTTGTGATTAGAGAACACACTTTGTGTGATGTCAAAGTTTTTACATTTATTAAGCCTTGTTTTATGGCCAAACATGTGGGACATCTTAGAAAATACTCCATGTGCACTTGAGAAGAATGTGTATTGTGGTGTTGGGTGGAGTGTTCTATACATTCCTGTTAGACCTAGTTGGTTTACAGTTTTGTTCAGGTCTTTTATTTTCTTATTCATCTTGTGTCTGTTTGTTCTATTCATGATTGAAAGCTGGGTGTTAAAATCTCCAAGTATTTCAGTAACTCAAACTATTGTCATTGACTCAGATATTTTACATTTCAATTCTTCATCTATAAAGTTTTTGCTTTATGTATTTTGCAGCTCTATTGTTAGATGAATATACATATAATTATGTCTTTCTGATGGATTCACGTTTGTATTATGTTAGACATCTATTTTTCACAAGAAGCAACTTTTTCTTAAATTCTATTTTTTCTGATATTAGTAGAATCACTTCAGTTCTCTTTTTGGTACATTTTATATGACATATTTTTTTTCTTCATTTTACTTTCAGCCAACTTATTTGTGTGTTTGAATCTAAAGTATGTTCTGTGGATGCCATATTATTTCTAACTTTTAATTGTAGTGTTTGATCTACATGTATTTTATGCAATTACTGCTTTAATGTTGCCATTTTTTCACTAGTTTCTTACATCTTTTGTTTTTCTATTCCTCCTTTGCTGCCTTCCTTTATGTTAAATAGATATTTTCTAGCCTACCATTGTAATTTTCTTATTGTTTCTTTTACTTTTTTAAAAGTTATTTTCTACTGGTTGCTTTGGGGATTAAAACTAAAATTTTAATTTAAATAATGTGGTTCAAATTAATATTAACTTAATTTTAATATAATTCAAAAACTTTATAACAATATAAAACCATTTATTTTTCATTTCTTTGTGACGCTATCGTCATACAAATCATATTTTTATGTTATAAGCCTATCAATACATTTTCATCATTATTTTATTCAGTTGTGTCTTAAAGAAAAAAGAAAAATACATTTATGCATTTTTACAAAATACATAAATACATTTTTACAAAATACATAAATACATTTTATAAACAAAAATATATTTATGTTGCTTTTTATATTTATCTATGCAGCTACCTTTACTGGTCCTCTTTATTTCTTTGTGTAGATTTGAGGTACTCTTCGACGTCACTTCATTTCAACCTGTTGGACTCCCTTTAGTATTTCTTATAGGGCAGTCTGAGAGGGGCAGATTGTCTCCATTTTTGTGTATCTGGGAATGTCTTAATTCTTCCCTCGGTTTTGAAGGCTATTTATTCTGGATGTAGCATTTGTTGCTGATGGTGTTTTTCTCTTAGGACTTTGAATATAACACCCCATTGCCTTCCGGCCTCCACGGTTTCTGAGACTCTTATTGAGATTCCTTTATATCCGACGAGTCACTTTGTCTTTTTTCTTTCTACTCCAATATTTCTCTGTTTTTCTTTGGTCTTTAAGAGTTTAGCTATAATGAGTCTAGGTATAGATTTCTTTGAGTTTATCTTGCTTAGATTTTATTTAACTGTTTGAAATGTGCAGAGCAATGTTTTCAAATTTTGTAGTTTTTGGTTTTTATTTCATCACATATTCTCTGCTCCTTTCTCTCCACTCCTTCTGGGAATCCCATTTTGCACATGCCATTGGCCCTTGAACACCAGGGGTTTGAACTGCACAGGTCTAGTTATATATGGATTTTCTTCTGCCTTTGCCTCCCCTGAGACAGCAAGACCAACTTTGCAACAATATAAAATCATTTCCTTTCCATTCTTTCTGGCATTATTGTCATACAAATTATATTTTTATACATTACTACCTTCCTTGTGTTAAACAGATATTTTCTAACTTACCACTGTAATTCCCTTATTGTTTTTATTACTATTTTTAAAAGTTATTTTCCATTTTCCCTTCTTTTCCTCAGCCTATCCAATGTAAATATGATGAAAATGAAGATCTTTATGATGATCTACTTCCATATAATGAACAATAAATATATTTCTCTTCCTTATAATTCTCAATATTTTCTTTTCTTTAGCTTACTTTATTGTAAGAATACAGTATATAATATATATAACAAACAAAATATGTGTTAATTGGCTGTTTATGTTATTGGTAAGGCTTCCAGTCAACAGTAAGCTATTACTAGTCAAGTTTTGTGGGAGTTAAAAGTTATGCACAGACTTTTTACTGTGTTAGAAGGATCAGTGCCCCTAACTCCCATGTTGTTCAAGGGTCAATTGTATTGGTACACTTGATGGTATCACATGCGTCTCTGAGGTTCTATTTATTTTTCTTCATTATTCTGTTTTTCTGCTCCTCAGACTGAATAATCCCAGTTGACTTACCTTCATTAAAAATAAATTATTTAATATTCTGCCAGTTCAAATCTGCTGTTGAACCCTGAGGTGAATTTTTTATTTCAGAAATTTTATTGTTTTAAAATTTCTATTTCTTTACTGATATTCTTTATTTGGTAAGAGGTTTTTCTTATGATTACCTTTAAATCTTCTTTCTTTCATTCTTTCTCTTTCTTTCTTTCGTTTTGTGAACCTACAATAGCTGATTTAAAAGCTTTGTCTAGTAAGTTTTATCTCTAGTTTTCCTTAGAAAGTTTCTATTGACAGCTTTGTTTTTTTCCTATGTAGTATCCACACTTCCCTGTTTTTTCATGTGTTTCGTAATTTTTTAATTGCATCTTAAGTATTTTGACTAAAATACAATGGAGTAAATGTGGAAATCAATGTTCCCCTCATTCAGTTTATAAACAATTTTAATTAAAACACAAAATAAACTAAAAATAAACTATGAGCAAAGAACTATCAGTTATAACTAACCCTAAGGAAAGCAGAAATGACAACATTATTGTTTGACACAGGAAAAACTAAGGTGACTCAAGATAAAATTAATAAATGGAAAAAAGTATATTTCACATTTGTAAAATGTACTCTGTCATCAATACTTAATACTTATCATGCATTGTGTAATAAATAATGTATTATCAGTTTTCTGTTGCATAAAGAAACAAGGAAAGCCCAACAGCACTGGGTGACAATGACAGCAATTTAGAAAGAAAGGAATGTGGAAGATTTGAAAACATAATTTAAATTGTTGAGTTATTACAAATGTTTTAAGATGTATAACCTAAAAATACAGAATTATATCTCCTTTCCAAGTAACCACCGAACATTTAAAACATTGATTGAATGATGCTACAACCTCAATAAATTTCTCATAGCAGGTATTTATGTGTATAATCTCTGGTTACAATAAGACACACTTATTAATTAACAGAATAATTTTAAAACTAATTAACTGTAAGTTAAATATATTATTCCCACTCTTTAGTTATTATGGAAGATAGGAAATAAAATACCAGCATTGACCATTTAGGGAAACCAACACTGAAATTCCTACATGTTATTATTCAAGGTGTCCATTTTAATAAGCCATAAAGTTTGATGCACTGAATTGTTATAATATGCCTCATTTGTGCTAAACTCTCTAAATAGAATATTTCCTCCATTTCCCTGATGTGGACTCTGAAGATTGGAAAAATGAGTATCTCTGAAGAGTCAACTGTGTATGGGAAGTAAATTCATTATCTTAAATCCATTCATTATTTAAGAAAAAGTCACGAAAGTGAATAAACAAACCACATAAAAATAACACATATCTAATTCAAAAGGTTGGAGAAAGAGGAACAAGTTCAAGGCAAGCAGGAGAAAGGACACTAAGGATTTAACAGTAAATTTTTGATCAGAATAGCGTTTTAAATTTATGCTTTCAGACCCTCGTGTAAAAAACAAACACGAACCACATAAAAATAACACATATGTAACTCAAAAGGTTGGAAAAAGAGAAGCAAGTTCAAGGCAAGCAGGAGAAAGAAAACTAAGGATTTAAAAAGTAAATTTTTGATCAGAATAGCATTTTAAATTTATGCTTTCAGACCCTCGTGTAAAAAACAAACAAATGAAAAGCTCAAAAGCTCCAAAAAAGCAAAAATATAAAAACAATGGAAAACCAAACAAGAAACCAAACCCTTTCTAAAAATACCATAGTAGCAAGTAAAATATAAAAATTAAAAAAACCCCCAAAGACATGAATGAATGCCAAAACCAATTTTAAAAGAATTTTTCTTTGTAATCTTAGGACTGTCATTTTCTTATTACAGTGCATTAGCCAGGACTTCTAACACAATATTAAAGAATAGAGGGCATAGTACAGTCAGCATTACTGTCTCAATCCTGACTTTAAGGCAAACATTTCTAACGTCTCACCATTAAGTGCATTGTTGCAGTGCCTTTTTGTTCAATGCCCTTATCGGATTGGACATATTTTCTTATATGCATCGCTTCTGCTACCTTGTCCTCTCATTCCTTTGACTCAACAAACCTCTACCATCTCAGGGTTTTCATATACATATTTCTAGATTGCTTTTGCCCTCACTTTTCAGTAGAATGGTCCTCAAGATTACTTCTTCCCCCTGGAACAGATTTCTCATACATTCCCATGGTACTCTTATCTTTCCCTCAGCGCTCTCATCACCATTTTAACCAGGGGAGACTACTTTATGTGTTGCCTTTTTTACCCTATAAGCTCCATGAGTGCAGGGCTACGTCTGATTGGCTTTAGTTCCAACAATCAGTTAGGATATCCCTGGCTCATGATGCATGCTTGATATGGGCTTGGTGAATAAATGAAATAATATTTACAAATAAAACAGTGCCTAACAACTGCTTTTTTGAAATACAATCCATGGTTTCTTCTTCCACGCCATGACCTTTATAGTAGCCTCGGATTCCAAGTTTCTAATTTTTTTTAAGTTTACCTGATTTCTCCAATCAACCTATTTATTTATTTACTTATTTATTTATTTCTGAGATGAAGTCTTGCTCTGTTGCCCAGGCTGGAGTTCAGTGGCATGATCTAGGCTCACTGCAACTTCTTCCTCCCAGGTTCAAGCGATTCTCCCTCTTCAGCCTCCTGAGTAGCTGGGATTACAGGCGTGTGCCACCAATGTTTGTATTTTTAGTACAGACGGGGTTTCACCATGTTGACCAGGCTGGTCTCGAACTCCTGACCTCAGGTGATCTGCCCGCCTCGGCCTCCCAAAGTGTTGGGATTACAGGCATAAGCCACCATGCCCAGCCAATTAACCTACTTAAAATAGCACTTCCCTCACTATCTGATTCTCATCCTTTGCTTTATTTTCCCTAATCAATAATCAAAACAGAATACATTTACTTTTTATGTTCATTGCCCACAACTAGAATGTAAGCACTGTAAGAGCAGGGACTTGTTCTGTTTTCTTCATCACGATATTTCACCAACACCTAAAACAACACCTTGCAGGATCTCAATAAATATTGTTTAAATTAATCATGAAAAACCTAAATGGATTTCTAATGTATCAGATTCTAAAACTGTTATGTAATAAAAATTGTTAATGTCTGATTATCCATCATTGTTGGGATTTCTATTATTATGATATCTTTCTAATTTGGCCTTGAGGTCTCTATCTTGAGACCATAAGCTCTTGTCCTGCCCTGACCAGAAATTCAAGGGATTCAACCATGGTATTTACAGTGTACTTTTCATTGGATACTTCTTTATCATGGCAGATGGCCTAATGCTTAAGTGTACAGATCCGTGACCAGGTGTCCCTCTCATAGGATCTTATTTACAATGGCTGATACCCTAGTGGCTCTTGTGTGACTTGTGTCCAGTTTATTCCTACCAAGACAACTACTTTCTAAGAGAACGCACTGCCCAGACAGAAGGGCATGTTCAGCTGTGTGTGTGTGTCAAGTGAGACACGGCAAGCGAGTGAAACCAAAGTACATGAACCAGAAGAAATGTGTTACTCATAGGTCCAAGAGAGGTCAGGAGTGCCAATGGGAGGCCTATGTAAAATCTAGAGGTGGCAGGGAACTCAACCAGCAGGTGGAGTGGGAGGGAGAGGGGGGACCTGTGCAATTCTGCCTTTATTAAGGTCCATGGGCAATATCCCTTAGGTTCTCTAGCAGGAGTTGTTTTTGGTTACTGTATTAGTCTGTTCTCACATTGCTAAAAAGAAATAACTGAGACTGGGTAATTTATAAAGAAAAGAGGTTTAATTAGCCTATTGTTCTTCATGCTGTAGAGGAAGCATGGTAGCATCTGCTCAGCGTCTGGGGACACCTCAGGAAACTTACCATCATGGCAGAAGGTGAAGGGGGAGCCAGTACTTCATATGACTGGAGCAGGAAAAAGAGAGAGAGGCCGGAGGTGCTACATACTTTTAAACAACCAGATCTCGTGGAAACCCACTCACTATCAAAAGAAGAGCACCAAGGGGATGGCCTTAGACCATTCACTGAGGATCCACCCCCATGATCTAATCACCTCCTACCAGGCCTCACCTCCAACATTAGGGATTACAATTCGACATGAGATTTAGTGGGGACGCAGTTTCAAACTTCATCAGTTAGTTTTAAAAAAAAACTTGCTAAGGGGC
This sequence comes from Pan troglodytes, assembly GCF_028858775.2. Lineage (NCBI taxonomy): Eukaryota > Metazoa > Chordata > Mammalia > Primates > Hominidae > Pan > Pan troglodytes. Next base: position 28,891,504 of record NC_072403.2, read on the forward strand.
CGAGAACGGTGGCTCACGCCTGTAATCCCAGCGCTTTGGGAGGCTGAGGCAGGCGGATCACCTGAGGTCGGGAGTTGGAGACCAGCCTGGCCAGCATGGAGAAACCCCGTCTTGACTAAAAATATAAAAATTAGCTGGGCTTGGTGGCGCATGACTGTAATCCCAGCTACTTGGGAGGCTGAGGCAGGAGGATCGCTTAAACCCGGGAGGCGGAGATTGCGGTGAGGTGAGATCTCGCCATTGCACTCCAGCCTAGGTGACAAGAGCGAAACTCGGTCTCAAAAAATAAATAAATAGGGGCCAGGCGCGGTGGCTCACGCCTGTAATCCCAGCACTTTGGGAGGCCAAGGCAGGCAGATTACGAGGTCGGGAGATCGAGACCATCCTGGCTAACATGGTGAAACCCTGTCTCCACTAAAAACACAAAAACAAAATTAGCCGGGCATGGTGGCAAGCGCCTGTAGTCCCAGCTACTCAGGAGGCTGAGGCAGGAGAATGGTGTGAACCCAGGAGGCGGAGCTTGCAGCCAGCCAAGATCGTGCCATTGCACTCCAGCCTGACAACAGAGCAAGACTCCATCTTAAAAATAAATAAATAAATAAATAAATAAATAAAAATAATAAAATAAAATAAATAAAAGAAAAAGAAAAAACCTTGCTAAGAGAGAAAGGAAAATTTATTTACATGGTATTGGTGTTGACCATTAGGTTTCATTATAGTCAACAACTGTGGAGTGTTGTGTTGTGGGTCAGTAAGATGGAGAAACAAGAGAGTGTATCTCAAACAACTGTGTGGGGAGGGAGGCTTTAAGCCAGAGGTGACAGGGTACAAATGTGTTTTCAACAACTTATGTTGGGCCCAAAAATGGTTGCCGAGATAACAACTTCATTGAATAAATTTATGACACCAATATTCTTTCTTTCCCTGACTGTAGGAAGAAGGAATCTTGGTGGTTATATCACCCCCAAATTCTCCTTATTTGTAATATTCTAGTTAAAGAAAGGTGAGAAAAAATTTTAAAATCGTTGAGGCCTAGTTGATGTACATTAGAACAGGCTGAACAAGAAGAGAAAAAAAGGAGAAAGAAAGATGGCATATACAAGCTACGGGTGAGAACTTTTTGCTTTGGGATTTGATGGTAAGTAAGTAAAAGAATTTCAGAATTTTAGGGGAACACCTTTTGGGGAGACATTAATGAAGAGATATATTGTTCTCTGCATTAGTACTGCTTGTACTTGTACTAGAACTGCATTTATCCTGTATTATTTTCTTGAGATCCTAACTAAAGATTTGATGCTTTTATTGTTAATTTTTATTTGCAGGGTGTATTCCTTCAAAAGCAAGCCAACAGTACTCCATGTACCTCCAGTCATATTTGGGTAGATAATGAGGCCTACTACTGTGATAGTGAACTTAAAATAAAGTTTTCAGTTTTACTTCTAATTCAAATTATTACAGTAGACTTGAGCCAAAAATATTTTTATCAGACTTTCAGATTTTTGACAAAATAAAGAAAAAGGAGTACATGGGGTCGACAAACTTCTTGCACTGTGAAAGTACTAAAACAAAACAAAACTAAAAGTACATGATTGCACATACCCACATGTGCATACATTCACACATTAAAAAGAAAGAAAAACAAATGATATAATGGAGTTTACACTGAGGTCAAAATACTGTACAAGGGAGAATGTGCTGTTGGGGACTGTATGTTCCAGAGAAGGAACAGATACTATGAAGCTATATATATTTTCACCAGATAGAAGAAGTCTTAAAAATCTCCTTCCTGTATTTGCTGCCTGAGAGTGTTTAACTCAATCTCCACGGAGCCTCTGTTTTTTAAGGAGTTAGAGTCACTCCTGGACATGTAGAGAAGATTGATGGTAGCCAATGTTGGGTTAATTCAAAGTTCCTGGTTCTGCAAGCGAAACTGGATCCCTAGGGACTTGGAAATTGCTGTAGGATTTTCAAATAAACAGGGTTTGGAAGCACTGATAAAAGTTAATTGCTAACAGAAACTTCAGAAACTGGCAGAAGGAACCATGCCAATGATTGGTGAAAATATTTGATATAGTAAGATTTTTAATGACAAAGAATGAAAAGCCTTAAGGGTTGGAATGTTTTATTGACTCACTTATTCTGCAGAGACTGAACTAAGGCGTTATCAGTCATCTTTATGGCTCCTTCTGTGCTGGGCTCTCTTAAGCTTTAGAGAAGTATGAGGACCAATCAATTGTTGAATTTAAGATTATTCTTCAATAAAGAAGACAAATATTTTCCATGTTTACATTAGATTACAGGTTCCACTGAAGTGATTTGCCATGGACCAGTGAAGTCGAACTCAAAGATTCTTAGAGAGTTGGGCAAGACTCGTGAAAAGAATGATCTTTGGGCCATATTGACTAAACATTCTTGAATTTCATAACAGAACCCAAGGGATAACTTGAATATCCACTGTTAGCTGAATTCACGAGGGCGTAGGAGGAAAAAGGGGTCACTTTAACTGCCCCCTGGAAGTTGTATTGAGTAAGGACATTTCATTGTGATTTACTGAGGTTGACTTTAGAGTTAGAAGTTAAGTAGGCGACTGCCAAGTGCCACAGTTGGACTCCTGAGTGAGTCAGGTGCTGTTGGACAGAGATTAGGTCAGTTTGTCAATACTAATTAAAATATTCCTCAGAGCTAGCCAGGGACACACCATGGGGATTATGCCACTTAATTTACCTAGTATGAGGGAGTGAATCATGATTATTTTAAGTATATTTAGAAATTAAATGCAACCAAATTAGTGATGGATTGGTTGTAGACAATGAGGAAGATGCTATGTTTTTAATAGTGGTGGGCGGATATGGTAGGGTCATATTCCAAAATGGAGACAAAAGGAGGAAGAAAAGTTTTAGCAAGAAAAGGTCATTAGTGCAATTTCAGATTGACTGTATTTTAGCAATCATTTAACCCAACTTGTTCTTTATTATCAAGAAATAATTGAAGCCTCCAAATCTCAAGTAATCCATGGAATTAGCAGAAAAGCCAATCTTAGAACCCAGACTTACTAAACCTTAAGTCCCAAGATAATACTTTTCAGAAGTGAAATTACTGGGATCATGCCTGGATGATCCAAACAGCAAATTAAGATTCACAAAATAACCTAAGGACTAAAGAAAAGGGTGGCAGGCTGGAGGTATGTTTGCCTCATTATCAGTGAGTATGAAGAACTAATCAAGAACTTAGTAGAAAGTGGAAAGAGAATTGATGCTAGCTGGTGGCATCTGTGGTTAGATATTCTGAACCTCAAATTATATAACTTTATATCAGTTTTCTATAGAAATGACAATGTATAGTTCACAAAGCCATTCATACATAATAGTTTTGCTCATTGAACCTTGTGGGATAATATTCCTTGTGCAATAATACAAAGTCAAGCTGGGAAAAGTAGCCTTTGATATTAGCCATCAAAATTTTCCCATGATTACAGGAATGCTGAGTGCTACCAGTTACTACCTTCAGCTCCTAGGAAAGCAAACAGTGGTGAATAGAAATACAACACAATATAGAAAAACAGAAGAATGAGGGCCAATAGTGAAGCCAAGGTTGCATTACTAATGGAAATTTCTAGTACTGCCTGGATAAACCTGCTTCTCTATTTGAACTCTCTGATTTGTCCCATACTTACTACTCCTTTCCAAAAAGAATTTCTTTACTTTGATTTAAAAACCATGTGCTCAAGGCACTCGTGAAGACCTCTGAGCCAACAGAATATGGATTTGTTCTTTTTGCTCATTTAATTATGTGCCATGTAACCAATATAAATGTAGCATACAAACCACACCATATTCATGGACCTGATTGCTTCTGGAAGCCAGTGGCTACATCTTCATAATATATTTGTGGTTGTCAGTAGGCAGAGGTTATATTTACTCCAAGGAACATAAGACAGAAATGCAAAGTAAATGAATTCTGACCTCATAAGTTCAGAATGCATAAAATCAGAAATAGATATAAAACCTTTTGTTTCTTGGTCTAATATTTTGGCACTATTTTTCCTTTAACTTTTTATACATCTGCAGCATTTGCTATGATCTAGATTACTTGGAAAAGATGAGTCTAGAAGTGACTGTCTTCTTTTAAAGTCTGCTGAATATAGTCCTATGTGGATAGTAGAAACAATAAAATAAAGTGCTCTCTTAAGGAGGTGGAAGCCTACATATGGAGAGATTTAATAGAAATTAGTCCCAGTACCGAAAAATCAGTAGTGCATATAATGTCTCATGCTTTTAATACTTATATGTTGGACAATTTAGTGTGATTTAAAGAAAACTGTTAGTATCAATAAAGCGTAGAAAATGAAGAAAAGATTGCTGTAGTATAAAATAATATGTCAAAAATAAAGCTGTCAATATACCTCAATCCCCCTTTATAGTATGGTATTATATAGTACTTGCCCATATATGGACTCAAAGCACTGTGGCTTTACAAGTGGAGACTCAAAAGAGACTTTAATGGTGATTAATGCTAATTCTAAATATATAGATATATATATATATATTCTTGATGAATGCAAAATCTTAATAAGATGATTTAAAATGTTCAAAAGGAGTCTTATACAAATTTAAAACCTGCTTTCTTTGAAAAATTAAACTTGTTCCCTTTTTAAAAATGACATCATCCAAGATGTGTTTTTAATCAATTATCATTGCCGATAATTCAGAGGGCAACATGTATGGAAAAACAATGGCATGATTAACTAGGCGCTGACCTTGTATGATGGCACTGGTCCAGGGAGAGCTTATTAGTTTTAGCTAGCAGTAAATATAAAGCCAAGGGCATCATAAATCACAACAGTAGGATTAATCTGAATATGAATCAGGCATATGGGTAAAACTGAGACATTCCTAGTTAGTTTAAAAACAAAGATATGAGGCCAGTGAAGAGGAAATAATAATTTTCATACCCAGGTCTATGAACAATCCTTTTCATTTTATCTAGAATTTCAAATTAAAGAAAATGGTCCTTCTGTTTAATTGAGAATTTTCGTTAATTAAATAACTCAGAAACATAAGCACCTAAGATTGCTTCTGATTCAGGTCAGGGTGAAAATCTTTGCAGGGGAGATACATGTATTTTGCTTCTTAAAATGTTTTGTTGAGTCATATCATTAGATGCCTGGGGAGTCAGTGTAACTTAGTTATGCATAGTTTTAGCCCCGTAAACTCATTTGGTTTAGTTTACCTGGCTCACCAGATATTTTCATTATCACAAAAATATCATGACCCATGCTTTGCTATGCCAGCCAATTAATGGGCTCAACCATATTAGACAATGGTAGAAAATGGACTGCATAAATTTTTGAGCCCCATTTTGATTAATCTCTAATACACACACGTATTAGTCCATTCTTGCATTTCTATAAAGAACTACCTGAGACTGGGTAACTTATAAAGAAAAGAGGTTTCATTGACACAGTTCTGCAAGCTGTACAGGAAGCATGGCTGGAGAAGCCTCCTGAAACTTACAATCATGGCAGAAGTTGAAGGGGAAGCAAGCAGGTCTTACATGGCAGGAGCAGGAGAAAGAGAAGGAGGTGGGCAGGTGCTGCACACTTTTAAACAAGCAGATCTTGTGAGAACTCTATCATGAGAACAGCAAGGGGGAAGTCCACCCCCATAATTCAATCACTTCCCACCAGTCCCCTCTGCTAACACTGAAAATTACAGTTCAACATGAGATTTGAATGGGAATACAGAGTCAAACCATATCAACACACATGAGCTTAATCAGTATTTTTTAAATAGCCTTATGTCATGACACTTTTAAACTTATTTTTCACATGTAGAAGGAATATTATAAGAGTTTGCTGCATTTGGGGTTGGCAATAGATGTTTTTCCTAACTGTCATGAATATGTTCATCTTAGTTTGCAACATTTGATCATGAGCCAGAATCCACATGTTTGAGTTTGTATACTTTGTGTTTTCCAGACATCTATCTATGGTAATATGGTCATCAGAGGAAGATGGAAGAGGGAAAATGCCATCTATGACCCCAAGTCATTATTTGGTTTTATGGTAGAACAGCAAGAATACAATTATTTTAGTAAATATAGTTTTCTTTTTAATTTTAAGAGAAAATTCAACAAACTAACTGAGTATGGAAACACAACCAAACAGTATACTAAGCCAGTGATATTAGATATTCAGAAACATACATGTGCTTCATACTCCTTTGGGGTTTCTATATAGACATTCCTCTATGCATATATATTTATTTTTCAAGCAGACATACTGACATATGTAACATATATATTTCCCCCACTGTCATCTGCTTATAAGCCAGCTGCTATTGTTGCTTTGATATTTTCCATTAAGACTTATTTGTTCTTTCCCAGAGGCACTGATAGTATTCACTATGGTGCAAGTTGTACTGATGGCCTGTTTCTGTCAGAAGATGAATTAATGTGAGATGCCTAATTCCAGAAGGCTCCTAGGAATCAGAAAAGGTGGTCTGCATCTGTCTTTTCTCCAGCTTGGTTCATTCTAGAAATGCATGTACAAAAAATAAAAAAATCAAACCAAATGTCTTTGAAGCACTTTAATTGTTTTAGAGATTCACATTCAGAACAAAGCATGGATAGAATGGCTAGAATAAAATTATCATGCACATGTGATTACTATCCTGGGATGGTGATACACATGTCTTTAACCCGTTTGAGAGAGGGTTAAATTAACTTAGTAAATTAAAAGATTATATCAGAGGAAGTTAAAAGAGAAAGAAAAAAATCTATTTTTATGACTGGAGAAAATCTGAAATTATACAGGGTAGGTGAAATTTTTATGTCATTCAATTTTGTTAGGATATAGCAAGCCAATTAGATAAAATTAAATTTCAAGCCTGATTGATTTTTTAAATATTCATTTTAACCACTGCATTTGCTGTTTATTATATTATACAGGAAATATCAAAGAACGTCTGCTGCACCCAGGAATTAAATGAAACCTATACTGTCAGTAGCCTAGCAGGGGCTTTTGATAAAGTATTATGACATTTCTATATTATGCAGCATCATAAAATGCTAAACATACACAGAACACAGGACTATAAGTTTAAGAAAGTACATACTGGAAGCTGGAGTGTTTTGGCATTTATAGCTGGCTAGCACGGGAAGATAATGAGGAGTTTGATACTTTGGAAATCATAACTATGAAATATATAACAATAGTATCCCATCAAGCTGGATCATATATCACACTATATTGGAGGATAATTCAAGTCTGCAATGCAATCTGCTTTTCATTTCAAGTGGAGGGCCAATGTAAGCCATAATTTACCCAGGTAGTACTCATGTGGGAAATAATGACAAATTTAGAGCAACTCATGACAAAGAAATCCACATAGGAATAACAAGAAAGATTTTATGTCCTCTTGGATCTCAACTTTTTTTCCTTATTATTCATACCTTTCTTTATAACTGAAAAACCTTTTGTGTTAAAATGGATTTGTGATAAAATATAAGTGTTTACTTAAAAATATATAAATATACACATACAACGACCAGGCATTGGTAATTTCCCAAACTGTTGATAAAGTGGGATAAATTTACGTGACAGATAAATTTACATTCCCAGTATTTCCCAAACTGTGGATGGAGATAAAGTGGGATAAATTTACATGACAGTTTATTGTGCGTATCTCAGGTTCCAGGAAAATTTGAATTTAATTCTTTATTAGGAATAATTTTTCATGTTAAGATACACAGTGACTCTTATACACCAATTATTTCACGATCAGAAAACCTCTTTGGCATCATATAGAAATGGAGATGGGGTGGCATAGGACCAGCACTTCTGGATTTTGGAGGCAATTCGATAACTGATAATTCTGTTTCGACTCTTCACCTCAGTATTTAATGAGATACTAAAAGACAGCTGGGCAACAGAAGGAATTGTTGAAGAAAAATAGAATAGGACTTTGTGATCTGACAAAATAGTGGGAATTCTTTGGCCATGGCCACTTTCTCTATGTAGGCTTTGGCCAGGTGCCTCCATCTTGTGACACTAGCTACAAACATGGCAGTTAAAGAGAAGTATAGAGGGAGTTCGGTGGTATGGACCTGAGTGTTAGATTCATCTCTACCCATATTCACTTCTTCTATCACATAGAGATACTTCTCCGTTCTAAAATCTAAGTTCATCATGAAATAGGACTCTAAGGTTCCAAATTGTGTAACATCCCTCCTGTATATAAGGTAGAGTTCCAAGGTCATGAGCTTTAGAGAGAAAGAGAAGGCTGAATCCTGTCTCCACCACTGATCAGCTGTAGGGTTTGGGGTAAGTCACTCCATCTCTGTGGGCCACAGTTTCTTTATCTATAGAATGGAGTGCCAAAAATTATGGTTCAATGCCCAGCTCTTTTATGCTTTGGTTGGATTCAAAGATACAGTAAAAATATATAAAAGAATGAATTTTTATATTTTAATATAAAATGATATCAAAATAAAAATA